>NC_136063.1:652934626-653562126 GCF_964261635.1 Lissotriton helveticus | reverse complement strand
GCCAGGAAGCTCTAGATTTCTGAATTGGTTGGAACATAAGGACATTTCCATGGCTGCAAACCAGTTGGCGGGATCCTTGAATGTCTGAGTGGATGAGCTAAGCGGGCAGCGTCTGTCAGGTCATGAAGGACATCTACATGTCAAGGAGGTGTGGACATCTTCCAACAGTGGAGAGAGGCCTGGCTAGATCTTTTGACCTCCATCGAAAACATACAGTGTGAACAGTTCTGCGCATTGGAATTTTACCAACAAGCCATGCAAGGATATGTGTTCTAGCTGGAATGGGACTCTGGACTCCTGTAGGCCTTCCTGCCTCAGTCCCATGTCATCCTAGTGGCTCCAGACTACTGGGCCAGGAGAGAATGGTTCCCAGATCTCATAGGCATGAGCATCTGTCTTACAATTAGGCTTCCACTTCAAGAGGTTCTTCTGTTGCAGCAGCAGGACACCCAAACCTGTGTATTCTACACCTGCATGTCTAAAGACTGAGCAGCTGCAATTGACTGTGTTTGGTATGCTACCTAAGGAGTTGATTGTCATCCTCGCCACCATACCTCCTTCCACAAAGTCCATGTAAATGGGGCGCTGGGATTGATTTGTGGCCTGGTGTGGCATCTGCAAGACTGACCCTTTGCAAGCCAAGCTCTTGGATGTTCTTTAGTTTGGTTTGTCTTTCAAGGTCTTGTAGTGGGCGTTAGTAAAGGTTATTTTTTGGGGTGTGCAGAATTCTTACAATTTATTTTTCCGTTATTACGTGAAATTTTTGTGAAATTTTGCAACCTTTCTGGAAATGCAAATCTGTTAATTTGAGATTTTTTTTAGCATGAGAAGTATTCTTGCATCAATTTTTTGCGGAAGGACTCACTTAAAAAGAAAAAAAAACTGCGAATAACAGCTGCTTGTGTTATGTTGCTCCTTTGGGTGTGCGGTACATTTTTACCACTAAAGGACATTCGCAGTAAATCCTTTCTTTGAATGACACATAATTACGTGAACTGAGGTAATGTTGAGAATTTCGCATTACAAGCATAATGTGATATTCCCAAAATTACACCAGCATAATTTAAACTTTGCCAGGCCTTGTTATTTGTCAGCCTTTTTTATCCTTTCTACATTTGCCAAGCCAACTGTCTTTGCTCAAATCACCGATTGCAATGAGGTGTATACAAGGTTTGACACACGTTTCCTCCTGAAATGTTTTTTATGCTAGAGTTGGACCATAATTTGGTATTAATGTTTCTCATGTGCGCAGCCTAGGAGCTGATATGTGCTCATTGCATCGCCTCACTTTTACGACAGTCTTCTTCATTGCATTTAAGTTATGCATGAGTGAACTCCAGGCACTTTCAGTGCAAACGCCATACACGTTTTTTCCAGGGCAAGTTGTACATTGTAATGTAAAGCACTCTGCCACCCTCTAGGGTCATGTTTGCATTATATAAAACATTATAAATAAGTTGGTGTTGACGACTCGCGTGGCAATCTTGTCAAAAGCCAAAGCCAAAAAAACAAAACTTATTGACACCCTTTCATGTTGGGCAAGCCATCACACTGTTTGTGTTCTTTGCACACCTCCCCTCGAAAGAGGAGGTGAAGCCCCATTGGCTGGTCCCCAAAAGGGCTTAAACTTTTACGTTGATCATACCATGGAACACTGTGTGGATGATCAGCTTTCCTTGGTGTTTCCCGGGGAAGAAAGGGAAGGCTTTGCAGAAGAAGACCCAGTTGAAGTAGACTGTTCCCTGCATCAAGATTTGCTACGCACTGGCCAAGAAGCAGTCTCGAGAAAGTTTGACTACATTGGCACACAGACCTCCTGTTGTTGACTTTTGTCCTGCTGCCATATGGGCGTAAGTACACGCGTTCACAAAGGCTACAGCCTTGAAAGCCATGTCTGGCGGCAAGGGCATTTTGCCCGTTTGGTCCTGTAAGAATGTTTGCTCTAAACCTCCTTTACAGATCCTCCACCTCTGGGTACTGCTTTGGTATCTATTCAAAGGTGAGGAATCTGCAGTTTGAAGTATCAATCTGGGAAAAAAGTTTTTGTTACCTTTCTGAAGTGTACTGTAAGCGCAAATTCCCCACTACACTCCCATCTCCCAGTTTTGTGGAGTTGCCTCTTTTTACCATCTAATAAGGTCCCAAGTTAGAAATCTGTACACTGGTACCAGTAATTGTTCACAGTCCGCATTTGAGAGCACGGAAAGACATAAGTAAGAAACTGACATTAGCGCGCAGGATTGGCACTTGAAAATTCTTGACGCAATAGCTAGAACATTTTTTATTCTATTGAGGACACAGAGGCACGGATTATGCTTCTCTTTCTTTACTTAAGAAAACACAGCAGCCAATCAAACTTTAAACTGCATCACCCGTGAGCCCTCACAGCTCCTTCTCTCCACCAATCACAGTGGGCATGTCTGAGTATAAATGTCCACCTAACTTTAGTGCGTCCTCTTTCTTTGTGAAAAAATAATGTAAGTCCTTAAAACCTTGAACCAGCAGAAACGTAATTCGGACAGCAACAGGTCCACTCCATGGTGATAACTCTCACAGGCGAAGATGAACATCCTTCTCACATCAGACTGCTTCAAGTTGCTTTGGCATCCGTGCCTGAAAAGAAAACAAAAGCCAAAATATCCCTCCTCCATGAACTTCTTCACTAACACAGGGGGTAATCATACAATAGTCACTATAAATGTACTGCTATGATGTCATGAATACCCATGCATCAACCTGAACATTAAACCATTAGATAACAGTATGCCAATATACCACATCCTAGGGCGGGATAATTCTTGGCTCTGTGTCCTTAATAGAATTAAAAATTCTTGACGCGATAACTAGAATTAATTGTATTCTATGTCGGCAACAGAGGCTTTGGATTATGCTAGTTTAAAGTTGAGCTACTACATTAGATGCCACATCTACAATTGGCTTATGATAAAATACTTTAAAAGTCAAATCAGAAGACCAATCCGCTGCAGCCATAATGTCCTCCAGAAGGGAACCAGTGGAAAAGGCTTTAGAGGCCATAGCACCCGCCCCCACAATTAATTAGCTCCGAAAAGGGAGACATCAATTCCAGCTACAGACAACAAGCTTCTAACCCAATGGGCCATGGTAACCATAGAGACTGCAATGAAATCAACAATTGTCCTGTACAGTCACTTCGCAACTCACTCTTACAGTCTTCATAACACTTTAGACACCTGACAAAGCACAAATTCTGATGATGTAGAAAATCACGTTAACTAACACATCTGGAATCCGTTTTGGTACGTCTAGAGATAGTAAAAAACAGCACCAAAGGAGTAAGTACTCTACCTGCTAGTTCCAGGGCCCTTACATCTGAGATCTATCGATGGGAAATCAGACGTAAGAGGAGAGAGTATTGCTGAGAATTGTTTTCGCAAAAAACCCTCTTTAGCAGGCCAATCTCTGATGAAAAGTAACACCACATCCCACACTGTGGAATACTTTGGTTTAGGTGGACAGACCATCCTGATGCCCCATAACAATTTGCACACAAGTGGATGTTCACCTACCAGTTTAACATCTAAATGGCGATGACCTGCCGAGATTGCCGAATGGAAATTTTTCACCATCCTATAAAGCAGACCCTGACTAGCAATATTTGACAGAAAATTCACAATCGTATGGATTCCTAATCCCACGGGATCCACACTCTGCTCACTACATAATAAACCCATCTACGCCAAGCGCCTTGATAGTGTTTGTGCATAGAGGGAGCCCAAGATTGTGACAGGAAGAACAGCTCGTCCTGCGAAACTCCAGGCACTTGCCAGCATTGCCTGAAAGTCTCCAAGCCATGACCGACAATAGCACCTGAGTCACCAACCGGTGTGGGAAGCCCAACAGATCCACAAGAAGTTCCGGGCAAGTTGAAAGATGCACAGGACAGATACTGGGTCACTGAGAACCATGATTGTGCCTTTCAACAAGAGGTGATCAGAACTAACTCCGCCAGCTGTTGACTCACCAGTGCAAGTACACTCGGAATCATTGTGAACAGGAGAAGTGCATAAAGCAACCGCATCGACCAAGACTGGAAAAAGGCATCTCAACTGATCGCTTACGGATCTGGTCTCCTACTGTAAAAGAGAGGAAGTTGTGGGTTTAGCAGGAAGTAAACAGATCTATCGCCCAAAGACCCCATCGTAATTTCAGAAGTTGAACGATACTGAGGTGAAGCATCCAATTTCTAGAGTTTCACTGGAACCGATAGTTCCAGTCCGCTACCACATTGGACCTACCCAGAATATATTCCGCCGTCACCAATATGCGATGTTTGAGGCAGTAATGCCAAAAGTCCTTGGCAATCTCCAGTAAGAGGCGAGATCTCGTCCCACCTAATGATTGATGTATCCGACTGCTGATACATTGTCATTCTCAACAGAATGCAACAATTTGTTTTGCGTGGAGATTAAGTACTAATTTCGAAAGAGCCTGCCAGGAGTTCCAGACAATAGATATGAAGATGTAGTTCCTTTGGGGACCACCTGCTCCCTGTCTCCACAGAGCCGCAATGGGCTCCCCAGCACCACCGTCTGGCATCGGATTCTATTATCACTTCCGGAACAGAAGCAAATTCAGTCCATATGCTCTAACCACCAGGGCATCTCCGTCCTGGCCTCCTCCAACAGAACAATCTGTTCCGAATAAGCTAAACCTCTGCGAAGGTGCATCATCTTCAAATGCTGAAGGGCCCAATGATGAAGGGGGCCCAGAAATATTGGCTGAATTATGGAAGTCTTTCAAGGCGAGCCAAGATCCCTAAGGATATAGTCTGAGAGGCAAGTGCTCTCCTCAACTCGTTCTTGATGGAAGTCTGCTTTTTTAGTGGAAGCAACAGCTGGGCCAGGATAGAATCCACCTGAAACCCCAGGGACTCCATCTTCTGAGAGGGAATCACAATCTACTTTTCCAAGTTGATGACGAACCCCAGATCCTGAAGGAGCTGGATCGTCCAAGAGAGATGAAGAAGGACCAAATCCCTGCCCTGTGCCATGACCAGAATGTCAACTAAGTATATGATTATCCCAAACCCCCATTCCTGAAGGTACTGACCCACCAGTCGAAGTAACTTGGTGAAACCACAATGACCTGAAGACAAGCCAAATGGCATGGCGGTAAACTCGAACTGCAACTGAAGAAATCTGGGATGGGGGGCAAATATAGGAACTGCTAGATAAGCACCCTTGATGTTAAAACAAACCATCCAGTCTCTCTCTTGCAAAATATCTCGCAAAAGGTGTATGCCTTACATTTTGAATTGGCAATACACTGTCCATGAATTGAATTCTTTGAGATTCAGAAATGAGCGGAAATCCTGATCTTTCCTCTGGACCAAAAAGAGTGTGCTGACAAAACCGTGCGGGGGAGGGCTCGATTCTGTTATCACCCCTTTCTGCACTAGAGAAGACACTGTGTTGTCTATCAAATTGCTCTCTGTTTGGGAAAAATTAAGAGGAGCCATTCGATTCCCCTGGTGAGGGTAGCAGTAAAACTTCAGTTGGAAACCCTGAACAGTCTGCAACACCCATGGATCCTGAGCACCTTCCGGTTGTGTATGAACAGCCTTATCCGCCCCCCCGCCCCCACCACCACCATAATGTCAGAGGATTTAAAAATCTTTACCTGAATAGATGGTGTATCTGGTTTTATTTCTTCCCTTTTAACCTCCGCATTGGGCACAACCCCAACCTCCTCTATTGCAGGAGGGGTAGAACTTGGAACGTGGAGTGCCACCTCTTCCTCTGGGTGCATTTCCCCGCAAAGCCTGGTAGAATCCTTGGCCAGGCGCCTGACCTCGGAAGCGTCCAACCCTGACAAACAGGCCACTATTGAAAACTTACTTCAGAGGACTGGGCTTTATCCAGGGCGAAAAAGATGGACATGCCCAATCTTTTACAAACTTATCTCCAAAAAGTAAGCCATTGGCTAGGGATCCCGCCTCCATTGAGGCAAAATCTGCAAGCTGAGGATCGATCCTCATGAGGAAGGATTTGCGTCTCTAAGTAGACAAGGCTCAGTTAGCGTTGCCTAAGAAACAGTGTGCTCTTTGCGCCTATTCAAGAATTTCATTAGGGTCAAGTTGAGAAATGGCATCATTAGGTGTAACTGTTAAATCTTATATTTTCTTGAGGGTATCCAGAAACATCCAGTGTGTCTTGCCATCCGCGCCAGGCCCTGCAGCGTCCCTTTTTAGGATCCTTCACAAATTTGTTTAGAAATGTAGCCATATTGGAGTCTAGCTCAGGGTTAGCAGTTACTTTGCCCAAAGAGCCGTTCAGGGACATTCTGACCATAAAGCATTGCTCACCTCGCGCATAAAACCCTGACATATATTATCCTGCACATAATGTGCAACTTCCATGCAAGGCATCCATTCAGTGAATCTGGGATGTACTATATTTCTAGGGTTAAAAAGGAGATTCTTGTTGGTTGGAACCTCCGACGTAGCATAATGGGTTTTGCGTTTGCTCTTAGTCGTGGGGCGTTGCTTAATCTGGTTGTCCTCTGAGTCAGAAGAGGGAGGAGAAAATGGAGAGGACACATCTGTCACCCTAAGGGTAGTAATCGTGGAGGTACACTGTGTGCCTTGTGAAATGGAGCTCCCATAACTGTGGTCCCGAAGGACGGAAGACACTATCTGCGACAACACCCCTGCCAAGGAGGAACTCTTAATAGCAACATCACAGGTGAAGCCCGGTTCACTCATATTCAAGCCCTGCGCAAAGGAATCCCCTGCGGGACCTCCCAACACACGTTTTCCATAACGTGCAATGGCTGAGTAAAGGGGTGCAAAGTCTTAAAGCTTGATTCATTGAGTGCTCTACATGTGGATCTAATGCCTCTACCAGATGCTCTTCCATGTGGTGCTTTTAGGGCACTTCTACATACTCCAAATATTCCTTGCCCTTCTGAGTGTAGTACGCCATCCTGAGAACTGGAGGGGTGGAAGAGGTTCGGGGGGTGAGTATGCCCAGGGGTGAATGGATATAACTAGAGACTCTCATGGTAAGGTGCTTGTTAGATTTGGGGGTCTCTAGTTGGCACAGGTAGGTACTTGTGACAAATAGGGACCCTTGCCTGTAGTCAGGGTAAAGGGGATACACTCCTAAAATAACCCTTGCTCACCCCCTTGGTAGCTTGGCACGAGCAGACAGGCTTATCTCAGAGGCAGAGTGTAAAGCTACACTACAGATGGACACCACTCCGTTGTATATTAAAAATAAGTATTCTTTATATAGACTTAACACAAGACTACAAACAACAAAAATCCACGATACTATACTTAAGATGGTAGTTTTAGCTTAGTTCAGTTCAGTTCTTAAGATGCAACACTTTAAGTCAATGTACCTTATGATGCGGGACGCTTCCACAGCAAGCAATGTTGCAGTGATGGAAATGCGGCAAAGTTCCTGCGCTGCTGGCATGGAAAGTTGCAAAAAGAAACTGATGTCAGCTTGCTTAGGTGGGTATGTGTAGGTAACGCCAAAGTCACATTTGGCGTGGATGATGCCGAATTGTAGTCAAACGATACCACATACCGGCATGCAGGGGTGCTGCTCAAAATCTCTGAATCAAGTCTGGCACCTCGGGAATATTCTAAAGAAAGTAATCTGCAGCCAAATAATCTCCACAGATGAGGCATTACCAAAGGTAAATAACTTTTTCTTTTGTTATATGCTGTATTCCCATGTTAATCACTGTTCTTAGATCCCCTTTGGGCCCGTTCTTACTTTTTATCTTTCTAGCTTAGAGCTGCCTTTTTGAAGGATATTGTAATTTAAAAAACTTGCACAAAATATTACTTCATGTGATCTACATCAAAATAGTAGATTGTGGACCTTGAGTGTTGATTTGGACTGTTTACAAATGCTGAAGTATATCAGGAAGCATTCTTCATTGCTGAACCTCTAATGCCACTTTCCTTTTGTCTTATTTTTAGTGATTGCAATAGATATCGATCCTGTCAAGATCGACCTTGCTCGCAATAATGCTGAGGTATATGGTGTTGCACAGCAGATGGAATTTATCCTGGGGGACTTCATGCTGCTGGCACCAGACATTAAGGCTGATGTTGTGTTTCTCAGCCCTCCGTGGGGAGGACCCGACTACGCCAATGTGGAAACATTTGATATTGGAACGATGATGTCTATTGATGGATATCCTTTCAGTGCTTCTTGTCTGCATCGCTTGTCTTTTGTCAAATATGAGTTTATACATTTCAAGCTTGCATTTTCTGCTTCCTATAGAGATTTTTAACTGCTGATTCTTCTCCTTACAATATTACTCAGGCATCAGATTATATCTGGTAAATCTTGAGCAGTCCCTCCGTACGTTGGTAAGTGCCATTGGATGGCTCCGCGATTACTTAGTGCGTGTCGGAAGTGATTTGCATGGTGCCTATAAAGGTGCCCGCCAGCGCATTGACATCTGTTCCTTAGTTTTGCGCCAACAGCATGGATCTGGAGGGCTACCTTGGTCACATTTTTACCACTTTTTTCAACTTTCGGTCAGGTCTATTTTGAGCTTTGCTTCCAGTGTGATGAGGACATGTCACCCAACAAACCCACCCGTGTGAGGAATGTCACAGTTGTCTGTCTCTGACCCATACTTGGTTTTCCTGGGGTCTAGCCACGACTTAAAAGCCTGCTCCATGAAGTTGAATGTGATTCCTGGTTGAAGTTCCTGGTGGCGCAGTAGAAGAAGGCTCTGTGCCCAACCTGCTCCAGAGGGATATCTCAGGGCCAGTCTCAGAGCCATTCCCGTGGACGATTGTTATCCCACTCAAGTTGTCGTCATCGAAGTTGGGTATGTCAAGCACAAGAACGGTAAGTTGAAGTGCTCTTTGGCTTCCGCTAGCAAACGCCGGGTTTCTAGGCCCCATTCCTGCACTTAATCTGCAGAGCCGGTGTCCGGGTCCGCTCCACGCTTCCCTAAGTTTCTGTAGCCAGAGCAATCCCTGCCCAACCCAGGGGGTACTACAATGCCATGTTCTTCATCTTTAGGCCGATGGCCCTTTTTGCACGCCTTTGGCCCCGATGGGGCCAAGAGGTGCCCCTGCTGGATTACTATTGGCGGATTTGCCCTCCACACCAGCCAGGCCGTCTTAATCTGCACCAAGATCCACTCTGATGCCAACACAGGTGGTACCACCCTCCTTGGCACCAGTTCCCCGACACCATTGGCAATCGAAGAGCTGATCTCAATCCCTGACCCCGAGACAATGCTGGCCAATGCCACTCAAAGTTGACAACTGTGCCGTCTCGCCCATGTTCATCCCTGGACTTACAACCCCTGAAAATACCCTTTTTAACCTGAAAGAGGAGGGGGGGAATGAAGAAGAGGGGTATGGCCCCTTTGAGGTCAACCACTACCAGGGTGAAAACTGGTATGAGAAACTGGGTGACGCCACTTGCCTGGACACCTTTCCAGACTTGAGCTTGATTTTCCTCCTGGCCCTGCCATGGAGTAAGGTGCATCTTTTGCAACTGTGATGTGCAGGGCAGTGGAGTGTTATCTGACAAAGTCAAGATCAATGTCTTCACGGAGGTGCTTCACCCGGAGGTAGGGTCTTCAGAGTCATGGCTCCTCTTTAATGAGACCCTTACCGACACGCTCCTGGGAACCTAGACCAAACCCTGCATGTGGACTCCCAGCAACAGAATGATTTCCAGCTGACATCGTCCTGCCCCCTAATACCCAGCCTTTCTGTCTTAGCTTTCCTCTTGGTGGTGCTGGCGTCAACAGCCCAGATAAATCTAAGCGTGTTTCCTACAGACCCACTGGATAGGAAATTCAAGAGACTGGACACCTTTGGGAAGCTCATCTTCTCTTCCACCAGCTTGGCATTGTGGTCAGTGAATATGACGTGCCTCTTGGGCTGATATTCCCATGCCTTCTAGGATTCGGTTGCACAGCTGCTGCCAGTGTTGTCCAACGAATGCCAGGCCATCCTGACCCAGGCATTGGTTGATGGCCGTGACACAACAAAGTTCGCAATTCGTTGTGGGCTGAACACAACTGACTCATTAGACAAGAGCATGGCCACCATGGTAGTACTTTGCAGCCACTCGTGGTTAATGTCCACTGTGTTTTTAGGGGTTGTCCAATCATCTCTGTTCAACATGCCCTTTGACGGCACCCACCTATTCTGTGACAAAGCCAACCTGGGGCTCTAGCACTTCAAGGAAATCAGGGTCACCACCAGATCCCTGGGCTTATCCTTAGGCACCCAGCAACAGTACTGTCCTTTTGCTCCATCCGTGGCCTCGGTCGTAACTTCCATGGGCATCTGCAATACCAGCCTTAGCCACCACCCCAGCAAGTTTCCCAGTCCTTTTGTGGCCACTGCCACAGATCCCATGACAGAAGCAGGGCCCACTCCCAGTGCACTGTCCAGTTCCCCACCACTCTGGCTGCCACAGACTCCAAGCCTCCTTAATAGGCCCTCCACACAGCACACCCATTCCTTTGGTGGCACGATCAGGCACAACATGCTCCAATGGCAAGCTATAACCTCCAACAAGTGGGTGCTTCTAATTGTACAGAAGGGTTATTTCCTTTCCATTCCTGGAAACCCTACTACATTTGCCACCATTCGCAGAATAGCTGACTGAGGACCATCTCTCCCTGTTCCATCAGGTCAAAGGAGCATTCAAGAGGGTCCCAGCATCAGAAGTAGGATATGGTTGTTATTCCCACTACTTTCTGCTGCTGAAAAAGGTCGAATGACTCCCTTTTGACCTCACCCGTGTCTAAATCTATTTGCCACTGCCGAAAATGCACAATGTCAGCTCTTCTGCGCATTGGAGTTTCTAAAGTGGCTGTCGCTCTGAGACGCGTTCTACTTAGACTGCAAATGAGACTCCTGTAATCCTTTTCACCAATAACACTCCTGCCCCATGTTCTTAAGAAGATCAGGACATCCTGTCCAGTCATCCTGGTGGCTCAGGACTGGGCAAGGAGACTTTGATATCCCGAACTCCTGAGAATGATAATCTGTCCTGCGACAGGCTGTCCTTCTGGGAGGATCTCCTGTGGCAGCAACAAGGCAGGGCCCTGCACCTGAACCTGTGCACATTCCACCTTTATGCATGGAGAATGAGCAGGGACAGTTGAATGCTTTTGTCCTTCCTCCTAGATTTGTGATGTCATCCTGGCAGCCAAGAGTCTCTCAACTAGGACTATGTATGCCTACTTTTGGAACAGGTTTGTGGCTTGGTGCTCCTCCCGTAATGTTGATTCTCTTCCTGCCTCCTTGTTAGAGGGACTTCTGTTTAGGCTGTCATTGGCCGGGCGAGGCTTTGCACCGATTAAGGTTCCTTTCCGCCATTTCAATTTTCTTGCGGTTGCCGTAACAGCGCTCACTGTTCAAGTCACTTTTTTGCACATTTCCTTAAGGGCGTGCAGCAATTGTTTCCTCATTCCCCTTTTGTTATGCCCCTATGTGACAGTAGTATGGTTCTGATGTTCTTCGTGGTTCCCATTCAAGCCCATGCATAGCTATTTTCTGGGACTCCTGAGACCTGGTGGCAATTACATTGACCAGGAGAGTCAGTGAACTTCAGGCTCTTTTGGTTGTGCCTCTTGTGCCAGCTGCAACCCGGACAAACTGGTCCTTCTGACTCGTGCCTCCTTTCTATTAAAAGTGGTGACTCCCTTCTATGTCGGCTAAATTATCATGCTACATCGATCATACTAAAGATTACCAGGTGGATGACCGCTTTTCATTGTGTACACTGGAGCGAAACAAGGCAAGGCAGTTCAGAAACCGAGTGAGTGCTTGTGAGTCCATTCCACCAATCCAATGTTGCTACTAGAGCGTTAGCATGTGGGGTACCTGTCCTGGAAGTCTGCCACTCCAGACCTTCTTTAAGCACTACTACATGGACAGTCAGATATATTGAGATGGGCATTTTGCCCATTCGGTCCTCCAGGGCTTTCTGGTTTGAGCCTGGTTGCAGACCCACCTCTGGGGAAATATTGCTTGGGCATCTGTTCTAAGGTTAGAAGTCTGTGGTTACAAGGCTTTATCAAAAGAACACGTTATGTACCTTCAGTAAAACGTTTTCAGGGAGATACTCTAACTGATCCTCCCAGCTCTGGGATTTGGCTCTTCATTCTAAAGCCTGTTGGATATCTGCACATTGATCACACAATGTTCAGTCATGGCTCTGCATTTTTGTAGTGGAAATAGTCACAAAATAAACTGACGTCCGCGTGCTGGGGTGGCACTGTGATCGTCACTTCTGATGTCGACGACATTTACACGGAGCTGTCGGATGCCACCTACCGATGAGCGAGGTACTGCTATGGAGGTCGAATCTGATGCCAGGGGAATAGTCTAAGGTGAGGAATCGGGTGTTTAGTAGAGTCTCTACCAGAAAAAGTGTTACCAACGGTAAGTAACTTGTTCTGTAGGAGTCTTCTAGTTTTGATCACTCCAGTTTTAGATTAAATAGACTGAATAATGTCTCCCTTAGAAGGCATTGAGATTATTACCTGGCTTTCCATTGCCTCCACCTATATCCGGGTCAATGCAGATGGGGCTAACTTTGACAGTCTGCCTCCAACACAGGTAGACTGCATTGCTTGCTAATGTAAGGTAGGACTGTTATAAATATGGAGTTTTTAAGCTGCCTTTACAAAGAGCAGGAGTTTTCAGGAGTATTTTTAACGAAATGTTAAACTGCTACTCAAGTCTGGCGTCATGGGTTATGATGATATCAATGGCTTTAAGGAGGAACGTCTAATAAACTGTTTATTACATTTAAAATAGAGGGTGGTGTTAGTAGTAGGAAATGGTACGCCAGCACTTATTTCTATGTTGGACTAAACTAATCTACAGCAGGAGATGCAGACCTACTGTCTGACAACAAACTAAGTAGAAGTAAAAGGAGGGCACAAGTACATGCATTCAAACTATCATAGACATTTCTATTAATGTTATTCACTCTGACAGTTGGTTTGTTCGAATGTAGTTCCTGGATATCATCCTGCTGAATGGGAAAGCAACGTTTCCATTTCACAGTTATTTAGGAAATAAATGTTTAAGGTGAGCAGTCCCACCTTTAACGATGATAAAGCTGTGTTTTGGTTGTTGTTCAAGTACCCGTAGTTGCTTGTACTGAATGAGCAAATGAAGATTACATTACTCCAGTTTAATTTATAGATTGCAGGGGACTGGCCAGCTATAGTTCCCAAATCCATATGTTTGCCCAGACAAATGGTTATGTACGCATATGACTGGGAGTCATATGGATGTGCTTGTAATTTGAGCATGCAGTGGGAGATGTGAGGACACCAGGAGTGGTGCTCCCAGATGACAGCAACAGGCAGCAATGGCAGATAAATGTGACTTTTGCTTGGTGGTCTGTTAAGGATCGTAAATATTGTTGACTCCCCAGCAGCACAAAACAAGGGGTTTCATTGTCAACCTGTAGTTGCATCAAATAGACCCATTTCAGAACATATAGTGTGTCTGACTCATGTCTTCCTGTGAAGCTCCACTACAGCTGCTATTAATACAGATTCATGTCATGCAGTTAGCTTAGCACTATAGAGATTCTCTGTGAAAGATTGCTTTTGTAGATCTGAGGAGTGGCAGTGGTTCATTCACAGAACTGCAGAAGTGCAGAGCCTCATATAAAAAGCAGATTTAAAGGGGTAGGCAGAAAATATGTCATCCAGTAGAGAGTCTCATAGCAAGTTAGATAACTTTATTTTACAGAAATGCCATGCATTAGGAATAACGTGCATGCTCTAGATGCTGGGAGAGAGTTTTCTTGATAACATCCGTCGTTGTCAGCTAAGTCAGTTGTGTCTCTTTATCAGTATAAGATTAGAGGCAATATTCCAAGCTCCAGCTTAGGATACTTAGTACTTTGAGGTGCACTGCATAGGAAGTTTTTATGTTCTGTTTGCCCGAGAACTAATTGAAATGCAGGACGCAGTCAGTTCACGCTTACTGTATGGGCCTGAAAAATCTGTAAGGCTAGAGGCTTGCTCACCACCATGTCTGTTGGAGCCCAAAACTGAGTGCTCCTCTCTAGGACATCAATCACTTACGAGCACAGTCCCTTGTAATACAAAACTGAGCCTGGCTCTTATTTTTTAAATGTTGAAAGGAGGATACCTCAAACACAAGGCTTTTGGGTGATGTTCATGAGTTAGTTCATGGGGGTGGTTTGTTTGAAAGTATGAGGTTACTATCAGTCTTGGCAGGCAAGGGGGACTTCCCAGATCCCCTTTTCATAGGCAATTGTAGCTGTACATAATCTGTTGGGTTGTAGGGATGCAACATGACCAAAAGACTGACCCATAATGATTTCCTTCCACTCATCAGATATCTGGCCTTGCAGGTCCTTGAGCTGTATGCATTGTAGGAAAACTCCCTTCACTTGAACTTACTTGCTTACCTCTCAGAACATAAGAGAATACTAGCAGTTTTAACTTTTTAATTACAGAAAGCATGGCAACCAGGAATTATAAGACCAGCTCCACCTTTCCCATTCTTCAAAAAAGGCCCTCTAAAGATTCCTAAAGGTTGATCTTCTCTAAGAGGTTTCTAAGTATTCTTTGCTCATTTCAGTCGAATGTGTTTCTCCACTTTAGACGATCAGGAGATATTGCCATCTCAGGATAAGACCTTTAACGGAGTGCCTATTCGATATGTTGATACGGGTATTGGGAGATTGGAAAGAAACTGATTATTGCGTTTTGTTGCCAGCTCCTTTCATATATTTGTGAATTTTAAAAAACGTTTTAGAAGGTTTTACATTTTTAGACAGCAGACCCCAATGATTGCACTCATGAATGGCATTTTCCTTTGCATTTGGGGCTGCCAGTGGAGACTTTACAGTTGGTCATCTCTGTTCTCCATGCCGGTTGGCCGTGCACATGAATGCACAAGAACTCTTTCAGGCCTTCTGTTCGAATATTTCAACAATAGCTTAAATGGAAAATAATTCTAATCAAAATTAACAAAAGACAAGAAGTGGATTGAATAAGAAAGCATTAGGCGAATATTAAAAAAGGCAAAACTTCAATGAGCTTGTGTGCTACTGAAGGAATTAAAGGAATAGCTTTAGTGCAATACATTTCTCACCCCTGTAGCATGTGTCTATATGCAACCTTGGCACACTCTTTTCATGTTTTTAGATTGTCTTTACATCAACAATATGAGACAAAAATGGAGTGTCTTTGCAAGTGACTTACATTTCTTGGTAGAAAGAGATCGCCCTTCCTCTTTCCACTAATTTTCAAATTGATATGTGATTTCTAAGGAAATAGTAGTACTTCTTAGGGAGACCATCAAAACGGACTGGCAGTGCCTTTGAAATTAGGCCCACAGCCCCACCTGGGCTCAAGAACAGCTTGTAGACTCTAGTGTTTGAACCATCGGTAACCGCCTAGCATCCTGTTTCTCTCTTGTAACCGAGTGCATGACTACGATGCCTCGATTTTAACACTGCTGCTGATTTTAACATTGCTGCTTTAAAAATTGTATCTGGCTTCATGATTACTATGTCGCTCTGTTTTAGCTGTATATTTTAAAAACTGTCTGTAACTTTGCCTTTTTGCACATCGCCTCGCGTCTCTTACCTGCCTCACACTATCCCTGCCAGCGCCCCGGTCCACCACGGGTTTTCCCGTTTGCTGTGGAGGGCGCCGGCAAACATTTGGTGTCCCTGCCCCATTGGCCACAGAGGGTCACGCGGGGCTCAACACTCAGGCCCAACCTTATTTAGGCTCTATGGTTGGAATAGTGCCTGTTTGTCTCTTGTAACCGAGTGCATGACTACGATGCCTCGATTTTAACACTGCTGCTGATTTTAACATTGCTGCTTTAAAAATTGTTTCTGGCTTCATGAATACTATGTCGCTCTGTTTTAGCTGTATATTTTAAAAATTATCTGTAACTATGCCTTTTTGAACATCGCCTCGCGTCTCTTACCTGCCTCACGCTATCCCTGCCAGCGCCCCGGTCCACCACGGGTTTTCCCGTTTGCTGTGGAGGGCACCAGTAAACATTTGGTGTCCCTGCCCTCATTGGCCACAGAGGGTCACGTGGGGCTCTACACTCCGGCCCAACCTTATTTAGGCTCTATGGCTTTGTGGTAAATAAATAATTATTTACCGGTTCTATTTTTCAGGATACTCTAATAACAGATAGCTCAATAAATAAGAGTCAAGATTCGAGGTAGCTGAAGTATACAGGCTTTAATCAGGCATAAAAGGACAGGAACAGGACAGCCTGCATGGGAATAGGATGGCAGCTGCCGGGGGCAGGATCTGGGAATTGGCTGGCTTTTAATAACAGTGCATTAATATATATACTAAAAACAATTACATTGCATTCAATACAGTAGGCGTAGCAGTAGGCGGAGTTTGTAGCAGTCGCGAAAGATAAGGCATAAAGTGGGTGTAACAAGAGGTGTTTACAGGGCGTATACATAGACATGTGATGCAAACGTAACAGAATATGTCATAAACGGGGCGGAAACATGGAGGGGGCTACCTGAGCAGCTGGGACCTCTAACCTAGTGGTGCGCGTAAACTGGCAATGACGTGTTACCAGGGAGAACTGGGGGCTATGACTTCTGCACTAGAAGAGGAGACGAAAGTCTGGAGGGTCAGAGCGACATGTACCTAGGCATATCTAGTATCTGGTGTTTATAGTACATGTTGATAGAATCCAAAAGTTATCAGGGTAAAAGCTAACAGACACTAAGACTGGTGCATGCATTATTCTAAATGTATTGCATGTGCGAGGAATATTCTATGAATATGAATACAGTATTTCTCTTATATGGAGACATAAAGGCTAGACCATGACGGAAACTATTGATGCGATTCAGTAGCTTAGGAATGCAGAGAAGGAGGGTTGGACTGATAACTAGAAACATAACATACTCTTGGCAGACTGGGAGGCAGAGCCAGGCCGAGCCGGGCACTGCGTGGCAAGAAGTAGGCTAAGGGTCAGGGATACAGGTGGGGGCTGTATCGCTCCTCGGAGAGGGTTCAGGAGACAGGAGCTGAATCTGAGTCCGGGCCCTTTTGAGGCCTAGAAACGGGGACAATTCAATGAATTAACGTGCACACTGTAAAACGTGGCAACGTAGCTTTACATAGGCCTGATATTCGTTATATTCACGAAAACTGGAAACTGGCATACTAGAGATGGACACAACTGTAATTGCGTCTTTAATCGATCAGAGGGGAATACATGCATATCGATCATGCACATATAACATAAGATGGGGAACACGTAGGCACATATGACATGGCAAAATTTACTTTTCCACATTCCCTCCTTGTGCCCTACGTTTCCATCAGGAAACATCAATATTCATGATACCATCTATCATTTCATATAGCATCATTTGCTCGTCTCGAATTGTCTTGGAACGGGACTTAGGACTAGGAATACAAGAGGTAGCACAAATGCCGCAAATCGCAGGGCCACATTGTATACAGAGGCAGCAACTGAATAGGATCATTACTGCAATACCTAGAAATGACAATACTTTCCATCCCCAGGCAGATATGATACTCCAGAGCCAACCGGACCATGTCCAGGTGCCTGGATTCTGGTGTAACTGATGGGCAATTTTATGAAGTCTGGTTATAGCTAAATAAACAGACGGCGCGTTATTAGGAATGAAAATGCAGCAACTAGATCCGATGACTCTACATGCTCCTCCTCTATCGGCCAGTATGACGTCAAGAACGAGACGATTTTGGAGCACGACAAATCTCATAGCAGATTGCTCTTCGGTTAAGTTACCTAGAGCAGAAGTAGTCTCATTCACTACTGCTTCAAGGGTTCTGGTTAGTCTACGTATTAACTTACTATTCTGGATAGGTCCTATAAAGAAGAAGAAACCTTTATTGAAATCTTGATATTGTTCTAGAGTAGTTTCAGTTTGATCGACAATCGGGGACTCAATCTCCCTTCTATGTCTGACCTGTACTAGATGTGTGTTTCTATGATAATCAGATGGGGCTAGAAAAACTGGTGGCAGTAGGAAGGCAATGTAACATGTTCCATCCCAATCGAGGGGCAGACGAACATATGCGGTCTGACCACAAACAAAATAAGAATGACGTGATGCTTTGAAAATAGATTTCCCACTGTCACTATACTTGACAGTAGTAGTACAATCACTATGTCCTACATGTGCGGAACCATTCTTTCTGACACATAATTCGCCTTTGACTGGTAGTACTGAAATAGCAGGTAAGTCTGGAGTAGTATCAGACTGAACATTCAGGACCATAAAATTCGAAGAATAATTACCCAAATCATATACTTCATTTTCTAGATCTAACCCTGTTCTATGGGGGAGACCTTGCTTGTCTGGAAAACATGTTCTGTTCAGAAGGGACATATCATTGGAGGATGACGTTAAAGTGGACCATGCTCCACACGAACCATTATGTGAAAACGGATAAGGAAAGAGTGGCAGAACTCCCTTCGGTGTCTGGAAAGGGGGGAGTCGACCACACACCCAACAATTAGTGGCATTGCTGGTCTGGTGTGAATAGTGTAACACTCGGATGAATGTATTATTACGCATAGCAAGACGATAGGATAGCTCGTGAGGAGGCAGATCACTAAATGTGTGCTCTACTGTAGCATTAGCAAACTTATTTACATGAGAAATCGGAAAACATAAATGTAATGCATAACTTGTGCAGGTAACCATTAAACTTAGAAACAATAAGAAACTTAGAATGACGATACATCGTATAGAGTTTTGACTAACTCTCTCACTATGGGGGTCTATCTCATACATGTCAGATACCTGTCTAACCGTTTCACCCGAGAGGGACTTAGACAATCAAACTGGCTGACTAATTTTACTAGACCGGAGCTTTAACTTATACTCCTGTTGCGGAGTTTTCTCTAACAGAGGAACTTTCAGTTCAGGATTCAGCTCATAGTCTGGTTTCAGGCAGTCTTTAGAAATGTCCTTTGTAAATGTCTTTTCACAAACTCCATGGAACTTCTTTATATGGGACAGATGGACCCACCCCTTGCGGCCTTCCAACTTCACGGCCGTGCGGGTGGTCAGGAGAACAAGTCGCGGCTCCTTCCAACGAGGCTCCAGCGGACTTGAACGATCAAAGTTCCTTACAAGGACGAGGTCGCCTGGAATGACCTCATGCGGTTTCACTTCAGTATTGTCTGGAAATGCAGCGGCAACCTGTGAACGACAAGAGTGTAGGGCAGACATCAAGGAAGCTAGGTAATCTGTCAACATATTGCTGGAAACATCTGTAATACTGCGGGGTCTAGGTGTACCCCACATGTTTGGGGGGCGGCCGAATACGACCTCATAAGGGGACAGACCTGATCTGGAATGTGCGACCATTCTCATGTAGAATAAAGCAACTGGCAGGGCAACTAGCCAGTCTACACCTTTCTCTTTACATGTCTTAGCAATACGGATTTTCAGGGTTTGATTATGTCTCTCTACGAGACCGGCTGCTTCAGGATGGCGCACACAATGGAACTTCCACTGGTACCCTAACAGAAGGGAAACATGTTTCATTAACTCGGATGAGAATGGCTGGCCGTTATCAGAATACACGACCCTAGGGAGTCCATAACGGGGAAAAAATTCACGAACCAACTGTCTGGCAGTGGTCGCTGCTGTGTAATCTGGAACTGGATATGCTTCTGTCCACCTGGACAAAGCGCATACAACTACGAGGACATACTTGAAACCTCGACATCGCTCCATCTGAATATAATCCATCTGGAGGACTTCAAAAGGGTGGTCAGGAGGTTGGAATCCACCTTGTTCCACCGGGACACTTTTACCTGGATTGAACTGGCAACATATCATACAGGTACGGACTTTCTGCTTGGCTGCAGCTCGTAAATGCTTGTTGAACCAGAGGTTCTGTATACTGTCTAACATGGCTTTTTCTCCTAGGTGTGCTGGACTATGTGCGGTATTGATAATGACTTGAACCATGGAGTCGGGGAGAAACCATGTGGCTTTTCCCTTCGTCACCCATCCCTGATCTGTCTGGACCCCTCCTTGTTCGGACCATTTCTTGATTTCTTCAGGAGTAGCATGTAACTGTATGTCTATGACATCTTGTGTAGGGTCCTTAACTGTCATACATGTAGTCTGTTCTGGAATGAGTGTCTGTGTCGGAATGTCTGGGGTCTGAGCTGTAAGCTTGGCTGTTCGATCTGCTAGATCGTTACCTTGGGAAATGATATCAGTAACTTTCGTATGTGCTTTGCACTTCATGATAGCGATAGCTGTCGGTAAATGTATTGCTTCTAACAGAGCTTGAATGAGGAGACCATGCTGAATCTTGGTTCCATGAGAAGTCATGAAACCTCTCTCCTGCCAGAGTACTCCGAAGTCGTGTACAACTCCGAATGCGTAACGTGAATCTGTATATATGTTTACTTTCAGGTTCTTGGCACGTATGCAGGCTTGGGTCAGAGCAACTAGCTCTGCTGCTTGAGCAGACAGGATGTCAATACGGTGTGTTTTTATAACTTCAGTGTCAGTAGTCACTGCGTACGCGGCTGCTAGTTCTCCTGTACTAGTTCTCATACATGAACCGTCCACTTAAAGTGTCAGGTCGGGGTTAGGTAATGCAATGTCTGTCAGATCTTGTCTTGGCTTAGTCATAGTATTAATGACTTCCACACAGTCATGTGTGGCAGGATTTGAAGTAACTGACGGTAACAGTGTAGCAGGATTTAGAACGTTGCAGCGTCTGATTTCTATGTGTGGCTGAAACAGTGTCAGTTCATAACCTGTTAAACGTGCAATGGTCAAGTGCTGTGTCTGTGTTCGGTTTAAAAGAACTTCCACGGAGTGTGGAACTTGTACTGTCAAGGAGTGTCCTAATACTATGGAATCACTTTGTCTGATTGCTAGAGCTGTGGCTGCAACTGACTTGAGGCACGCAGGCAGAGCCTGGGCTACTGGATCTAATGTGCTCGAGAAATAAGCACAAGGCTTGTACTGTCCTGCTTGATCTTGTGTGAGAACAGATAATGCAGTACCATCACGTTCTGTGACAAAAAGTGTAAAAGACTTACTGTAGTTCGGTGTTGCTAGAACAGGTGCTTGGCATAAGGCTTTCTTTAATTCATTAAAACTAAGTGTATGTTCAGATGTCCAAGGGAGGACAGTCGATACGGCTGCCTCCTGTGTCGTTAACTGTATCAGTGGCTTGGCTAGAAATGCATACTGAGGAATCCATTGTCTGCAGTAAGAAGTGAGGCCAATAAAAGCACGTACCTCCTTCTGTGTCTTGGGCTGTGGAAGACTCGCTATCAACTGGATACGGTCTGGTGTCAACTGCCTACCCCACTTGGACAGTAAGTGGCCTAAGTAGATCACTTGCTGGACACAGAACTGGAGCTTTGAAGGGGACACCTTGTGCCCCATCTCGGCTAGGAAATACAGAACTGTAAGTGACGCACGCTCGCAGTCACGCTCAGAACGGGCTGTGATCAGTAGATCATCGACATACTGGAGCAGGGCAGTGTCAGTTGGCATGTGAATATTGTCTAGTTGTCTTTTAAGTGCCTGACTGTAAATGCTAGGACTTTCTGTGAAACCTTGAGGAGCTCGTGTGAATTTATAGCTCCTTCCATTTAAACAAAAACCGAAAAGGTACTGGCTGACAAATCTGAGACCGATCTCTCTTCTCCCTTTTATAGGGAAGCTTGCTGAGAGGCATGTGAATCAGCATTTGTCAAAATTTATTGAACACGCAGGTGTACTGGACCCCTCCCAGTCGGGCTTCAGGCCCAGGCACAGTACTGAGACTGCTTTGCTGTCTGTCGCTGACAATCTCCAGAGGCTACAGGACAAGGGCTATTCCGTTGTTCTGGTGCTTCTGGATTTGTCAGCGGCGTTTGACACTGTGTCACACGACATCATGACCTCCAGACTAGCTGACATCGGTCTGGAAGGCAAGGCCCTGGCCTGGCTCAGGAGCTTTTTCAGCGAACGCACCCAGAGAGTCATCTTGGGGCCATACCAATCAGAGGAGGTGGTGATCTCAAAGGGGGTGCCACAGGGCTCCTGTTTGAGCCCCACGTTATTTAACATCTACGTGGCCCCCCTAGCTAACATCATGAGATCCCACGGGTTCATTCCAGTATCATACGCGGATGATACCCAACTCCTCTTCCCTTTTAAAACGATGACTCCTGAGGTGCGGGACTCCTTCGCCCGAGGGATGAAGGAGGTGGCCCGCTGGATGGCAGCTAACTATTTGCAGTGCAACGTCTCCAAAACGGAGGTTATGCTATTCGGAGAGGCCAAACGGTTGTGGACCCCGGACTGGTGGCCTCAAGATCTTGGCCCGGTCCCTGTGCCCAAAACCGTGGTAAAAGACCTGGGAGTCAAACTGGACCATGAGCTCACCCTCACACAACAAACTAATCAAGTGGTGGGCTCATGTTTCCATGTCATTGGGCTTCTCAGGAGAGTATTCCCCCTGCTACCAGATACCACCAGGAGAACGTTGGTCCAGTCGCTAGTTTTAAGCAGGCTGGACTACTGCAATGGGTTAATGCTAGCTGCAAACGAGGGCATCTTTGCTAGATTGCAGGTTGTGCAAAACACGGCTGCACGACTGGTTCTGAATGTCCCGCCCCGCACTCCCTCAAAACCATTGTTGGCCAAACTGCACTGGCTTCCAGTTAAGCAGAGGGTGATGTTTAAGATCTGCTGCGTCATCCACAAATGCTTGACTGGAATAGGTCCTGGTTACCTCACTGAGAAATTTATCCCTTATGTGCCGTCCAGATTCCTGAGATCAGGAGATCAGGAACTACTATGTGTCCCCAGGGCCATGAAGGCAAGGAAAGGGGGAAGGGCCCTATCGCTAGCGGGTCCAAAGTTGTGGAACCTACTCCCGAAGGAAATTAGAGTATGTAGGGAACATTTCCCTTTTAGGAAAAAACTTAAAACATTCCTTTTCAAATCTCTAATCTGACTGTTCTCTTGCCTATTTCATTAAAATGATGACGAGTTTTTTGTTCTCTGGTTGTGGCCTAAGGCGCGGAGATACTCCTTCGGGAGTCTATTCATTGCGCCATACAAACCTGTCTGGATGAATGGGAACACTGAAAAATGCATTCTTGAGGTCGATGACAGTGAAAAATGTAGCTTCAGAATCAATGGCTGTCAATAGGGATGAAATATCTGGGACTACTGGATACTGGGGTATGATACATCTATTAAGTTCTCGAAGGTCAATCACTAATCGATATACTGGAGGTGCATTTGGATCAGTACGTTTCATGACTGGAATGATAGGAGAATTACATACATTGGAGTCAGTTTCTACAACCACTCCTTGAGCAATGAGCTCATCAATAATTTTGGATAAGGCTGCTACAGCCTCAGGTGGCAATCTATATTGTCTGATTCGTGGCAAGACTATACCTTGCTTGAGAGTCACACGATGGGGTGTGATGTGCATAAAACCTACATCAGTTGGACCTTGCGCCCATAGATGCTGCGGGACATTTAGTAACCTTGGATCAAAATCACGTAATACATAGTGACCTTTGAAGTCACGCAAAAACAATCGGACTCCTTCTGGAGAGCAGCAAATAACTGCACCTAATTCTTTCAATGTTTTAATGCCTAACAAGTTTTCTGGACATGATTTCGTAAGTAACAAATCAGTAGTTCGGGACAATGGACCAACTTCTAGAGTAACTGGCTTTGAAATCTCGTTAACAATAGGCTTTCCTGAAAATCCAAGGGAAACATTTCTAGAGCCTGAGAGCGGAGCCCCTGGAACCTCGTCATGACTGATAGTAGTCCTACTTGCCCCTGTATCAATCAAAAACTTTCTGTCTTTCCCTAATACTTGACTGTGCACATAGGGACCCTCTTGATCTACAGGTATCTCGATGAGAGGCAAGCCTACCTCCCTCTCTAGGCTGTTTCATGAATACTGTTGATATTCTGGATACTCTGTCTGGGCATACTGGTACATTTGCTGTGTAACATGCTGTGTTGCAGCGATAGGCTGCGGAGCTGGAACTGTCTGTTGTGCATTCTGTGGTGACTGAGAAGTCTGTGAAACTTGTTCTTGTCTAGGCGGACGTGGTCTTTCTTTAGTCTTACCAGTAGCTATGTTGTGTTTCAGAACTGCACACTCGTTTATAAAATGACCTGGCTGTTTACAATAATTGCATGTCCCTTTAACGGGAGCTGCAGGATGACTGGCTTGATTCGGACCCCTCTTCTGACTGTCTTGTGGAACAGATTGTGCAACTAGTACTTTCATTTTTGTGTCTTTCATACGTCTCTTTTCGTGTTCTTGCTCTTCCCTGATTCTATTCTGGTGATACTGGAGCATCTGGAGCATTTGTGACGGAGTATTAGCTTGCCAACTACTTTCGACTTTCAAAACTCGATTTTTAACTTGTGGGCTTGAATTCTCGACTAGTTTAGTAACAAAAAGATGAGGGTATGACTCGCTACCTGTCTTCAAACCACTGTTAATAATAAAACATTTTTCAAATCTAGAATAGAAATCACTAGTGTCTTCATCCTGTTTCTGTTTACATGCTGAGATTGCATCCCAATCTTCCTTTTTCGTGGATAATAACCTTGGCAAAACTTGTATCAATAACTCGGGCAATTCTTTACATTTGTCCCCAAGACCGGTACCTGGTACTCGTATTTTATCTTCAGCTTCTAGAGCTGTCCAATCAATCTTTTTCTCTCCCACCTCCCATTCTTTTTCCTTGAGTTTTTCATATACCCCTGGGGGCAACAGGACCTTTAGCATTTTAATGATATCTGGATACGTGTATTCTCCCATACGGAGCATGTCTTTTAATTCTCGATGGAACCCTGCTGGATCTTTGTCGTGACAGGGAATCAATTTCTTCATCTCTAAGAGTTCCATCTTTGTGATAGGGGTGTAAACAAATACTCGTTGCATTTCACCACCCGCTGTCCTAACTGGGTGTACTTCTCGTAACGGATGCTGTCTATCTATGTAAGATGGTTTACTTTCTGGAGGTGAGACATGAACAAAATGCGGATTCAGAAACGTTCTATATTTGTGGCGCTGTTCTAGAATGACACTAATTAAATCGGTACCTAAACCTTTCCATCTATACTGGAGCAACTCGTTCAGAACATCATGTAACGGACCTGGATCAGAATGTTGTCCCTCATACAGTGTAATGAGGTGTTGGATCATATACATACCCACCAGTCGCTGCTCGGCTGGGGGCAGTTTCAGAAACATTTGTGCCACTATTTCATCTGGAAAAGTGGTAGAATCAGTAGTCCATCGGACTGCTGATCGGGCTAGTTCTAGTTCATGCATGGTACTAAGTTCACTATAACCGATACGTGATTTCAGAATGTGATCGGTAGCTTGAAATACTTGTTCTAGAGAACCTTGTTCTAGTGCTGGAAGGTGAAAAACTTTCTTGTGTTCTAGGCGTGAATGTCGGTCTAGAAGTCTAGATTTACCTACATACGCTATTCTGGCGGTATTCTCGTCTTCTACCTCTTCAGTATCAGTGTTGTCTTCTTTCTCGCTTACTTGTGCTGCTTTGCGTTTCTCGTGTAACCTTATTATTTCCTTATGAATTTTCTTGTACATACTCTCTATACTACTGAGTGTCTTGTGTCTTCCCTCGGCTATATGATCACTCCACTTTGTCAGAACTCTCATTTCGATCGGATCCTTAGTCGGACAATCTTGTTCCCTTACTAAACAATTGATTAGAAATTTTAATAGCATGAGCTGGGTCTCAGCTTTCCTTAGAGACATGATTTCGCCAATACTTTCTGGATAGTCTCCTGTACGGATGAAACGATATATTCTGTCTAGATCTTCTTTCATATTCGGTAGGGTGTCCAAATACTCGGTCACCCGTCTTACACGCAATGAATATATAACCATATTATCATCGCCTGGGACTGGATCATAACGGCATTCGGTGAGAGCTCGTCTGATATCTGCAACGGACTGATATTTGGGCGTACGCTGTAACGCACGTTCATGTAACTCGACTAACGTTACACGTTTGTGTGGCGGCGGGGTACCAGGAGGACCTCCCCCCGCGGCCCCTATACTAGAATCGTCGACTGATACTCTTCGTGCTGGCAGAGTGACCGATGTAGCGGGAACTTGTACTACGGGCTGGACCGGGGGTACCGTAACAGGTGCTGTAACAGGTGCCCCGGTGGCTGGAGGAACAGGAATTACATTATTTACAGGAGCTGGCGGAACAGGATTTGCATATTCTGGGACTGTGTCGTCCAAATAGGACGAGAGAAAAATATCTGCTGCGGTCGGTTTGTGACGTAGCTTAATCGGAACCAATGTCGGCGGAAAATTACATGGTGCTTCCGGGGTTGCTTTTGGCAAGCCCTCGGCAAGAAGAGGATACATACCCTTAATAAGGGCATTTCTCTGTCTGTCTGACTGTTCGGCTTTAACTCGTTCACCTATTTCGATTAATTCCCTTTCTTGGGCTCTTTCTGAGGATTCCCTACTTAATTCTGACTTTCTGATTTCTTTTTCGGTTCTTTTATGAGATTCTTTGCGCCATAACTCGATGGCATCTTTCTGGGACTGTCTGGATTTCTTTTTCCATAATGCTTCTTCTACTCGCATGATGCACTCGGCATCCCATGTACCTGATACAGGCCATCTATATTTCTCTTCTAGATCTTTAGTATACTCGACCCATAAGTCTAGATATAATATGGCACTTATGCCATGCTTATGATACATAAAATGACCTGGACTGTCCCTAGACGGGACAGGAACTGCTTCTTCGAGCAGACCTTTTCTGGTTTTTAACTGACGTAACTTCGAGAACAGAGGCATGACTTAGACTGGAATCTGGACACAAATACAATACACGATAAACACAATAATAACTTGAAAACAAATCACTCATACCACAACATTGAAAACACATGAAATAACATTTAAAATAACAGTTCGGACAGAATACTACCTGGAATACTGAAAACAGAAACACATGAATTTCTCGAGAACAGAACAGAACTTACTGGAATGACTAGATGCACTGCTAAAACAGTACGAAACTTACCGGTCTCATAAAGAGACACGTCAGGACCCGCATCCACCTAGGTGGACACTTCGTGTTGGATCTGTGTACCCAAACCCACGGACCAGAGACAAATTAATTGACCCTGTCTAGATACTACCCCAGCAATGGTACTCACCGGGCAGCAAGAACGGAAGGCCTCGGACTGGACTGGACTGCTACGACGACGGACGGACGAACTTCGGACTTCAGTTACAGGTGGGCCTCCGGATACCTCGGACCTTGGACTCTCGGCTTGGGCTCTGGTCGGGACTCGCCGCGTTCCTCCACCGCCTCGTCTGGACGCTGGACCGCAACTTCCGTCTCCTCCGTGGGCCTGAGGGATACTTGAAGCAGAAATATATGCACGTGGCCGGTATGGTTCCGTCACGGCTGCAGAGGATCAGGGGGCCTGCGTGGCTTCTCCGGCGCGTGG
This sequence comes from Lissotriton helveticus, assembly GCF_964261635.1. NCBI lineage: Eukaryota > Metazoa > Chordata > Amphibia > Caudata > Salamandridae > Lissotriton > Lissotriton helveticus. Next base: position 653,534,551 of record NC_136063.1, on the reverse strand, counting down.
GGAAAGGGCAAGTCCCTATTCGGGCGCCATTATGTGGTAAATAAATAATTAATTACCGGTTCTATTTTTCAGGATACTCTAATAACAGATAGCTCAATAAATAAGAGTCAAGATTCGAGGTAGCTGAAGTATACAGGCTTTAATCAGGCATAAAAGGACAGGAACAGGACAGCCTGCATGGGAATAGGATGGCAGCTGCCGGGGGCAGGATCTGGGAATTGGCTGGCTTTTAATAACAGTGCATTAATATATATACTAAAAACAATTACATTGCATTCAATACAGTAGGCGGAGTTTGTAGCAGTCGCGAAAGATAAGGCATAAAGTGGGTGTAACAAGAGGTGTGTACAGGGCGTATACATAGACATGTGATGCAAACGTAACAGAATATGTCATAAACGGGGCGGAAACATGGAGGGGGCTACCTGAGCAGCTGGGACCTCTAACCTAGTGGTGCGCGTAAACTGGCAATGACGTGTTACCAGGGAGAACTGGGGGCTATGACTTCTGCACTAGAAGAGGAGACGAAAGTCTGGAGGGTCAGAGCGACATGTACCTAGGCATATCTAGTATCTGGTGTTTATAGTACATGTTGATAGAATCCAAAAGTTATCAGGGTAAAGGCTAACAGACACTAAGACTGGTGCATGCATTATTCTAAATGTATTGCATGTGCGAGGAATATTCTATGAATATGAATACAGTATTTCTCTTATATGGAGACATAAAGGCTAGACCATGACGGAAACTATTGATGCGATTCAGTAGCTTAGGAATGCAGAGAAGGAGGGTTGGACTGATAACTAGAAACATAACATACTCTTGGCAGACTGGGAGGCAGAGCCAGGCCGAGCCGGGCACTGCGTGGCAAGAAGTAGGCTAAGGGTCAGGGATACAGGTGGGGGCTGTATCGCTCCTCGGAGAGGGTTCAGGAGACAGGAGCTGAATCTGAGTCCGGGCCCTTTTGAGGCCTAGAAACGGGGACAATTCAATGAATTAACGTGCACACTGTAAAACGTGGCAACGTAGCTTTACATAGGCCTGATATTCGTTATATTCACGAAAACTGGAAACTGGCATACTAGAGATGGACACAACTGTAATTGCGTCTTTAATCGATCAGAGGGGAATACATGCATATCGATCATGCACATATAACATAAGATGGGGAACACGTAGGCACATATGACATGGCAAAATTTACTTTTCCACAGCTTCCTCTGCGCTCAGCGGACGCGTGCAGTGGGCGCGCGCCGAATTCGCGCCTAAGTCTAGCCCGTCTGCGCCAGGGGCCAGGGATGCTGTCCCTACCTCTTTCTGTCCCCAAGTAAGTGCGCTTTACTCTCTTGAAGCTCTCTTGGCCTTGAAGCCCCCTAGAAAGTCCTGCCACCACTCATTCTGCCCAGGGGCGCTTTTACGTGCTCCTAGCTGTAGCTGTAATAACAAACACAATCGCCCTAAAACACTGCGTACTTTTAAGACCAAGCCTACTACTGAGATACCTGATTCTCCTTCCTTGGTTATTGAAGAGGGTTTCCTTATTAATACAAGATCATTAATTAAAAATAACATCGCCTTTAAAGACTTTGTTCCCTCTAGGAAACCGTCCTGGGTATTCATTACGGAAACCTGGGCGTAGGAATCCTCAGGTCCCGAGCTTGTCGACGCTATTCCTGAGGGCTATACCTTATCTCGGATGGACAGAATTGGGTGAAGGGGAGGAGGACTGGGTATATTACATAAAAGTTCCTCCATCTGTCGTACCAAACACCTTTTCACCTCCACAGATTCTTTTCAGGCTATGTATTTTTCTCTTAATTCTACGCCCACAGTTTCTTTCTCCGGCCTTCTGTTCTACAGGCCTCCTGGCCGCAGGTCTGCCTTTAGTCATGAACTACCGAAGATTTTAGAATCTTTTATTGACAGATCTAACATCACCCTGCTGGGTGACTTCATTTATCATCTTGAAAATTCGAACTCCAGTGATACTTCTTTCTTGGTGGAAACGTTAGCATTGTGTGGCCTGATGCAACTTGTGGAGAGTCCCACCCATTCTGCCGGCCACATGTTGGACGGAGTTTTTTCTAATGATCCCAGATTAAAGATAGGTTCCCTTATCCCTCTGGCGTGGTCAGACCATCTGGCCGTTCCGTTGGAGCTTAAATTCTATCATTCTGTCCCCACCTCCACCGACCGTAGTAACTGGGAATTAAGAAGGAATTATAGGGAGGTTAATAACGAGACACTTGCCCCATTTATGACCAGACTGAGGCCTCTCATCCTGAGGGATACTAATGCCGCTGCCCTCGAATTCTCCAATTCCATCTCGGGAGCAGTAGACATCTTGGCCCCTGCTAAACAGCACTACTCTGCCAGAAAGAGACCTTCGGCACCCTGGCTTTCCGACTGCCTTAGGTTGCTAAGGCAGGGCTGTAGAAAACAGGAGAGGTGTAGGCGGGCTCACCATGATCCCAAGGAGAGAGATATATACAAACGCCTCCTTAAAGAATATAAACTGGCTATAATGGAAGAAAAGAAGGCTCATTTTGTTAATCTGACGGCCTCCCTCAACTCTCCCAGAGATCTGTTCAAGATCGTAGACTCCCTCTCTGTCCCTCAGATATCGGACCCCTTAGTGGGCTCTCAGGAGTTCTGTGATAAGATCTCCACTTTCTTTCACACTAAAATAGTTGATATCTATACATCACTACAATCACTTAATTTTGATTTGGTTGCACCCCCTTTTATTGCCCCTTCCATTCCTGATTGCTGGCCGAATGCACCCTGCCCCAGCCTTCTAAACGTCCCTCTTCTTACCTTGGAAAGGATTAACCTGCTCCTTGATAAAACCAAGTCGGGTTCCCCTCTGGATCCCTACCCTCTTAAGATACTTAAGAAGTGTAGGGAGGTGGCTATCCCTCCCCTTTTAGAGGTGATGAACCTAGCAACCTGGGGTTATGAAGAACTTCCGCCCAATATCTCTGCTACCCGCACCAGCAAAAATACTGGAATCACACCTTAACTATCACTTACTCTTTCTTGGATGACTCCAGCTCGTTAGATCCATCTCAACACGGTTTTCGTAGAGCTCACAGCACTGAGTCCGCCCTCACAGTGGTCATCAATAACATCCGCTCGAAGGTCGACACGGGCCAGACCACTCTCTTTGTCCTGCTCGACCTTACGGCAGCCTTCGACACCTTGTCTCCCTCTGTCCTGGTCGCACGTCTCCGGGAGATTGGTGTTGGAGGCGCAGCTTTAAGTCTCCTGACCTCTTTCCTTAACCAAAGAGAACAGAGGGTGAAGCTGGGTAAATTCCTTTCCCCTTCCAAACCTGTGCAATGTGGGGTCCCCCAGGGATCTTCCCTGAGCCCCACACTTTTTAACATTTATGTGGCCCCACTCACCAGGTTAGTAAGATCTTTTGGGTTAGAGGTACTGTCATACGCTGTCAACACCCAGATCATGGTCTCCCTCTCTCATTCGGTGAGTACCTCGGCTTTTAACTTCAGGAACTGCATGGATGCAGTCTCTCAATGGATGATTCAGAATTCCTTGAAGTTCAACGGAGAGAAGACAGAAGTTCTGATCTTAGGGGGTGACCAGGATATCTGGTCGAGTGACTGGTGGCCATCATCCCTTGGAGTTTGCCCCCTCCCTTCTCAATTTGCCAGGAACCTGGGTATGCTGATAGATACCACGCTCTCCTTCGACCGTCAGGTCAGTAGGACGGTTTCCACCTGCTGTGGTATCATCAGGATCTTGAGAAAGATCGCTCATTGCCTCTCTCCTGAAGCCCGGAAGCAAGTCACTGTGGCTCTCGTCTCCACGAGACTGGATTACTGTAATGCACTCTATTCATGCATTAATAAGAATCTTATCCAGCGCTTACAGATAGTGCAAAATGCGGCGGCCAGGATGGTTCTTAATCTTCCTAGACTTCTCCTCAGCCTCTTTGGCCAGGAAGAACCTACACTGGCTGCCCATCCAGTGTAGGATCTCGTTTAAGATCCTCTGTCTTGCCCATGGGGCCCTGTATGGCTCAGACCCTGAGGGCATTCGGTCCCTCTTACATGCTTACTCCCCCAGTAGAACTCTTCGTTCTTCTAATAAAAACCTCCTGTTTATCCCTCGCTTTCACAAAGTAAGGTGGGGAGGGAGACCCTTTTCTTCCCTGGCGCCCAGGTTGTGGAACACTCTTCCCCCTGATCTGGCAGGACAACCCTCTATTATGCTTTTTCGTAAAGCATTAAAAACTTAGCTCTTTGTAGAGGCCTATCCGTAGTCCTGCACTAGAAGATTTACAAGCTGTACGATCTTTCAGGCGCCTTGATGCCCTTGGGCTAAGTTGCGCATTACAAGACTCCACTCACTCACTCAGGTTAGGTTAGTTCCAGGAAAAAGTTTGTCCTTTTTCTTACTGCAGTGCTGTGCATAAGTAACTGTCTTTAAAGGCACAATAAATGTCATCTCAGTGGAGATCAAGCATACTGGATATCCTATAGTACGTATAAAAAACGACGAAACACTTCTTTCCATACATTTTGTCTAATACAACAGTGGCCATAAAAGTTATGAAAATTGATTGACAGTGAGCGGTCACATGTTTCATTTTTGAGAAATATTTCTCCCCATTAACAGAGGACAGCTGTTGGACTCTACCAGTTACAGAGAGCAAGTAATGGCTGACGTTTTAGTTCTCAAAATGGTAAGTCACTCATATGTATCTGAAAGATTATAAGCCACAACCTATCTTAAACTTTAGTCAAATGATGGAAATGTAACCTAAAAATAAATGCAGCATTCTCTCTGTGTTTTATATTTGGAAACATTGCAGCTAAATTGTACATTTATGGCACATTTTGGAACTGAGTGGCTTTTCAGAATATTTTAGAAATGTACAGAAACCTCTATATGTCCAACAGATAAATAAATTCCTTGATACTTCTTAACACTACAAAGCTAAATACTGGTTTTAACGCGAATTCTGCTCTTTGGTAGTGGACTCTTAACCTAACCTAGATAGTTCCTCCTATTCTTCCAGCTTGAGGGAAGCCATCTGAAAGCCTGCTTTTTCTGGCGTGACATTCTTGCAGTCTAGCAATGCAGGAAAAACATGACGGCAGAGATCTGCATGATATACTTCCAAACATAATGTACTGTAAATTGTTCCTTGATGGAAGGTTTCACCTTCGTTGAACATGTTTAATTTTATTGTAAATGTTGCTGCATATGGATTCGTGATCTGATTGGTGTACTCTTTCTGAGAAATTTCCTTGACTCATTTTCACATTTGAAATTTTTAAACTGTGCCAGAAAATAACAAACAACATTATTTATTTCCTACCACGTAATTCTAACGTTGACCAGGTATGTTCCTCTTTACTCTTACTCTAAAAATATCAGGATTTGAACAGTTAACCCTTCCTTTTTCACAGCTTTTGTGTCCAAAATATGTGAAATTACTCTAACCAATTTTAAACAGGCATTCATGCAGATTGTTGTAGGTTTTTTTCTATTACATTTCCAAGCTTTCTATATTGTGTTCCCCTTGACCTGCCCGTAGAGAGTTTTAGTCAATGTTGATCCCTTTTACTAAATTGTATAAGCTGGGTCTGAATCGTAATCACATTGATTATTTAGCAGGCATTCATGTTACTTACTTTGACCCTGTCCTCTACATTTTACCCCTCAATTCTCTTGCCCTCGTGTTTCTTGATTTTTAAAGTTCATCCATGTCTTGGATGTTGCGGTTTATCTGCAGCTCAAATGAATCTTTATCTCATTCTTTGTTGTTTTTTCAGTAATATAAGAAAAAATGTGTTTAATGTGGTCACTGTTTAGATACTTGGCGGAAATCTTCTGGTACACTCATCTGTAAGCTCCTCAACGTAACTATTCCACTTCTTGGTTTGCTTTTGCATCGTTCCCTGCAAAGGAAATCTTGGGAATCATCTCTGAATTTAAAGATTTCTTAGAAAAAGTGAGTTACACACACTCCTCAGCTTTAAGGTACTAAGACAACAGGGAATCAAAATCAGTAGTGCATATCCAGACAACTGAAAGACATTTTTATGATGTGCTCTGACCACTTATTTTTAAATAGCTAGTATCACAATGCAAACAAAATTGGGTCAGCGTCTTACTAATGCATGCCGGCTACCTTCAAGGAAATCTGATCAAACTTATCGCAATATCTTGCATACTGTAGACCAGAAGACCTATCTGAGGGCCCTATTTAGAGTTTGGAAGAGCGGGCACTTCAGCCCAATGACAACGAGTGCCTGGTCCGCCCACCTCATTTATAGTCTAACACACCTTCAGTATGTCGACGACAGACACTACTCTGTGTCGACTGCTGTTATACCCCTCCGATGGCCCAACAGATTAATCTGCATCAGAGGTTTTGCCAGAGTTGGGCTGCCCACCCAATTTAGAGTCGGCAGACAAATGGCAAGTTATCACTGTCTGAAAAAACCTAGTGGTAAGGGGCATTGAAAACTGCTAAATGAATTGCTCTCAGCTGTCTCCCTGCCTATGTGAATCTGGTCATTAGCGTCTTCAGCTGTCCAAAGAACACCTTGCTAAGTGGGCTGGGAAGGTTCTGAAAAAGGAACAGTAGCTTTGGTAAGATTACCATTTTTATTAATGCAATTCTACCAGCACTTAGGAGGGGCAGTCTAATCCCTCTATCTACCATCAAATAGATGTTCTCGGGATAAACCAATGTTGGTCCGGGCTAACAAGACTAGGAAGAAGGAGGAGGAATCTATAAGCTAGTATTTTTGGTATGGAATTTACAGTCTATGTTGATGAGTGACAGTGGTCTGTATGGTTCAGGAGTTTTGTCTGGTTTTAATAGCATTATCACAATAGCTACTCTCATCGAATTTGGGAGCTTATGTCTTTGATAGACCCACTCTTATACTTCTAGTAGAATTAGGGGTAGCTCTTCTACATATTCTTTATAAACCTCTTCTAGGAGGTAGTCTGTTCGTGGCACGCTTCCATTTTTCATGTTAAATTTTATTTTTAAATTCTTTTATTTGTATTTGTTTGCACAGTGTTTCCCATTCCTCCATCTCCAGCCTTGCCAACCTGTTCTATCTCAAAAAGTATGCATGACTGTCACCTGACTCGTCAAGCAAGATGCGTATATTGCTGTATAGAAGTTAGTAAAGATTTCTAAAATGTCTTTAGAGTTGTTAAATTAATCCTCTTTTCTGCAAATGATCTGCAGCACATTTTATATTCGCACTGTGTCCTCGTTATCGATGCTAATGTGTTTTCTGAGCGTTCTCCTACTCTATAACTTATGGCTGTACTAATTCCTCCCTAAACACAGGGTCTAAGAGTTGAACTGGCTGTAGGTGCTAGAGTGACTGCGGTCGCCAGTAATCCAGAATGTTTAATTTTAGAATTACTGGAGAATGATCTGAAAGTATTCTAGGTAAATAAAAAATTGAGGTAGTCCGTCCCATAATTTCTTTAGTCCCATTCAGAAATCAGTGCGTGATGAGGTGTCGTGGACCAAGTAGTTAAATTTAAATTCATCTTCCTTTGGGTGCCCAATCTTCCATAAATCAGGCAGTCCGTGTTGTATCATAATGTTGTGTAGAATGTCACTTGTGTAGTGTCACTTGCCTTACTATGGCACCTCCCCAGATGATGGTTTGTTCATCAAGAACATTATTTGGTTGAATTCGAGCAAGTTGATTAAGGGCATAAAAATTGATCAGTATTATGTGCATTTGTCTCAAAATGTGTTGCACTATTAAGTATATGCTTTCTTAATCCATGTGGGTGTGAAGGTGCTTCAAGGGGTCGTTTCTGTTCATTCTAATAGCAACTTCCCTCAAGTTTGTGAAATATGTTGAGAAAAATCAGTGGCCGCTCTAGGAATGAGCAAGATTATTTGCGAAAAGTGTATTTATTGTAGGATTAGGATACCAATAGTTTGATGAGCTACATATGCCATCACCTGCCTAATTATTTCATCTGTTTATATTCCAAGTCTCAATCTATAGAGTGTAGATGCATGTCCTTCCCATCAATCGGTGCCAGCTTGTAGTATATTTTCTTGACACATTATTGATAGTAGTGGCATTACTTCTGACTTGTGCAACAAACTTCTATTTAATAACTTGGTTGCAATGTTCTCAAACTCCCCGCAATATCCACAACATACCCACACCGGGCGAAAAAACATCCCAAAGAGATACTCTAGATCCTTGAGTACAATAATCAACAAACAAAAGGAAGAAGATAGTGTTCCAGGTTAGCAAATAGCCAGGGGGGGGCCTGTGTAGCTATAAAGAAATTGGTGTCTGCTTCAGATTCACTATGCATAATATGAAAAGCGGGATTTGAGTGAGGAAAATTTACCATCTAGTGAGGCATGGTGGTGCCACATAACTTATGGGACTCAGCGACATCTTACATCTAGTTTACATTCTGGGACTCTCACTGAAGAGTAAGAGGTTCAACGGATACAAAGCATTGTGTCTGTGTTGGTCATGTTCACAATTCTGCCCCAAGTTACTGATCCACTGTTGACTCTCTCTACCTCATTGTGAGGGTCTTCCACCATCGGTTCACCAGAGGCAGGAGTGCCCCTCCTTTTTGCTGAATGTTATTTAGAAAGGTCTGTGCCTGCATAGGATCAGCAAAAATGTTCCCAATACCCTAGAGTATCACAGACTCACCGGAATGAGCAAAGCATATTGAATGTAGTTTTTTTTTTTACTGTCACAAATTTTCAAACCATGTTTTTACACGTGAGCTATTCAGATTTGTTTGCCTGAAGCTGAATATTTGCATTCTTCAAGGTGGAAACCTGCATGTGTGTAGTGAGAATACCTGCTTATCTCATTTAATCCCATGGAGGCCATTTGACCATTATCACTAATTTGCAATAGGCTAGACGTGGAATTTGTATCCTGTGCGCATCCACTTTCCTGGCCGCAGCTCATTTGCATTTTTAGCCAGTGCATGGCTGTCTTTTGTTTGAAATAGCCCATCGAGAGAGACCTCTCCCCACAGCTTAATCCCTAGTAGAGCTAAAGACGAATTTAGCCAGATCGGTCTGTGGCTAAAGGGATACAGCATGCTCCAAAATAACATCCTAGTCATCATGGTAATCATCCTTATTTATTGCTTCTGCTTCTTCAAGTAAAGGTGGTTCGGGGGCAGATCAGCAACACTGCTGATGTACCCAGAGGTCTAACCAGCTCTACAACTGGCCGTCTACTTCAGGACATGATACTCTTTTGGAGCTTCTCTTGTCACCATCCCTTGGGCTGGATTTAAGACTGTAGTGATGGGCACGTCACAAAAATATCTCTCAATCATGCCTCATGTGAATGGTAACGTACCTCAGAGGTTTTACATTGGGCCTCCACGATTCATGGAGTGGACACATGCCACTGTCTCATATGTCAGTCCAATCTGTGCAAAAAGCCTCAAAGTGCCTAAAGATGACAGTTGGGTAGATTGACTGAGAAGGAGAGAGGCTGAGAAAATGCAATAAAATACTTATACATTCACGTCAAAAGTTTTTAGAAAGTGCCCAGTTTTTAGATGTGTAATGCATAGAGGTTAGAGATGTCCCTTATTTGTTGTAGTGGTATGTTTAGGAGTGAAAGTCTTCTAAATATTAACTATGAATCTTCCGCCCCCACTGGAAAGGTCAAGCAAGGTATGTTTGTAGGAAAAACAGTCTGGTCCAGTGTCGAGTTAGGAGGACAAGTTTTGATTTTTATTTGGGGGCTTTAAGTAGAGCTTTGTTATCTGGAATAATACTTTCGTTCGAGGCATGTGGGCTGCTGAATTCATATCTATACCTAGTAAACAAAGAAATGGCTGGCCCTTACAATGATTTTTCTCTCAAATTGGTGAGAATACAAACAATGAAAAATCTTCTGTTTGTTAGGGTTACTTTATTTAAACCCATTTTAAATTTTGAATCATTTTTATATATATATATTTTTTTTTTTCGTCATCGGCATCGCTCCACGAGCAGGATAATTTCAGGGTGCAAACACCGGTAGCGTTGTTGCCACAACGTTCAAAGGTATGACATGTGAGCCTTAGTTATAGAGACACTTTAACTGTACTGTAGTGGATGGTCTAGCAACCATCACGCATTTTTCCAAACACAGAACTTTCTGCAAAAATCAAAAGCCCATGGCCCCCACCTCCACCTGAACTTCTCGAACGGCGGGACCTTGCCATACAATTGTGAAGGTAATCTAAATAGTGACTTCCAGTATATACAGGGGATCTCAAAGTTAATTTTTAGCCATTAAAATGAACTTCCTTTATTTTCCATAGATCACTACATTGACAGAGCCCTGAGGAGAATCTGTGAATTTTTTCCAGATTCGAAACGCGTCGGCAGACGGCAAATAGGCACCATAATTCATTAGTCCTTGAGTTGATTAATAATCACTTTAAACTAATCGGAAAGAGTATAATCCAATTTTTTGTTGCCTTGCTTGTGTTTTGACCTTTTTGGGCACTACAGTGGTTTGAGGTTTTTCACAAAGAATAATTATTTGTGGATATACAATTGCCATTGTTTTCATGTAAAAGAAGTTTGTATATAAATGTGGATTTATTTGTATATTTGTATATATGTGAGTTGTATGATAGTTGTAAATATTGTAAATGTTTTTGTGTAAAGTGTTTTTCTCGCTCATGAAAAAATATATAAAAATGATTCAAAATTTAAAATGGGTTTAAATAAAGTAACCCTAACAAACAGAAGATTATTCATTGTTTGTATTCTCACCAATTTGAGAGAAAAATCATTGTAAGGGCCAGCCATTTCTTTGTTTACTAGTTATATTAGGTCCAGCTGCCCTTTAGACCCAGGACCAGACTCCGTTGTTTCTCAAACTTTAGAGCGAGTGCACACTCACGAGAGTTTCAAGGGCACTAGAATTTCCCATGTTGTAAGTTGTTTACTACTCACGGCGTGGAGAGACTTCTTTGTCCCTCCAAAGTAATGGGCGAGAAGGACACTCTTTCTTTTTCTGAGAGCCATATTCAAAACTTATTGGCCACATCCCCCTTTGCTGAAGTCACCTTGAGCTCCTCAGCTCAACAGCAAAACGAAACTGATAAACTAACTAGACTTCGCAAGAAACAGATTCGCACAGAATTACACGGCCATTTTCTCCTGAAGCACCTAAGGGGTGGGACCATCCCATGGGGTCTTCAGGTGAAGAATGTCCCTGTGATCTTTACTGATGATGCGGACTATAAAAAGGGCTTTAGCTGCATAAATACAAAGTGCAGCAGGGACTTAATGGTCCATACGATAGAAACAGCTCAGAGAATATGTGCTAAGGAGTTACAAGAAATTGAGGAACTTACTACGGCTATCAGGGACAGCCAGGTGGTTCTCGATTCTAAGGCTTTGTTAGAGAAAATAGACAAAGAGATACAATCTTTTAAAGACAATACTATTAACAACAAGACAGCCCAGTACGAAAGGGACTCTAAATCCTTCACATTAGAAAGGGCTTACCCCTTCCTTAAAGACGATTTTTACTCTCAACCGGAATCTCGAGGAGCACTCTCAAATTTCCAAGGTAGATCGAGAAACAGGTTTAAAACTTTCTCTGAGACCTCGTCTTCCGAGTCATCAGGTTCTGATTCAAGAGGAGGTAATAACAAAAACCAAACTTCTTTTTTAGAGAAAGGCCAACAGTCAAAAGTAAAATTCAAAGCACCATGGGAAATGCGAACCAGGAGAAACTTTTACAAATCGTAAAAAGCCCCTCCACCATAGTCAACCTATCCGCTCGGACATTGACAAAGGACGAAGAGTCAGTCCTCAATTTGGGACTCAAATTTGTTCCCTCGAGAAAGACAGATTTCACCAAGATCAAGTTGGAAGCAATAGAATTCTGTCGTAAGATCAGATTGAAAGCCTTCTTTGCCAACCAACCGTTGATCAGTAATATGGAGACCACGGGTCTTAGAAATAAGTCTACTTTTGTACCAAGTCAAAACATTCCCAAACAAATATATGCATTTGAACAAATCCTGTTGTCATCAATTAATAAACTAGAACGTCAGCAGAAATGTGTTAAACCAAACATCACCAAGGGACAACGGACAGCACTAATAAATCTAAAGGAAGATCCATAATTGGTGATTAAGCAGGCCAACAAGGGCGGTGCCGTTGTTATCTGGCCAAGAGATAAATATCTAGCAGAAGGGTTCTCCCAGGTAAATAATCAGGAGTGGTATCGAAAATTGACAACAGACCCTTTACAACAAATACAGTCTCTAATTTTAGAGATTGTGCAGACTGGCACAGACAGTGGCTTTTTGGGTCCCAAAGAAAGTGACTTTTTGATAAAAAAATTCCCCAGAACTCCGGTGACACACTTTTTGCGAAAGATCCATAAAAAATTGTCTAAACCCCCGGGGCGACCAATCGTCTCGGGGTGTGATTCGTGTCTCGAGCCACTGTCCAAATACGTGGATTTTTTCTTAAAACCCTTTGTGTCAAAAGTAAAAGCTTACTTACGGGACACCACTGATTTTTTAACGAAAGTTGAGGGGGTTTTATTTGAAGAAACATCACAATTAATGGTCACTATGGATGTGACGTCATTATATACGCAGATCCCACAGGACGAAGCGTTAGAAGTGATTGAACTCTATCTTGACTCTAGGGAAAGACCCCATAGAGTGCCTACATCCTTTATACTGAGACTGGCTGAAATCACGCTGAAAAAGAATTATTTCCGTTTCAATGAGGACTACTTTATGCAAATTAAGGGCACCGCGATGGGATGCCCTTATGCTCCTGAGATGGCCGTATTATATATGGCCGCATATGAGAAAAAATTTGTTGAGGAAAACAACCCTTTCAAACAACATATAGTACACTGGTATCGTTATATCGACGACGTGTGGCTCCTGTGGCAGGGGAGCCACTCCGAGTTGAGTGACTTTCACCAGTGGCTAAATACAAGACACCAGGATATACATTTTTCACTGGACTCAAGTAATGAAAAAATGACCTTCCTTGATGTGGAAATAAGAAACGCAGGTGGAAGCCTAAATTCGTCGTTATTCAAGAAGGCAACGGACAAAAACACCATCCTTCATTACGATAGTTCGCACCCTAGAAACCTGAGGGCGAACTTGCCATATGGGCAACTTCTCCGGATTCGGAGGAACTGTTCAGAGATTGGACAGTTTGAACAGCATGGGCAAAACTTTTGTGATGAATTGGTTCAACGTGGTTACCCCAAAAAATTATTGAAACATTCTTTTAAGAGAGCTCGATATACACCTAGAGAATGTCTCTTTGAAACAAAAATGAAACGTGAACTTCAGAGCCTGGTCTGCGTCACGACATTTTGTGCAGAGACCCACAAAATAAAACAAATGGTGCTGAAACACTGGCATTTGCTAGAGGAGTTGGAAATACCATTTCCCCGCCCGATATTTGCATTAAAGAAAAATCTAAATATTGGTCAGCAACTAGTTCGTGCAGATATCCGAACCACTAAACCCAAAAATGATTCATTGTCCCAATGGCACCTCAAACCGATAGAGGGACACCACAGGTGTGGGAACTGTATCGCATGTGACACAACCATTGAGGGTAAAATCCTTCAACATACCAACATGACGTGGACCCACTTAGGCTTTACCAATTGCAGAACAAAGAATGTGGTTTACGCTATAATTTGTCCTTGTCAAAAAATGTATATAGGCAAGACGAATCAACAAGTGAACATACGCATGACACAACATAGGTCACGCATTAAAAACAAAGTCCTTACTGCGCCCTTGGTCCAACATTTTATTGACAATAAACATGGAGAGAATGAGTTCCAATGGACTGTTTTGTTCAATCAATCCAAATCTGGTGTAAATACTGAACAAATATTACTAAGGAAAGAGGCCTACTTGATATTAAAATTCAATAGCACCCAAACGGGGTTGAATTCTTTATCTGAGATTTCTCGCCTTTAAAATCCAAAAGCGCCCCACAATGAAATAACTACAACAACCACAATGCCGAGCGGTACGTTCACTGTGAAGTAGGAGCTCACATGGTAGCTTCTCCACCAATGAGTTTGCATTTCCTGGTCCACCCATCCGAGAGTGAGGTGAGTGAAACGAAGGCTCGAGCTAATGGCAAACAATATGCCGCGCATGTCGCCCTAATTAAATTATTCTTCGTAATTTAATAATTCCTCGTAATTTCACCCTTTGAATCCAGCGCGACTAAAATACGCACCTCCACACGCCGCTGAAGAGCCCACAGCCTGCTCCCCGCTTTCAGCAAAGACCACGGCAGTGTTGGGATTCTAATTAACGACAATGTGACCAGTGAATAAAACTTCGCTCCCCCCACAGGTATGTCCCGCACTACGTAAGAAGTTAAAACCTAAATGTTAAAAACTCTAACGTAATATCTGTATCCAATTATTAGTAAGCACAATTCACATTTGTGCGTTACAGATTCATCGGCATCGCTCCACGAGCAGGATAATTTCAGGGTGCAAACACCGGTAGCGTTGTTGCCACAACGTTCAAAGGTATGACATGTGAGCCTTAGTTATAGAGACACTTTAACTGTACTGTAGTGGATGGTCTAGTAACCATCACGCATTTTTCCAAACACAGAACTTTCTGCAAAAATCAAAAGTCCATGGCCCCCACCTCCACCTGAACTTCTCGAACGGCGGGACCTTGCCATACAATTGTGAAGGTAATCTAAATAGTGACTTCCAGTATATACAGGGATCTCAAAGTATAATTTTTAGCCATTAAAACGAACTTCCTTTATTTTCCATAGATCACTACATTGACAGAGCCCTGAGGAGAATCTGTGAATTTTTTCCAGATTCGAAACGCGTCGGCAGACGGCAAATAGGCACCATAATTCATTAGTCCTTTAGTTGATTAATAATCACTTTAAACTAATCGGAAAGAGTATAATCCAATTTTTTGTTGCCTTGCTTGTTTTTTGACCTTTTTGGGCACTACAGTGGTTTGAGTTTTTTCACAAAGAATAATTATTTGTGGATATACAATTGCCATTGTTTTCATGTAAAAGAAGTTTGTATATAAATGTGGATTTATTTGTATATTTGTATATATGTGAGTTGCATGTTAGTTGTAAATATTGTAAATGTTTTTGTGTAAAGTGTTTTTCTCGCTCATGAAAAAATATATAAAAATGATTCAAAATTTAAAATGGGTTTAAATAAAGTAACCCTAACAAACAGAAGATTTTTCATTGTTTGTATTCTCACCAATTTGAGAGAAAAATCATTGTAAGGGCCAGCCATTTCTTTGTTTACTAGGTATATTAGGTCCAGCTGCCCTTTAGACCCAGGACCAGACTCCGTTGTTTCTCGAATTCATATCTATAGCATAGATCGCCGCCTAGTGTTGGGTCCGGATGATTGCACATTGTTGTCCTGGAAGAGTCTTCGAAGTATCACGAGATAGGTGGCTCCTCCCCTGGACTACAGTGCGCATGGGCATCGACTCCATCCTTAGATTGTTTTTTTCCGCCGTTGGGTTCGGATGTGATTTCGTTAACTCCTGTTCGGAATCGATATAAAACTTTTTCGAGGCCAAAAGGCCTTCTTCGAACCGTCGGTATTGTTTGCGTTCGGTGCCCGACTTGTTCCAACTCATCGAGTCGGATATCCGGGGGATCGTGTGACTCTTCGGGGATCGAGGCCCAGTCGACGCAGCAAGACTTTCGACGGCATGGAACGGAGTCCGTTCAAGCACTGTCCCGTGTGTGGATCCAAGTACCCACACATCGATGTCCACCCAGTCTGCAACAAATGCCTGTCGCCGGACCACGACGAGGCCAACTGTATGGCCTTTTCCAGGTTTCGTTCAAAGAAAACGATCAAGCTTCGGCGCGCAGCGCGACTCGAGGCCCGGCGATCGGCTCCAGCACCGGTGGACATCTTCGACGACGCACAAGCGGACGAGCAAGAGGTTCAACTGCAAATTTCACCTCCATCGGTGGTCGTCGCGTCCGACTACGAAGCGGACGCCGAAGGCCAAGACGTAGAGGAAGTCGTCGACGAGGTAGGGGACGACGACGAGGCCTATGGGGCCATGGAAGATAGCTCGGAGGAAGAGCTATACCCCGTTCGTACTCATACAAAGGCTCAGGTCGAGGGATCGCCACATGGCCTTACCCAAGACCTTACACCAAGATCCACGGCCCCGCCTTCCGGCCGGCTACGGACACTTCAGCGGAGCCGCCATTGTCGAAACCGAAACTGAAACCAACGGTGTCGACAAAGACAAAGATGGCCGAGACGCCATCAAAACCGAAAACGTCTGCTCCCCCATCGCCGCCGTCGTCTTCGTAAGCCTCAAAACAATAAAAGCTATCGACCCAGCCAAGGTGCCAAAAGTGGTCAAGGAGCCAAGCTCAAAAAAGGCCGTCGTCTTGGTGTCGAGCAAGGCAGTCGAGCCGAAATCCAAGAAGGCTGTCGAGACTGCATCGGACAAGGCCGGCGAGCCGAAAGCCAGAAGGCCTGTCGAGGAAAAGTCGGCCAAGGGCGCAGAGCCGAAGTCTGGGATCCCAACGCCAAAAGTCAAGGCTGCCGATCCGAAGCCGTCGACGTCTGCGGCCGTGGACAAGGATCGTAGCGCACCGGTGAAGGATGCTCCCGCGCCTCGGTCAGAGAAACAAAAGGCAACGACGCTCGGGTCTTCCCCTGGGGGCGGACCAAGGTCATCGGTCGGGTCGACGAAACCATCTGCTTCCTTTACGAAGCAGGTCTCGGACTCCCTCAAGCGACTTAAGGACAAGGCTTCTGCGTCGGAACCGAAGACACATTCCGCCCCGAAGCCAGCTGTCCCAATGCAAAAAAACTTCAACGCCGATCCTCTTCACGTTACCGCCTAAGGTGGCGCCGAAGGCCTTTGCACCACGGTCTGTGCCCAAAGACTCGGTAGTGTCGAAGACAACTCACCCGGCTGGGAGTTTGAAGCATCGACCACCCTCTTTAGAGGAGCAGTCGGAGCATTTCATCGATGCCGACACCGGAAAGCTTACGCTTTACAAGAGGAAGATTACAGCATTGCAGCCTTTGGAGTCATTCACAATTCCTCTAAAGCGCAAAAAGCCTGCACCAGAAACACCGGTCTTGGTTGAGCCAATAGTTCCACAGACTCTAAGAGGTGCGACACCCTCACCCACTTATTCTGATGAAGGGGAGCAGGATGAGGAGTACAATTTTCCTGCCAACACGGAGCCTGATGAGCAACCGGACTCGTGGGTGGAAGCAGGTGATCAGGGGGATCAGCATGCAGTCCTTGACCCTCAGGTGTACAACGTCAAGACATCTCCCACTGAGGATTCTGCGGCATTTCATGCTTTGATTGAGAGGGCAGCTAAAAACCATGATGTTGAAATGCATGCTGACCCTGTGGAGGCTGACTACCTTTTTGACACTTTCTCCACTGCAGAAAAAACTGTCAAGACTCTTCCCATGCTAAAAGGGGTCCTTAGGCATGCTGCGGATATTTTTAAAGAACCCACAAGGTCAAGGGTTGTTAACCCTAGAATTGAAAAGAAATACAGACCGGCGCCTGGCGATCCAACCTACATAAAGGGCCAGGTGCCATTGGACTCTTTGGTGGTCTCTAATGCCCGCAAACGGGCGAACTCGCAAACCACAGGTGAAGATCCTCCCCCAGACAAAGAGTCAAAAGTGCTGGAGGCATCAGGGAAGAGAGTAGCAGCTCAGGCGGCCAACATCTGGCGTATCTCAAACACGCAGGCACTATTGGCCAGATACGACAGGGCACACTATGACACCCTAGAGACCCTGTTGCAACACCTACCAGATCAGTTTAAGGAGGGAGCTGAGATGCTTGTCCAAGAGGGAACGCTCATTTCCAACGCTGCTATAAAGTGTGCACTAGACGTTGCGGACACAGCAGCAAGGGCAATCAACACTAGCGTGATGTTGAGGCGTCAGGCATGGTTCCGAATCTCCGGGTTCAAGCCAGAGATACAGACTACCATCCTCAACCAGCCGGTGAACCCAGACAGGTTATTTGGTCCAGAGGTGGATACCACCCTGGAGAAAATTAAGAAAGATACTGAGACTGCCAAGTCCATGGGGGCTCTCCAGTCCCAACAGTTTCGAGGGAACACTTTTCGTCGCTCAGGCAATCGAGGTGTTAACAGAGGCCAGATGTCACAGCAGACACAGTTCAATAATGGTGGGGCGCAATCCTCGTACACCAAGCAGAGTAGAGGAGGATACCGGGGAAACCGCTCCAAGGGCAGAGGCAGAGGCAACAACACTTCCCGTTCCTCTGCCACCAACAAACAGTGACTCCCTGTCACTGCCCCCCGACCATCCAACACCTGTCGGGGGGAGACTCCAGCAGTTCCTGCCAGTCTGGAAGTCCATCACCACAGACAGGTGGGTCAGGAAACTTATCCAGTTCGGCTATTGTTTGGAGCCAACATCCACTCCACCCAACATACCCCCAAAACACCGTCCTATGTCAGCAGAGCATTTGCACTTATTGCAGCAGGAGGTTCTTGCGATGCTGCAAAAAGGCGCAATAGAGCTCGTGCCAGTGGAGGAAGAAGGCACAGGGGTGTATTCCCTGTACTTCTTAATCCCAAAGAAGGACGGGTCACTCAGACCTATTCTGGACCTACGGCCCCTGAACCAGTACATTCTCTCAGAACACTTCCACATGCTAACACTACAGCGGGTTCTTCCATTGCTAAACCAGGGAGACTTCCTCGCAACCTTAGACCTCAAGGATGCTTACTTTCATATTCCACTCCATCCTTCCCACAGGAAATACCTCAGGTTCACCATCCAAAACAGGCATTACCAATTCAAAGTCCTTCCTTTCGGAGTGACCACAGCCCCCAGAGTGTTCACGAAATGTCTGGCGATGGCGGCGCACCTCAGGAGACAGAACGTCCATGTCTACCCTTATCTGGACGACTGGCTAGTTCAAGCAAAGTCAGCCCAGCAGTGCGCAGCCGACATGTCCCACACCATTCACCTCCTTCACAGTCTGGGGTTTTCACTAAACTATCCGAAGTCGCACCTTTAGCCAGCCCATGTGCGGCAGTATCTGGGCGCGACGATAGACACCCTGGCGGCCACGGCTCAGCCAAACGCAGTGAGGATAGGCAACATCCAGTCGCTAATCCAAAAGTTCAGACCACAACACTTACTTCCTGCGAGAGTGTTCATGCAGTTGATAGGCATGATGGCCTCCTGCATCTTCATAGTCCCGCACGCACGGTTGCATATGCGTCCGCTCCAGGAATGCTTGGCACATCAGTGGACTCAGGCTCAAGGACAATTGAAAGACCTAGTGTTGGTGACCGGTTGGGCATACAGCTCTCTGCATTGGTGGACTCCACACAACCTTTGCAAGGGCCGACCGTTCCGAGAGCCTGTGCCACAGATTATCCTGACGACGGACGCATCACTCCAGGGGTGGGGAGCTCATGTGCTCCACTACACGGTGCAGGGACTATGGACAACGCAGCAAAAGAAGATGCACATCAGTTACCTAGAACTGATGGCAATCTTCATGGCACTCAAGTCCTTCAAAGTACATCTGTGCAACAAAGTCGTGTTGATCCGGACGGACAACATGACAGCCATGTACTACATCCAAAAGCAGGGAGGTACACACTCTCCACAGTTGTCTCATCTGGCTCAGAGCATGTGGAAGTGGGCCATTCAGAGGAACATCTTCCTCATGGCGGAACACCTCCCGGGGAAGGACAATCAGATGGCGGATCTGCTCAGCAGGTACAGCCACCAGATGCACGAGTGGGAGTTACATCCCTCAGTACTCCACCCGTACTTCCAGCAGTGGGGTCATCCAGAGATAGACCTGTTTGCCACAAAGGAAAACGCAAAATGCCAAAGCTTTGCCGCCAGGTTCCCTCACCCACAGTCGCAAGGCAATGCGATATGGATGAACTGGTCAGGCAGATTTGCGTACGCTTTTCCCCCAGCGCCTCTCATTCCGCTGGTGGCAAGAAAGCTCAAGCAACACTCGATGACGCTCATCCTGGTTGCTCCAACGTGGGCACGCCAACCATGGTACACCACGTTTCTAGAACTCTCCGTGGTGCCGCATCAAAGGCTGCGCCTCACACCCAGGCTCTTGACGCAGAACCATGGCGACATTCAGCATCCAGATCCGCAACAGCTAAATCTGGCGATCTGGCTCCTGAGGTCTTAGAGTTTGGCTACCTTAATCTGCCTCCTGAATGCATGGACATCATCCGGGAGGCAAGAAAGCCCACTACCCGAGCTTGCTATGCAGCAAAATGGAAGCGGTTTGTCATTTACTGTACAGAACACAATATCAACCCGCTAGATGCATCCATTCCTAATATCATCTGCTATTTGTTACATCTTTACAAGTGCAATCTGGCATATGCTTCCATTCGGATACACTTATCCGCCATAGCGGCTTATCTTCAGAACAGGCAGCATCTCTCTGTCTTCAGGGTGCCTGCCATTAAAGCATTCCTAGAAGGGCTGAAGCGGGTCATCCCTCCTAGGACCCCGCCAGCTCCTGTGTGGAACCTCAATGTGGTCCTCACCAGATTGATGGGTCCCCCGTTTGAGCCTCTACATTCATATGAGATTGTTCTTGACATGGAAAGTGGCTTTTCTCATTGCCATCACGTCTCTACGACGCATTAGTGAGCTACAGGCGCTCACAGTACAAGAGCCATTTATACAAATTCATTCTAACAGGGTGGTGCTGCGCACTAACCCTAAGTTTCTTCCTAAGGTGGTGTCGCAGTTTCATGTTAATCAAACCATCGAACTGCCCGCATTCTTTCCAAACCCTGAAACGGTAGCAGAAAGAATGCTCCACACGCTTGATGTCAAAAGGGCGTTAATGTACTACATTGACAGAACGAAAGATTTTAGAAAGACACAACAGCTCTTTGTTGCCTTCTCAGCCCAGCACAAAGGCAACCCCATTTCCAAAGCAGGAATAGCCAGGTGGATCGTTAAGTGTATTCAGATTTGCTATCACAAAGCTAAGCGCACTTTAACGGTCCCCCCTAGGGCCCACTCCACACGCAAGTTGGGGGCCTCCATGGCGTTCCTAGGTAATATTCCTTTGGAAGACATTTGTAGAGCAGCCACATGGTCTACACCACATACGTTTACTAAACACTACTGTGTGGATGTGCACTCCAAGCAGCAGGCAGCTGTAGGACAGGCTGTTTTAAAACACTTTTTCAGACTTCTGCAACTGGCACGGGCGGCAGCCGTTAATGGAGGGACTGCTATGTATTCTATGCTATAGATATGAATTCAGCAGCCCACATGCCTCGAACTGAATATGCTACTTACCAGTATGCATCTGTTCTTGGCATGTAGGGCTGCTGACATTCATATTGCCCGCCCTCCTCCCCGGCGCCCGTAGCGGTTGCAGACATTTTCTTACATTTACTCTTAGACATGGCCATCGCTTACACTATTACACTCCATCTTTGCCACAATGGCTAAAAACAATCTAAGGATGGAGTCGATGCCCATGCGCACTGTAGTCCAGGGGAGGAGCCACCTATCTCGTGATACTTCGAAGACTCTTCCAGGATAACAATGTGCAATCATCCGGACCCAACACTAAGCGGCGATCTATGCTATAGATATGAATGTCAGCAGCCCTACATGCCAAGAACAGATGCATACTGGTAAGTAGCATATTCATTTCCTACATTTCTTTGGCAGTCCATTGAGAACTTTAAGGGTAGGTAGGTAGCATAAAGTCCCAGAGGCCTTAGTAATGAGCCATGCTTCAGAGTTATGTAGACCAGATGTTTTCTGAGATGGTTTAAGTTTTGAACTTCCAACAGGAAACTGCAGCTATTGTAAGGTAAGCTGCTTGTGGGAGATGGTTCTGTCACTCCTTTCAGACACTGTTTTATGTTTCGTAAAGCACTTCAGAGTGGAATTGCTCTGTAAGATGATGAAGTTGATCTGTTCTCCAAATGACAGGAAAGGCTCAGTAAGTTACAGAGCCTATTGACTCTGCTTTTTAGCAAACAATTCTGTTGTTGAGAATTATCGGGCCGAGCCCTTTGGAGAGACAATTCGTGAGGCCCCTGGTGAGCCTAAGGTGAGGAAACTGCATTTCACAACATTTAGGAAGAGAATGTTATTGTTTATCTAGAATTTAGTGACGTTTATGATTGAGGAGATATGCTTAATCTGAGTGGAACAATTGCATAATTACAGCTTGGTTTTACCAACCTGAATAGGAAAGGGAGTTTCTACATCTCTAAAGAGAACTCCCATTAACTACATGTAGACATTAGTTTAGTTTAGTTATTCAATTTGTAATGCCCAACAGATACCCTGAAAGGGTTTCCCGGCGAAAGGGACGGAGAAGATGGAGAAGCACAGAAGGTTATGGTGGTTATTTGTTGAAGAGCCAAGTTTTTTAAGCCTTTCGGAATTGTGAATAATTGAGTTAATTTCGAAGAGTAGTGGGTAGAGAGTTCCACGTTGCGGGATCAAGATGAGAAAAGGCTTTGCCACCCATACTTGCTCGTATAACTTTTGGTACGATGAATCTCCCTTGGGTGGCGGAGCGGTGATTGCGGGAGGGGAGGTATGGGCTGACCAGGGATTGAAGATAACGGTGGGGGCGCAGTTGTTTTTAATTATGTGCATATAACTCAATGCTTTGAATTTGATTCTGTTCTCGATTCTAAGCCAATGTAGCTTACGTCTGTGAACCGAGACAGAGGTGGCTATTGGAACTTTACATAAGAGTCTGACAGCAACATTTTGTACTAACTGTAGCCTATGGATTACAGATTTGTTCGCTCCTAGGTATAGGATGTTACCATAATCGAGTCTAGATGTTATTAGACCGTTAACTACTGTTTTCTTGGTGGATTCTGGCAGCATCCAACAGATTTTTCTTAACCATTTCAAAATGGTGAAACAGATAGCTGCAACTTTGAGAGAATAGAGTTGATGGTCTCTCCCAAGATGCACAATAAAGAGGCATGTGTGGAACAGTTTTGGGGAAGGAGCTCACACGAAAATGGGGAGTGGGAGGACACCCAAATCTCTACCTTCAAGTGGTTGAAAATAAATGAGCTTGTTACTGATGCAGTTGATAGATTCAGAAGACACATCAAGGCACAAACGTTTGAGTCCATTAGTCAGAGAACATTAATGACAAGAGCTACCATGGGTGTTTTGGAAATGTAGGATGGCCAAAACCCCACTTATTTTTGTTTGGTGTCAAGAAAAGTTGTAGTTTGAAGGTAACAACTAACTCCATGGGATTTCCAATGAGTAGTAAGTTTGTTACTGGTCAGTAATTTGCATGGACTTTAGCGCAAATCAAGGGATTTATTCGGTGTAGGTTTGATGCTAGTCTCTTTTTATTTGTTTTTTTATTTTTATTTATATGAGTTTTATATAGCACAAAAAATACCTTAAAGCTCAAATAAGCACATTATACAAGGACCGATTACATATGCGACAACAGTTTCCGTTTTCACTGGACAAAGGTTTAGGTTGGGGGCATCCAGAAATATAGTCTAACCCAAGGTTGGGGAGCCTGGCCATCGCTAGGAGATTTTCCAGATTCATTAATTTCCCTCATTGCAGGGAAGGGGGTAATCCAGGAGAATCACCCTGTGGGAAATATGCTGAGTAATTCTTTGATATGCTTAGATGGCCTGGGGAGAAATGATTATCCAGCGTGTGGTAAAACCTTTTCTTAAAAGACCAATATAGAGTAGCAGTCTGCAGGTGAGCCGGAGTGGTCAATCATGAGGATGGACTGTTCTAGTTCTTGAAAAGTCCTCTTGGATTAAACGGGACAGAGGACAATGAAGTGGTGTGTTAATCTAATCGAAAGGATGCCATGGATTTGATGAGATGGGAGCTCTGACTTTTACTTATTTTTCTCAGGAAACTTCTAGAATGTACTGCACAATTCTGTTGTGGGAAAGAGCAGTTTAGTTAGGAAAGACTGAGATGTGAAATTTACAATCACCATGAATAATTCTCTAAGACTTTTGGTTGTTTTATCGAGTCTAGTTTAGCTTGTTCGATGGCAATGCTTGGGCTAGTTTGAAGGGTGATATAGTGGAGTTTCTGAGCTGGTAATTTAGATTGTCTCTCATACCTTTCTTTTTTAGTGAGGTTCTTGTTTCAGCTTGTTGGTTGTAAGAAATCCATGTTCTCCTTGATGCTTGCCAGATGATGATCTTGACTGAAGGGGTGGTATACAAGGAAGGTATAATTGTGAAATTGAATGCTACAGGTGGAAGTGAGGGGTGGTTGAATATAGTAAGTTTGTACTTTAGTGGTTGAAGTTAATTGACTGCGGCATTCAATTTATATGGGTGTGAAACAGTATGTGTGGTGTTATGGGTTGTAGGCCATTAAGTGAAAGACTGGTATTGGTCGGATCAGGTTAAAAGAAAAATGATGGGAGGAGAGACAAGAAGGTTGAGGAAAGCAACTGATGGGTAGATTTATAATGGTTTCTGAGTGGGTATGTGAGCTGGTTGTTAAAATTAAGTAGGATATTCGAAAAGAGGTGGTGTAATTGATCTTAAGGACCTTGTTTCTAGATGTAGTTACCTTTGAGGACCTCTTTCCTTTAGTAAAAAATAGTGGAAGTGAAGTTGAGGAATTCTGAATGATAAAGTTGGGAATCCTGCTTTGAGGGTGGTAGATGGTTGAGAACAAATGTCATAAGTGTGGGTTGTCAGAGTGAAAAGGATGTTCCCATACGTGTGCCACCAGAGTAATCACTGTGAAAGTGGTTAACGTCCACAGAGTTATTCGGTAGCCTTGGCAGTGAAGTTAGTGGTGTTTTTTAAAAGGGAAAGAGTATGGAAAAGTTGTAGGTGAATGGATTTATCCATATGGAGAAAAAAAATTATTGTCAAAATAAAAAGTGAGGAAACGTCCAAAAGTGCATTTTCCTTCACCCTATCTCTGTGTTGTATTCTATTCGACCTGTCTGTATGTTACTTCTGAGAGGCTTGCGTGTGGAAGGTTCTTATTTCAGCACGTCTAGTGGATTTTATAATCGGGGGTGAGAAGAGAAGGAAATGCAAGAATTGTATAAATCATAGTCTCATTTTCACAAATGCGTAAATTTTTTCCTTTTTTTATGAATCTGCCCTTATGTATGTTATTGCCACATTTAAATGTAAGTCACCTAATACAAGGAATAAAACACATTACTTACCCACTAGCCACCTGACGTATTCACAAGATACCCCTCACTGTCATTTATTGTTATGATGGACTCAACGTCCGCAATTAAATGTCATCTAAAAGAAATGCATAAATTCTATGCAAAGCATTTTGTGCAATGCCAATGGGTGACCAGGACAGAGTACAGTAATATACTCAACCCATGAAACGTTGATATTACAACTGTCTTGTAGCCTAGTCCTTTTCTTTGCTCACTTTAATACGAACCAGTCCTTAATTTGGGCCTGTGGGGTCCACCCGCCCTCATGTTTGGGGCCTGACACTTATTTTTTAGCATCATATATTTACCCAGCACAAGAGATTAAAACAAACATTTGCAATGCAATAGGTCTCGCAATTGCGAAATTTTGAACTATTGGCATTGTACATTACAAGCCTTTTATTTATGTGTTTAAAAAACCTACAATAGTAAAATACATTGTCATTTACAATACCAATAGGTCAAAGTTTCTTAAATGCGAGGCCTATTGCATTGCAAATGCTTGTTGTTTACAAGTGTCCCATGCTGTGCTTTCAAGTTTAAATAGAGGCCACGCCCCTTTCTTTGGACGAGCCGTATCTAAAGAAAGGTCCGCGGTTGCTATTTAAAGTGAAAGTATGAAGGCTCCACTGGAGACTTCTAATCCTAGACTTCAGCTCGAATCCCAGTTTATTCACTTGGCCGCAATATTTGATCTTGAGCAAATCATGCCAACTTCCTGGGCTTCTGTTCTTTCATCAGCCAGTATCAGAGTGCGCGGAAAAAGGGTAAACACATGCCATTATAAAATGGTTAGTTACATTAATAATGTCCATATAGACAGGACATTCCTAATAGAACGAGTTTGTGGTTGGTGGTCCGTCAATCACAAACCTGCTGCACAGGAGGAAGGCCCTACCAGAAGGAACAACATATCTTTAAACTCGACCCCGACATTCTATTCCATAAAAAAAAGAGGCACGAGTCGTGACGAAGAAAACACATCTCGATTTCGCTTTGTCCAATAAGGGACATTTTTGAATGGCACATCATATAAAAATACATTATTCTTTCGCAGCCATGAACATCTCTTTCTCAATTGTTAAAATTTCCTCCGCATTGACCCCTCAAGTGAAAACATGTTCGAATCATGAAATGCATTTCGGTGCACATGCTTTTTAGTGTTCCAAATTCTCTAACGAAATTATACACTTCTGGCAGGCACTTTGAAAAATGCACTGTTTGCTTTCTCCCTCCTTGGTCAAATATGGTGGGCAATAATTAACCCATAGGATGGTACAATACCACAGAAAAAATGCAGAACTAATGCTGGCTAAACAGTCTGAATACGCTCGACATAAAAGGAGCACGTCAAATAACAAGCATTTGCAATGCAATCGGTCCGGCCTTTTGGGACCTTATATGTACTTACCTATGCAGCACATTATTGTGGGTACAGCAACATTTACTGTTCTAATGTGTACGAAGCAGGGAAAGGGCGCAGTACCACAGGCTCCCCATCCTGTGATTCTGGAAAAATCACTAAATCTCCCTGTGCCTACAAAAACAAAATAAAGGTGACCTTGTGTAATGCAACTGGTGGGCATATACAGAGCTCCAAAAATCTTGTGGCGTGTTTGTGCTATATTTAAAAATACTGCAAAAAATGATAATGTATGAGGTATTAATACAATTTTCTGCCCACTATCTTTTTTTCTTCAGTTAATTTATTCTCGTTTATATATTGGGTGTAGAACACATCCCTTTGGCATTTTACAATTGTTTACTGTCCACTGACCAGCTGACGAAATCCATCCAAGCAAGTGGAAGGTTTTTGTGATTGTTAAACGTCTTTGAGAGATGGCTGTCTTAGGCTGAGAACAACAGAGTACATAAAAGACACAATGTTTTTCGACTGTAACTGTGTCTTTCTGATTGGTCAGGTTTTGCTATCGGTAGGCGGATAGGACACACATACTGTCAATAGGGACACTTCAAAGTCAATCTAGTGGCACAATGGCTGAGGCAAAGTCAGCCGCTGCTATGCCAGGTGCCACCAAATAGGTGTCTGATTGCCACATTTCGACTAGTTTTAGAAAGGCACTGGCCTGCAGGGACAGTTTGGTTTACCAAACTTCCTCTAAGTCATTTTTGACAAATGAGTCCTAACCTTTTTCTGGTTCATGAACGTTTGAAACGAAGGACTGCCCACGGAATGGCGACACACCTGCAAACAATCTGCGACGTATGGCAGAAAAACACGGTCCTGTTATGGTGGCTTTTTATATGTATTTAATAACTGCCGACACTTGCGGTGGGTTTAAATTTACTTTATTCTTTCCGAGCGCCAGGGAGTCAAACCCGTAGTTGCTCGTATCTTGCGGCACCTAAAATGGCCGCCTTCCTGTTCCGGTACTCGGGGTGTACGCCCAGTAGAACAACTAGATCATCACCACATATCTCCCCCCTTTAACACTCTCATAATAGACCCACACTGTTCACAATTACACAACCTCAGTCCCGGTTGATATACATGTGGACAAGGATAGTGAATGGAACAATCTTACTTGGTCTCCATGCTAAAGTCCTCGAATTTCTTGGGGGCCTTGATCACTCTGCCCAACTTTGTTCTCACTGGCACCGGGCTGGAGTTTGTTCCTTGAATCCTGTCTGTTCTTCCATCACCTATGTTTGCTTTTCTTCGCTGTCCTCTAACTAGTCCTCCGCTTCCCTGGCTCCGGGACGTTGGTGGGTTGGTTCTCCCAACTTCTTCACATTCCTCCTGACGGTGCTGATCTTCATTGCTCCAACAATGGGGTTGGCTCCCTGACGTGTCCGTCTCCGTTGCTTTCGCTGGTCCCGTTTCTTCACTTCCCACCAAAGAGAGCGGACTCCATTCGTCTGGAACTTCCCACTTCATGATTTTGCTGCACTTCGCCATCCTGTCTTGCGACCACACCTTCCCATCACTGAGTAGAGCTGATCGGGCATACGGCTCTATCACTTGCAGAGGTGGTGTGAACTTGCTGTCTCCCTTCTTCTTCAACACCGCCTGTTTCACTCTTACCCGCTCGCCCCTTTCTAGGGCCACCTCCTTGACATTCCGTCATTTGTTGTAGTGGTCTCGCCCTCGCAGTATTCTGAAGGGGCATATAACCTGTGCTGGCAGGGGTAATGCGGTACGCCCATAACATCCTTTGGAGCTCCTTCTCCCAATCTTGCCCCGCGCTTATCGCTGCTTGCACTGACCCCATTATCTCTCTATTAAGCCTCTCTGCCAATCCGTTCCCCGCTGGGTGGTAGATTGGAGTGTTTTTACTTCTATCCCGTTGCGGACCATGAAGGCATCCCATTTTGCGGACACGAACTGCGGTCCATTGTCGCATGTGATCACTTTAGGGATCCCTTCTCTCAAGAATGTTGTTGTGAAGGACAGCACGGTGTTGTATAGCTCCTATATATCCATATTTCGTGTTAAGTTAGCATAGGTACATTTCAGATTTAAACGCCATTTTTCCTTTCTTGCAACTTCTGCACACGACCCTTAATTGTTGACTTAGCTTTCAACCTAGTGGTTTGCCGTGGTGAATGTGAGAATAATATGTTATTGCTCTGATATCTGCTTTGTTTAATAAAACATGTCTGCACGGAGAGTGCTGAAGTTTCAGGAGCAACACGATATGGAATTGTTATGAGGTCTGATCTCCACGCCTTCATAGTCATAACACAAGTGCAGCCTTTGCCAACTTGGGCTTGAGGCGGGATTGATATTGCTTTGCACGAGAATTGTTAACACACTTGATGCGGTGCACATGCAGAGAGAGCTGGTGTATGCTGATGTGATTCCTTCATGCTAGGACACTAAGGTATGGGCCCGCCCTAAAACAACCCAAAGAGACCTTCTTAGATAATAATATAATATATGTGTTAGGGAGGGTGAGATATAAGTGTTGTTAACTCTTATTCATTACAGCATGTTAACATGCTGTCACCATTCGCTTTTTATGTCTTAGTAACTATGCTGATAATTTTGCTACTGATAATAAGTATACTTGTATTATCAAAGATACTGCGCCTGAGAAGACGGCATTAGTAAATAAACATTTCAAATGCACATGTGTCTTCTTTACTCCATGTTCTGGTTTGTAATGATAATATAACGAAAGAGTGTTCATGAGTCCCACGTACCCTGAGGTACTGTAAGTTCATGTTCTGGTTTGTCTAAACATTGGGTGTTTGATATGTCCAATGAGACACTGTAGCTAGCTCGGTAAGGG
This sequence comes from Lissotriton helveticus, assembly GCF_964261635.1. Classification (NCBI taxonomy): domain Eukaryota; kingdom Metazoa; phylum Chordata; class Amphibia; order Caudata; family Salamandridae; genus Lissotriton; species Lissotriton helveticus. Next base: position 653,505,005 of record NC_136063.1, on the reverse strand, counting down.
GTGAGTTGGTTGCTAAGGTAAGTTTTGGGACATCCTAATTTGCCGAGGTTCCACTCCTCTGTGCACAGTTCTGTGTGAGTACAGAAACCCTGCAACATGGCGCCCAACGGTTTCGGTGGTCTTATATCATGACACTCGAGTAGTTTATCATTCATGCCTTAACCCCTTCACATCCGTTTCCGGAAAACGGGGTGTTGGTGAAACCTACCTATTTTTTGAAATAGGTCTTTATTCAAGCTTGATTCTTACTTAAACGGTTTCTTTGAATTACTACCCAGTTGTGCTACAAAGTATTCTTTGTGTTTTCTTGTTTCCAATTCTGTGATGGCGGCAGCGGTGGCTATTGCGCAGCATAGTCGCGTAGCGATACGCAACCATCTTCAGACGTACCAGGTCCCAGTAGATGGGATGGCTGTGATTTTCGTGGTGAGTGCGGATCCGGCGTTTCCTTACGAGTTGTTTTACTCTTGGGTTACGTTTCCGGCTGTGGACGCTAATTCTGGTTTGTACCACTCCTACACCGCCTCGGATGTCCCGGCTGAATATACGCCATACAGGGCATTGGAAATACCTATTGATCATTGGCAGCATCGAGTTTGGTTTGATGGCGCCCTCCCCCACTCTTTGTCCCGTGCGAGGTTAGGTCCACTCTCAATTCCAGGTACTAATTGGCCTGCGTTGGGTGGCTTTACCCCGCACCCGAATCACGGGGCTTGTACCCTGGCAGAAATTCGCCGGCTACATGTAGTTTCCATTTCCGTGATTCGTGCATTAGTGCAATACATCGGTCGACATCTTCCTGGTGGTCCCCAGGGGGGTGCGGCCGCTCCCTTGGAACGAGGCGGAATGCGTCTCAATCCAGTGATGGTAAATTCGGTTTTTGGTGCGCGTCCTGTTGACAACGATGACTTCCCATTCTGGCTAGCAGAGAAGTTTGATCAACTGGAAGCGGTTTTTCCGAATTCCACTCCTGCTGATAAACATAGAATGTTGACGATTACTCTCCCGAAGGATATTACTCCTGAACTTGCTGACTGTGACAGCTGGGGAAAAACATTTGCGGCAGTTTATACAAGGTGCTTCGGCACCCCGTCTATGACTGCCCTGCCTGAAATCGTTCGACGTGTTCAGAATGATCACGGTCCAGAGGCAGCGGTTGAATTGGGTATGCGCCTGTGTGGTTCTTTTGAGATTGTAAGTGATCTCATTCTCTCCAATGTTAAAGGAGATGCAGTTAACTTTCAGGTGTCGAATGCTTTGGCTGCTCTGCCCGATGCCGACAAACCCCGCCAGTTAGCAAAGATTGTGGTGGCCGCTTATAAAACGATTGGCCGCACGAGTAGAGGTCTGAAATATTTTCCAGTGAAGGAGAAAAAACAACCACAGGGGCAGTCTGCAGTGACAGATGCCCAGCCAAAGTCCAAGAAACAAAATTGGCCTAAAAAACAGACACAGGGGAAGCAGACAATGCAGACTCAGGGTTCTTTTCCTGCAATAGAAGCTCCTGCGCCATCCGAAAAAGTTTATGATTTGCGCGACCGCGCGATGATTAAATCACCTGATCGTTTTCAGGTTTCTGATCAACGCTCTCCTCGTTCCTTTCAGGACGCATCGGCACAGAAAACCGGTGGAGGAGGAGGGGGTGGACGTGGACGTGGTGGCCAACAAGGACGTGGTCAGTCCCGCCAGACGGACGGCGCAGTGAAGCAGGAGGATTCTACGCCTAGGCGTCCGCAGTTTGCGAAAAAGAAAGTCGCAGCCTTAACAGCGCATCGATATGCCACAGATAGTGAGAACGCGGCTTCGGAATCTGACGTGGGCTCTGACCTTGCTGGACAGCGCGGCGGAGATAACAATAGTCAGAGAGGCGCTGCGTCCACTACTGAGGGTGACAGCGACTGATGTCTACGTTGTGATAGAAACAGCGGATACGAGACTTGCTCCCCCTGAAAGACTATATGAAATCGTCCTGTTAATTGAAGGTGACATACAGCGTACCGTTAAAGGTGTATTTTGGGAGAATCTGTCTTCCACATATGATATTTTACTTTCGGAGGCTGACTGGCCCCCACCTTTTGTGCTCGCGGCGCCGCGAGGGGAGGAGGTAATCCTACCCAGTTTCGCGAACACTGTCTCGAAAGAGCATGCGCAGCATTTTGCAGAAGAGTGGGCTCGGGCTCTCGCGCCGGCTCTGTACCGTAACCAATGTGGTTGGGATAAATTGTCGCCTTGCCACGAAATTCCGTTGCGGTCTCAGCCGCAGCCTCAACCTCAATATCCCATTCGACGTGAAGCAAAATCTTCCGTCGCAGTAATCCTTGAACAATTGGAATATCAGGGAGTTATTGAAACGTGTGTGTCACCGATGAATAATCCCCTTTTTACTGTGAATAAACCTGACGGATCATATCGTTTGGTTTTGGATTACCGGCATTTGAACTCGCATTGCCGTAACTGTGCAGTACAGAATACCCACGGCTCTGCCCTAGTGGATAGTCTCGTGCGTAAGCGTTTCAAGACAACGCTTGACATATCCAATGGTTTTTATGCCCACAGATTGGACAGCTTTAGCTCCCAATGGACCAGTTTTACAAGCGCTGGAGTCCAAAAGCAATTCCGGCGTCTTCCAATGGGCTACAAGAATAGTCCTGGTGTATTTACCGCTCGAATTGTCTCTATTCTGGAGGCACTCGACCCTGATGCTTTTTCGTATGTGGATGATATATATCTCACAGACGACGATATTTGGGAGCATCTGTGTCGTGTGAATTCTCTTGTTTGCAACTTCGCAGACATGGGTTACAAATTCAACTTTGCAAAATCGCACATTGCTGAACATACAGTGTTGTTTTTGGGCTATGAGCTCAACAATGAAGGTAGAGGTTTGGCTCCTCACTTCTTGGAGAAGTGCGCACAATTGCGCGCACCAACAACACTGAAGAAATTACAATCCTTACTGGGCTTTTTGAATTTCGGCAGAACTTACATTCCGGAATATGCCCAACGTGTCAAGCCTCTGTATGCTTTGATACAACCAACTTTCTCAAAATCATGCTGGCTGCCTGAGCATTCAGCCATTTTGCAATCCTTGCAGGCTGATCTGCTCGCTTCTAAATATTTACTGACTCGTGATAACCACACCAACCTGGTAATAAGAATAATTCCTGGGACGGTGGGTTTCACCTACCTCACTTTTAATGAAGGTGACACAGTACCTATTGCTTACAAGTCACACTTGTACACCTCGGCTGAGATGCGGTTTCCCACCATAGAAAAGGTTTTAACTGCTGTACAGATGGCAATTCTAAAAGAACGTGCTCTGTCACAGGGGAAACGCATGCTAGTGGTAACACCCTGTCCTCATTTGGAGGCAGTCACGAAAGCCAGTGTACCAAATTCAAAGGCTTTGCACCCTCGGTGGATTCAGTGGGCTGCGTCATTGTCATCCGCAGATGTCATGTTTATTTTTGACGCCTCCTTACGGTCACAGGAGTACTTGCAGTATGAATTCGTTCATCCTGCTCCTCTGGCGATGCGACCTTTGGAGGACTTCCATTGCATCATTTACACTGATGGGTCGGCGCAGGTTGCGCATGGCTCTAAACATGCCTACGTTTCCGCATGCGCCATTGTGGTCGGTGCTATGTTGAATGACGAGTTCATTTCCAGGGAGGTACACACGTTGCCCCTGGGCGATTGCACTGCACAATTAGCAGAGCTTCGTGCTCTATTACTAGCTTTGGAGTACGCAGATCAAAGTGTTACTACTCTAATTGTAAGTGATTCTTACTACTGTGTCCAGTCTTACAATGAAAACTTGTTCTTTTGGATTCAAAATGACTTTCGTGATTCCAAGGGTAGCACAATAAAACATAAAATGATCTGGGTTCGAGTGGCAGAGCTTAAGGCTATGTTGCCACTCGTTTATGTGATTCATACTCTCGGTCATCAGCGCGTGGGAGTACACGCTCTTGGCAACTCGCTTGCTGATGAAGCGGCGAAATCAGCAGTATCTACATACTTAGTTGCAGCGGTTACTAGGTCTAAAACCAAGATTGATAGCGACATCTTGGCAGCGGTTGCTGCCTCTGAGAAGGGAAGTAAACATCCTTCGGGATTCCCTTCGAAGTATAAATACCACTTAAGTCCCGAAAAGGTTCCTTTTGTGACAATTCCTGATGTTGGGGAACGGCTGATTCCCAACTCGGATCGCAGAACAGACTTGATTACAGCGGCTCATGAAGGTGTGGCGTCTGCGCATGCGGGCGTCTCAGCCACTGTAACGCAACTACAACAACGTTTCTGGTGGCGGGGACTGTACAAACAGACGCGTGATTATGTCCTTCTTTGTGACATATGCCAGCAGATTAAACCTTCAACTGCTACGCGTCCGCCTCAGACTCAGTTGTACATTTCTAATAAACCACTAGGCTGTGTTTATTTAGATCACTGCGGTCCATTTTCATCTGATACTGCGTATAAATACATCTTAGTAGCAGTTGACTCATGCACACGCTTTGTGTGGTTATGGCCACATCGCAGCGCTGATTCCCGGACTGTCATCAGAGATTTGCGTATCTTTATAGGGATTTTTGCCTGTGGTACCTTCCATTCGGATCAGGGTCCGGCTTTCGCCTCTAAGGCGTATAAGGATGCCATGACTTCGATGGGGGTCCAAGTCAAGTTTTCGTCACCCTACAGACCCGAGGGTAATAGTGTAGTTGAACGAATGAACCGTGATTTAAAGCAATCTTTGACAGCCCGAGTTATAGGCACTGGCAGAAACTGGCTGGCCCACCTCTATGGCGTGCAGCGTGCTCTTAATAATCTCCCTAGAAGGTCTCTGGGTGGGCGGACCCCATACGAAATGCTCTTTGGCATCAAGATGTTCGTCCCTGACCTTGACGGTCTAGACTCAGTGGTTCGCGCCACTTCCTTTGACGCAGATGAACATTGCAATATTTTACAGAATCTACAAAAGACGAGAGACACTCTTGCAAAGGAACATTTGCCCTCCACATCGGATGATGCGTTGCAGATCCCGGTAGTTGGCTGGCTACCCCAAGTTGGAGAACTGGTTCGAGAGAAGATCGACAACAAGAAAGAGTTTGGTCCCTCCTATCGAGCTCCAGTCCCAGTGCTTGGAGTGAAGGGCACAAGAACAGTCATTCTACCACCACTTCCAGGTCGTAAGGAAAACAGGTTTATTTCTATTGACAATGTCAAGATACACAGAGTGGCCGATTCTTCTTAGCATGACACCGGCTGTTTCCTGTCCTTCCATTGTGAGAAATTCAATTATGCCCACTGCTTCTAATAATGAACCTGAGGTGGCCATCGAATTACCTGCTATTTCCAGTCCATTATTGAATAACTTACCAGGAACTAATCTTGATGAGACAGACTATACATACCCCACTGATTTGTCCATGCCTGACCTGCAAGCTCGTTTAGCCACGGAATCCAGATTTTCATTTGACTCTGCTTCCCTTGCCTCGAAAAAACCCTCTAAAATTGCAGTATATGCCAGCCTGTTTAAAAAACATTTTTTGATACCTCCTTGGATATACATTTGGCTGGTCCTTTTTTCAGTTTACCTTTTTATGTCAATTGGTTTTGTGTTTTATTTTTTTCGGATTATGAATGGACACTATGTCGAGGAGAGAACTTGCATTACTCATTTAAATGGAACTTTGGCCCCACTTTCCTCTTCACATTCTACACACAGATTAAAAAGAGACTTGCCTTTGGTTAACATCACAGCATGGCCTGTTCTGGATGGAATCGCGTGGGATGCAGTTCGTTTTCAGATTCATGGCCCAACGGAAGTCGTTAATGTTCCTAATGTACTAAGAGTTAATATGGGGGATGTGGTGAAACAAAACATTCGTTCTGATGATTGGGATGTTAATGCTGTGGAAAGTTTGTTTTCTGATTTGAAATATTATGCTGCTTTTGATGCTGAGGATTTATATTTAGAATCTGCTAATTATGGTGAATTGTTCTGTTACCAACATTATGGCAATCACTTCTTACACAAGACATCTTCCCGTAGGGATGCGGTTAATTTTACTCAGTGGGAACATTGCCCAGCACCAAAACAAGGGAGTTCAGAAACGTTTCTTAAAAAGTATACTTATTTCACTGACTTTAATCAGTCCAATCCCGAGTCATTTTATTTTAAATTTAACAAACAGCCACTGTCCAAGGTTCGACTTACAAATACAAAATTGTTGTATTCAAAGGCCTTCCTGGATAAATTAGTTGCTGGAGGGTATGAGTTATGGAAGGATACCATAGACCTTAAATCAGTTTGGGGCTCAAGGGCCTGGCAGGTACAAGGCACTGAGGCTTTGCACCGTGCATGTCTCATCCCAAATCATATGTGGTTTTTAAATGAAACCATTTCCCAGACCACGTGCTTTGGATTGGCTACATCTAAAAGGTTAAACACCCCGTCTTTCCCGGAGTTGGAGGAATATGAGAATTGGAGTAATTTTACTAAATTGTCCATTAGAGAAATACAGGCTCTGCTTCTGAATTCCTCCTTTAACATTTCCAGTATGAATCCCAAGGGTTGGCTGCTTTGGCACCGTAGTGCTGATGCTTGCCAAAAAAGATTTTTAAATATAACTGACGGTTTTAAGACTGTTAGATCTGATCCCCGTTTTGATTTGAGTCATACTGTCACCTCTTACTCTGTTGGCAAGTTGTGTCAAGCTTGGCTGAAACATTCAACTTTACCTGCGGTTAAGTATCACCTTTCCAAACTGAATGCAGACGTGGATTTGAATGATTTCATTAAGGGCCCAGCTAGTGGCAGGTCGAAACGCTGGTTATATGGTGTTTACAATGAAATTTGGAAACTCTCACAAATTGAGGCTGCTTCACGCCTTAGGGCTATTGATCAGGCAAATCTTGAGAAAGTTCTTGCAGTTGTTGACAATAGCATTAACGTGCTTTCCTCAAGAATTTACACATTGGATAATATTGTGTCGTCTGTTGTTGATATTGTACATGATGAAGTATCTGTATTATACCATGGTCAAAATCAATTACGTTCAATCATGCAGTTTGCGTGGACACTTCAGACTCTGAAAATGGGTAAAGTTCCCTGGGGATACATGAACGTTTCTTCTTTATTTGCACCGTTTAATTTGACAGACAAACAACGCTTGCTTTCAATGCGTGATGCTTCCTTTTCCATGCTACATATTGAAAGGTTGGAATCTTTACCTTTTTCTGTGGCAGAATCCACCGCTGCTACGTGGCTTATCCACGGTTTAATAACACTGCCTTTTGCTTTATATAAGTTTTCAAATTGTATGAAATATGTGCCAATAGGTCGTTTTGAACCCTTAGGTAGCGGTTTTCTTCATGAGGTCTGGTCACTCCCATACACATACAGATGTTTCAAGGATGACCAAGAGGTTTATCTAACAGGGGATGAGTGCACTGAGACGCCAGATCATTCTTTAATGTGCAGACACATACAGTTACACGGTTCATGTAATAAGGACCGCCCGAATATGGCATGCGTTTTACAGGGCACGCCAGTTCCTGCTATCATCCCCACGTTTAAGTTGTTAGAGAATGGTAGTTATTTAATGCTCAATAATGAAAACTGTTGTGGTTTAATTAAAGGTATAGCTTTCATAGTAACAGTTAGTGAGCGAGTTATTTGCTGCAGAAATGTTCTTTATCCTCCCACACGTGAACATAGGGAGTCTTCCATTTGGCCACAGATACCGACCTTGGGAGCAGAATTCAGCGGCATGGCTAGAATAAGAGCTCTATTGTCCCAGAAAGAGGTGGCCTTGAGCTCGGCCCGTGAAACTTTCGTGCTTCACATTGCTAACACCCGCACGGAGGTTCAGGCTCTTTTAAACACTGATTTGCCCTTGCATTTCGGAGCCATGGTCCGTTCTATCTTTAACGCATCCTCCACAACGGGCCTAGCACATTTTTTTAAAGTTGTTAGCGGTGGTCTCGTGACTTCCTTTGAGAAGATTTTTGGAGTCATCCCTGCTTTCTTCCATTCTATTTTTTCTTCCTTATTTGGAGGGTTCCCGTTTTTACTTGCTTTAGCGGCAGGCGCATTGGTGGTTTTCTGCCTTTTTAAATATGGATGCCCTTCCTGTGCAAGACCACGCACAGCTACTACTGACGCGGTTTCGCAACCGCATGCTTGATTATTATGGCACACTGCCGTTGGCGACTCTAAGCACGGCGTTTGGATTATCTTTTCGGTTCTCCTATTTCACCTGTGTCCAGCCTGTATTTCGCTGCCTGACCTGTGATTTCCTTTGGGCCATTGATTTGTGTCTCTGCGGACCAGCATCTTCTGACGTCGATTTTGATCAACTGATGAGTCCTATCATTGCTCACGAGTTGGTTTGTTCTGACGAAAGGATTATGGCCTTGGCGGTGGCACATGGACTAATGGGTCCCTGGGATGTGTTGTCGGCAGCGCGAAATTTCTTGGAACAAAGTTTTCTTGAAAACCCACCGAGCTGTCCTCTGATGGTTATAGAGGATCCGGTGCTGGAAGATCACGTATGTTCCTTTCATCTTTTAAACTGGATGGCTGAACTGTTTTCGGATGAGGACAGTGACTTCCTCCTTGAGGCTGTTGCAGCTTACTTTTCATATACGGTCTTATCATAGACACTGCCTCAGATTGGCATGCTGATTGATAGCATTTCCTTGATTTTATTGACTTTTGGTCAAGACATTTTATTTTTGCTTGCCTATTGGCTTGAGCCACATTATATTTGTGGGCTATTTTTTAGCATTAGTTTTTATAATTGAATTTTTATTCATGCTCGTTTTTAAATGGATTCTGCTCTCATGTGATGGCACTTCTGTTACCTTATTTAGTCCGTTCTCGGATCATGGGGGGGTGTTGTATAGCTCCTATATATCCATATTTCGTGTTAAGTTAGCATAGGTACATTTCAGATTTAAACGCCATTTTTCCTTTCTTGCAACTTCTGCACACGACCCTTAATTGTTGACTTAGCTTTCAACCTAGTGGTTTGCCGTGGTGAATGTGAGAATAATATGTTATTGCTCTGATATCTGCTTTGTTTAATAAAACATGTCTGCACGGAGAGTGCTGAAGTTTCAGGAGCAACACGATATGGAATTGTTATGAGGTCTGATCTCCACGCCTTCATAGTCATAACACAAGTGCAGCCTTTGCCAACTTGGGCTTGAGGCGGGATTGATATTGCTTTGCACGAGAATTGTTAACACACTTGATGCGGTGCACATGCAGAGAGAGCTGGTGTATGCTGATGTGATTCCTTCATGCTAGGACACTAAGGTATGGGCCCGCCCTAAAACAACCCAAAGAGACCTTCTTAGATAATAATATAATATATGTGTTAGGGAGGGTGAGATATAAGTGTTGTTAACTCTTATTCATTACAGCATGTTAACATGCTGTCACCATTCGCTTTTTATGTCTTAGTAACTATGCTGATAATTTTGCTACTGATAATAAGTATACTTGTATTATCAAAGATACTGCGCCTGAGAAGACGGCATTAGTAAATAAACATTTCAAATGCACATGTGTCTTCTTTACTCCATGTTCTGGTTTGTAATGATAATATAACGAAAGAGTGTTCATGAGTCCCACGTACCCTGAGGTACTGTAAGTTCATGTTCTGGTTTGTCTAAACATTGGGTGTTTGATATGTCCAATGAGACACTGTAGCTAGCTCGGTAAGGGGTGAGTTGGTTGCTAAGGTAAGTTTTGGGACATCCTAATTTGCCGAGGTTCCACTCCTCTGTGCACAGTTCTGTGTGAGTACAGAAACCCTGCAACAACGGCTTCAGTGTCCGCAGCTTCACACACTTCCACTTCCGGCCATTTGGAATACCTGTCCACCAGTACTATAGAATGTTTGGGCACCCCGTTGGTATTCAGAATGGGGCCTTAAATGTCCACCAATAGCAGCTCCCAAGAACTAGAGGTACATGCAAACTTTCCCAGTGGCGGCCGCAGTAAGACCTGTGTTTTGTCCGCCCTGCTGCACGGTTCGCACATCCTGACGTGTCTTTCCACTTGACTGTCCATGGCAGGCCACCAGTAGGCTTGCTTTGCCCTGGCCTTGGTCTTCATTATTCCGAGGTGTCATGTAGAATAGTTAAGAGGTGTTCCACTAAGGTCTGTGGGGGTACCACTTTGTCTCCCCTTAGTAAGAACGCTGGATTGTATCCTATTGACAGTTCCTCTCAAACTTCCCAGAATTTCTTCAGCTGGCTGTCTAGGTGTTTTTTGTCCGGCCAACCGTGTGTCACGTAGCTCATCACAGTCTTCAAAGCCTCGTCTTGTGTGTACTCCTCCCATTCTCTTGCACTGATTACTGTTTTGTGGTCTTGTGTTGACGCCACGATGTAACCTTCCCATCCTGAGGGCTCTTGGTCTGCCGCCGGCTCCTAAGCCGCCGCTCTACTTAAAAAATCAGCCACTTTGTTTCTGTTTCCAGGAATGTATTCCACTTCGTATACGTAATCCAATAACCTCAGGGTCATTTTTGCTATGCGGGGGGGTCGCGTGTGCATGGCCAGTGGAGGTGAGGACTTTCACTAACGGTTTGTGGTCCGTGCGGAGCAAGAAGCTGGAGCCCCACAAAAACTGTCTGAATCGCTCCATGGCCCGTATCGTTGGCAACATTTCCTTTTCTGTCACGCTGAACTTTTCTTCGTTTGGCGCTAACGACCTTGATGCGAAGCTGACAGTGGTGACTTCTCCCTCCTGTGACCTCTGCATCAACACTGCCCCCAATCCCTTGTCACTGGCATCTGTGGTCAGTATGGACAAAGCAGTGTGGTCGAATCCTTTGAGGGGTATGGCATTACAAATGTCTTCTTTCAGTGCGTCAAACTCTGTTTGCTAATCGCTGGACCATTTGAATGGGTTCCTTTCCTTCAAGAGTTGTCTCAGATGATGGGTTTTGGACGCAAAATGCGGGACGAATTTACTGTAGAACTCCGCCATGCCTAAAAACGAGCGAATATCGCCCTTCTTCGTGGGTGTGGGTGTGGGTGCGTCTTTGATGGCTGACACATCTGCTCTCTTAGGTTCTATACCATTTTCACTGATCTCATGACCCAGGTATGTCACAGACCTTACACCGAACTTGCATTTTGCCCACTCCGCTGTGAGTCCGGTTTGCTCCAGAATAGTTAACACAGAGTGTAGCTTTGTGTCGTGGTCGCTTTTTGACTTTACCATTATGTGCATATCGTCTTGGAAGTATTGCATTCCTTCTACATTTTGGAACAGTCTATGCATGAGTTTTTGAAACACCGCTGCGGCGGATGCTAATCCAAACGCCATTCTAAGGAATTTATAACATCCGAACGGTGTGTTGAATGATGTTAAGGGACTGCATGAAGGATGTAGAGCAATTTGGTGGTATGCTGGTGAGAGCTCCACGGTGGAGAACCACTTTAACCCTTTTGTCTTAGAGAGCATCTCGTTTATTCGGGGTAGCGGAAACTCGTCCACCCATATGTTCTTGTTAAGTTCCCTTAGGTCCACACAGACGTACATTCCCGTTGGGTTTCTGAGCGATGACGAGAGATGCGAGCCACTCGGCACTCTCAATTGCTTCAATGATTCCACTCCTTTCCAGGCGTAGTAGTTCTTCCTGCACCGCCTCCCTGCTTCTGAAGGGAATGTTGCTGACCTTGTGGCTTACCGGTCGTGCCCCGTCCTTTAAGCGTATTTTGGGCGTGAATTTGGTCATCCGACCTATGGGTCCCTTGAAGACTTCCAGGTATTCTCTCTTCCACGTCGTGTCTTCTTGGTACTCTTGTTCAGTATCCGGGTGACTCCTCCTGGGTTAAGTTGGATTCCTAGGGCGCCTTGATCTATCCATCCCAGATCCGAAGGTCCTTTCTCGGCGACGTACAGCTGCCGTCCGCTGTTCGCCCTTTGAACTCGAACGTGAGAGGACAATACCCTACCAGGGGTACAGGTTCACCTGTGTAGGTGACTGGGCGTATGTCAGGAGGACTTAAGCTTGCCTTTGTCCTGTGTTCAAAGTCTCTTTCCCACACAGTTCGCTGAACTATAGTGTACGGGGAACCTGAATCCGCCACAATATTGATTTGTACTCCTCCGATCGCCATTTGTAGTACCGGCTTCTAGGATCCTGCGCAGTTTATCCAGAGTACTTGGTCGTCTATGCACAAGACTTCTTCTCCCTCTTCTTCTTTTCCTAGTGTTTCTTCTTCCTCTTCGCAGTCTTGGGCTACGTACTTCACCTCCGTCCTCCTAAACTTGCGCCTGCACACCTTTTCGTAGTGTCCCATAATTCCACAGAATGAGCATTTGGCCCTGAAGGCTGGGCAGACTTTGTCGTTGCTGGCATGTGTTTGGCTTCCACACCGGTAACAATTTTCCTTGTTAATAACTGCCGACACTTGCGGTGGGTTTAAATTGACTTTATTCTTTCTGAGCGGCGGGGAGTCAGACCCATAGTCGCTCGTATCTTGCGGCACCTAAAATGGCTGTCTTCCGGTTCCGGTACTCGGGGTGTACGACCAGTAGAACAACTAGAGCGTCACCACAGGCCCCCACCACAAAGCACACTGTTTCTGCATATTCCGTAATTAAGTGTCCCCTCGTGTGTTAGAACAACATTGCATCTGTGTAGATCCTGTTCATGCTTGCTCCCATGACCTTTCTTTAATTCGGTTCATGACATGTTCAGCTTCTACAGGTCGGAGTTTCTCCTAATTTCCAGGATATGTGCCATGTCCTTTTAGCACATTTTCAGCCTATTGGGAATTTCTGCTTTATATTGATTGGCCACACTATTAAGCTCCTCGATGTGGCCCCCAGAAGGTCATGGATGGTTTTTAAGATCTCGTAGGTAGGCTCTGTCACTCCATTTGTGTTCTGCCTGCCGTGCAGCAGTGACCACACTGTAGAAATCCCACGGCCCTTTTACTGAACAGTAAGTGCATGGTTTCCGGTGTCCTGTCTCACTTGGGTTAATGACAAGCTCCCAGATTTCGCCATCACACAAGAAAGAGAAGTGGCTCACAATTAGCCTAACTGGTCCTATGCCATAAAGCATGTTGCCTTCAGAAACAGTAATGAGTCATTGGTATTTTTATGTGAATGTACTTGCGGATTCCTAGTACAAAAATCGATCTAAACCGTTTAAAGGTCTTAGATTAGATTATAGAGAAACTCGCATGCTAGAAATCTCAGGGCGCTGCTTTGATTGACGCTGTTTACACCATTAGAACTAATCTTGTTTTTGCAGTGTTATTACTGAAGTCTGTACATGCTTTCGCAATTTAACTTTAAATACAATGGTACCTCGTCTCTACATTTAAAGGGGCATCCGGCGCTCAGAAAACCTGATTTTATTCAGTATTATTAGTTTTCAGTTTTTTTGGATGAGTCCACGGCGCTGATTTATGTTAATCCGTCAGTAATAAATACCTCTATACATATGTATTATATGCTTAAATAACGTAAACAGTTTTGTCGACTTAGACATGTAATGGTCTGACATTTTGTATTAATGAAAGGGAAGTTTTTCAAACAAAAGCATCAAGTTGCGGATAATGCGAAAAACAACACTGGACATTGTGAGTAGGTAATTAAAACATTACATCTGTAGATATATTCCAGGACAAACCTAAGTGTTGGTATTTAAAGGTAATGTCCTGAAGAAATGTGCTTCACAGAACCGTTGCAGCAGACAAACCGGGAGCTGTGGTGTGGGCATGGGGCCCACAGACCCTTGCTAGACGCCGAGTTGCGAGTGACTGCTAATATCGACCGGGAGGATTATAATACGGGAATGAAAAAAGAAGATATTTGAGACTACACTAAAAAAGAAAGTGCCAGTTTTTCTCTTTGGAGATTTTTCAAGTATAGAAAAGGTCCTGATATTATTTATTTAGAAGCCACGAGCAACTACATAAGAGGGAACTTACCATTATTAAGGTTACTCTCCCTCTTGAGACAACGCATCCCTTTAAATTCTACTCTACAAAATCTTATTTGTCAAACTGCCCTGACAAAGTCCTTAAGCTTATTAGCAGGACGAAACATGTGTTGGCAACGAATTGTACACTAAGAAATAGATTTGAAGAACTGTGCGTTGTGACTGCATATCAACCATTGAAGAAATAAAGAAGATTATATTTTTGAAAATACTTGACTGCAAATCAGTACTTCTTGATTGGACTCTATTGACTTTTTTACTAGATTTGCTCAGGTTGAGAACTGTTGAATTATATGTTTATACTGTTGACAAGGGTTGTATCTCCACCTTAGAGCATTAACTAGATTACCTAATAAGTTGGATTAGATAAGTAAACACTATTCATTGCGCATAAAATTCCCTCTTGTCAGTTCTTGCTTTAAATCCCTTGGGGAAGATGTTGGCAGACGTTTAATGGAGACATTCGTGTTAAAGTTATGATATATCTAGCACCGCACGCCTACGTCGAGTGGCTTCAGGGATTTTAGAGTTAGAGTCACCAGATTGTTCAACAAACAGCTTTCCTGAAACGTTGCATTTCGTGAAATGTAAATCTATGGAGGCATACCAAAGAGGAGTAATCAGGCGGGTGATCTGCGGGTGAGGAGGACAGAGTGGAACCCGCAGGCTTCACTGTGTCCTGTTTAGTTTCGCTGCTTGTGCGGTCTCTGCCTTCCGCTGTAAATTGGCCTGTGTATGACGTGTAAAGATGTTGTATGCGCATGTGTTCTGAACAGGATAGGACAGGTCAGGCAAAATATAGTGCAAACTCATGCAGCCAATCCCAGCAGAAAACAAGCATTTACAAATGCAATAAGATTCGTATTTACGCGAGCCCTATTGCATTGTAAACAAAAATGCGGACATTCAAGAAGTCACGAACGGGAGTGGGTGGGGTGGTGGTGGTGGTGAGCAGAGAACTTATGGACTACAGGAGGGAATGGGGGAGGCAGGGGAACAAAAGAGTTTCAAAAGTAAAGGGGCCGATAGGTAAGGAAGGAGAAAAATGACGATATGGCCGCCAGGAGGCGGGATTATGTTGCCGAAAACCAATCAGATTGCAGCATTTAGGATTTCAACCAATCAAGAAGATAGGTGGAATGTGGGCTGTGCTTTCCCCGCTATACTGTATAGAGCATCTCTCTACGAGACCGCGCATGGGCTACCTAAAAAAAGCATTTACAATGCAATAGGTCCCATTTGCAGGAGTTTAAGCTATTGGCATTGTAAATGACAATGCCTTTTATTTATATGTTTTGATAATTAACACAAATAAATAAAAGGCATTGGGCCATATGTATCAAGCTTTTTTCCTGTTTGCAAACGGGCTGATTCTCAGAATCGGCCCGTTTGCGAATTTACAAAAAGCCTATTGGGATGTATCATCCCAAAAGGCCATTGCAAAATAGAGAATTGCAAAATTTGCGATTCTCTATTTTGCAAATGCAATTAAGGAATTGCAAATTGCGATTCCTTAAATGCAATTATGGAAGCCACAGAAATTTGCTATTTGGCCTTAAGGAATTGCGATTTTCTTTAAAAAAGCACTTTTTAGATTTTTGAAAAGCGCCAAATGTCACACATACACCCCCTTAGGGCAAATTAATCGCAAATTGAGAATGTCTTCCCATTCATTCCTATGGGCCTCCTAGCCCTAAGGAATGAATGGGAAGGTATTCCTTATTTGTGAATCTCAATTTGCGATTCGCAAATAAGAAATATGTAGGATTCGCGCATTTTTTAGCATATCCTATCCTACATACATTGCATTTTGTGATTCTCGAATTACGATTCGCTAGAAATCGCAATTTGAGAATCTCAAAACTCTTTTTTTATCCATAAGTCCCTTGGTCATGTACAATGCCAATAGCTCAAAGTCTTGTAAATGGAGACCTATTCCAAAAAGCGGCCGTCATTTTCCCGGGCTGCTTAGAAAGTGAAAGCGCGCATGGCATGCTGAATGTTGCAGGAAAGCATGTTGTGCCTGCAGTAGGAGAAAATATTTAAAGAAAATAGTGCTTACAGACCATAAAAAAAAGACTCACAGTGTAACAACCGAAGTAAAAGGGCCAGTCCTCATGGGAGGTTATGAATGAAGACAAGGCGGTACTAAGGAGGGACTAACACGCCTATTAACCTTTTCCATGCTCATGACGAGCTGAGCTCGTCATGAGGCACGGTGCTCCGATGCTCATGACGAGCTCAGCTCGTCATGAGCCATGGAACGCTCAGGTGCGGGGATAATTCCCCTGCTGTGCTGAGCGTTCCACGGGAGCCGGTGCACCTGTGACGAGCTCAGCTCATCATAAGCACAGGAGCGCCGTGCCTCATGACGAGCTGAGCTCGTCATGAGCATGCGGGCGCTGTGCGCGCCCCCCTCCCCCCCAGCACAGCGGGGGAATTACCCCAGCGAAGGGGTTAACCAATCAGAAGCCAGCATTTACAAAGGACAATGACACAAGCCAATGACAAATCTGGGCGAACAGAGCTTCTATTCCATACTCTAATACAGCATGGCTCTCAGAGCAGCTAATGTGCTGCCCTGGCTTAACCTAACAAACAAACAAAGCAAAAAGACGGAGAAAAGCAGGAACCTATATCTATATTTATTTATTTATTTATTTATTTATTTATAGTGTTTTGTATAGCGCGGACAAGACCCGTGGGTATCAGAGCGCTTAACAAGGGAGGAATTACATATAAAGATAATAAAAAACAATATATGAATGAGATAAAGGGGCAGAATATCTGGCAGTTGATTAAAGAGGTATGAGGTGGTTTCAAGACTACGCAGCCTTGCTGTTGGGTGTGTCCACATTTAAGTGCACTAATCTTTTACAAATTAAGCAAGGTCGGTGCATTTCTTCTACATAAATTGGGACACTGCTTCTGTGAACATTTTTATCCCCATATAGCTTACAACTTATTTTTAAAGATTCTGCTGCCCCAAACCTGCTGAATTAATTTAAACAAGCACTGTTCTCTTACAATGAACTCTTTAATTTGACTCTTATTAGCTATTAAATGCCTTCGTCGCCTAGTGCTGTATTAAATGCTGTCAATGAAACCGCAGGGTGAGGCAAGGCTGAAACGAGCAGTAGTTCGCCACTGATGATTTATTGAGGCTTTCATTGCATGTTTACGTGCACGCTGTAGGGTGCACGGCAATAAACTGTACTGCGTAGCTGCGTATCCATCTCCCCGAGGCTGTGCTTACAAAGAAGAATAACTGGAATTTGGTTTTTCAGCATTACTGTCTTCATGCTGACAGACTTTCCCAGAAACACGTTTTTAAATGATATGTGCTTGCTTCAGAACTAAATCTCGTGGCTGAAGGACATCCCTGTTTCTTGGAACCTTATTCCCCTGACGACAGGCTGTAGTCTCTGCTGTGTTGCAGCCAGTACACTCCGCTTTTGTTTCTGTTGCACATTGTTCACAAAATGGCATCTTTGTTTAGCTTTAGAATACGAAGGGAATATCCTTGACATGCTTATCAAAGACGTAAGCAACGCGACATTTATATAGAGCAACAGAAAGACACAAATTCTGAGGCAAACAGTGGGTTATGGTTGTCGGGTGTCTTTATTGGCGGATTTCAACTGGAAGCAATTTTTGATTGCTTGGTAACATTTGTACTTCTTACTAATATATGTTTCCATTACACCCTGCTGCATAGTTCTATCTCAATATAATCCTTGACTATGTAATGCTTACATAAATTGTGCCTAGTGCATAATGTGGCATTGACGAGGTATTAGTGTATTTCAAGCTCTTGTTGTAGGACGCTGGCTCTGCATAGACTATATCAAAGTAAGGTATAGTGTGCACAGAGTCCAGTGGATCCCAAAAGGCTTACAGAGGTAAAAGTAGATAATACCTTACTCTCTATTTGTGGTAGCGTGGGCAAGCAATAAGGCTTTATCTAAGGGTAGTGTTAAGCATTTATGGTACACACTCAAGAAAGAAATGAGGTCACACACTCAAAGACTGAAGTCAGACCAATTGTTTGTATCAAAAATATTTCTTTGTTTTATTTTATTTTTAGAACTAAGCCAGACTTGGTGCAGGTAAGTTAAAATAGTACTTTTCTGATAAATCAGTTTAATGTAGATACAGGTAGGTCAAATGTTCAGAAACAGTTGAAATCACTTTTCAGTTACTTTGCAATTACTGTGTGATTACTTTTCAGATTACTTTTTTTACTCCGTCTGATATGCCTAGATATCACACTGGGACATTTCCTGGATAAAATATGAGTAAAACAGGGTTTATCAAAACACAGTTTCTTAGGTTTCCATAGAAAACACGCTCAACACAGATGTTTTTCAGAGAAAAACAGTCAGTGCAATCCTATGGAGAAAAATTGGGTTATCGTTTTGCAGGTAAGTAAATGATCTTGAGGGTTGAGTTTCTAGGGTTTTAAACAAGGGTTCCCCCAGGGTCTAGGATGCACTCTCAAAGCATCCTCAGCGGCACTAGGGCGGCGGGTGCCGAGTGCCGCTGAGGCCCAATGTTTTTCTAATAGGGGATAGTGGGCCTCCGGTTGGTGACTGCTCACAAGCAGGCCACAAGGTTGAGGGAGCAAAGCTCCTAGGACTAAGCTCAGGGCAAAGAGGGGTTCAAGTCAGCACACAAAGTGCACCCAAAGCGGCACAGGGGCAACCAGGTGCAGGGTGCTGTTTTGGCGTTAGATGCCCTGTTGGTTTCAATGGGAGTTGCCAGTTTTGGACTTTGGCTGTAGACTTGGTCCAGGAATTTTTCCGGGAGGAACCAACAGCAGGGCAGGTAAGGTGGTGGGCTCAGGGACGTAGGTGCACCTCAGATCCTTTTCTCCAGGGCGGCCAGATGCAGGGGTGCCTTTTGAGGTTAGATTTCACCTTACCGGGGCACTCACGGTTGAGGGGGGTCTCCCTGCAGAGACAGCAGGTTACGTTGGGGAGTCTTGGAGGAGTCCACCCCACAGACTCTGGAGCGCTGGGGGGCCTTGCTGGGAAAGGTGGGCCAATCGGACTCGGGCCGTAGGCATCTGGTGCGGTGGTGGTTCCAGGTGTCTGGTTTCTTTGTCCTCAGCAGGCTCGGAGTCATTCTTTGGACATTCTTTTGAACGTAGCTGCTGTTCACAGGAGATCCGGTCTTTGTTGAAGGCAGTTAGTCCTCCCAGGGGCTCTGGTGATCACTGGCTGCAGGACAAGGTGATTTTTGGCGCAGGATCTCTGGGAACTGCAGACGGGCCATTAGGGCTGGGGACAAGTCAGTTCTTCTCTGCAGTCTCCTCTGCTGGGCATCTTCTTTTGTCTTTTTTCTTTGTAAGTTGCGGCAATCTCTCTTCTTGGTACAGGGCTGCTGCTAAAAACTGGATTTAGGGGGCATTTTTGGTGTCTCGAGGTCAGTAGATAACGGGCTACTGATTTTAGGGTGACTACACCCTTGGTGTGCTCACCCCACGTGGGGAGTGGGCACAATCCCTAATCCTGATTGGAAAGTGTCTGCCATCTAAAAGATGCGGATACTGATGAATTGACTTCACCTCGCCTCACCACCTGTAGGGTGGGGTTGGCAGAGGTGGGCACACCTTCTGGGCTGCTCTAATTTTTCCTGTCTGTCTTCCCGCCGAAAAGGCGGTGAGACAGAAAGGGGGCTTGCTCCTGATAGCAGGAGAGGCTGGGGTTCGTGCTACAAAGGCAGCAAGGCCTTTGAAGCTCCCCTGCCACAGATGGCTCTTCCTGACCTGGGGGAGATGTGAACACTTCTGCCCAGGAAAGGCTTTGTTTCTTGGCCCACTGAGTGAAGGCTCCCACCCCAGGGGTCCAGAAACATGTCTCGTCTTGGCAGACTGGTGTTTACCAGTCAGGGAACCCACCAGAGGCTCGTCGTTTGCAGTGGGCATCTCTAAGATGCCCTCTGAGTGCATTCTATTATAAATCCCACACTGGCCTTCAGTGTGGGTTTATTATGCTGAGATGTTTGCTACCAAACTTCCCAGGATACAGTAAAGCCATTATGGTGCTGTGGAGTTCGTAATGCCAAACTCCCAGACCATATGCTCTTATATTACTTTACTGCACCTACAATTTCTAAGAATGGACTAAGACACTGTGGGGGTACAGTGCTCATGCAACTGTACTCTCACCAGTGGTATAGTGCATCCAGCTAGAGAGGTGTCATACCTATACCATGGACAGTGGGTTGAAGGCATGGCACAAAAGTGCCATGTTGACTCTTCTCTTTTCCGTGCACCAAAACATGCAGCCTGCAATGGCAGCACGTGTGTGTTAAGGTACAGGACCTCTAAGGGTGGCACAATATGTGCAGCAGCCCTTGGAAGCCTTCCCTGGTCGCAGTGCCCTTGGTACCCAAGGTACCTTTTATAAGGGACTTACATGTGACCAGAGAGGTGCCAATTGTGAGTACCGATGTACAGTTTTGGGAAAGAACCCAAGCCCAGGGAACATGATTGGCAGGGACCCAGGGCATATCAAGTCAAAGTGCATCAGAAATCTGGCAAAAAGAGGGGGGGGTTACTGCAACAGAACTCGTGCTTTGAAGAATATTTATTTACTTTTCCATAGAGAGGTGTCACTGAGAACAGTCTTGTTTTTTATTTTTAATATCTGGGTGGAATTTCATTTAGTCTGGAAACACGGCATTCACTCTGTCACTAAAACCTCTGCATCCTCAGACGAAATAAACTCAAACTCAACTCCTTATGGCGTTCTAGAGTCTCTTGTATCCGGTTCCTCACTAGTTGGGACTGAGTGTGAACCACAAATACAGGGTAAGTTCTTGCTCATCCTCCTTCGCGACACCCACACAGCATCCCTTCTCAAAACATATTCAGTGCTCCAGCCTTACCAATGCATACATGGAAACTGGACTAGAACTGTTGGTGACACAAGGTTAGCTCATGGAGTAATGCACATGAGCAGGGCACCCTCAAGCTGGACCCACTTGGTGAAGATTATGTATTGACCGCATATTTTGCAGAAGCTCTTTTTCCAGCTTTAACCCCTTCGGTGCATCGGACGATGCACCAGTGCTCATGTGGGTCGGACGACCCTTGTCCGTCCTCGCACATGGCACAGGGAATCCCTCTGGTGCGGGCACCAGAGGGATTCCCTTTAGCCCCCCCCACCCCACCCCCAACAGCCTCAGGAGCTGGGAAAGAGCTTCCCCAGCTCCCAAGGCTGCCTGCTTTGTTTCCTGAAATGACGATCAGTGCACATGTCGCACTGACATCATTTCAGTGAAACTGAAATGAGCCAAGAGGCTCATTTCAGTTTCGCTTCCTAAGTGCTCAGGGGGCTATCTCAGCCCCCTGAGCATGTAAAAAGTCAGGAGAGGTATCGTTGGAAAGGGGAGAATCTCCCCACAGTCTTTCTGCCCCCCTGGGGGCCATATCGGGGCAATAGCCCCAGATTTCCCCCCTCCGCAGGGTGGCAGAAAGCCCACTAGGCACAGACTTTTTTTAAAAATGTGCCTACCTGTGGATTTTGGGTCCTAGCGCAGCTGGCACCTAGGGAAACATAGCAAACCTGTATATTTTTGAAAACTAGCCACTAAGGGGAATCCACGATGGGGTAATGTAACCTTGAGGGTATACAAGGAGGGAAGGAGCCTCTGATAAGGTCTGTGGAACGAGTTTTATTGGGGTTCTTTAGGCAAGATATCACAATAAAGTCAAATGTTAATGTCTGTGAACATGGGATAACTTCCTGCTTTGTCTTCGGGTGGAGTCTCCACAGCTCGGATTTCTCGGCTTGCCCAGTACATACAGGAAAACAAAAGAAAACGTGGCAATTACTTCACTGCCTGGCTTTACGGAATTGAAGGGGAAGGGAGTGAGGAGAACAATGTGGGAAGTTAAGAGACGGAGCCACCACCAGCATCGACCTCACAGAGTTGGAACCCGAAGTGCAGTGAAGTGCTCAAAGCAACTGGTGTGTCCTAGCCCCTCCCGCTCCCTCCGTTACTCTGTACCCCCTTTCTTAAAACGTAGTAGGTTACGGAAACAACCCCGTACCTGAAAGAGCCACGCGTCTTCCTGCGTGTGGCTGGGCGGTGCGTGGGACCGTTGGCCTCCTGGCTTCTCCCGCGGCGGGGACTCGGACTGGCTCTGTTGTTCCGACGTTCCGTTGTCGGTTTGCTTCCCGGGTTCTCTGCTTCCCTCGTCCGACTCGGCGTCCTCCGATGTTCGTCCTCCACGTCTGCTTCTTCTCCGGGATTCGATGTCTCCTCAGCACAGCAGCAACACGGCGTCTTCCGGGTCCTCCCTTTCTGCGATGCCGTCTCCCGATGATAGGCCGTTCTCCGCTGACGTCATAGGGGCGGATTCATGGCCAAGGGAATCCAGACTCCCCTTAAAGGGCCCGGACCAATCCTGCGGGGAAGACGGAAACTCAGTCACAGGGAGCGATCCTGTTGCTTCCGTGACCCGGTGCAGGTAACTTGTGTGGCTCTCACTAGATTCTGTTACCCAGAATCCCTTGCAAACCTCAAAGTTACTGTAAAAAAAACAAATTTTCCTCACATTTCTGTGGTGGAAAGTTCTGGGATCTGCATGGATCCACAAAATTCCACCCACTCCGCATTCTCCAAAGTCTCCAGTGAAAATAGTACCTCACTTGTGTGGGTAGGCATAGTGCCCCCGATAGGAAGCGGCCCAAAACGCAACGTGGACACAACACATTTTCACAGTGAAAATTGATCCTTTTTTTGCAAAGTGCCTAGCTGTAGATTTTGAAGCCTAGCTCTGCCAGCACCTTGCGAAACCTAGGAAACCTATATATTTTTGAAAACTAGACACCCAGGGGAATCCAGGATGGGGTGACTTGTCTGGCTCTCACCAGGTTTTGTTACACAGAATCTCTTGCAAACCTCAAACTTAGTAAAAAAAAAAAAACATTTTCCTCTCGTTTCTGTGATTGAAAGTTCTGGAATCTGCGTGGATCCACAAAATTCCTACCACCCAGCGTCCCCCAGGTCTCCCGATAAAAATGGTACCTCACTCGCATGGGTGGGTAAATTACCCGCAACAGACAAGGGCTCAAAAGGTATTGAGGAGACATCAAAATGACCTATTACAAAACAACCTGGTTTTGCAAGGGGAGTCATCTGAGTTTTTGGCCCCGGGCTCGGCAGCCACCATGGGAAACTACCAAACCCACATATCTTAAAAAAACGAGACACCCCGGGGAGTCCAGCGAGGTATGACTTGCATGGATCCCCCAACGTTTTCCTACCCAGAACCCCCTGCAAACTTTTAATTTAGCTGAAAATAACACATTTTCCACATATTTTTGTGTGGAATCACTGTGCCGGCAAAAATGTAGCGCTTAGAATTCTCGGTGCTATACCCTTAATCCCTATGTTTTTGGCTCTTCCCAGTTACAGGCCCTTGCCCCACCCACACAAGTGAGGTATCATTTTACTCGGGAGACTGAGGGGAACGCCACTCTGATGTGCAGCATGCTATTTTCCTTGCCTTCTCCAGACCTCATATCAGAGATGGATGTATTGTCTTTGGCAATTTGCACGTTGCCAGTACAAGATGGCGATCACTGGTCTCGAGTGGAGCAGTGCCATTCCATACATTTTCTGAAGCTGCTAGCGATCTGGCTGACCTAGACGTCGGAGTTTTCGGCTTTGCATTAAGGGCAGATCCATTCAGATACTAAGAGACTATATGATTGCCACGAGGTCCTGCAACAAACAGTGGGGCCTTCCTTCGTTTGCCTCATCAGCCCTCATTTACATTTCCCCCTTTTGTGATACAATTTCGAAAAGTGCTCCCACATATGATCCTCCCTTGCTTTCTTCATTTAGCTGCTGTGGGACATCAGGTTGGTTCTGGTGTTCTTGATGTGTGCTCCATGTGAGCCTTTTCACAGCTCTACGCTGAGACTTTTGACTTCAAACGACCTGTTTTCCATTGACATCACTTTTGTGCATCACTTCAGCGAGCTACAAGCTTTGTCTGTCCAGCCTCTCTTGTGTTACTGTTTTATTACTGAGAAACCGCTCTTGGGGCCTGTTCATCATTTCTCTCAGAAGTGCTGTTATCTTTCCATGTGGGGCAGTTTATGCAGCTTCCTGCTTCTTTCCTCCACACCGTCTTTACTAAAGAGGAGAGGTCACACAGGTGGCATCTACAGTCGGCCCTTAGTTTCTACATTGATAATATTGTGGATGATCATTTGTCTGTTGTGTTTGCTAGTGTGAAGAAAGGAGAGCCATTGTCCCTATTTATTATCCTGTGCATCAAAACGTATTTGTTGCGCTGGCCAAAAAGGATCCGCCAAGAGGCTTTCGGGCTTATCCTAATAGAGGAAAGACTGCCGCTACTTCTTTAACTTGGGGTGTTCCAGTTTTGAGGACAGCAACATGTCCATCTCCACCAGTTATTACTGGATCAGTTCACAAGTCTAAAAAGAGAGTCGATCTGCCCACTCGATCCTGCAAGTCTTCCTGGTGTAAACTACTTCCCAGAACCACCTCCTCAGAGGTGGCATAGCTTTGATATCCATTCACAAGGTAACAAATGTGCAGTTAAACCTATGCCCTAGAAAGAATAAGCCCCGCTTTCTGTAAAGATTTCTGTGATGGATACTCCATTTAACTGCAGATTACAGATTTTTTACTGCCTGCCCATTTATTTATTCTGTGAAGTGAACTTTCAGCTATTAAATATTTAACAAGTGAATTTTTGCACACTACCAGTGACAGAGCAGTTCTGTTTGGTAGGCTCCACATTCTCAGGCGCTAAGTGTCTACTGATTAAACAGACATCCGCACACAGAGGTGGCACTTTTATGTGGCTCTGTGTTGTCATGCCTGGAGTCACAAAAGAGAAAGATGGCGCCACCTGTTGGTGTCCCGGAGTTGTCAGTTTCCGGATCCTGTGTGGTGCCTGGAGAAACACAGGGGGAGGAATCTGCAATTAGATAAGAGTATGCCTGCCTTCCAATACCCATGGTGCCTCCACGTGTCAAACGATTTCGGCTCCCTTCACAGTATCACCTGGTGAGGAGCCGAAATCAGTGTAGCAGACAAAACGAGCTGAAAACCACTGTAAACGTAGAATCCAGGAGGCAGTAAGCAGCCGATGTCCATTAACAGCTGTGAAAACACCCCAATACTTCAGCAACTGCCTCAATAACCCTGTTTTTTGGTGCCTCTTAGGTAGCTCTCGGCAAGGCCCGACCGCTCCTTATATGGTGAAATTCATTCGTAAGTTGTCAGGTATGAATATGCACCTGAAAAAGCAGTATTGAAGATAATTAACTTACCTTTGACTGATTTCGAAGTGCAGGGCCAGGCCCTCTTCAGGATTCATTTCAGACAGTAAATATGATGGTCGTTTAACAGGAGGTTAATGTTCTGTTATGTTATTTGAACTTATAAAGCGCACTGCTACCCTGGGGTGTCCTAGCGCTGAGTACTGATGACCTGAGGAGTATCAGCTGACTAGTGGGAGAAGAACCATGTTTTCAAGCCCTTGCGAAAGAGACCTGGTTTGGCGCAT
This sequence comes from Lissotriton helveticus, assembly GCF_964261635.1. Classification (NCBI taxonomy): domain Eukaryota; kingdom Metazoa; phylum Chordata; class Amphibia; order Caudata; family Salamandridae; genus Lissotriton; species Lissotriton helveticus. The sequence continues at coordinate 653,479,454 of NC_136063.1, read as the reverse complement.
TTCTGAGATGGAAATGAAGTTCAATCAAAGCTTTGGAGTCACAGTGGAGAAAACTTCTACCTCCCCAGTTAGTTTTCTTAAAGGTGGAGGTTTGGACTAGTTTGGATCCGGAGGAGCGCAGGATTCTATTTGGAACATACCATGTAAGTCTGGTTTTAAGAAACTCCGGACCAATCCCATTAACAGCCTTAAAGACGACACAAAGTGCCTTAAAGCGTGATCTAAGTGGAACTGGGAGCCAATGCAGTTTCTTAAGTTCTCCTTTAACCGAAGAAACCCTAGGGGTTCCCGTCAGCGTTCTCACTGCCGCGTTCTGGACCAATAGCAACTTGTTCATATGTTGTTTCTGAACATTAAGATAGAGGCTGTTGCAATAGTCCAGACGGGACATAATGAGTGCAGTGACAGACGACTGTCCTACAGTTGTCTGCTGATAAGAAGAACTTGATTTTTTTGATAATTCTGAGGACCATGAAACATGCTGAAGTTACCTGATTCACTTGGTCCCCAATGGTGAGTTTGTTATCCACCATGACTGCCAAATTCTTAGATTTCCTAGAGAGTGTAGGGCACGATCCCAGGTCCTCCGGCCACCAGTCAGAATCGGGGATTATTGCCAAATTTTAACACCTCAGTTTTAGCTGAGTTGAGTTTTAAACAGTTGGACGACATCCAGGTGGAAATAAAGCTCATGCAATTGTAGAACCTCTACCTCGCCTCCCTTTCCGCTCCCTCCGTCTTCGATAGCACAATTTGTGTGTCATCAGCATAGGAGGTGAGCTGGAAACCTAACGACCGAATGACACAGGTCAGGGGTGCCACGTAAATGTTAAAAAGCATAGGGCTTAACGCCGAGCCCTGTGGCACCTCACAGGGGAGTGAGAAGGGCTCTGAGGTGTTGCCATCTAAATCTACAGTCTGAACTCTATCCGACTTGAAGGAATGTAGCAGTTTCCATGCTGAGCCCTTCCCCCCAATGTTAGAGAGCCTATTCAGCAGAACCTTATGGTGGACCATATCAAAGACCGCGGATAGGTCCAGGAGGATTAAGATGGCATTTCCTCCCCTACCCACGGCTTATCTGGTTTCCTCGGGTGATTTTATTAAAGCCAGTTACATACTGTGAAAAGCTATAAACCCATATTGCGATAGGTACAAGGAGTTTTTGGCAGAGATAAAGTTGCTGATTTGGCTATTTATTTCTTTTTCCAGTAATTTAGCAGGTAATGGAAGCCTAGAGATAGGATGATAGTTTTTCGTGTCCTTGGGGTCAAGGGATTGCTTCTTTAGAAGAGGACGCACCAAAGCCTTTTTCCAATTTTTGGGAAAAATACCAGACCGTAAAACTACATTAAGCAGGGGTGTAAGAGTCGTTCCAATGATTTCTGGGATTTGTTTAGCAATTCCAGCAGGACACGGATCACTAGGGGCACCAAATTTTATCATATGCAACAATTTAACCAAATCTGCTTTCTCAATCGGGGTGAAATGTTCCAGTAATTCTGCCTGGGCACCTAAGCTTCCTGATTCCGTTAGATTTAAATCAGTCTGAGTATCATTAATCCGACTAACTAGTGAGGTAAAAATAGTTTCTACTTAAGTTTTGAAGAAACCAGTTATTTTGTTACAAAATTCTGCATCCCCTTGTTTCTTTGGAGTGGTAGTGTTAGCTAGTTTAGAGATAGTTCTAAACAGTTCTTTGGAATTGGATTCGGTCATAGTAATTTGTAACGAGAAGTACTCTCTTTTAGCTTCCAGAAGAGCTTGCTTGTAACTAGAGATACAAGTTTTGTAATTCTCCTTCTCGGCTTTGTCATAGAATTTCCACCAATTCCTCTCTGCATGTTTACAGACCAATTTCTTAGCCCTGAGCTCCTCGCGAGTACCAGGGAGCTGTTGGAGAGGCTCGTTTGGGAATCCATTTTTTGTGGGAAACCAGTTGATCGCAGGCATCCATAAGCCACTTATTATAAGTGGTCGTGGCATCCTCCACATCCAGCGGGAGCTGGTACATTGAGTTTTCCAAGACATTTCCCAGTCTCTCCACATCCAGCTTGCCCCATGATCCAGTTCTAATCTCTTTAGATTGTTTCTGACCTGAAGAATGGGCCAAGGAACACTTAAGTTCAAACTTAATCATACAGTGATCAGACCATGAGATCGGAAGAACCGAGATCTCATCTATATCTTTGTTGTTGGAATATATGCCATCTAAGGTATGCCCCTTTTCATGAGTCTGCCCAGTCACCATGTGTATCAGACCTCCGGCGCCCATGATTTGGTTCAGCCTTGATGTATCTGCATCATTGGAGTTTTCAAGGTAGAAATTGAAGTCCCCCAGCACTGAGAAGGACTCTAAACACAGTCCTTCTCAGTGCTGGGACAGCCCATAGCGTACCCAAGGACTCCAAAAAAACACATTTGGGCCCTGGGGGACGGTATATAAGCATCCCTTTATAGGGTCTATGCGAGCGAGAGTAAATGTCAAAAGCTAAGGCCTCACACGCCAGGTTGGAGGCTGCGGCAAACTTAAGGGGAAAGATACGCCGGACACTTCTTGCAGGTAAATGGGAGTAGTTTATTGTAGAGCACAGGAGCCAATAACCCAACGCCTGCTGACCAAACTCCCAAATGACTATTATAGAACATCACCATGGAATACAGAATACACGCAGGTATTCTGGAAGGTGGGAGGGGGAAACATATAGAGAGGTGTGTGCAACCATAGAGTGAACAATGTAAGAGAAATCATTTACAACAGTTCAGATAGACCCTCTTTTTTCTGCATGATAAAGAATAAATATGGTTGGAAGTTCAGTTTCTTGACTACCCCTTTAACTCGATGTTGCGAATTATGGACGCTCAAAGTTTAGCTGGAGAAAAGAATTGATAAATGGGTGAAACTCTCTCCAGCGTTATATCTTTAACAAAAATGATTCTACTTTCTAAATATTTACACTGTTCATAAATATGTATGTTCATTCTTGTGGAATTTGCTCACTGTAAGAAAAGCATCAAATTGTTATGCAGACGTTGTACAAAAAAATCCCATATTTGTAGAGGTTGTCAGAAGGGTTGCAACAAAAAAGTAGCTTTGAATCTGCCACAAAATCCAATGATTATATGGTTCTAAAGACTCGGGAGGTACACATGCTTCAATGAGCCGACATCAAGTTTTCAAACAGCTCTAACATATAGGTATCGAAACACTCCAGTAGCGACGCTGTTCGATTATAAACGCATATTGTCTCTTTTCTTTTGGCCATGTATATAATCAGCCTACCTGCCGCCATCCACATTACTTTACTGAGAAACATAACATGAGCCTGAACAAGGCCTATCTTGCTTACCCTTCTGTCTACCTCACTTGGCACAGCTACTGAAAAAAGGGTACACATTGGCTGTTGAAGGCAAATGTCTAGGACTTGACTTCCATGTACACGAAAAAGTGACAGCCAGCTTGGAAAAATATGGAAATATGTTCTGGGATGGCACTGGACGCGCAGTAACATTACGATGTTTTTATTGAGTACGAAACCTATGATGAAGAACTACCATTGTAGGTACAGTCTGTTTATAGAAACAGCATTCAAATCTTAGGTTGTGCTCGTCTGATGGGCCCGGGGCGTTCTCATCTGTTATCAGCAAAGTACAACAATGCTTGATGAAAGAGACTACTGTACACTACTGACGTGATTGTAATTGTGCGAAAGCTGTGTCTACGATTTTGGGAAGATATGATCAGTCTGGTGTTACAAATCCCTGTCGTCCTGTGACAGGAAATGCAGCCCAGAATTTACTTCACTACGCTCAGATTTTTACAGGATTTAGTAGAAAATGTACGTGTTATTTAAATGTTTACAGTGCTTTCAAAAGTTATGTTTTTAGTAAAGCGATGATTGTACCTAGTGCAAACCTTTTTTATGTTTCCTCTAAAAGGACAAATTCCAGATTCTGTCAATCCGTTAAAAAAATTCTGGCTGGCAAGCAGCCTTCAAATTTGCCAATTAACAAAGTGCACACATTTACATTTCTTTCAGATAGGAGGCACCCTAGAGAGGGCTTATTTCTTCTTTAAACGCCTCGTTCCTCTCACTTCATGGTAAAGCAACCATTCTTTTCCCCCTTTAACTTGTTGCAACTCAGCCGTTCAGGAACAGTTGTTTTTTAAATATGAAGTATGGGAACCGTTTCGATGAAACTGATAAAGTTTGCCAACATTGTTCACCTGCCCACTTCAACCACTGCTCCCCTGGGATGTGTTCTGCAACAGTCGGATCGGTTGTTTAAGGTGAAAACAAAGGAGGTTCTATGTAACTTTACCATAAATATATAGATCTCTCATTTATTTAGTCCTTCAGTTGCTGGAGCATTTCAGCAAGAAACACTGTATCCAGCAGCAGAATAAGTGTATAAATATCAGTATCAGTTTTGCTGGGCAAATATAGAGGAGGAAGGTAAGGTGGATGGTAAGTGATAACTGGAACAAGACTGCACATTCATTTTACGTTGATTTATATTTACACAAGGAAAATCTACGGTGAGAGGGGGGACGGAAGCCAGGAGGAGGACAGAATGTGTTTGGATATTACTGTAATTCTTGAAAGAAGAGGCCTTCTTTAAAAAAAATGTACAGGCAGATGTAGTCATTCACCTAATAAAACAGCTGTGGGGTTGCCTGACTATTGCTTAGCCATGGGTAAACCTAACCCCTGTGAAATTATAGGTATTGATTTTTTTCAACCAAGTAAAATCTACATAGACCACCTCTTCATGATGTTCAGTTGTATTTCAATTACTAGACACTGTTCATATAGCAAATGTTATAGTTAAAATTGTTGGCTTTACCCGTTTTTTTTGTTTTGCCGTAGAGAACTTAAATAAGGCATTACAACATTATTTATTTCCCAAAAGTGTGAGAAACCTGGGCTGTTGAAAGAATTTGTCATAAAAACACAGTATTCTCAGCCTTTATATTGTCCCAAAGTCGTCTCTCTGGATACTTTCCGGTGTCATCGAAACCTGCTTTTGATAGAATCGTCAAACATCTCCAACCTTTGCGATCTGATTCTCTTCAGCCAAATGTTACTTGAGAAAGGATATGAAGAAGTGGGGGTTTTTAAATCCCAAACGTCAGGTATTATGATCATAAAACCCACCACTGACAGTATGGACCTTTTCTAGTCGACTTGAAGGGAGCGTTCGGAGCTATCATTTACAATATTTTCCATAAACAGTGAAGACCAATAGTGCTTCACAAGAAACGACAAAGAGAGTTGTAGAACGTTTTAAAAGGCTTTATTAACACATTCTGTTAGTTTGTGTCATTAATTAAGTATTCCAATTTTAACATCACAAATTTAAATGGTCCGTGAGCTGATATTTCAAAATAAGGTAGAATAGAACATTAACCACAATTACTCAAATAATAGAAAATATGCAACAAGTGTGTTCCATAAAGGTAATCCTTCCATATTTATTTATTTATTTATTTTATTTTGAAAGTTTTATATAGCGCGAACAAGATCTTTGCAGATATCAGAGCGCTTTACAGACGAAGGGTACAACATGTGAGTAAATAACAATTGGGGTGGGGAAGGTACATGCGGGAGCATAGTCAGGCAGATACATCAATAATGATACAAGTACAAATAAGTGGTAGCGTAAACAATCAGGTAGGTCAATAACACGAGTCATACAAAAATACAAAAAGATCAGTAGAACTGAATGGTACAGCGTCTGTAAATATCATCCCCAGTAATAATTCAAGTGTATTTAGCCATGAGGATAGCTTTTACTTCTTTCTTAAAAAGTATGGTACAGGAGATGAGCCTGGTTTCAGGGGGGAGTGAGTTCCAGATCCTGGGTGCCATTCCTGAGAAGGAGCGTTTATAGGTTTTTCCCTTGCGGAATCTTTGGGGCTTTAGCAAGAGATTGTTTGTGCCTCTGGTGTTTCTGGAGCCTCCAGAAATCGTCAGCTTCTGAGCGAGGTATCCGGGTGAGCTCAGGTGGACAGCCTTGTGCGTCATGCAGGCGATTTTCAGATGTATTCTGGATTCCAAAGGCAGCCAGTTCAGGGCTTTCAGGTCAGGGGAAATGTGTGAGTGTTTTTTTGATCCAGTGATGAGTCTCGCTGCGGCGTTTAGAGAAGCTCTTATGGGTGCCGTAGTAGTTAGGGGGAAACCGCAGAGGGCGATGCTGCCGTAATCTATTCGAGGGATGACTAGTGCTTGTACCGCAGTTTGGAAATCTTTGGCTGGAAGGAAGGGTTTGAGTTTCCTTAAGGTATTGATCTGGTAGTTCGCACCCTTAGTTGCTTTGTTGATGTGTTCCTGCATGTTGAGGTTGGTGTCAAGTGTTATGCCTAAAGATTTTGCCGAGTCCACGATGGTGGGATGAACATTGAGTGCCGTTAGGTGTTTAAGCCAAATTTGAGCGGTAGTGATCTTCGCGGGAGGTGAGATCAAGAGGAACTCTGTTTTAAGTGCATTGAGTTTGAGATGATTAGCGGCCATCCAGGATTGGGTGCTTCTGATCGTTGAATTCAAGAGCATAATGTCTTTGGGTGATTGTAATTTGAGATAAAGTTGGGTGTCATCGGCGTACATGTGGAAGTGAACATTGGATGCTTGTAGCAAGGTGGTGAGAGGTTCCATAACTAGGTTAAACAAAGTTGGGTATAGGGAGGATTCTTGTGGGACGCCTAGCGATACAGGTATTGGCGAAGACATCAAGTTGTTACTCTTGAATTTCTGCGATCTGTTGTGTAGAAAGGACGTGAACCACTTGAGCACGGTTCCAGATATACCCATTCTTGTGTTTAATAGATCGAGTAAATTCTCATGTTTGACGGTGTTGAATGCAGAAGAGAGATCAAGAAGGATGAGGAGGCAGGTATCGTTTTGATCTAGGATTTGAAGGGCGTCGTCAATTATGTGAGTCATAGCAGTTTCTGTACTGTGATCTGCTCTGAAGCCTGATTGATGAGGGTTGAGTAGATCAAACTGATTAATGTGTTTAGTCAATTGTATTTGTGCGCATTTTTCCAACAATTTGGCAAGAGTATTTATTCAAAATATAGGTCGAAAACTGACATTTGGTTAGGCAAGTAAGTTAAGGTGTCAGCTTCAGAAAACCAAATAAAGGTCTCTGAGAGAGTAGCTATGAATGCTTAGGCATAAAGTCTTTGCATTTGGGAAGTGAAGGGACAAGAAGGATTTTCTCAGGTGAAAGTTGGTAAACATTTCTCGCAACTAGTTGAAGGAACACATACTATTATTGTTCATCAAAAACACTAGTTTCAGCTTGTTCTCACTCTGGAAGCAATCATTTACTTCAGACTCTGGGAGCAGGTAAACTCCCCTCTTGGCAAAACAAGGGACCAAGCATGGCTATGTCCTTGAGTTGTGACTGTTGAGTACAGTCCGCTCTTCCCTCAAGTCTCTCTCCCATCCTGGCATCATCTTCTGTTTCCGGTGAGAACCTCACTATCAGTCGTCTAATACACAGCAATAAACTGTTCACTATCTAGCAAGGCATCTGGAAAAGCAAAGCAGATGCAATGGAAAGAAAAAAATGTAAGGCGGGAATCAAGCAAGAAATCGAAATGTGCAGGCCTATTAGCCTTAAATACGAAATTCAAAATGGTGGTAAAAGTGCATCCAGCTTAAGTTGTATAGCATGTTAGCTCGAGTACTGCTTACAATGGCTAAATGCAGTCACCTACTACAAATGATAACATTAATATACACATGCTATTTATCGATTTAAATTACACCTTGCAAATAAATGTTTAATTATGCAAATGTAAAGTTACGCTCTCCCAGGTACATTGTGACATACTTTTTGATTGATAAAGCTTCATGCTGTCTTACATAAGAATAAGGAAATGCTTAAGTGGGAGCCATGTATTTTTTAGGGCTCGCCTGCTGATGCACTTGCGCATAGCTGGCGAGCTATATTGTGGCTTATCTAGACCTTAACCATCTCGGCGATTTGTTGCAGTGCCCGAGAAAAACAAGCTCAATGCGCAAGCGCATTGGCAAAAAGCGCGTGCACATCAAAGCCACCAGCCTCCCTCCCACAGGCATCTCAAGCTTCCCCCAGCCGGCATTTCTCCTCCCCTAATTATTCACTGCACGGCCGGCCGGCACATTAAAGGCTGCTGCTGCTGTGACTCGCATTTCACCTCCCTCCTCCCCTTTCACTGCCCAGGCCGGCCGTACTTTCACTTTACACGGCCGCCAGGCATTGTCTCGCATTTATTTTAACATGGCAGCTTTTCCTTTTCTGGTTGAATGTCTTCTAGCTTTCCCTCATTGAGTTTCCTGCGCTGCCTTGCTGGAAGGCTGCCAGCACGGTCAGATGACACCCAGATGTTGCTAATTCACAGGGGCTTTTGTTGTGCCAGAAGCTACTGCCTTTATATAGAGTGGGAAACAGTCCTTCTTTCTCGGAACTAGTTTGTTGCGTTTCTAGTAGTGATTGTTGTTTGTGCTGGACTCGCTTATTATTCCCACTTTTTTTTCATTCGGCAGAAGTGATGCAATGAGTAGGATTGCCAAACATAGACCAATAGCTCAAACTTTCCTAATGCGAGCCCTATTGCATTTCCAATGCTTGTTTTATAAATACCTTATTATTGTATACTATCACAATATTGCCGAGAAAGGATGAATCAAACTACTTTATTGCTTATTGGACCAGAAATTGATTCAGCAGTTTGTAGTAACTGTCACTGAATGAGCTCATGTCATTTTTGTTCCAAACCTGTATGGGAATCCCTGCAGAGCACCATGCACCAGATGTAGAAACCAGGGAAAAACTCATGCCACACAATAGGTTTAATTTCGCCATTAATCCCTGTAAAGGAGATGTAGTTAAGACAGAATGAAACTGTTAATGCAAGAACGGTTGCAACCCATTGCACCTCCATACCTCCCTTTTCTGGGTCATTGTCCAGTGATTGGATAGGATGACTTGGTCGTTTTATAGGCATTCCAAGTTGAGCTAGGGATGAGCTGTTCCTCCATTGGATCAGCTGAGTTGTATGTGACTTCATAGAAAACCGATTTCTTTGAATACCATTACTGAGAAATAGCTTTTGCCTGCTTATTTTGTATGGTGTTAATGCAATGGGTCCAGGCCCTACTTTCAGAAATATTTTTGTTGGAGGTATTTATGTCAGTGCTTTACTTCAGGGGACATTACTTCTCATGTTTATCTTTTACATTGGAATAACATTTATTTGGATGCCTTTAATTCGCTGACTCCTCACCACTCCTAAACATCATCCATCCCTGACCCCTTCTAAGCCCCTAAAAGCCATCCACCTCTACCCATTAAACACCTCTCACCGTCCCTAATCTCCACCCACCCCTGACCTTTAAACTTCGCCCATCCCTAACCTCTAATCACCACTCATCCCTAAACCCTAAAAGCCCTTTCGACCTCTGAACTCCCCACCTACATCTCTGAACACTAAAAACCGCTCGCCATGCATAAACTCCACTAATTCATTATCCCTAAACTCCACCCAACCCTGAACCCCAAAAAGCCCTTTCTACCCCTAAACTCCACCCATCGCAAGACTGGCCCTACAAACCCCTCTCATCCCCTAAACACTCCCATTCATGTACCCTAAAAGCACCTTTCTGTACCTAAACCCCACTCATCCATGACCCCTTGAAACCCTTTCACCACCCCTAAACCAGAGCCCTAAAAAGAACACCTAAATACCATGTATCCTATACCCCTAAAAGCCCCTCATCACCCCTGCACTCTTCCCATCTCTGATCCCTAAAAGCCCTATTTACCCCTAAAGTGCACCCTCCCCTAAACCCTAAAAACCTTCACCACCCCTAAACTTCACCCAACCCTGAACTCTTAAACATAAATCCCTTATCACCCATCCCTGAAGCCAAAAACTCCTCACTATCCCTAAACTCCCCCCGCCCAATTTAATGTAATTTTGGATGTTTTAAAAAAAAAATGATCTTTACTTTTAAAAAAACCCTGTTACCTCGAATTCCGTTTTCCATGATTTTTTTTTCTCCATTGTGTAAAGCCTTCCCTTTGTTCCCAGTGCTTGTTTGATGTTGTTGACTGGGCAACCGAGGAAGAGGAGTAGACGGTAGGAATTTAGCTTTTTGGTGCAATACTCTATTCTTATGGTTACTTCTGAAGGTCAATCAGACCAAATCATACTGTGTCAAAGTCACTACCTTTTGAATCATTAAAGTGGTGCGGGTTTTAGTTTTTAGTGGCACGTGTGAGTTCTCCCTAACACCCACCATGTCATAAGCCCTCTGGATGCAAGTGCAACTTTAAAACAAGTATTTGCAAAGACACCTGGTGTGCCTTTGGCTGCTGACGCTTCGGCTTTGCCAGTCCTTAATTTGTTTGTGATTTTCTGTTTTCCTCAATCCCCAGGATGCAAATTCAACTTTCTAATAAGCATTGACAAAGCATATACATGAGAGTGTGCGGAAGGTGTCGGTGAGCAACCGCTTTAAACAAATTCAATATAATATTATACACATTTATTTTATTTATTTTATTTTCGGAGTTTTATATAGCGCGAACTAGAACCGAACCGAATCAGTTATCAGAGCGCTTTACATAGCACGTTACGTTACATGAGGACACACTTTCATTTTTATTTATTTTTTTATTTTTTTTTAGGCACGGGGAGATTAAGTGATTTGCCCAGAATCACAGGGGGTTTTTGGCGTCGTTACCGAGACTCGAACCCAGATCTCCAGGTCCGAGGTCGAGCGCCTTAGCCGTTAGGCCAACCCCTCTCACATGACCTACCTTTCCCCTAAACGACTCCAGGTTATTGATCATACCAGAGATTCCCGATGCCCGAGATGCTGCAGTCCCATGGAGGATTTTGCCCATATGATGTGGACATGCCCTATCCTCCAATCCTATTGGAAGTCGGTTCTGGAGGTCTTGACGAAGGTATCGGGGTGGGTAATAGACCTAGACCTGCGTCCTTGCCTCCTGGGCTTAATCCCCAGAGACCCTAAACGGAAAGTGAGCAGACGGTTCCTCATACTAGGCCTGGTTACAGCTCGACGTCGTATTGCAATCCACTGGCTGTCCCCGCAGAGCCCGATGTTGCAGAAAGGGAGGGCGGATCTAAGGGAGTGGGCATTGGCAGAAGAGGCGCACATGAGACATACAAGGAGAGATGGGAAGCTACCTGAGGTCCTACAGGCTTGGGGAGTGATGTCTCAGGAATTGGTGGGACTAGACGCCCCGTTGACGCAAAACAGCTCAAACTCCACAAACACGGGACAGGGGGAGACCCAGACTCAGGGCGGCGTGACACACGTGATCCACCATAGAGAGGGGGTGGCAAAGACCCAATTCTTCGTTCATACCTTTTCCTTTTTCCTAGACCGGCAGCGGAGGGGGGGGGGAGTTTGGGGAGGGGTTGGAGGAGTGGAGGGAAGGGGAATGAAGAGTTCCTATGTTGTCCATTATTGCTTTTAAGGACAAGGTAACTGGACAAGTGGCAGACAAAGCGCACTTTATTATCCTCGCCATTGTTAAGAGACTGGACGACTACTGGACTTGATGTGTGGATTTTCATGTATAAGGCAAATATGATGTATGTTGTCGGATTCAATTGTATGCATTTACGTGCTGCTCTGAATCGGTATAAGTGTGTAACCCTGCTACGCCATTTAGTTTAATAAAGGTTTTTGAAAATCAAAAAAAAAAGCATTGACAAAGCATATAGGTGTTGCATCGGTTGATTACATTTTGGCTTTGCCAGTACTTATTTTTATTTGTGTATGTGCTCATAGTATGGAAACAAGCATTGTCTTAAAGACAAGATATATATATGCTTTTATGTAAAAGCACTTAAGGGGACTTACTGTGTGGTTGTGCACATTGTGCAAGAGTGGAATTCTGTCATTCAGTCAGGTAAGGGAATAACTGAAGTAGGCTGGTTCTGTGCCCCAAGCTGTATGCTGTGATGGGCGGAAGCAAAACATTTATGCCACTAAAGTAGACCACCGAATGAGGAGGGCTTACTGAAACCCTTTGTAAGTAAGCATGTATAGTATATATATTTTTGATGAAAACCAACAGGTCGTGGCTCACATCCGACCCTATGAAAGGATTAAGTGAATAGTTTAGTTTCACTGTGTTCATCTGCAGAATCTCTAGTAGCTTGTCCATTTTTGGCTAACATGCTTTCCTACTGTGAAAGGCCAGGCCGTTAATCTGTTGCAGAGCTTAGGTACCTTTGTGTAAAGTGATTTGAATGTTTTCATGAACTGTGGTAATGATCCAGATGCCAGGACGTTCCAGGTAGTGAGTCACAGCGTTTGCTGTTACTGTCTTTAGGAGTTTTGGGCTCCCAACTACAGCTAGGCATCAAATATCAATTGTTCTCTGATATCCTTTTTAGGTCTCGCCTGTCGATGCGCATGCGCATCGAGCAAGCGAGACTATGGTGGCTTATCCACTCTTTATCCAACTTGCAAGGAATCGTGGCGATTCCTTGCAGTGCACGAGAAATTTAAGCTCAATGCGCATGCGCATTGAGCTTAAAAGCGCGTGCACATGCCCCCAGCCGCCTGCCTTGCCTACTCTCCCAGCTGGTGCCGCTCCACCCCCTGCGGCATCAAAGGCTTTCACGGCCGGCCGGCCATGCTTTCAGTTTCACGACCGGCCGGCCGTGTGAAGTACATTTCAAAGCCCGCTCTCCCTGCTCCGCCCCCTGCTCCGGCCGAGACGCATTTCTCCTCCCTCCTCCCCCCTCCTGGGTCAGGTTACCCTGCTTTCTCTTTCGCTTTTTTTTCACGCTCATGCTTATGATTTCTTTATTGTATCTTGTGCTTCTCCGCCCATCTAATGGTTGTTAGTGCGCTTTACGTTTGAACAGCCATAGAAAATGAGATTTCTTATATAATAAATATTTAACTTGCATACAAATGGGAGTGCTTTAGTGGGAGAGCGTGACAATTGTTCGTAGGGATCATTTGAAGATAGGGAGGTGCGTCATTTCCTGTGGAAAACGCGGAAGAGACTTTTCACAGTTGAATGGAAGGGGTGAAGGTAAAGTGTGTTATAAGAGGCATTATAGCATGTACACATTTTGTTTGGCCGTCTCATTGAAGTAACACGCATGCAATGCACTCTATACTATTTTAAGCTCATGCAATAAAATAAGCTCTTGAATTAGTACTTGGAAAATATTTCAGTACATAGACTTATGACACGTGCATTGCGACTAGGCTCATTTCAGTAATATACGTGTGTTCCAATTGTGAAATGACATCCAGAATTGATATTCTATTTATCACACCAAGCCACCCTGTGCTTAATCAAATCGCTCCCTGTATTATATCAGAACGCAATTGATAACGTGTTTTTAAATATAAGCCCCTTTTCCATCTTTGTTTTGTTTTTGTTTTGCCAAGTAAGCATAGGCATTCCAGCGCCTATCGAATAACGTTTCGAGGCACAAAGGGTCTCACAGTAATGCTTTTCACCACTTTTATTGTGACACTTTATTATCGCCAGGTCATTATTAATAATTAAAGGATAGGCGATTACACACGATCCTTACTTATCGTATGCATAAGCAAATGCATATTATTTTTGGTAAATGCGGGTTTCACCAAATTCAAATGCCTACGCAGCGCCAAATGAGTTTGAGCGATAAAGGCGACACTAGAAAGGGAGCCGGGAGCAGAGGAAACTGTCCTGTAGCATTTGTACTTGCATAATTTTACTCAAAAGACCATACCCTTTAATTATTTACATTTTTCTCCAGCCACATACAATAAAATATATATTTTGTGAAGAACTTCTTAATCCTCTAGTGTGGTTTCCTGATTTTTTTTACTTGTTTTTTATTAAATCCGCCTCCACTGTATCAGGGGTTTCACGATTAGTGCTGGAAAATCAGATTTAATGGCGCTGAAAAAATGTAGATTAATCGTGCTGGAGCAGCGGTTTAATCGAACGCCCTCTTTGTTTATAGCATCCAGGGTAAGCTGGCAGCCTCATTGGGAAGCATGCCTGCCCCTCTCTTTGAAGTGTTTTTTGTACAGCAGCGCATTGAGGCGGCGCAGGCGCTCTACACGTGACCTATGACATAACACGCGGTAAAGCTTCTCAAAAGCACATCAGGGGTTAAATGTTAAATTTAAAAGAGGACCCTAGACACATATTCTCTCTTCCATCCTACAGAGGAGCCCAAGCGCCTATCTTACAACTTTTCGAGGCTTCGAGGCACAAATGGGTCTCACACCAATGCTTTTCGACGCTTTTAGTGCAACATTTTAATATGGCCAGGTTGTTTTTTTTAATATTTTAAGAACAGAAACATACATGGGATCGTTACTTTGTTACCTTTTTTTTATTTAGCTGGGACTGAGGGGGGGGGGGGGTGAGAATGTGATTTCGGACAATATATGAAAACACTTCCCACTGCCCCCGCCATTAACTAAAATATGAAATGGTTATTCAGCAGTCTTTGGAAATTCCTGGAGGCAGAACAAGTGTTTGCACTTGAAGGGTGTGGTTGGCTTCTCGGATTGCAATAATGTCCAATTGTCTTGAAAGAGCTTGGCAATTCAAATCACACCTGTACTAAAATGCAAGGCACTTAGCTGCCCTCCTTCCAAAATATCAGATATACACATACATTGTATTTTTTTTCTGTTTGGTGCATTTCTTATCTGCAAAGGACACTCTGTAAACAGAAAGCATCTCCAAATGTGCCCTCCATAGCAATACATATTATTATTATTATTATTATTATTATTTCTCACACCCTCACTCACCCTCACACACACTCAAGCAACGTCACACACCCGAAGCCTCACACCCCCTCACTCACACTCACCCTCACACCCCCTAACCCGCACACCGCCTAACGCTCACACCCCTAACGCTCACACCCCCTAACAATCACCCCCTAACCCTCACCCCCTAACCCTCACCCCCTCACTCTCACCCCTCACCCTCACCCTCACCCCTCACCCCCTCACCCTCACCCCCTCACCCTCACCCCCTCACCCTCCACCCTCACTCACCCTCAACCCCTCACCCTCACACCCTCAACCCTTCGCCCTCAACCTCTCACTCACCCTCACTCACCCTCAACACCTCAGCCTCACCCTCACTCACCCTCAACCCCTCACACTCACTCACCCTCACCCTCACTCACCCTCAACTCCTCACCCTCACTCACCCTCACTCACCCACACTCACCCACACTCACCCTCCCTCAACCCCTCACCCCCACTCACCCTCAACCCCTCACCCTCACCCTCAAACCTTCACCCTCAACCCCTCACTCACCCTCACTCTCACTCACCCTCACTCAGCCTCAACTACTCTCACTCACCCTCAACCCCTCACCCTAAATCACCCTCACACTCACTCACCCTCAACACCTCACTCACCCTCACCCTCACTCACCCTCAACACCTCACCCTCAACCTCAACCCCTCACCCTCACCCTCACCCTCACTCACCCTCACCCACTCACCCTCAACCCCTCACCCTCACTCACCCTCACTCACCCTCACTCTCACTCACCCTCAACCCCTCACCCTCACTCACCCTCACTCACCCTCAACCCCTCACCCACCCTCACCCTCACCCACCCTCAACCCCTCACCCTCACACAGTGCAATAGGTCTCAGACCATTTCAGTTACAGCTTTAAGAAATGTTTATGGCTTTTTTTATTTGTAATTCTTTAGCATTGGCTACAGGAAACAAAAATGCTAAACATTTACAAAAAAAACCCATAAACAATTCTAAAAGCACTAACTCTAATGGTGCGAGACCTATTGCATTTCCAATGCTTGTTTTGAGATCTTGCCCCCCAGAGCTCCGCCTTGTTTTTGTGTTTTGTGTTTGTACCACTGCTGGTGGCTATTATTTTTCATTAACTCACTTGACCAGACCTTTTCCTCGAATAAGTAGTTCATATTGAATCCCTCAAATGTTGTGTCCACTGGGGTCTCTGGCTTCCATGATGAATTTTATACTTGACCACGATGGAATGCCTTCTGAAACCGTTTAATTTTTGTGTGAGGTAGACTTGCATGGCACACCCTCCGAGGACGCCTTTGATTGAGTGCCAACTGTATTAAACTTTTCTCCCGCATTGCCCAACTTGTCACAAAGTAGCTTTGAAAGCGTGCTTGTTTCATCTGTGTGAACCCCTTCACTGCTCCTCTTTACCTCTGTGACAAAGCAACATGGGAGAAGAGTATATTGTTCATCTCACCTAGAGGGTTGGTGCTATTTGTTGACATGAATGTCCTTATTTTTGGACCTGGACTCTCTTACAGTCGACAGTGGCATGTTCCTGCAAACTTTCTTGGTAGTATATTCACTAGTCCTAGAATATAGCCGTGCAATCTGGAAGGACCCACACCTGGACCATTTTGTTTCTTTGAAATAGTCGGATAGTAGGTATAAAATCCCAAAAGACTAAGTGATTGATCCCTGTGTCAGCAGCACCACTAGCCCACTTGATAGTTTTGCGATAACCGCCTTCTTGTCGCCTCCAACATTGATTTTTAATTTATGGACTCTGGATAACTGATGTTTGGTCTTCAGTGTATTTGAGGTCTGCTGGTTCAGCTCCTAGCAGTAGGTGCCCTTGCCCAAACTTGAAAACCAATTTTGCAGTTAAATTGACATATTTTGACCCTTTGTATATGTGCGGCTAGGTGGCTCAAGAAGAACAAATTCCAAATGAGAATTAAAAGATGTAACTAAAACTGAAATATGTTCTTAAACTCCGCATTGTGCAGAATGTTAAAAAAAAAATAACCAAAAAGCACATTCGGTTTTGCACTTAGAATGTCAGATGTAACAATATTGTGAGACAGCTGTGAATCTGTATGAAGGATGCATAGTTGCTTAGTATTTAAATATGAAAAGTAAGAAGTTTAACTACTCGTCTCTAAAAAAAGTAACATGGATTTAGTAGACATATTATGTTTAAGTAGCTGGTGTCTTGTGAGCTCTTGATCTGGATGACGCAATAGCCTGTAGATAACCTTGCTTCATCGCCACTCTGCCTTGGAAGTTGTGGAAGTCTCAGTCAACTGTACCCGAAATACATTATTGGATTTTGAGTGGAACATTAAGTTTTAGCAAACTTTTTAAAAATAACTTCTGATCGCTACTTGAGATTTTAATTTGTATTACATTTCAAACACTAAATTCTGTTATTTTAAAAACGAGCTTATTTCTAATTTGTTACGTTGGTTTGATGTTGCTCTTCATGTACTGAATGGAGCTTTCGCGGCGGAATGCCTTGTAGTAGTTGCCAAGCTACCATGAGTAATCTGGTAATTTCTCACAGACAGTTATTTAGGACGGAATCTGTACATCGGACACCACGCTGTGATGGAGTGTCTGGTTGTCTTGGGAATGGAGGTCAGTATACAGGGTTTTTCCATCATAGTTTTTCAATCAAGGTGTGTATTCTGTCCCTTCAGATTACATTCTGCCATGCATATGTCACCGTTTTCAATGGTAAACATTTCAGTATACATAGCATTCTCCAGTATTAGGGTGTCTTTCATAGATTCACATGCCTGAATCATTCCCCGTCGTCGGAGTGGGAGTCCCACGGTATATAAAAAAGCAATAATATGCTATAATAACATTGGAAAAACCAATAAATACCAACCAGGAAGTAAAGTAGCCCAAGCTACAGTAGAAAAAACTTCCACACTCATGACTAACCTAGTCATTTTGTATAGTCCAAACTACAGCCAATCAGGCGACAGCACCCACCAGAATGTTCTCCCCAGAGGCTCAGGCTCTCAGATTTTCTACCGCACGTCGTGTGAAGGGAGTCTCCCTGAGCTCTGCTCAGTTTTCTTCAATTTTCATAGTTTTTTCTCAATTTTTTCTTCAAAATATCACAGTTTTGTAATGTCTTCTTACATGAAGTCTACCTTCAGGCCCTGCGTGACTTGTGGAAAGCTGAGACTTTTTCTGTGAACCCTCATGAAGAGTATATGGACCAGCACTCTGCCTGTCTCTGACATGGTAGGAGGAGAAGGGGTTGTTCTTGTGCTTAGACTATACCCCCCTTCTGATGTGGGAGGATTTTTTGTTTGTCCTGCACGTTAAGATGTTAAGAGATGCTTCTCCTCTACTTCACCAGCTGAAGTAACATCACAATTAAGGGGTCTCTGGCCTTCTTTGAGTCTGTGCCTCCCACATCTATGCCCACGAGATTTACTCTCAGGCGTCTAGACTCACTCTGCGCACTTTTCTACGTAAAAATGTGCCAGCTTGTCGACGATACGGTCGATTTACTCTCAGAGGACAATCTCTGCCGTCACTGGTGCTCTGCAACGACACCGCCTCCAGGCTTTCGTCGACGACAGTGAGGACAGTGCCCTCTTGTCGACTGCAGGCTCGTCGACCACTGGGAGTTTTGTCGATGTAATTGTCTTTGACAGTTGGCCTCGTCGACGGTAGGCTCGTCGACGGTAGGCTCGTCGACGGCAGGCTCGTCGACGGCAGGCTCGTCGACGGCAGGCTCGTCGACGGCAGGCTCGTCGACGGTGGCCTCGTCGACGGTGGCCTCGTCGACGGTGGCCTCGTCGACGGTGGCCTCGTCGACGGTGGCCTCGTCGACGGTAGGCTCGTCGACGGTAGGCTCGTCGACGGTAGGCTCGTCGACGGTAGGCTCATCGACGGTAGGCTCGTCGACGGTAGGCTCGTCGACGGTAGGCTCGTCGACGGTAGGCTCGTCGACGGTAGGCTCGTCCATAGACGGTGACCTCCGTGGATGTTGAGCTCCGTAGACGGTGAGCTCCGTAGACGGTGAGCTCCGTAGACGGTGAGCTCCGTAGACGGTGAGCTCCGTAGACGGTGAGCTGCGTAGACAGTGAGCTCCGTAGACAGTGAGCTCCGTAGACAGTGAGCTCCGTAGACAGTGAGCTCCGTAGACAGTGAGCTCCGTAGACGGTGAGCTCCGTAGACGGTGAGCTCCGTGGATGTTGAGCTCCGTAGGCGGTGAGCTCCATAGACAGTGAGCTCCGTAGACAGTGAGCTCCGTAGACAGTGAGCTCCGTAGACAGTGAGCTCCGTAGACGGTGAGCTCCGTAGACGGTGAGCTCCGTAGACGGTGAGCTCCGTGGATGTTGAGCTCCGTAGGCGGTGAGCTCCATAGACAGTGAGCTCCGTAGACGGTGAGCTCCGTAGACGGTGAGCTCCGTAGACGGCGAGCTCCGTAGACGGTGAGCTCCGTAGACGGTGAGCTCCGTAGACGGTGAGCTCCGTACACGGTGAGCTCCGTAGACGGTGAGCTCCGTAGACGGTGGGCTCTGTAGACTGTGGGCTCTGTAGACTGTGGGCTCTGTCGACTGTGGGCTCTGTCGACTGTGGGCTCTGTCGACGGTGGGCTCTGTAGACTGTGGGCTCTGTAGACGGTGAGCTCTGTAGACGGTGAGCTCTGTAGACGGTGGGCTCTGTAGACGGTGGGCTCCGTAGACGGTGGGCTCCGTAGACGGTGGGCTCCGTAGACGGTGGGCTCCGTAGACGGTGGGCTCCGTAGACGGTGGGCTCCGTAGACGGTGAGCTCCGTAGACGGTGAGCTCTGTAGACGGTGAGCTCTGTAGACGGTGAGCTCTGTAGACGGTGAGCTCTGTAGACGGTGAGCTCTGTAGACGGTGAGCTCTGTAGACGGTGAGCTCTGTAGACGGTGAGCTCTGTAGACGGTGAGCTCTGTAGACGGTGGGCTCTGTAGACGGTGGGCTCTGTAGACGGTGAGCTCCGTCAACATTCAGCTTCGACGCCAGTTGACTTCGTTAACAGATGACCCTGTCAACTGTTGGATTCGTCGACGTTTGAGCCCGTTGACAGTTGGTTTCACACACTATTGACTTTTATGCACAGTGCTTTTGTAGACGATTTATTTCGTCGACAGCAGCTGTCCGCTACATCCACGTGATGGCTTTTTACTTCCACCATTATTCTTCTTGGAGAATATTGGAGGTTTTCCCCTCCTTATTAAGAGAGCGGCGAATCGGTTTTCCCCTTTCCCCTCGTCCTGGGGAAACCACAGATGCAAGTTCGTTCACTTCCTATCATAGAATTTATTAGGAAGAAGGTGTTAAACTCATGCAGGGGCCAAACTCTGTGCCAGCGTTTTTTCCACGCCTTGACAAGACGTGTGATTCTCGCCATTATTTACCTGTTTTTCTAGTCTCTCAGCCTACCCTGACTCAGTCATTACTCAGGCGGTTCAGCGATTATCTTGCAAGCCAGTGGGCAGGTATGCCGCCAGATGTGCTCTGACATGTTGGCGCTAGTAGAACGTATTCCAGAATCCTCCAAGCCTCACACTTTGAAGATCCTGCAGGAGGGAGAGAGAGAGAGTAGTGCATCATTAATAATACACTGTGCAGCGGACATTGCGTGTACAAGTTTTTCGACAGCTCGCAAGAGGGGCAGCATGGCGAAGACATTTTTGCTTCAATGCTACGTCTTTCGCAAGGAGGTTCCAACTTCAATACTTCACTTGCCTTTTGATTGAGGATCCCTTCTGGCCAGCACATAGATACTGCCCACACCCTCTGGATATAGAATCGCAGCCTTTTCGGGGTGCCGAGGACGTAGATCCATGTCCTTTTTTCAAGGGAGTTCCATCCAGTATTGGCTCCTACAATCAAAACCAACTGCGTCACTCAAATCAAACACAGTCATATGGGCAAAGTACCAACAGTTCCTACATAGAAAGTCATCGTATAGCCGAGGCAACTCTTCTAAGAAACAATGGATTACCTTGAACCCACCTTTATTCCCTCCAAAAAACGTCGGAGGTCTAATATCTCACTTTTATTCCAATTGGTCAAAGGTGACAGAGGACCGTTGGGTTTTTAAACGTCATGCCCAAGGGCACACTCTAGAATTTGTCAAATTTCCCTTTTTCTACACCTCCAAAGGGACCTCAGCCTTTCGCATCTACGGGAGTCGTTTGCACAAGTGTCTATATGGATACAAACAGGGACCGTCGCAGTGGTTCCGAATCTCCAACAGCGTTAGGGTTTACTCTCGGTTCCTCCTCAACAAGCAAATCAGGAAAGTAGCGCATGATTTTAGATCTTTGCGCAAACTTTACCAATGTTGTACCTCAAGAAAGTCCTAAGGTTTTTATGCCAGAACGACTTTATAACTACATTCAACCTCCAAGATGTCTATTTTGATGTGCCAATTCTTCCTAAGCACAGGAAGTGGCTACACTTTACAATAGGTACAAAACATTTTCAATTAAAGTCCTACCTTTTGGACTTAGGTCGGCTTCACGTGTCTTCACGTAGATCCGGGCACCAGTGGCACCCTATCAATGTCTGCAAGGCATACAAATTCATCACTACTGAGACAACTGTATAATAGGTGCTCGCTCTTATTTACAAGCAGTCCAGCACACCCAGACTTGTCAGTCACTGTTTCAAAACCTGGTTTTCAATAAATCATGACAAGTCCCAACTAGTACTAACTCCAATATGAACGTTTTTTCGGAGCATCAATCCGTACAAACCTAGCAAAGGTGTTTGTCTCACACGAACGACGGGCCTGCAGCTCCCACTTGGTGGTGCTTCTACAGATTACACATGATAAAATTGTTAGAGGAGCTAGACAAGAAGTGGTTGCAGGTCTCCAGTTCAACCGAAGATATCATTCTAATCACTCCTCGGATGCAAGAGGCCTTTCTTGTTTGGCGGGTCCAAGAAAGAAATTTGTATAAGGTGTGTGCGTTTCCTTCAAGAAGCGCCAAAATTACACAATCACTACAGACGCATCCCTCGAGGGTTGGGAAGCATGTCTTCGAGGGCTGAAAGTCAGCGGGAAATGGAACCCTCATCAAAAGGCTTGGCACATCAATCTGCTAGAGCTAGGTGCCATCTTCTTAGCCCTCAAATCCTTTCGTGCAATCATTCAAGGGGCCACAGTATTGGTTCGCTCAGACAATACTTCAAGTATGCATTACTTAAACATACAGGGAAGAACGAGGTTGGTTCTTCTATCTTATGAAGCCCAAGAGGTATGGGCTTGGGCGATACGACACAGGATCAATCTCTTGGCTGTTCATGTGCCGTGAGTTGCAAATGTGCTGGCGGACACCATCAGCAGGTCAACGGTGTCCAACAACGAATAGGAATTACATCAGCCAACAGCGGATTGAATCTTCCAGCAGTGGGGTCATCCCGTTCTGGACCGCTTTGCGATGAAAAAGGACAGCTAATGCCTGTTTCTTTGCAAGCTGGCTTACCCACAGGGACTCGCAAGGGAAGGCATTTTTCGATAACCTGGTCTCAAATATATGCTTACGCCTTTCCTCCGATACTGTTGGTTCCGGGAGTTTCTCCGGAAGATGAAGAAAGAGCCATGTCGCTTTATTCTCTTCGCCCCCAGGTGGCTTCGCCAATTCTGGTCCACCGAATTTCTTCTCCTCTCTGAGTGCGATCCAATACAGTTTCGACCAATACCGAATCTCCTCTCCATTCAGAATGGTCAGATGTGCCATCCGGATCCGGCTTCTCTAAAATTAGCAGCTTGGCGTTCTGAGCACCTTGAATTAGCTCATCTGAAAATCTTGATGGATTGTAAGGAGGTACTGGCTTACGCGAAAGCACCTGCTAAATTAAAGACATACAGACTTTAATGGTAAAGAATCTGCATTTGGTGTTAATCTGCTGGGGTTCACCCATTTCATGCAACGCTGGACCAGATATTACCTTTTTTTCTTGCACTTGGCAAGATCAGGCTTATCTCATGCAACGTTGAAGGTCTTTTTGGCAACCATTTCAAGGTGACGTCAGGATGGGTCCACCTCTCTTTATTCTTCAAGAATACAACAGTTCTTTAAGGGACTATTCAGAATGTTTCCTCCTGTACGTCGTCCGCCTCCATCGTGGCATTTTAATGTAGTTTTAGCGCAGCTCATGCGCCACCCATTTGAGCCAATTCACAGGGTGTATTTCAAATTCCTAACATGGAATGTTTCTTTTTTGGTAGCATTAACTTCATCTAGAAGAGTCAGTGATGTTCAAGCTGACACCGTCAATTCACCTTTCTGGCAATTCACGTCCAATTCTGTGGTGGTACTACAAACCCAAGGTTTATGCCTAAGGTGCCTTCGTTTTTTTCACCTGAACTAACCAGTCATCTTAAAGACGTTTTTTCCTAATCCGCTATCCTCTATGGAGAGGGCATTACATACCCTTGGCATCAGAAGATGTTTAAAATTCTATTTGCAAAGGACCTCTGCCATTCGCAAATCTGATCAACTGTTTATTGCCTATGGAAAGATAAGGCAAGGACAAGCAGTGTCTAAACAAACCATAGCTAGATGGATTTCTGCAGCTATTGACTTTTGCCATCTTCAAGCTGGAAGACCTTTACAGACAATTCCAAGAGCTCACTCTGCAAGAGCTGTTTCTTCCTCGACTGCTCTTTTCGCTGGAGTTCCTCGTCAGCAAATCTGCAGAGCAGCGACTTTATCCAACAGACATACTGTCACCAGGCATTATTGTTCGGATGCTGCCAGCGAGGCTGATACGTCAGTGGGTCAAGCGGTTCTACGCAATCTTTTCAGATAAGATGAGCCTCTGTTTTTTCCCACCTCCTCTGTACTGCTTTCCAGACGCTTATTCCATGCCTACTATGGATGCATTCTCATGTGCTTGCAAGTTTTTTCATGCATATATGAATGTTGGCATTTTATTATGTGAATGTATATACTTGCTATGTGCAAATTTGTTACAAAAAGCGTCTTCAAGCATTATTTCGGTACTGCTATCTACTCTGATTCAGGCATGTGAATCTATGAAAGACACCCTAATACTGGAGAAGAACAATAGTTACTTACCTGTAATCTGTGGTTCTCCAGTATTGGTGTCTTTCATAGATTCACATGCAACCCGCCCACCTCCCCTCTGAGGCTCTTTAGGCTAGGATGTTTTTAGTTTCACTCCTGTGCGAGAAAATCTGAGAGCCTGAGCCTCTGGGGAGAACATTCTGGTGGGTGCTGTCGCCTGATTGGCTGTAGTTTGGACTATACAAAATGACTAGGATAGTCATGAGTGTGGAAGTTTTTTCTACTGTAGCTTGGGCTACTTTACTTCCTTGTTGGTATTTATTGGTTTTTCCAATGTTATTATAGCATATTATTGCTTTTTTATATACCGTGGAACTCCCACTCCGACGACGGGGAATGATTCAGGCATGTTAATCTATGAAAGACACCAATACTGGAGAACCACAGATTACAGGTAAGTAACTATTGTTCTTATGCATCTTCAGACTCTATGTTCCAGATTCCAGTTCAAATACACTTGAAGAGCTGCTGCGTGACATGATTAAATAATACTATTGAAACAACATTTTGGTTTACATATCTCTATATTATTTTCCATGGAGCAATTTTTCGTGGTGAATTTTAGATAGTTTTTAAGACGAACATAGCTCATATTGTCTAATCTAGTCAAAGAAAAGTGCTGAAGTGCAGTCAAAATATTAGTTAAAAATGATCCAGTCTCCATAGTAGGAGCAAGACATTCTGAAGCCATAAAACTCCTTAAATACTTTTATTTAGCATGTAATAGACTGATACTGTCGTAAAATAACAGACAGTGCTCTAATGAAAGCGCTCACCAATCCTAATTCCAACCTTAGAGCTACTATTGAGACCACAGACTTTAAAGTGCATATAGTGCAAATAATTTTTCCCTCCACCTTATGCATATAGTTCCATTGATTAGTATTTATTGTCTCAATAGCATATAAAAGCGTTTGTGGTATCTTCATGTTATATACTGTTAAGAGATTATTAAACTGCTTGTGATCTGTTGCTCAATTAAGTGCCTTTAGTGCATTTTTCTCGGGCATAAGCCATATTTGATGTGTGCTATATGTTCACTGTCAGCCAAGTTTGACTACATAATTCTTCCAAGACAAGGGTATAATTTTACTACTTCTGTGGCAGAATTATTATAAGACCACTTATACTTTGTATTTATCTGAAAACTCTTTGGACGAAACCTCATGTCTTTAGTTTTATTCATATTTACATTCAGGACCTAAGCATCTGAGTATGATGACAGGGTATAAGGACATCTCTGAAGACCTTTAGGTGTCAGATCTAGCAGGACAATATCGCCCGCATAAAGGAGAAGAGTCTAATTTTGGGGCATCTCCAGCTACCTTACTCAACACATCGGGCAGATCCGCCATATATAGCAAAAAAGGTGGTGTGCCAACAGGCATCTCTGTTTCTAGCCATTTCTGGTAGTGATTTTCAGAGTCATACCCTGAATGCCTCTTAACATAACATTAATGAGTTTCAAAAGATCCTCTGGTATTCCCATGGTGCTCAACTTCCTCTAAAGGGTCTGCCTGTCATGTGACTAAAGGCAGTTGAATAGTCCGTATAGGTCACATAGACTGGCATACCCCCCTTCGTTTCACATATTTCTCCAGTATAAGATGTGTTACAGATATATTTTCCAAAGTCGCAAGGCCTGCTCTAAACCCTGCCTGCTTCGATGGTATAATAATTGTCCATGATGTTATGGATATTAGGGAATTAAATGTTCGTACGCATAGATAATTAGCCACCACATTAGCAACAGTTAAGATCTGCATTCTTCGGGACTGCGTCAGAAATCAATACCAAATAGCAATGAATGGTCAGTAGAAACTCATAGGACTGAGCAATGTGAAAAGGTAACCTACAAGCTGAATAGCAAATGTGAAGTGTTAAACAGAATTTGAGGAACCGTCCTTGAATTAGAAGAAAGGATCACTAAAATCCTATTATTTACTGTTACTTGAATGCAGTACTGTTAACCTCAACTCTGGGGATACTGGGTGATATAGGGATTTGGGATCTTCTCTAGGTTTTACTCTTTAAGAAAGTTAATAATGTTGCTCTAGTCCTTCTTTCCTACTTTTTCTTCCTATATTCCATGCTAGGACTCACATCGTGCGTAGGTGCTATAATTTCAATTGTTCTGAGAACTTTATACAGGCGAGTGGTGACTCCAGGAGCTTTCCAGCTTTTCACAACCAATACTTTTCTGCTTGCATACTTTTGCTCATATTCATTGTTTGGGGAAGGGCTTGTTTCTCTTTTTATTTGTGTTTATCCTTGCTCGTATATCCCTTGTGAAGAGAGATGTGTGGCAGTTCAGGTAATTGAATTTGGGATATATATTGGTAGGCCATATAGACTTCAAAACTGCAATATTGTGACCTCTGTTTTAAGTGCCTGATTGTATTATTGGTTTACACCTGATGGTGGGGAGGCATGTCCATTCCCCATCTTCATTGAAGTAGCTATTGCTACTGAGAACGGGCACTACTGGACTAGTTATTCTGGAGCAAGACGTTTCTTGCCTAGATTTCATGGGTTGTATATGCCGTGCATATAGACGATAGCAGTGTTTAAAAGATTATTTATTAGAGACCTTCCTTCAGGTAATTCTCTTGGTTTTTTATTTTGCTTTGTCACATCCGGGGCCAATGACCTTATGGGATTTTTCAGCCAGTGCCTTCTCCATGTAATTATGGATTTACTGCATTTCCCACATAATCCATCATCTGCTGCATTATCTGCACATTATAAGAAAAAATGTGTTTCAAGCTCAAACAGAAGAAAAGTAACTAAAACGCTGCAACACTTGTTGCTGTGCAGTGAAAGTCCATTTGCAAAGGTTGACTGGTCATCTTCTAGTTGCTTATTGCTGTATTTGAGTGTCAGTCTTGTTCTAATGAGCTGATACCTTTGCCCACAGTATTAAAAAGTGTAAAAATGACAATCCCCCTTGGGGACTGAGGCACGTGGGAAAGCTATATTTGTGAAATTTGTCTTCTCTGTGACTACAGATACCTTATGTATGCTATTGAATTTACCTGTAGAGAGCACAGCCTTTGAAAAAGTCCTAGGCTTGCATGCCTTCATAGGGTGAAACACATGTTGGCTATAACAGTGTCACTCTGGAAAAACAATAAAAACACTCCATACCAATACTGTCTTCATCAACTTTGGAAGAACCAAATAAGAATTTCTTGAAGGACACACTCATTACTCCTTCACATTGACTTCTAAAGATGCCTACCCTGTCACTGGCAAATACAGCTTACACATGGGCCCGTCTGCCCTTTGTTTCTCTAGCCAGGTGAGAAGCAGACCAGGGCTATTGGAAAAACCAACCAAATTCTATTTTGGGTTAGACTAATGGGGTAACACCCCCCCCCACACACACACACACACACAGACAGGTTGATACTGGGTATAAAAGTGGTACCCTCAGAGCCTCTCATCAGCACGCTCCTGAACCTGTGGAGTCTCAGACACTCCGACAAAGGGCTGCCCTGCTGTCCGAAGCCTGAAAGAAGTCTAGACCTGCTTACTTTGAACCGAGGACCTCTGAAGTGACACAGCCGGTTAGTTGGCTGGCCTCCTCTTTGAGCTGTAGGGACATGAAAGAGGCCTTTTCCTGCAGCTGACCAGTACCAACTGGTTCTGCCTGAACCCTGCTGCTGCTCCCTGCTGAAGTGAGTCCTAACCCCCAAGAGGTGCCACTCCAGGTCCTGGACCCTTGACTGATGTTAGAGTGTACCCCTCTACCCAAAAACTGCACAAACTGGACTCCAGGTGAAAACCCAGAGATTTTAGGCTCTTCACGTCGAAAAGGCCATGGCAGGGTCTCCTTGTGAACATGACTGGACCTCACAGATGGCAACGAGGGACCTGCATCTGACTGCCAACGTGACTTTCCCTGACACAGACCCCGGACATCAGATCACAGAGCTCTTTCAATTGACAGCAACCGCCCTCATTTCCCACCAAAGCAAAGTAACAATTAGCAACCAACTCTTCATGCCAACAACTGCTCCATTAACATAAAGTGCCTACAGAGGCCTCTCGCTTGGAATAGAAGGTCAACTTTCCACCGGGAGAAATCTGGTCTTTATGTCCAGCCTGCATTCCATCATGGTCGGCCTGTACTTTTGACTTTGACCCAGTTCAGCACAGCCAGATAATTGCAATTGGCGTTTTGTGCTTCTTTTGTAATATTTCTATTTAAATCTTTAAAACTTAACTTTGCTATAGATGAGAGAGGAGGCAGGGGCACACCCAAGGAGAACCGGGTGAGGGAGAACGGGCAGCAGTGGATGCAGCGCAATACAATAGGGAGGGAGGTGGCAGGGTACTCGCACGGAGAACGGGGGGGTTGGGCACACAATAAACCAGGAAGGGAGGGGGAAAGAGCATGTTTACAGAGAACGAGGAGGTTAGGGGCAGCAACGGAGGGCAGTGACAGCACAGGGGCAGTCACAGCACAGTAGACCCGAAAGGGAGGGGGTAAAGGCATGCATACTGAGAACCCAGGGAATGCAGTAGCGAGGCAGGATCAGTAAGATGACCAGGAACTGTAGCTTGGTGAGGCTGTGGGTAGCACAAAGGACCAGGGAGGGCAGACAGGAGAAGCAGTGGCAGCACAACAGACAATGGAGGGCTGGCGTCGAGGTTCAGTGGGGTTACAGTCCGGGGAAGGGGCAGCAAGCTGACCCTGAAGTGTAAGCCAGCAAGGTCAGAGGAAGCAAGCTAGCTACAGAGGGCAGGAAAGAGGGAGGCGCGGCACACAAACTGAGAACGAAAGGTAGGTGGAACGGGGGCATGTGCAGCAAGTTGTTCATGGAGGGCAGGCTGCAGTGGGTTGGCCAAACATGAGGGGTGGGCCTGGATCAATTCCGAACATGCGCAGTGGGAATGTTGTCAATTCAAAGGGTTAAAACACGTTATAGTTAGATATGGTTATATAAAATTTCATGACATGAAATGAAAAAAAAAATCCACTGAAAAAAACAAAGGTTAAAGTGACGTTATAGTTAGGCATAGTTATAATATCTTAGCTATAGTTAGGCATGGTAATAAAATCTTAGCTTACATTTTAAAAAAATAACTTCAAATTCACAGAAGAAAAACAAGGTTAAAATAACATTATAGTTAGGTGTTAAAACATGTTAAAAGCTAACATTTAAAAACAAACGGACACTGAAATTCTCCAGTTAGAGTTCAGTGAACTAACTACAACTTTTGCTCCCACTTTGCAGTGCTTTTGACCTCACATATAACATCAATCTGGCTAGTTAAATGACACATTTAGTGACATCAATGATGATATTGCAAATTACATCAAGGATGACATCACCAATTACATCACTGATGACACCATCCAATGAATGTGACCCTTTTGCCATGAGTTGTGACACCAATCCCTGTCTGCTTACATTAGTAGACAGGGTTTTGTACCAAAAAATAACACCACTCTGAAATAGATGTAGAAAGGAGAAATACTGGTATTTCTCTTTACTTTTCCCACGTTACATTTGCACACTTCCAAAGTGGGAAAAGTTTTAAAGTTGGTCTAAGTGTATTATTTTGTACTATACGGCAGCCCTTCCAGTACGAAACCTATGCTAGACATGAAGCAGACACCTTTCCACTATTGTGCAAAGGTGTGTGTGTTGCACCAGGCAGCCTGATTGTGTGCCAGCTCTTGGAAGAGTGCACAATAGTGCCACGTCTTGGTAGATATGGGGCATTCCTGCGCTCTCCCTGGACGCAGCGCAGCAGCTTTGGTTGCTGCGCTGCATTTGTGTGACACCTTTGTAAACTTCGGCCTAAGATCAATAGCAAATGATCCTCAGACACCGACCGAAAAGTCCATATGGAGTCTGCATGCGGACAACTGGGTAACCTAGAATCCTTGCGTAGCTTGTATACTGGAATTGACAAAGGGCAGTCATCAAAAACAAGGATTTGTTGTTTTGCAGACCACTGAATATTTGCTTCAAGGCCTTCAATTCAATGCATTTCTGTTAGAAATTGGATTTTTGGTAGGCTATGGCATGTGCCAAAGCCAAGCAGAAACCACAACTCGAGTCAGGATAAGGGAGTTACACTCCTAAAATAACCCCTGCTCACCCCCTTGGTAGCTTGGCACAAGCAGTCAGGCTTATCTTAGAGGCAGTGTGTAAAGCATTTGCACATAACCAACAGTAATACAGTGTAAGCACTACAGAAGGACACCACACCAGTTTAGAAAAATATTCAATATTTTTATATACTTCAGTCAAGACGAAAAACAATAAAAACCCACAATACAGTACGTAAAAATGTTAGCTTATCAAAATATGCTTGAAAAACAGTTCCTTGATGTCGATAGCTCCGTCAGGGGCTATCATAGCGTCCTGAGCAAACAAATCCAAACAGTTCTGGCTGACCACGGTGTCGCGGGCCAGCTACGCTGTCGGAAAGACCTGTAAACAGTACCTTTTACAAATGCCGGGCATCGGCGACCTCTCATTGAGCTTCCGAAAGCAATGCGTCCGCAGGCGTCTGTTCTGGAGGTCGGTGCAGGAGTGGTCGGGGCCCTTGAAGTCACACGCGTTGCAGTTCGAACTCCTCTCTGTTGAAGTCAGGAGCGCTGGCGTCTGCAGGCGTCGGGTGCTGCGGGCAAGTGCAGTGGTGCGCCGTCCTCAGGTCAAGGTGCGAGCAGCGGCTTAGTGTCAGTGTCAGATGGCGGCGTCGGTGAGACCAGGGTCGTGGTGCGAAGTGAATGCGGTGCTCGTCGCGGTGCTGGCAGGTCGCGTGTAAACAGCTTCGTTGCTGTTGCTGAAGTGCTGTCGTCGGCTGACGAACTGGAGTCAATTTGCGCCGGCATCGGTAGGCCAAGGCTGCGTGCTTGACTCTGCAATGGCCTGAGTTACCTTTTTCTGGACTACTCACGTGGGTGGCACAATCAGTGCTGCAGGTCCACGAGTAGCATTTGATTCACAGGCCCTGGCACACTCAGTGCACGGTGCTAGGGACTAACAAGTAAATTAAATATCCAATGATGGAAACACCAATCCATAACACAATTTACCACAGGAGCACCTGCACTTTACCACTGATCAGTGTAAAACGTGCGCAGAAACGCTACACCTGCAAAAACAGAGTCAAAACCGGGAGGTCAGAAAGCAAAAACTCAGGGGAAACACGCCAAAAGATGCCAAGTCTAACAATTTTCAAAACCGCTGAACAGGTCAGAGGGCACAGCACTTCTCTCTGGTGGTTCCTCCCTATACATTGTTTACTTTTAAATTAAAATAGAGGAAGTGTAGAGTGTTAAATTTAAACACGAGCCAGCAGAAAGGCAGGGAAGTTTCAAGATATTTGTAATGCATCAGTGCCCCTGCGCCAGATGCTGCTGTGCCCAACAGAACACAAATGTGTAAACTTACTGTAGATTGCGTGTTAAACAACATCTGTTTCAGAACAGAGGAGCCCACCCTTCATAACTTGTCTTGTTTTATAACGGAATTTGGTCCACTGTGAAAAAATGCTGTATAGGGGCAGGATAGATTGTGTACAAAATGTTCCTGTAACCCCCATTCGATGTTCCATGCATAGTTTTATTCTCAGTCCCGGCAGAACGTGAGCCTTCGTGATAATAATATGCGGCATCTGTGACACTTTGATCCCTCGCTTGCAATGTTAAAAAGCGAAACAAATCCCAGAATGCAAATTTCTGGCGCAGGCCTGGCAGATACTGTCCTGTGACACGTTTCACACCTTCACGTGAACTAAACTCACTACCCATTGAGCATATATATTTGCATATCTGTTTGAATGTACTTTCCGAGAAAGACCGCATGCTGCTTTTGTTCTCTGACTTTTTTTTGGTTTGGTTCAGATTTCATCATTGTCTGTGCCATTTCCGTCTCCTTTATGTAACATACTCACTCGTTTCCGCAGGTCAAAGAGAAGCCCAGTTAGGCCTGTGTTCAAGTGTTCCCTTGGGTTGCAGCTGCCACGAAAGTTATTTGACAAGATTTTCCTCTACATCCTTCAAGATTTGAACGTGATATCCTCCTGTCTGATTTTGTTTTCTAGCAGGCATTTCCTGCCGATATTTTCACTGCGGCATTAAGACAGTTGTTTTTTTTTTTAATCTTGGGAAAAATAATTTACTTTTTGGTAAATTAGGTAGTGACATACACAAATGAATGCACAATAAGCCAATCAAGGATTTATAAAGTGCAGCATATCACCTGTGAGGGTCTCAAGGCGCTGGAGTTGCTAACTGCTTCCTGGTGATCCTTTCATTGGAACAGCACAGTTCCTTCCTGGCAATGAGAAGACACACAAAAAACAGGGGAAAAGCAAGGAGAAAACAGTTAAAGCAAGGGAAAAGCAAGGAGAAGGTTCTAAAACAACGTGGGTGGGGGAGAAAGCATTGAAAAATGAGTGAAATCAAGGAGAAGGCAGTCGAAAAACAATGTAAAAGGAAGGAGAAAACAGTGAGAACGAGGAGAAAGCAAGGAGAAGGCACAAAAAATGAGGGAAAAGGAAGGAGAAAGCAATGAAAAATGAAGGAAAAACATGGAGCAAGCAATCACAAAAAAAAGGCAAAAGCATTGAGAAGACAGGAGTGAGAGAGATGCAGCAGCACGGGGAGAGTTGGGCCTAGAACATGCTCAATGGGGTCGTGCTGTGGCCTCCATTAACTAGGTCCTTAGAGGAGAGATAGGCGGGCTAGGCTGGAAAACAGGTGGGAGGGGAATAAGGGAAAAAAGCAAGGAGTAAGCAATGAAAACTGGAAAAGAAGCAAGGAGAAAATTGTGAAAACGACGGAAAAACAGAAAAGACACTCAAAAACGGGGGGAAAAGCAACAAGGCGAAAGCTTTAAGAACAATGGAAAAGCACCCAAATAGAACTGAGAAAAAGGAAGGAGAAAGCAGTGAAAAATGAGGGAACAGCAACAAGACACAAAAATAAGGGTAAGGGAAGGAGACAGCAGTGAACACGAGGAAAAAACAAGGAGAAAGCTCTATAAAAAGGAAACGGGGAAGAAGACAGGAGCAATAGCGATGTAGTAGCACAGGAAGAGCACACTTAGCTGCTGGATGTTTGACTGTGAAACAACCAGGCCAAAGTTCCATTCCATGTTTCCTAACATGACCCCAGTGTAGAGGTGGGTAGCACACTTGCTTGAGCATTTATTAAAAGCGATAGCTTTTAAACAAAACCCTATTTGCTATTAATTGTAACGTATTTAAGTAAAATACACCAGGATTAGAATCTGCATGTATGAATGTTGCTCTATATTGTTTCTGTGACAAAGACAGCACAGTTGTGGTAACATAGTGTATAAAATCAAAGACAAGAGGTTTTTTTTTAGAGCCCACATCCCCAACCCACATATTTGAAAGTTCTCTCTTATGTGATAATGAAAAAAGGAGACTCTGTTAAATAAAATATTTGCCTCGGACTACGCACTTTAGTCAAGAAGTGAAGCCGGGATTGATCATTGTTTTACTGGATTCACATTGTGCAATTCAGACACTAGATGGCTACCACGCCTTGCTGCTTTAAATATCTCATTAATGCTTTGTCTTTCATTCTTGGCCTGGACATTACATCATGGCATCAGGCAGAAGCCACATGAAGGCTTGGCTCATTTTCGGCTCAAGGATCCAAGAGGACTTTGAGCTGGGCCATTGCCAAGCATCTGGCTTGAGCATCTGGCTCGAGCTTTCAGTGGCTCGCCCATCTCTACCCTAGTGAGTCGTCTTGAGAAAGACCTTTTATCAACTTATTCCTCAATAGATTATCTTTGAAAATTCGTGGTCTTTGGTCTGATTTATGGCATGAAATGCTGTATAAAAAGTTGGAAATTGTTTATATGCAGGAGGTAAAGATAGGTCAATTAACTAAACGTTCGTTGTGGTGATGAACTGGTCATCGGTTTGTATCATTGGTTATGCCTACCCACACAGGTGGAGTCCTCAATGTCGATAAATGATTTGCAGTGATTAGAAACGGCAGAAGACTGTATGAAGTGTACTTTATGCTGTTCCTTGTATTAAGCAACATGAAGAGGTGTCTTCTGTGCCAAGCATGGCTTCAGACAGTGGGTGCTTCTAGTTTTCAGATACATCGAGACCATGACCCAAAAGTGATCCTGTGACAAAATAAGTATCTGAAGTTAAGAGAATGACTTGTATTGTAGAATGCTCTTACTGCAAGTGTAGGGTCCTTTGTAAATAATACAGAACTACCAACAGTATTTTATAAAAATATTACTAGTTTGTTTAATAAAGATAGTTTGAATGGGACATCTGGTTAATAATAATACCCATAATGAAAACGTATATTAAAATGATGCATGTGTAGCAACTGCCTAAGTAATTTAATGTGATCAGTGGCTACTGTGTTTTTCAATCACATGAAAGCTCAGTCCAGAACAGTTGCATGTGAGTGCAGGCAGACAACTGCACACCAGGTAGAGATATGTTTTCTTAATCAGAGGTGTGTCAAAGAAGAGCTGCGAGGTGAACACCATGAAAACTGATGATAAAATGATGCAGTGGGGCCAATTGGCAATGTGATTTCCTATGACATGTGCAAACCTGCCAACTTAAAAAAAATCATTGTATTGTGTAAGGAGAAGGTGGGCTCTAGTGAGGGGGTGAAGCTTTAAGCCCCTTACTACATAAGTAGATGGCTAGAGTTCTCTAAGGAAGCTGGGCCCATGAGTGTGCAGTTTTGTGTTGAGCGTAATGTAATAGTCACTCCGACAAACACACACAATCCTCACAGTTTCTGAGGCTGATACCTAAGTCCTGGGAGATTGTAAACATCTCAGTTGACATAGACTGTGCACAGTCTCCTCACAATGGCTAGACACCAAATCTTTGGAGGGCTCTCTGCCAGATGACCGTGTGAAGGAAGACAAGATTGTGTGAAACACAGTGGGACTGTGTGTGCTGGCAGTTTTGCAGTGTGAATCTTTCTGGATTCACTATGCTGTGCATTATTCCGCCATCTAGTGGTTGGGTCCGGAATTGTAGTCTTTTTTTTCTCTTTTTTTTTTTTTCGTGGCCTTGGTGAGCGTCGACATACCACCATTTGGTGTCCTTCGTGACGTTGACGCGCTTCCTCCGGAAGCTCCCACCTCTGGTCGCCATCTTCAGATTCTTTTTTCTGACATTGGGTCTGGATCATTGTCAAAGAGTTCCAGAGTTTTGGAAGAGGAATCGATGGGACAAATGGACAAAATTGTGGATTTTCATCGCACCGATTACAGGCCAGTTAGCCGGGACTACAAAGGAGAAGAACATTTTGAGAGAACTCTGCGTTCACATAACAATGCGCGCACACACAGCGCAGGAATGGACAAACCCCCCTTAAAGTTTTGCACCAGTTGCCACCACAAATACGCTCTGAAGGAACAGCATCTAGTCTGCAACCTCTGCCTGCCGCTCGTCCACAACAGCGAGGACTGCAACGCGTGTTAGGTGTTGACACCCAAGACCCCCTGGGTGAGAGAGAGGCAGAGAAGGGCGAACCACACCATGCAGGGGCCACCTCCACCCCTCTGAGACTTGGGCCTCTCCAGTGAGTGAAGGGGAGGACAACTTCGCTGTAGGACCAGAGGTTTGCACGGTCGTTGAAGTCCATAAGAAAACGTCGAAGGAGGTAAGAGTCGACGACCCACAAACACTCGACCGACACTCTAAAGAATGAGACAAAGTCCTCAAAGGGAACAGTGCCATCGAAACACTCGACAATTGCAACTGCACCCAAGGACAAAGAGACCAGCGGATCCCTCGAAAAGGACTCACAGATTGGGAAGACCCCCGAAAAATCAAGGTAGTCGAAGGAAGCCCCGGAAACGAACTCCTTGACACCGAGAAAGGAAGGGTTGACAACTGCTTTGACAACAACGTCGACGACCGCGAAGCGATCAAGCCCTCGACGCCGAACCAGCAGCCAAGATGGAAAGGAAGAAAAGGAAGCTCGAGGCCGAAATGGCGAGCATCCTGCAGCAGAAGGACTTTGACGACAAAATTAGTCCGTACACCATCCCACCGAAACCCGCGCTCAATGTCGAAAGGAGCTTTCGAAGACTATGAACCGCCAAAGACGCCTGAACCGGTCGAAGAACAGGAGGAAGAGGCCCTGTATTACTTCATGGGGGAAGGCAAGGAGAAACAGCTAACCTACCAGGAATCAACGTCCTCGGAGTTGCAAGACTTAGAGTGGCATGACCTTGATGCCGAAATGCCAGAAGAAGGAGTAGACACATACCCTTCGAGGCCTTCACCACCAGACGATATAGGGATCTACAATATGATGGTCAAGAATGCTGCACAGACATATGGGGTAAAATTGGGGAAGGAGAAACCCAAGGTTTGCTTTCTCCTGGAGACTCTCCTACCCAACAAAGAAGTCATTTCCTGCCCATGCTCCCTAGTGTGCTGAACCAGGGCAGAGAGGCCTTCAGGGAGCCAGCTATATGTAAATCTGTGACCTCAAGAACAAAGAAGTATGAGCACTCCTCAAAAGATCTTGAATACATTCAAGGATCAGTGCCAGCTGATTCAATAATTACTGCAACGGCTAGGAAAAGGGCCAATGTGCCCACAAATGCAGGACCACCTCCTGACAAGGAGAGTAGGAGAATGGACCTCACGGGTAGGAAAGTAGAACAAAGTGCGACAATCCAATGGCACATCGCCAACTCCAATGCCCTAATCAACAGACATGCATAACAGCACTGTGGAGGAAGTAGGGCAACTCCTAAAGCACCTACCGGAACAGTACCAGCAAAGGGCAACCCACGTGGTAGAGGAGGGTAAAAACATGGCGAACACATGTTTAAAGTCTGCCTTGGACGCAGCGGAGATGTCCAGCAGGCAGATGATGATCGGGGTGACAGAGAGAAGGCACGCATGGCTTAGGTTTTCGGGCTTCAAGCCTGGGGTACAGAATAACATCCTGAACACGCCCTTCAACGGAGAACAACTCTTTGGGACACCAGTTGACGAAAAGTTAACTCAACTCAAGAGAGACAACAAAACTGCAAGGTCCATGGGAGCACTGCAGTTCAGAGGAATGAGAAGGGGTACGCCCTCAAGAAGGCCAAATAGTAGGGGAGGCAACCAACCAAGTACCTCGCACCAAACCTTCCAACAAGGTTATCAGGGAAACGGCAAGGGACGGCAGCAACAGGGTCAGCAGCAGCAGAACTGGCAGGACCAGCCACGGGACCAGTCCTTTCGAGGTTGCTCAAATGGACGAGGACAGGCACGGAGAGGAGTGCAACTACCGGCCTCCAAGTGACTTCGCCAAAAGCAGCAGAACTGGCAGGACCAGCCACGGGGCCAGTCCTTTCGAGGTTGCTCAAATGGACGAGGACAGGCACGGAGAGGAGGGCAACTACCGGCCTCCATGTGACTTTGCCAAAATGCTGACGCCCACCCAAATAAAACCACAAGGGGGCATCCAAAGAGAAAAAAAGTCCAAGAACAGGTTTCACAATACAAACCGTTCCCCGAACATATAACACCAGTAGGAGGCAGAATAAGGGACTTCCTCCAAGAATGGAAGAAGGTCACAACGGACAAATGGATACTAAACATCATACAATACGGATACTGTACAGAACTAATAAAACAACCTCCAAACAAGAAGCCAAGCAACAAGTCACACTCGGCGAAAGAACTTTCACTCTTGCTACTAGAGGCACAGGAACTGCTCAACAAGGAGGCAATCGAGATAGTACCATACAGGGAAAGAAACAAGGGTGTTTATTCCAACTACTTCCTCGTACCAAAGGTAGATAAAACACTAAGGCCTATCTTAGACCTAAGGTTCTTAAACAAGTTCATAAGGACACAAAGCACATCAAAATCTCTGCAAAAAGCGCCTTCCTCAACCTGAAATTACTCAATAAAATAAAACCCTACATCCCGCCCAAGGACCTCAAGCAAGCTACTCGAGCACTAGTGCTGTCCAGACTAGACTACGGTAATGCAGCCCTCACAGGTACAGCTAAATGCCACTTAGCTCCCCTCAGAACAACACTCAATGCAGCAGCCACAATGATCAGAGGAGCAAAGAAATATGATGACATATCACCCGCACTCAAAGAGCTAAAATGGCTCCCAGTCGAAATGCGTGCCAACTTCAGAACTGCCTGCCTCACGCACAAAGCCCTGCACTCTCGGAAACACGCCTACCTGGCCTCCAAACTTAAGAAGGCCGGCCAGACAAGGACCCTCAGGAACTCTAATACTCTTCTCATCCCGCCAAAAACCCATAAACAAAAAACCGCAGCCCACTCCTTTTCTGGAAGTGCGCCCAAAATCTGAAATTCCATTCCAATACACATCAGAACTACCCCATCCTTTCAAAAATTTAAAATGCAGCTCAAAGACCTCTTTCTCAATTGTCCGCCCCTGTATCGATAGCTGCCGAAGGAGCACATTAGCCGGAACCGGGCAGATGCCAGATTCTCTGCGATCAAGACATCTACCTCCGCCAAGCCACCGGACTTCTACCTCACCCCCACACCCCTAAATGGGGCAGGCTTGAGCCAACGTGCACACCGCTATGACTCCATCAGACTTCCTCGCCTTAATGCGGTGCAGCACACCCATACCTACGAAGCGCCTTGAACCATTATGTATACTACCACGCTACTATATGATTTCCTCAAGACTATTGCATTACTATGTGATTTCATTGACACGTATGTTGTAAAGCCCTCCGATACCCTCGGGTCTGGCCTGCGCTATATAAAACTCTTAAATAAATAAACAAAGATTCAAAATAACATCTCTGCAAGAAGTAATACCCCAGGTACAGGAAGGGGATTACACGGCAACTATAGATTTAAAGGGGGCGTGTACTTGCATGTCCCCATCAACAGAGGACACAAATGCCTATTAAGATTTGTGATCAGCAACACTCACTACCAGTTCACAGTGCTCGCATTCGGGCTCAAATCCGCGCCAAGGGTGTTTACAAAATGCCTAGCAGCAGTAGCAGCGCACCTAAGGAGGCAGGGAATACATGTATACCCCTACCTCGACGACTGACTTGTGAAAGCCAGCTCCTACAGCCAGTGCAAACAACACATCCAGCAGGTGATACAAACACTAATTCAACTGTGGTTTTCAATCCATTGGGGAAAGTCGTCAATAGAACCGTAACAGGTGAAGATATTCTATGGGGCAGAGATCAACACCATACAAGGCAAGGTGTTCCCCATCACAAAGAGGATTTTGGGAATCCTCAAGGAAACACGTCTATACCGCAAGGGGCAAGTTCTGACAGTGCGGATGGTGAGCAAACTAATGGAATGATGCCCTTTTGCATACACCTGGTCCCAAATATTCAACTCCACATGAGACCATTCCAGGAATGGATACAGCAGCAATGGGCAGAGGCAACAGGGAGTTGGGAAGATCTAGTGGTTGTCACACCCGCAGTGCATCAAGAAATAGCGTGGTGCAACAAGGAAAACATATCACAGGGGAACCCATTCACACAACCACCTCCAACAGTGACCATCACAACAGACGCCTCCCAGATGGGGTGGGGCGTGCACATGAACAAACTTAAGGTTAGAGGGTTATGGTTGCAGCAGGATGCGATCAGGCACATCAACTACCTAGAGCTAAAAACTGTGTTCTTAGCCTTAAAAGCCTTTCAGAAGGAGCTGTACGGAAACAGGGTGTTGATCCAAACGGACAACACAACTACCATGTTCTACATCAACAAACAAGGTGGAACACAATCAGTAGCACTATCAGGGCTTGCACAGGAAATATGGACATGGGCCATTCCACTAAAAGTAGATCTACTAGCAGTACATTCCCAGGGAAGGACAATGTGGAAGCAGACAGACTCAGCAGGCAGATGTCAGCATCCCACGAATGGGCGATCAACCAATAAGAAATATAAAGGGTACTCCGGAAGTGGGGGACACCGCAAAGAGACCTATTTGCAACACACCAAAATTAAAAATGCCAACACTTCGCATCTAGACAACCAGACCATCGGACGCAAGGGAATGCACTATGGATAAGTTGGTCAAAGACATTTGCATACGCTTTTCCCCCGATACCACTGATACACAGGGTACTCGGCAAATGCAGGATCAGCAACATGTGGCTAATACTAATAGCACCTCAGTGTGCCAGACAGTCCTGGTTCTCACAAATAGTGGAAATGGCGCAAGCACAAGCACACAGATTCCCAAGAAGAAGGGACCTGTTAACAGTGCGGAACGGAAGATCGCTACACCCAGAGCCAGAGAGCCTCAGCCTAGCTGCATGGCTCCTGAAGACCTAGAATTTGCAAACCTCAAGTACCAGCAAGCACAATGGCAGTGCTCTGGGAAGCGAGAAGACCTACCACAAGAAAGTGCTATGTAGCAAAGTGGAAAAGATTCTCCGAATGGTGCATTAGAGAGAAACGGCAAAGGAGAATCACAAAGGAATCAACAATACTAAGATACTTAACGCATCTACTACAAAGTAAACTAAGCTACACATCCCTACGGGTGCACTTAGCAGCGATAGTGGCTTACACAAGAGGAGAAACAGGGAAAAGTTTCTTCACCTCCCAAGCAGTAAAAAGATTTCTAGAAGGAGCAAAAAGAATCGCTGCTCCAAACTGAATGCCAGCAAAAGCATGGAACCTCAACGTAGTGCTAACTCAATTGATGAA
This sequence comes from Lissotriton helveticus, assembly GCF_964261635.1. Taxonomy (NCBI): domain Eukaryota; kingdom Metazoa; phylum Chordata; class Amphibia; order Caudata; family Salamandridae; genus Lissotriton; species Lissotriton helveticus. The sequence goes on along the minus strand of NC_136063.1, from coordinate 653,438,848 downwards.
GGCACCATTTGAGCCTATTCACAAGGCTACACTGCACATGCTCATGCTAAAGACAGCCTTCTTAGTGGCTATCATGTCGCTACGAAGAGTAAGTGAATTGCAAGCGCTAACACTTCTAGAGCCCTACCTGCAAATACACAATGATAGGATTGTGATGAGAACAGACCCACACTTCATGCCAAAGGTAGTGTCACGGTTCCACATCAATCAAACAATCCAAATGCCTAGTTTTTTTCCAAAAACCAGCCACAAGCACAGAAAGGGCACTACACACACTGGATGCCAGGGCGGCTGTAATTCACTATATAGAAAGGACAAAGGAGTGCAGAAAGACAAGGCAGTTCTTTGTTTTCTTTGCTAGCAGTTTTTTGGGATGACCAGTTACTAAAAGTACAATTGCACGGTGGATTGCACAAACCATACAACTCTACCACAAACAAGCAGGACAACTGTTACAAGGAGCAGCTCGTGCGCACTCAACAAAGAAGAAAGGAGCAACAATTGCGTTTCTAGCTAAGACACCAATTCAAGACATTTGCCAAGCTGCAACATAGTCTTCAGTGCACACGTTCACTAAGCACTACTGTGTAGATAACCAAATGAACAAGGAAGCGCAAGTGGGACAGAAGGTCTTACAACACATATTCAGTAACCAGAGCGCATCTTCCACCCAGCCACCACAGGAAGGACACACCACTACAAAGTCTATGCACAGCATAGTGAATCCAGAAAGATTCACGCTGCAAAACGTATTGTTTCTTACCTGTCGGTGTATTTTGCAGCTTGAAGACTTTCTGGATTCACTAGCGAACCCACCCTCCTCCGCCAGAAAGATGACGGAGGAAAGGGATTAAAACTAGAGAAAGACTTTAAAATATTAAAAGGAGAAACAAAAGTAACACAAGACAAGAAAAAAAGACTCCGAAAATGGCCACCAAAGGTGGGAGCTTCCAGAGGAAGCGCCTTGACGTCACGAAGGACACCAAATGGTGGTATGTCGACGCCCACCTGGGCCACATAAAAAAAAGGAAAAAAAGACTACAAATCTGGACCCAACCACTAGATGGCGTAATAATGCACTGCATAGTGAATCCGGAAAGTCTTCAAGCTGCAAAACTACACCGACAGGTAAGAAACTATACGTTCTGTCTTGTCACATACACATAAGGAGTCAGTTCAGAAATAAATGTTTTAGGCTGGTGCATCACAGACTTGCAACCGACCCCATCCGTGTCTCTGTACTTAAAAAGACGTGTGTCAAAGAAGAGCCTACAGTGAGCACAAATGCTGCACTAATCAGACCTTCATGAATCACTAAGTATTGAGTGAACACCTGTTGGAAATGGCCCTCTGCTCAGGGTCACCCCCAAAAATGTTGCCCTCCTCCTCCTCCCCTTTTAGCTTGTTGGCCTAAGGACTCTGTGCACTTTACCACTGCTGTGCTTTCTCTTTAAAACAGGGTAGAAGTGGCTTCTACTCAGTTGGCATATTTAATTTACATATAAACAGGGTCACTGGAATTATGCGGCAGGAGAGGGCCAAATTAGGCAGCAAGGTTGAGTAAATTTTGCAGCAAGAAGAGGCAAATTATGCGGCATAATGTGCCACAATTTGTAATAGCACTACTTCATTATTTCATGATTTTTAAACTTGGTAACACTCTCTGGGCGTTGGTTGTACCTCAGTACCAGTTTAACGTCCAGATATAGCAACAAGCAACAGAAAGGTGACCAGACCAGCTTTCTAACTGGCCTTCCTATGCATGGCAACTTGTGTTGTGGCATTGTTAGTAACTTTTGAAGCTTTTAAACTAGAAACAAATGTGTTTTTTTGTTACAAACTGCAGATTATGTGGCAGATGATGGAGTATATGGCAAATGCTTCAAATCTATAACTATGCCAAAATCGCCATGGCCTCACAATCACATAATTCCATTGGTCCTGCTTATATGTCTCTAGTAAGGTGTACTACATGTACCCAGAGCCTGTAAATTAAATGCAACTAGTGGGCCTGCAGCACTTATTATACAACCCACTTAAGTAGCTCTTTAAACATATCTCTGGCCTGCCATTGCAGAGCCTGTGTGTGCAGTTTAACCTACATTTTCGACCTGTCAAAATAAACCTTTTGCCAGGCCCAAACCTTCCTGTAAGTCATCTCTATTGTAGGCCCTGGACAGCCCAATTGCAGGGGGCAGTGTATTTAAAATGTTGGGTATGTACTTTTAAGTTTTACATGTCCTGGTAGTGAAAAGCTCCTAAATTCATTGTTCACTACTGCAAAACCTATATCTCCCATTGTATAACATTGGGGTCTAACTTATTACATTTTATCAGCATGATTCCCAAATGGGAATATATAAATGAATCTGGTTTGGTGTCTTAGAATCCTAATTTACAAAGTTATGGTAAAGTTGGTTTTTAACTAACAATTCAGAAAATGCCACTTTTAAAAAGTGGCCATTTTCTTGCCTTAACCTTTTGATGCCTGTAACCTGTCTCTTATTACATGTCTTGGGTGTAGTTGGCTGATGGGCTTTGTGTATTCCCCCCTAGACAGCCACACGCAATGGGAGCTTAGGTGTGACTTTATCAGCCTTTCTGACAGGATGGGAGGGAGGAGCTGGGCACAGCCTCATATATACTTAAATAGATTGTGTCCTGTCCACACACAATGGGATGCATAACCCCTTTTCCCCAGGGCAGGAAGGGAGAACCTCTGTGCACTTCTAAGGCATCTCTTTGAAGTCTCTCCCACTTTAGAGGCACCACTGAGTATAAGTTCTGGACCTCAGAAAACACCACTTAAGTACACTTCTGGACCTGTGGATACTCTGCCAGGAAGAAAGACTGCTACTCTGCTGGACTCCTACTCTGCTGAACTCCGACTCTGCTGGACTCCTGCTTTGCTGGGCAGACCTTCTGTCTGCTGCCCCCACGCCTGGGTGAGAAGGACTGGGCCTGCATCTTTTTAACCCAGAGTGACTCCAAGGGTTAGTCGGCTGGCCTCCTGATCTGAGGCTTCAGGGATGTAAAAGGCTTCCAACAGCCCTGCATCTGCACCTGGACTCTGCCATCTGTGAGTCTACCCTGTAAAGTGGTGCCCCCAGTCCTGGACCCATGTAAGTGGGTCTAAAGTGCTTACCAGCGGAACCGAAGCATCTTCTCTGCAGAAGTGCCGCATCCTCTAGCCAAACCAACACATCTCGTTGGCTGACACACCGTCGCTGTTGCGTGTATTGGGTCCAGCGTAGAAGGTCCAAATCATCCTCGCATCTTCAGAACTGACGTATTGCCAACGGTGCATCTCCAAACCAGGTTCTCACATCCCTCTTTCCACCGGCACCCAACGACGATGCCGGCTTTCTCATCACAGCCACACAGTTTCCTTGGAACTGACACCTCGTTAGCTGCTTGCCCACCCTCGATGACAGGACTTTGCATCGAAAGACACGTTGACGGATCCTCAACGATGCAACAGGACCTCGCACTGCAGCCTCTCGGAACCGACGAAACACTTTGACTGTGCAACGCTTTTTCACCTCAGATCCACGTAATGCACCTCAACCAGTATTTAGGGTAATTTTTTCAGCCGGTCTCACAGGGTCCCTGTAGCCAGCCCATACTTAATCGCTGTCAGCCTGATCTAGTGACTTTGTCCCAGTCTGGGGAAACCAGATATCCCTTGTTGGCACATTGTGCTTTTTGGTGCTGTTTTAGTTTAAAATCTCTGGTTTCCCTGATTGGATTTTTGTCGTTTTGTTCTGTTATTATTTATTTATTACAATATACTTTATTTTTCTAAACCTGGTGTGGGAAACATTTGTGTGGTGTTTTCGCTGTTAATACTTTTTGAAGTGTTGCACAAATACTTTACACATTGCCTTCAAGTTAAGCCTAACTACTTACTCTTTGACAGTCTACCAGAGGGAGAGCACAGGGTAATTTGGGGTTACTGATGACCAGGTCTTATACCCCAATCAACCAAAAACTAATAGCACCTATCACTTTGTTATTTATCATTACCCATCATCCTTGTGGGTGGAGGTGTAGGGTTCTGCTGATGTCAACAGTCCCCTCATGTCTCCATTGATGTAGAAGCTGGGAGTGCATCTCCACCGTAAAGGCCTATACCGCCAAGATAGAAACAAGAATTAGTAAACTGCAAAACGACTATATTCATGTAATGCACTCTGGAAGGCACAGATCCTTTCACTTGCTCTACACCTGGCTAGACTATGGGTAGGTGAAGTTAAGCCATCTGGTAAAATACCAACTTGTCAAACCAAGATCCCTGATGTGGATATTTACAGGGTTGTTGGAAGCCAGAGTCCCCGTCCTGCACCACTAGCACCAAATGTGAGACCCGGGACTCCTCCCTCAACGTTAGGCCAATTAAGGACAACGTTTGAGATATCCCTGCACACCTCCTTAGTAGCTTGGCACGAGCATCCAGGCCTATCTCCAAGGCACGAGTGTACAGTATGTGCAACCACACCAACCCACTGGTGACACCACAAATGGACTGCACACAAGTTTCATAAAATGAGTATAAACGTTATATGAAAAGATATATGATCAGACCACACAATACAAAAGCCAACATATAACAAAGGGTAATATTCGTTCCGGCTGGTTGGTAGGTTTAAATCCCAACGACCGCTTTCAAAATGCTATGCTGGTCGCAATGCTACAATCACAGATGTTGCAATGGGCAAACAATAATGCACTGCTTAACGATACAATCCTCTGCTGGGCAAATGAGAAATAATACAATGTGTAACGATACAGCCCGGGACCTTGCAATGGGAGAAATAATGTAGTGTGTACTACTACAATACTGTAGTGTGCAATGAAGGAATAATGCAATGCGTCACACCCCAATCACTTACTTTGCAAGGAAGAAATAATGCAATGGACACCGCTACAATCATGCACTTTGTAATTCATGAATAATGCAATACGTAGCTACAATCATGTACTTTGCAATGAAGGAATAATGCAATGCGGGCTGCTACAATCCTGTACTTTGCAATGGAGAAATAATGCAATGCGTAGCGCTGCAATTGTGTACTTTGTTAGGCAGAAATAATGTCAGGCGTCGTAAGACAGTCCTGCAGTTCGTAAGCAGCAATATTGGCAATGTGTATTGCGACAATCAACCTCTTCGATAGCAGTTGCCCCCCACACGTATCAACGATGACATAAAGTACAGCTTCTCACTCTGGCCCCAGTACTGCCACTCCTTTGGTGAGTACGGGCCCCAATCTGAGACGAAGCAAAGGCTTGCGTCGCCAGAAGGACTTAAAGGCCGAGAGAGTGTCCCTCCGAGCCCGCACCCCGCCCAGGTAGTGGTCCATGTAACCTGGGGGCGCGACCCCACTCTCCTCCTCCTTCAGCGAACTGGACCTTCCGTGCAGAACTTTCTCAATGGGCCTCAGCGGCTCGGCCTGGCCGCTCAGCTCCTCCGGGGCTGCCTGTCTGGGCCATGACTGTTAGCAAGGTCTCAGGTGGCCACGGGGCACACATACCCCACGCCTCTGAGATTACTTTACTCTGAGTTCACGTTCACCACAGCACCCTCCGGGCCTCCTCTGTCACGAAGCCACACACACAACGCCGATGGGATTTCACGTTGACTCCGAGTGCATGTTCATCAGGCACTCGTTCCTGCGGTCTCAGTGGCCACCAAGACACGCACACCGCACTGCAGAGACTCACTTTCTTCTGGTGCACACGATGATCAGCCGATCACCTCCACAGTCAAAGGTTGCACCAGAGCACGCACACTGCTTCACTGAGACGTACTCCAACTCCGGTGCCCCGATATCCAGGCGCTCTTCACCAACGCCTTCGGCCGCACCACGACACGCTCACCGTGTCCGAGCCTCACTTCTCCTCCGGTGCACTCGACGACCAGGCGCTCTACACCAACGCCTCCGGTGCACCCCGACACGCACCCTGCACGTCTGAAACTTACTCCACTTCCGATGCACAGGTGGACCAGGCACTCCTCACCAATGCCTCCTGTGCACCACGACACGCACCCTGCGCGTCCGAGACTCCCTTCGCCTCCGATGCACACGCTGACCAGGCGCCCTTCACCAGCCACATACAACAAGGGGCTGAGGGGGGTACAGAACAGGTTGCCCCCCACTCACACAATCATAAACAATAATGGACCTGTTCAGAGGGTGAACACCTATCTCAGTGGCCCTTACAGACAGTCCCCCAACTTTGTGTTACAGACCAGCGGTAATCCTTAAACTGTCTGTTCAGAAGGGACCTTGATCACCAGTTTAATATTAAAATCAGTTGTGTCTGTGAATTCTCTCTCCCACTGGCTCTCCCACCCTCTGATGTGAAAAGACCAATCAAAAACCAATATGAAAAAAGGTGAGAAAAGATAGGCAGTGCCTCACGGTAGTAACACCATGGGAGTCTGCAAACTGGTACTCGCCTGCGTCCTCAGGTTGTCATCATTAGCAACCACCAAACCATAATATAAATTGTGACATAGTGAAACAAAGCAAAAAGACAAAGTGCTAAGTGTGGTGTAATGTGCTGCCAGTGTACCAGATAGATTATCCGGGTATACGGTAAAATCAACCCTTTGAGGACTGGCGGGATCTGGACCGAAACACCGCCATTCCTAGTCTAAAGCTGTGCTAGACAACACTGGCTATGTAACTTTATTCCGTGCTGTGTGTCTGCTCATTTAAAGGCTGACATGTTTCATTGCTTGGGGCAATGTAGTCAGGGCAAGGGTCAAATTTTCCACACTGCACCAATGGTTGTCTATATTTTTTATGAGTTTCATTTACTATGGGAGACAGAAACAACACAGCACAACAAATCAGTAGTTAGCACCTAATGAACCGTGTGATATAATTATGAAAACCACCTTCATTTCGTCAATATATTTACCGGGTCATTGTCCATCATGGGCATACCTGTAACCCCCTTCTCTAGTGTGTGTGTACCCGTCCACAGTCACACTGGCTGTCACTTTATGCTGCAAAACGTCAGTCTGTCAATAGATGGGGGGAAGAATTACCCAATAGTATCTTATTGTGCACTTATGTTATAAGCACAATGCTTGCTCGCTCTTTTATATAAAAAACGCTGTTTACAAGCGCTGTAGATGCACACCTATTTTCAGTGAGGCCATAGTATACCTATTCAGTCCTCCCACCAATCAGGGCGTGCGACTGGCACTATCTCAGATCAGCTGTCTTAACCCAGAGCTTCGTATACTCTTCCGGGGACAAATGCACAGAACCGCTCCCCGCAAGCGTTCTTTTCCAACTGCTTCTTTTTGTAAAAAGGCTTGAGTAGACAAATTGCTACCCCCTGGGCCCCCTGCTTGTCTAGATACGTTATGTTATGTTATGTTATCATAGGTTTTATTAAGCGCTCAGCTACTCTAGCAGAGTGTCCCGGCGCTGACAGATCAGACACAGCATAACTCATCCATTCGGGGGCAAATTAGAGGCCGAAAAGCCACGTTTTAAGATCTTTCCTGAAAGATGCCAAATTCTCGTTTTTTCTCAGAGCAAGAGGCAAATCATTCCAGGCACGTGACGCTAGATGTTGAAAAGAACGGCCCCCAGTCCGTGCACACCTGATTACAGGGATCCTTGCCAGTGACAAGGCAGCCGATCGTAAGGCTCTGGTTGGATGATGGAAGACAATTCTCTTCCGCAAATAAAGAGCCCCAATGCCATGAAGGGCTTTAAACGTCATGGTGAGGGCCTTGAACTTAATGCGCTTCCTAATTGGAAGCCAGTGAAGGGACTCCAGAAGGCCCGTGGCATGAGAGCGGCGACCAAGGCCAAAAATGGCCCGAGCCGCCGCGTTCTGCACTACCTGCAACCGTGACAAAAGATATTCAGGCAAGCCGAGGTAGAGCACGTTCACGTAGTCCAACCTCGATCCAATCAGGGCTTGCACCGTTGTTTTCCTATGGGCGATAGAGAGCAGGGGGAGGAATTTCCTCAGCATTTTGAGTATTCCGAAACACTGCCCCACCAAGCCAAGAATCTGAGATTTCAATGAAAGGCAATTGTCCATCTTGGTTCCCAGGTTTCTGGCTACCTTGGAGTCAGTAGCAGGGGGAAACATTCCTGCAGGCCACCAGGTCTTCCATCCGGGATCAGGGGGGCAGCCGAAGAAAAGGAGCTCGGACTTGTCGGAGTTGCATTTCAGCTGGTTAAGTTGGAACCAAGTAAATATTGCACCCAAGCAGTTCTTAATGCTCTCTCCATCAAAGTCCATGTTCTTACCGCAGGTGAAGAGAAGCTGGGTATCGTCGGCGTACGATATAATCTGGGCGCCAAGCGACTCTGCCAGTGCCGCGAGGGGGGCCATATAGATATTAAACAGAGTGGGGCTAAAAATTGACCCCTGAGGAACACCCACCTCCAGAGGCGGCACTGTAGCAGAGTACGGAGGAGCCCAGACTGTCTGATGTCGATTAGACAAAAACGACTCAAACCATCTGAACACCGTTCCCCGAACCCCGATCTCCCAGAGTCTCGCCAGGAGCTGGTCATGGAGAACGGTGTCAAACGCCGCCGAAAGATCTAGTAATATCAAAACTGCTTTCCCACCTTTATCTAGGACTTCCTTCATGGCTTCTGACACCTCCAACAATGCCGACTCTGTGCTCATGTTGGCCCTGGGTATAGTGCAAGATCCCATTAGACTCTACCAAGTCGGCCAGGACTGAGTGCACATGCTTTTCAGTCACCTTGGCCAGGGCCGGTAGTAACGAAATAGGCCTATAATTGGCATGATTACTGGGGTCCAAGGACGACTTCTTTAAAAGAGGGAGAACCATCGCCTGTTTCCATGCTTGCGGTACGGATCCTGATTCCAAAGACCTATTTAGGATCAGATTGACAGTCGGATTGATAACATAGGCAATTTTAGCTAAGAACTTAGCAGGGCAAGGATCACGCGGGGAGCCAGATCTCAATTTAGACAAAATTTCCAGAGAGGATTGCAACTCAATCGGAGGAAAGGTCATCAAAGTAGGCTGTCCCGCGATCACCTTAGGAAGGCCCAGTGCTAAATTGAGCGGACCCACTCCCGCCACAGCCGGAGGGGAGTCCTGAATGCTGATGATCTTATTAGAGAAGAAGCTAGCCAGTTGGACCACCCAAGGTTCCGAGAAGGAGCATTTAGGTGTGATGGCGGCCGGGGAGGTAAATTCCTTCACTACCAGAAAAACTTCTTTACTGGTGTTACTGGCCTCCTCAATCCTTCTGGCAAAGTAGGCTTTTTTCTCTAAATAGATTTCCCTGTGGTAGGCCTTGATCCTGCTCTTATACGCTTCCTTCAAAGGCTCCAGATAGCTTACTCTCCTTGCTCTCTCTGCTTTCTTGCACAGCCTACGGCTGGAGTTAAGAGCTGAAGTAAACCATGGAGCGGATGCGCGAGACGAGGCCTTAAAGGAACACTCGGGCGGCGCCAACTCCTCCAAACAGCACGTGAGCCAACTTTGGAAGAGATCAGTATCAGTCTCCACGTCGCCTGACAGACGACACGGATGCTTCATCAAATATTGGTCGATCATGTCTGGGGACACTTTATGAAAGGCCCGAGGGAGCTGGGATAGATGCCCTTTATCCCTGATAGTGGAGCTAGATTTGTGCAAAATACCAAAGGACACCAGCAAATGATCAGTCCAAAGTACTGGTAAAGGAGGGTAGACTCTAATAAGTGCCGTAGAGAAGATTTGATCCAACGTATGTCCTTTGTTGTGTGTAGGTGACATCAGATAAGGTAATAAGCCCAGTGGCTCCGTGGAGTCTAAGAGCTTGATCGTATCTACGGCATCCACTTCATCAAGGTGGATGTTAAAGTCGCCAAGGAGTATACAGTGTTTAAACTGTACGCACAGTGACGACATCACTGAGGAAAGTTCCTCCAGAAACCCAACGCTTCTGCTCCCTGAATATCTTCAGTTGGTATAATATTACATTTAAAGCGTCTGTCTATCACTAGAGCAATGCCCCCTCCTCTGCCCAAACCTCGGTCTTTCCTCAACATGCAGTAGTTAGGGGGCAGCGCATTGGCTATATCCGGCTCTGATGCCTCGCCAAGCCATGTTTCTGTCAAGAACATACAGGCTGGTTTATAGTCAGCCAAAAAATTAAATAACTCCTGAGCATGTTTGCTCACTGACCGAGTGTTTAAGAGGGCACAGCTTAAAGTATGTTCAGAAAGGTCCTCCCCTAACCACTCCCATACCACTTACTGTGACAGCGCTGGTGTCCGGCGATCGCTCAGCACCTTGCTAGATCGGTTGGCGGAGGTGTATTTGAAACTCCGACGCACCGGGTCAGTGCATGTGCGTCTCGTCCCTCATCTAGATCTTACGCCCTTTTGCGGTATTGGAGGGTTAGCACGGGCGCCATTTTTAACTGGTGTTAGAGCCAGTGTAGCCTCAGTGCATGTATACATAAATAGGTAAAATACAATTTGCCAACAACGAATAAAGTCACAATCCATTTATTATTGTGACAGTTTCTTAATATTGAATTACCAGACTCAATAACACATGGTCCCTCATAATATGTGGGGCGGGGCGAATCGATAATATCGTCACCAAGAGTGTCCTGGAGTGTTACACAATTAAAAACAATTTATCTACACAAGTTTTTTTATATTTGAAATTCAACATGCAGATGTTTGCACCCAGTTTTCACATCTTGCCACTATAGGTAATAGCAGAAAGGGCTCATTCTGTCTGTACACAGCCTTTGTATTTATGTGCATGATGAAAAGTGCATCATCTATTTCAATCTTGATTTTCATCAAGGAGTGTGAACAATTCTGCGATGCCCTACACTCCCATACCCATGAGGGTGAACAACATGGTCATTTTCATTCCCTGGCCCAAGGTACACGCCTAGACAAGGCCCCCACACATAAATTTTTAAATGGAGAAGGATCATGAACGTATTGGATAGTATATAGTCTATTTTAATCTTTATCCAATCAGGAAATATTATCCATATTGTGATGCCCTACACTCCCATGACTGTGGGTAAAATGCATGGTCAATCTCATATAGTAGCCCTGGTTTCAGGTCTACATGGTTCCCCCATTTATATCTCTAACAGGGAAATGATTCAGAGAACTTGGTCAGATGAAGACAACAGCGAGGAAGACATATGGGCAGGGATCACCTATGTTTAATGAACCTCTACTTTATTCCATTCAATGAGGTCGTTCAGCCCATGTTGATCCACTCCCTCCTGATAAATCCAGCCTGTTTCTTTTGTACTCAGTCTGGTCTCCATGCTGAAATGGTCGCCCACTACCCTTTCCAGTACCACCCATCGTATGTCCTTATGATTGTGCTTGAGTGTTTAGAAGTGTTGCACAAGTTTTGTGGTAAGTTTTACTGTTATCAGTGTGCTCAGATGTACCTGTATCCTTACTTTGACTCTGCATGTCGTAAGTCCAATATAATGGAGACCACACGGACATGTAAGTCTATAGATCACATTGACCGTGTTCCAATTACTAAACCTGTTAAGATACCAGGTTTTACCGTGGGTCAGGGTCACGCTTTTAACAGGAGCAGTCAACTCGCACACCGAGCTGCCCCCACATGGGTAGTGTCCATTGGGCACTCCTGTTTCTCTGGATGTTTGAATTGTCCGGATATGTACCAAGCGATCACGCAAATTTGCTGACTGCTTAAAGGCAAATCTTGGTTGGGGAATTTTCATGGTGGTGGTTGTGCTGAGCAAGTGCCAATGTCTCCTAATGATTTGTCTAACTTTGGTCGAAAGTGGTCCAAAAGTGGTGACCACTGGTATACAGTCCACACTGTGCTTCAGTGTCCTTTCAAGTAGCGCAGCTCGCTGGGTGTTTAATGCACTCTTTCTCGTTTGTTTGATTACCTTTTTAGGATATGCTCGATCCTCCGATTTTCTGGACAAATCCTCTGCTTATTCTGTATATGTTTGGGTGGAGGAACAGTTCCTGTGGTATTGCAGGAACTGCCCTACAGGTAAATTGTCCCGAAGGGCCCTTGTATGATAGGACCTATAGTGTAGTAATGAATTTTTGTCCATCGGTTTCTGATGTACATTAGTCACAAGTTTGTTATTTTCAGCCTGGATATCGAGGTCCAGGTAGGTCGCAGTTGACCTGTTGGCCGTCCATGTGAACTTTAAACACTCGTCAAGATTGTTGAGCCAATTGAGGAACCTGTGTAACTCTGTTTCTGTGCCAGACCATATACACAACACATCATCAACGTATCTCTTCCAGAGGACAATATTCCTCTGGAAGGGATTGGTGTCATGATTGATGTGGTAGGATTCAAACTCGCCTACATAGATGCAGGCAAGACTGGGAGCAAAAGTAGCCCCCATTGAAGTACCAGATACTTGGAGTTACATCTGGTCTTTGTACGCAAAAAAGTTCTGTGTAAGAGCAATTTCTATACACTGCAGTACGAATGTCTGTGGGATGTCATAAAACCACTCGCATGCCCCCAGGGCGCGTGCTGCTGCCATCAGTGTCGCTTCCATGGGGGTGCTGGTATACAGCGATTCGATGTCGATGGTGACTAAAAACTGGTGGTCCAGGTCATATTCAGCATTGTCCAGAATTCTCAGTACATCGGTGGTATCTTGTACGTAAGAGGGCTGCGTAATAACACATTCCCTCAGGAAAAAGAGAACTGCGAGAAGGGTTCCAACAGAGATTGGATGCCCGAAACTATCGGGCGCCCAGGCGGTGGTCGCTGGGCCTTGTGTATTTTCGTCTTGATATAGAATGCCAGGACCCTCGGTTTGTTATTAATCAGGAATTCTGCCTCTTTATGTGTAAGCCACTTCTTCTCCTTGGCCTCCGTGACCATTTTTATAATAGTTGTCTGAAGATCTTTAGTGGGATCCCTCATGAGCGGTCTATAATTCTGATGGACCCCCAGCAACCTAGCCACCTCGGCTTCATAGTCCTGAGTGTCCATCACCACCACCGCCCTGCCCTTATCGGCCGGTTTGATGGTGATGGCGGAGTTGTTTTGTATGGACTTCACGGCCTGCCAGTCTCGGCTGCTCATATTGCTAGGGACACTACCACTCTTATTTTGTTCCAAATTGGAAATATCTTGCAGAACTTTCTGCTCAAACACGTGGACCTCCGGACCTACTAGGTGATTGGGAGGACAGAATTGCGAAGTACGTCGCAGGTTGGTCGAAAATACAGAGGGGGGTGTCTTGTTCCTTGCCCTCATAGAACTTTTTAAGCTTTATCTTTCTCATGAGGCCATAAAATTCCCCTCGAAGTTTAAAAGTGTCAAGTTTTGGCGTGGGAACATAACCAAGGCCCTTGTTCAAGAGCCTAAGTTCATCCTCTGTCAGCTGACATTTTGATAGATTGACCACTATATTGCTATCACTCATAGCTACAGGGGTGTTCTGCCGCGGCTGCGTGTGATTCTGGGTAAGAACATCTGCCATGTTGAGTTCAAGTTCTGACGTGCCCATCCTCTACCCCTGCCTCTGTGGCTGGCCCCTCTCAGGTCTGTGGGATGTTGTCCTAAAAAAGCCCGGAACAACACTCCTAAATCTTCGTTTGCTCTTTCTTCGGGATTGACTCTAACCCGCGCCTGTGTTGCACCACGACACGCACCCTGCGCGTCCAAGTCTCACTTCACCTCCGATGCACACGCTGACCAGGCGCCCTTCACCAGCGCCTGTGGTGCACCACGACACGCACCCAGCACGTCCGAGTCTCACTTCTCCGTGTGTCCAAGATCACAGGGCACACCTTCCGAGGGTCTCAAGCTGCCACCACATGCGCCCACTGCGTCGCTTGGAACTTCTTCAGAAACTTTTATGTTCCTGTGTTTTCAAACAGGGAGCCAGCTCACCTCGGGCCCTTGGGGTAACAAGCCACAGCACAAAGCACAGTCTTCTTAAAGCAGGGGACCCAGCGCACGAGGGCTGCAGTGGGATCAGACTATCTTCAGACTCTGTAGCAGTTCAGAACACAGAGTAATGGCATCAACAGCAGGGCACTCAGTCGGAACTGCAGCAGGGCGTTGGCAGAGACTCATGCAGTAGGAGGTGGTTATCATGCCGCTCCACTCTCTGAAACCATAGTTCCAGAATAAGGGACCCAACAGGCACAATTTAAGGGGTCCTTATAAGTTAAGGGCCTCACAAATTTTGCCAAAGCAAAACATCTAGGAACAAAGGAAAAATAGCAGCGATTGCACAGTTGCTATGCTTTAACTAACTTTCATCCGTACAGAACCAGACATGTGCCTGCTCTTTACATCCCCAAAGGCGCTATAGTATTACAGAGCAGGCCGCAATGCTTGAGCTATTTGGTCTTCCATATGCACAGTTAATTGCACAGGCATGTCTTCTGTCATATATATGGATATATATAGGCGTGGCCTGCCAAGATGGCTGCCTTGATGCAACTTCTTTTTGTCCACCCTAAGCGTGGAAGGGTATACTCAGATGTGAGTCCCTTGCTCATTGCACCATCAGGATTCAAGCAAGCCGGGCCGAAGACGGCTGAAATGCCAGAAACCGGTCCCCGGAAGCTTGTTTCCTTCCCAGTGTAAGAATTGGCTTTTGTAGTCTGGTCTGCCCTGTTCCCATGATGCACTGGGCCAGGGACAGACTAATTTGCATACAGCCAGGTTCTGAAACTGGGATGGTGCAATGAGCTAAAAAACGGTGTTGGGTCTAGCCCTGATCTCTTGACTGGGTGAGAGTATTCTGCTTAATTCAGAGACTCTGTCCATCACCACCCCTTGTTGTAAATATTTTTGTCCACCCTAAGCGTGGAAGGGTATACTCAGATGTGAGTCCCTTGCTCATTGCACCATCAGGATTCAAGCAAGCCGGGCCGAAGACGGCTGAAATGCCAGAAACCGGTCCCCGGAAGCTTGTTTCCTTCCCAGTGTAAGAATTGGCTTTTGTAGTCTGGTCTGCCCTGTTCCCATGATGCACTGGGCCAGGGACAGACTAATTTGCATACAGCCAGGTTCTGAAACTGGGATGGTGCA
This sequence comes from Lissotriton helveticus, assembly GCF_964261635.1. Taxonomy (NCBI): domain Eukaryota; kingdom Metazoa; phylum Chordata; class Amphibia; order Caudata; family Salamandridae; genus Lissotriton; species Lissotriton helveticus. Next base: position 653,423,790 of record NC_136063.1, on the reverse strand, counting down.
ATGAGCTAAAAAACGGTGTTGGATCTAGCCCTGATCTCTTGACTGGGTGAGAGTATTCTGCTTAATTCAGAGACTCTGTCCATCACCACCCCTTGTTGTAAATATTGATGCAACTTCTGGCAGCTCCCGCTGTGGACCTTGAAATCCTGCTTCATCCTACCTATTCTGTCTGGCATCGCTTGCCCAGTGGGCCGCCCAGAGTCAACTGGCAGCCTTTGGCTCCAAAAAATCGAGCCCTTCCTGGGTCTGCGGAAACTGCTGCATGGCAGCCGCGCTGCGGTGGAGAAACCGGGGGCCCAGGTGGTGAGCTGACCTCAGGGCAAAAATAGTCAGCAGGGTCCTGCAGCAAAATGTTGAGCGGAGCCCTACAGAGATACCGGCCTGGCAGCCATTAATATCTCCAAACACACTACTCTTGGTCATTTGATTAAAAACCTTCAACCCAGCAGGTCCCAAAGAGTTCAACAGTAATATCTTCTTCTGCGCTGTAACCATCTTGCCAGATTCATCCACCACCTCAAATATGTTTTCTTTTTTTTTCTTTCAGAGTTGTACATTTCTTTATTGGCATTTAAGTAACTTACATCCAGCAATATAGACACATCTGATATCTGTATACAATAATTACAATTTTCTCAAACAAATCGCAAGCACTTGTTACACAACAGTACAGCAGACATGTATCTGTTCCACTAAGTGACCTTGTATTTTTCAGCTAGGATAATCATATAGGAACCCAACTACCCAGAACCCCCCAACCTCAAGTTGTCAGCAAATTGTTTAGGTCTTCACACTCACTATATGGCTACCGCAGCGTCGAGTGAGGTATAATGCGTCAATGTCCATCATGTGGGGGATTGCGTATAGAGGATGCTAACGTCGGGGCTTGCAGGTCTTTTATATCCACCAGCATGGTCGTCCATGCCCGCAGATCATCCTCCAATTTCTCATCCAGTCGCAATATCTTCACTCTGACTGCTTCTGCCGCCGCCCACTCACCCAAATCTTTCAACCACAGTTCAATCTTTGGAGGAGCAGTGCCCATCCATGATATAGCGATCCGTCGTTTGGCCAATGCCAACCCAAGCATTACAAACCTCCTACTTAGTTTCTTTTGCTTCGGAGCAGGCAAAAGACCCAGCAGCACCTCCCGTATCCCTTTGGGCAAGGACCATCCCGTGGACTCCTTTATTTTGTCTAGAACCGAGGTCCAGTACTGAGACAGCATCTGGCATGTCCACACCATGTGACTAAAGTCCGAGGCAGCAACCCCGCATCTAGGGCAGCTATCAGGTCTGGTCAGGAAAATTCTAAGTGTTTTGGGGGTGAGGTATGTCTGGTGTACAAAGTTATATTGGACTAATTTAAACCTGACATTCGAGTTGACAGCTTTGACCCCTTCATGAATCCTAATCCAGTCTTTCTCTGACAAGGGCTCCCCCAGTATCTCCTCAAACCTACCCTGGACCGGTAGGAGTGCACTGGTCAAATCCTCCTGCAACGCTCTGTACAGGTGTGTAATAAAGTGCTTCCCCTGTGCCATATACAACATAACCTGCAAAACCCTGGTTACCTCAGGTTCATCAGGGGTGGAAGTCCATATTTCCCGTGCTACTTGGTTAATCTTCCCATATTGAAGAAATTGAACTGTCCCCAACTCGAAAAGTGATTCCGCTTCCTCCCTAGTAATACATTATTTGTTTTGGAACATATCCCCCATCATCAAACACCCGCTCTCCTTCCATCGTCGACCATCATGGAGGCCTCTTATTTTTGCAAATGGTTGTACCACCCAGAGAGGCATATCTGAGGCGTACGGAGCGTGTCCCACGCGGTCTCAGACCCGTGTCACATGCCGGGTTATGTATGGTACAGTCCCTGAGGTACTCGCCCCCATCATTAGTAATGCTGCCAGCGAGTGTCCCCCATAGGTGCCCTCTAAGTGTGGGACCTCCAGTCTGCCGCTCTGCCATGTTCTCTGCAGTGTCTTGAGACTTACTCTCTTTCTTTTGGACCCCCATAATAATTCTATCAACAATGTATTCAGTACTTAAAAAAATGGGCAGGCACCTCATAGAGAGAGTACTGTAAAGCATACAGGCATCGAGGGAGTATTATCATTTTAATAATTGCAGTTCTGCCCATAAGGGACACCGGTAACTGCTGCCAAAAACTAATTGTACTTTGATACCCTCGATCACCTGCCCTATATTGAGAGCCAGATACAGGGCGGGATCATTGGCCAGTGTGATCCCCAAATACTTTGATTCCGAAGTTACCCATGGAAGTCCCCCCTCCGGTATGTCCCCCCTCGCCCTCTTTGCCAGACGACCCACCGGCAACAACCTCGACCTATTAGGATTCGTCTTCAAACCAGACACCTCCCCAAAGTGAGACAGCACAGTCAACAGTGTCGGAATTGCCCGGGCTGGTTGCTGTAAATATACTAGAATATCGTCTTTGTACATAGACAACCTGTGGTTTGTGTCTCCCAATCGTATCCCCACCCCTCCAGTCGCCGCCATAGTCTCCGCCAGCGGCTCCATAGCAGCCGCAAACAATAAAGGTGACAAGGGGCACCCCTGTCTGGTACCCCGTCGTAGTTCAAACCCACGGGAGTTCAATCCCCCTGGCACACCCTAACTCGTGGGGCCGTATAGATTAGCTGGGGCCACCGGAGGAATCCCGGACCCATTCCCATTACTCTGTGTTTCCCAGATATACCCTCATTCCACCTAATCAAGCGCTTGTTCAATATCAATCAGTGCCACAGCACAGTCCTCCTGTTCAACTCTGGGGGAGTGCCACACCAAGGCCAATCTCCTGAGATTACTTTCAGTGCTTCGTTTGGGAATAAATCCTGTTTGTTTCAGATCTATATTAGGAAGCGAGATCAGTCTGTATGACTTCGCCACGTGGGGGTCCCGATCGGGCTTTGGTATCATAATGACCGCCTCTCTCATACTTTCTGGCAAAATCCGGTACTGCAGGGCTTAATTATAGACCTCCAACAGGTGGTCAACCAGAAGGGGAGCATAATCCACCACCTCAATATAATTTGTGAACTATGCCTTCCATTCCAACCATTTGATAGAAGGCTTCAATCCAGCAGCCCAAAATGCCAGAGGAGGACTAATATTATAATTTTGTGTGCTCCTGGAGAATGGACTTCTCCAGTGTCCAAACTTCACCAAAGGAATAGTTCACTGTTCTGCTCTTCACCCCCACTGGTGAGCACACACAAAGGCAACTGATAATTTGCCCTGTAGAAATCGAGTAAACTGCCTCTCCAACAGGTCAAAAAACAAAAATCAGTATATAGGGCTAATGACTCCTCTAAGATAAACAAAGAAATAAAACCAGTTCCTTTTTAAATTCTTATTTTTCACAAATTCCAACCATTCACATAGAAAAACTACTTGAATAAAATCCGAAGCTGTATTCCTTTCTGGAACTCCGGTAAAGAAATCCAAGATGTCCGCCGGGCGAGGTCATGCAGCATGACCCAGTGTGAAGACGTCACTTCCCATTCTTCTAATCCCTTCCACTGCGCAAGGATCAGTCAGGGGGCTAATAAATATGCCTCAGGAGAGATGACAGATAATCGTGTGGCTGCAATTAAATAATGCGGCCCACACTGGAGCGCTCGTAGACCGGTGTCGTCATGCCGCCCCAACTAAACAATACGTGCCAGGCTGGACATAACAAGTAATCTGACACAGACCTGAAATTCCGCACAAGCAGGTCAAGTAGAATGCATAACACTCCGTAGCAGATCAAGGAACAAAATTGTTCAAAGGCTAACGAAGCAAAAATTCATCAAAATGATCCTTCCTCCAAGTAACTCACAGCATGCATAGGTTCCTGCAAGTCCTCAGCGCTCATTGCCAGTGTTGAAAGGATGCACAGAATCCGTAAATAAAGTAATGGACTTATTAGCTGAAGAACATGGAAGGACACAACCTTCATCTACAGTGGCTTTCCTTCAACTGGCCCCAATACTGTTCTAAGTCGAACACAAACATTCCAGGATCACTTGCTAGTCAAGCATTCCTTGTAATCAAGCAACACAACACCTGACCGGGCAAATTGCTAAGCGGCAGCGCGACAGCCTGCACATGGCAACACAGCATTTAGTTAACTGACTTGTTTCTTGGGGCTAAGGCGGCGGCAGCGACAGGGACCTGGGAGGCGCAGGAGCAGGCGTCAGGGCTCTTGGGGCTGGCAGAGACACACTTCTACCTGGCAGGGGGGACAGCATCAGCCACAAAAAAAACGAAAAACAACTGATTGACTGCGGTTCCCCAGCAGCATCGGTCAGTGGTAGCAGGGGTCTGGCCGGAGCAAAAGAGTCGGCAGTGGCGGCCTGCTAAACCCTGTGGGGCGCTGTATGGCAGCAAGTCTCCACGGTAATAGAAGGTATGAATCCTAGACCCCTGGGGCCCTGGAAGTGAAATACCAGGGCAAGATAGAGCTAAGATTCACTAGGGCAAGGTCTGGGTTGGGCTGCTGGGACAGTGTGTGGTGGTCCTGATTTCCCTGGAGGTTACCCTGAGGGGCGGGGAACGTTTTTGAAGACAGTGTGGGTGCCTGGGCACTGCGGTGTGGGCTGTCCATCCTGTGCGCCTTGGAGGCGGACTGTCCTGTGGCCCCTGTGGCTGGTACTGGAACAATAGTAGGTGATACAGCAGCTACCCTTATTACAACAAGACTGTGCGCCTGCTGGTAACTGACGTTCCGCACTGCCACAGAACCGCCAGTATGCGTAAATAGAAGGGGACAAAACTGGTGCAAGCTAACAAAAAATATACCAGTAAAATGGTCTTGAGCGCCGAGGCACCAGTCCTGAAACGTAGTCAAGAGGCAAAAAGGTAGATAGGCAAAAAGACCCGGTATGGTGAGTAGGGTTATAATAGCCCACTTTTAAGACAAAACGTTGTAATGCTATATGCTTGTATTTTTGCCTAAAATGCTACCTCAATCAGGGAGTTTAAAGTGACCTACTCACCTGTGGGAGTCTCAAGGTGCTGGTGTGAAGGGCGGAGGGGTGCAGCTCCGGCCAGCCAGGTCTTCCTGAAGGTGTGCAGATTAGGGGAGTGTCTGATGTTGACTTGGAGCTTGTTCCAGTTTTTGGTTGCGATGTAGGAGAAGGCTCTTCCACCCATTCTGTTCTGCGGATGCGAGGGGTTTCTGACAGGGCGAGCTTGGCAGAGGTTCCTTTTGGGTGCCTTGAAGAAGACTATCGTTGAGGTATGTGAGTCCGGCGTTGTGGAGGGATTTGTAGCGGTGGGTGAGTAGTTTGAAGGCTACTCTCTTCTCGACAGGGATCCAGTTGAGGTCTCGCAGGTGTTGGGTGATTTGTGGGATACCGAGGACGAGTCTGGCCGCGGTGTTCTGGATAGTCTGGAGTTTGTGTAGCAGGGATTTTTTGATTCCAGCGTAGAGGACATTTCCGTATTCCAGTCTGCTTGTTATGAGATCCCTAGTATAGCCTAAGGGGCTCATGCTTGCCCAGTTGGCGAAATTAGTCTGTGAATGTGGGATGGGTAATACAGTGTTGCACTCCACAGCGGGAGATGACGGAGGGCCCATCCTTTTGTGGTCTGCTGAGTACCACTTTTGTTCCTTAAAGTTGCTTTAGTTGGGGGAGGGAGGGAGGGAGGGAGGGGTGTGGGGAAGTGACAGTACCCCTTTAGCCATAGGATGAGCCGGAAGGAGTACTTTATATTCTGCTTAAGGGTGGGGGTTTTGGAAGGGTTGTTTATGGGAATGTTGAATGCTGTTGATGTAGTTTGGGGGAGTGCTCCTCATATCAGATGGAACTTTGATATGCTGCTGTGGATAGTGAAGCCCAGTGGGAGGGCCATGTGGCCTACTTCCCCCTAGTCTTACAGGGTACAGGTAGTAAACATGCGTATCTCACTTACTTAAAACGCTATAATATTTTGATAGCGTTTCTCCAAGAAACACTTTTATTGGGGGACTGTATAGCCAGCCTTTCAGAAAAAATGGAGTCTTTAGGTATATGCCACCTCTTATTCTATATTTGCACGGGAAGCCCTTTTATAGGTAGAACCTGGAGTTCCATTTAGAACACTGCAAATGTGTGCTGACACGGAAGGGCGATAAGTCATCCTGTACGTGACACTGGACACTCCCGTTCTGTGCCTAGTGAATGTTTATGCACCCAGCATAGACTGCGCAGACTAATTTGGGAAGGACGACAGCAGCACAGGGGCACACGCCCGCAGAGATGATCATAGGTGGGGATTCCAAGTGCGCACTTGAAGGAGACATAGACAGATCTCCCCTACATCAGGGCTCAAAGCCCTGCATGACTTAAGCCCTCAAGCAGATAATGCTGGGATTGGTGGAAATTTGGTGCACCCATGAACACGGACATATTTCTGTACACACCGGCAACTGACATGTACAGTAGATTAGACTGTTTTTTAATACAGGCAGACGCAACACTGAGGATGACGAGCACAGCATATCTTGCCTGGTATCTGTCCGACCACTCGCCCTTGCTCTTGACCTGCTCCTTGGCCAGACACACATCCTTCGTGCCACTGTGTGAAAGCAGAGGCCCTCACTGACCCGGTATATAAGGTTATGATCGCGGACGCCATGACAGATTACTTTACACGTAACTGGGGGGAGTACTCGGAATAAGGCCACAGAATGCGATGCAATGAAAGTTGTGCTCAGAAGGGTGGGCATGGCAACCACTATAGGCCTCCGACAAACGTTGGAGAGAGACCTGACTACACAGGAAGAAAAACTTGCAGCCTTGTAAATAGCCCTCCCACATGACCATGAGGGACGCCTGGAGTGGGGCGCGGCAAAAAGGAAGTCTTACTCCTTATTGGATAGGCTAGAGAAGCATGTGAGGCTCTCATACTGGCGCTGTTTGCACATGGAGGGAGATAGAGCAGGGCACTTGTTGACCAGGATGATCAAGGATAAGAATTTTGCAGAACCCATACAGGCTATTTAAGTCCATTTTGGATGGGATGTACGAGCAACGGGCTATAAATGGGACATTGGCGGAGCGTCTTCAGAGGGTGCATACGTTGCCCTATGGTGCTCTAGGGCATCTGGTCATGGTCTACCTGGATGCACTCCAGTTGACGTGTCTTGAGGGTGAGGAACGATCAGAATAAGAGAGCCCCCTGACAAAGCAGGAGATACTGCTGGCCATAGACTCCCTCAAGACAGATAAGGCCCCGAGGGGAGACGGACTGCCTGCAGAGTTATATAGGATGTTGCCCAAGACTATGGCCAATAAACTGTTGCTGGTGTATCTTGAGGCTCTGGAGTGGGGGGAGCTCCCTGATTCCATGAGAATGGCTTTCATTGTGTTGGTACCCATTCCAGGGAAGGACCCTCTAGATGTGGCTTCCTATCACCCTTTATCCCTGTTAAATATAGACTAAAAATGTCTTGCACGTGTATTGGCAGCTGCCTGTTCCGCTACCTCCCAAACCTGGTCCAGCCGGACCAGTCAGGGTTCATCCTGCGCAGGAACACACTCATTAATCTGAGGCGGTTGGCACACGTTCTTCATGCTCCCTGCCTGGAACAGGACCGTTATGCTTTAGCCTCCCTAGATACAGAGCAGGAATTTAAATCCGGAGCACATACTTCGTAGCATCCTGCTCATCATATTTAATTTGGTCCAGAGACACCCTGAGGGCCTGGGGAATGACCAGCAACATCTCACGAGCCATTGCCCACAATGCATGGTTTAATCTTCCCAGGAGACAAACTGCATTTATGGATATGGGAGCTAAAGCAGCTTAAGAAAACATTCACTTTTGATTCTCTATCTGAGGGATTGGCTGGAACTTGTAGATGCCTGAGCCATCTGGCTTTTTGGTGAAGGAGAGAAACAGGCAAGAATCTCTCATTCCCTATTACACCATCATCGGATTTATGGTGTAGGAGAGAAACAGAGAAGAATCTCTCCCCTGTCCTATACTGCTCTTTCACTCCTAAACCGGAAAGCCTGATAGTTCAGACATCGATTCATACAAGGAGGAAAATATACCAAAGGTAACCTCCCTCGTAAACCTTTCTATCACTTTCTAAAGAAGAAACATAAGTACTTTCCGTAGGCCCTCAAGAGCAACAAATCTTGCCACAATGAAATTGGAGACACTCGTTTTTTGTTTTAAAAAACTATAACATACTTTTACAAAAAGACTACAATACACAAATGGGCGCCCCGGGATTACAAACCAGATCTACATCCTTAGGGTTCGCCCACTTGACACCATCGCAGATCGTCTCTTTTGAGAAAACTGTATCGTATGAAACCTAACACTAGAAACTAAGAAAATATTGCAAATCCAATGTGTCTGTATTTGAAAGACAAGTCTTACTCAACTACGGTAACACCAGTATAATTTTAGTTGCAGGAGGATAAACCGAGACATGCAAGGGCTGTGAATGAAAAGAATGTTAACTTTTATCCTGGGGGGGTTATCTAACAAACAATATGAGGGTCGAAACAAGGCCACTGATTCAAGCAGACATAGAAGTGTCTATACTTTAATCGTCTGGCCAGATTGTGTTATTTGGACTTGGCTACCTTCTATTTGTCACATGAAACCGTGTTCATGTCTCCTAGGATTGCTGCATAAATGCAAACATCCTTATATCACCTCACCTATATGTCAACGTTGAGCACTAAGTTCAAAAAGTCATGATTATCTTTATATGCAGGTTGCTATTAAAATAAAGAATGACATTACATGTCTGTATGTGTTTATTTCTCTAAGGTCTGTTTGCTTTAATAAAGGGAAATTATTTAACATAAGGACCGATCAATATAATTTTTTTTCTTTCCTGCTGACCAGTTTTGACTCTATTTCCATCCGTGACTGGATGAGCCATTGTATTTTAAACAAAATGTAGTAGCTCTGGTTCTTTGCTTGGGTCCTGATTTGCCCTTTTTTGTATCATAGTGTTCACTCAAGTGATCAGTACACTACTATAAATGTAGTCTAGTTTCTTACAGTGAAGTCTCCATCAAAAATTACTTTCTTCTCTTTTTCACCCGTATCGCCAAATGTTTGTAATTGTTGTCTCTTATGCTGGTCATCTGTACTTTGTCGCAGAGATATAAATGAGTTTCAGAGAACAACATGTAGTTCACACTGAGCCTCTAAAACGCTTGCATTTCTTAGTCTCACCTCAAACACTTTAATCTCAGTTTCACCCTTTATACTGTTTTACCACACTAGTTGCTTTTTCCTAGATTCTTTTCTGTTGTGAGACTGGACTGGAACAAGTCATGCACGTAGATATTCCAGAAGGCACAAAGACAATACACAACCTGTAGGTACTGCCTTCTGTAGAAGCACATGTATTAAGACACATTTACTGTTCAAGAAGGCAAGCTAGAAGATATTAATGAGACTGTCCATTCAGGTTTTGTACGGAGTATTCAGTTGGTTGCATGTATGAAATGCTTATTTTGCAGGTATTCAGTTAGTAAGTATTACAGATGAAATCACAAATATTTAGACTAAGGGCCAGATGTATGACCATTCCATTTTGCGAGTCGCAAATTGCAATTCTTTTTGCGATTCGCTATTTGTGACTCAAAATGGATTGTACAACTGTTTGTGATTCCCAAATGGGTTGCATGGGACCTCCCTCATTATTATTCATGAGGCAGGTCGCAATTTGCAACCCATTGGGAATGGCCGGCACTCACAGGAATGGTGACCTGGGGTCAGCAGACCACCATGTCTGTGACTGCTTTTTCAATAAAGTTGTATTTTTTTAAACGCAGCCCGTTTTCTTTAAAGCCAGTTTTCCGTAAAGGAAAACAGGATGCGTTTCAAAAATAAAAAGAAAACGTTTCAATTAAATTTTTTAAGAGCAGGCAATGGTCCATGGGACCACTGCTTGCTCTTATATATATTTGCTTTTATATATATTTGGTCCCACATTCGCAAAGGGAAAGGAGTCACTTGTGGACCCCCCCTTCCCATTAGCGACTGGTCTACCACCAACTTTCCATTAGTGGTAAAATGCTAAGGTTTTGCAACCGCATTTCGGCCACAAAACATTAATATATGGCACTGCGAGTCGCTATTAGTAAGGGACGCCCTTGGCATGCCCCTTCCTAATAGTGAGTCGCAAACCCTATTTTGCGAGTCGGTAATAGGTTACCTACTCGCAAAATTGGGTTTGTACATGCCCCATCTCTATTTAGCGGTCTCAAACGCCCTGAAATGGTCATACATCTGGCTTTCTATGAAATACATAGATCCCCTAACAAGCCATGGCTAGCGTTTACTTTAATATAACATATGTTATCTGTATAAATGGGTTATGAAACACTGGGCACCTAGACTGTCGAATAACACAGCCCATGTCCCAACCAGGAAAATCAGCTTATTAATCTCATCGGAGTTCCAACCACAAAGGTTGGATAAAGGGATGAAAGAGCCATCCATTTAAATCACGTCTAAGTGCTAACAATACCACACAATAATGGATGTTTGGTACTCTGACTTCTGGACGTGTCTTTGTTGTGGTTTCAAAACTACGCCTGTTTTTAGGGCTGTGCTGTTATCATTTGTATAAAACCATATGTTTGATGTATAAAAGGGATATATAAGGGATTGGGAATTGATTGCATTTATCTTCATATTTTACAGGTAGCTTCCTTAGCTGGTCCAGGTGGGCAAGTCGAAATCGAACAGAATTTCCTCAACAATGCCTTGAAGACAATCACAGCATACTTTGGCGACCTGATCCGGAGACCCTAGGAACCCTGGCTTTGTTTTAAATTCGACTTCACATAATCACATAACTCCCCAGCTTAACATAGGCAAACACGCTCAATATCAAATAGCATTCTGTATGCATCGTAACAATGTACTGAGTCGATGCATGTTCTCCCAATGTGTTCATTTGTGTGTATGTGTTTTGTATGTTTATATTCTTTGCCTATATACCTTGCAATCGCTGTTGTTGCTTTTTAAACCTTAAAAGACCCACACGGGCTTCTTTTCCTTTTTTTGCCCCAGTTGCGCACGCACTCGCGCGCACATGCCACTACCAATGCTAACCTAGTCCTGGTACCATGGCGCATGCGCGAATGGATAGCGCTCGCACACACCTCTACCACGCATGCGCTGGAAACCTCACATCGCGCATGCGCAACGCGCAGACCGCTAGCTCCCAGCGCCCGCGCTCTAAAAAGGAAACGCGACCGCGCCCTCTCCCCTCTCCAGGTGATAACAATCAAACCGGCTATTTAAGCCCATACCTGACTCTGGCAAAGCTCATTCGGGACACTGGAGCAGGACGATAGGTCGCAGGAACCGCTGATCGGAAATACCGTGAGTAAGCTTGATCTCTGCACAACGCTCTGGGTAAGCAACAATTTCTCTCCACAGGTACTATCCTAACTGTAATCCTCTACAAACATTTAGGATCTTCTTTCCCTCCCTGCCAAGTGACCCATGAGGCTTTAACAGCAAGTAGCAAGTGTGAGGAATTATGTACCATACTTACCTGTACCTCACGCTATGCCTGTTTCGCTGTGTAGCCCACCACTGCCACTGCGTTTAATATTTAACCGCCATAGTTCACCTTAGCCATGGCACACTCATGGCATTGTTACTTGCCGCTCTAGGTCGCTCACGCACACCAGAAGCCGGCTATTTGTTGTGTTTTGGTTAATACCATTCTCAATGACTCTTTTTGTATGTCTGTACTGTCTTTGTGTTTTATGTACAGTAAAGCAGAGGGAATCCCCCTCTTACACGTACGGCACCTTAGCGAGTGCAACACTTTTTTACCACACACTTTCACTTAATATAGTTTATTTTCACCCACACATACTCATTTGGTCCTGAGGAAAGCCAGTTTTAATCAAAAGGCCTGGCTGAAACATGTAGACCACAAGGACGTAGGAGCCCCTAATATACTCCACATCGTCCACAGCCTTTTTATCTTGCTAACAGGGGCCCAGGTATTAAATTTACCTCTTACCCTCGGGAACTGGGACCACCTGTATAGCTTTTAAAACCTTTCATCTTCATTCTCACCAACACTGCACACTCAGTAAGAATACCAGCTCCTCAGTAATCTGGAGTCGCAGCACACCCGGGACACATTCGGTGTCACTGTGGTGGGCCCGATGATGAAGCATGACACCAACTAGGTTGGTGTGTGAGGGCTTCATGACCAAACCTAAGGGTTTGCCTACAGATATACCTTCTGAGTTTCCTCTAACACAACATAGCTAGTCCTATATTGATATCTCTATATATTGTAAATTGAACAGCAGAATTGTGCATTTGTACTTTTTTCAATAAAATGTCTTTTTGAAGCATTTATTGTGCTCCGACTGTAGATTTTTCAATCCATATTTCCAGGTTAGACATTTTTAATGTACACAGCATTCTAGTATTGCAGACCTGGTGTGCTTTGGTGCTTTGTACTTGTTAATTTTCTAATTCTTTTTTACTACTTCACAGCAAGAGTATTTACATTTTGGCTTCTTTGCGGTGTGATATATGCCAGAGAGTAGTGAATTTGTGGAGTGCTTTTTTGGCTGTGCCGTTAATCACCTTAATCCCTAGAAATCTGTTGGTCTGTTTGGTCACGCTCGTCTATTTTTTAGTCAGCTCGGTTTGACGTGTAGCTAAATTGAAGAAGATGCAAGTGATTGCCCACTGGTATATTGCACTTGCAAGGCCTTCAGTGCGCACAGCACTTAGGCTCACTGTTGAAATCAGGAGGTCAAGGGAGGGTAGATAACACCACTTTTGGGGATGGAGGATAGTTATGCTTAGACAGTCGCACACAGATAGAGGCATTCCAAATCTTACACATAATAAAATAAATATGACCAATCATGTTTGCCATGTTCCACAATTTTTTTTATATATATATATATATAGCGCCTGAATCGATTTTCAAGGGGGTATCTCTGCGCTTCGTACAGGCTGCAAAAAATAAAACTAATGAACGGGATCAGAGTCAGAAACAGAATAGGATGGTATTAAGTTGCTTTCTAACATTTAGGGGAAATGGTTTTACGTCACACCCTAAACATATATACATTTTTTAAAGAATAAAGAATTTTTTTGGTTGCACTCTAAAATTGATGAAAACCAAATCAGGTAAAATTGTGATTGGAGCACCATGGTCATCCATCATGTTTAAGGTAACATCACCCCCCACCATCTCATAGAACATGTCTTTCACTTTGCCATCTGGATTAGGATCTGTCTCAATGGTGAGAAGAAATTCAGATAAGTCACTCGTACACTCATCCATATCAATATCCACACTGTTCAATATAGCAAGCATTTTACTCCTTTACAATCACTTTGGAATTTGCCAGATTTTATGTACTTATTACAACACTTACCAAACGCAGGACAATATACATGATTGCCCAAGAGGGGTCTGGACCCACCCACACCTGTTATGTTCAATTTGCCCTTTCTTTGGTACATTTCTACTGAATTTATCCTTTTACAGTAATTGCAATCGCAGGCTCTCCTTCAGAAAATGGATTCACACCGCGTCAAGATTAATCGAATGTTCCAAGTCATAAGTTTGCTGGAAATGAATCAACGTTTGATGCTTTTGGCAGTGTTAATTACTTCAGATAAGGTAGGGTCACTGCGAGCTGTTCCTTGATTGTTTTTAGAGTAAAAACTGTTTACAAGTTGGTTTTTAATATAAATCCAAGCGAATTACAGGTAGATGCCAAAAACCTTTGGCGTGAGACAATTTGCTTCAACACTTTCATCTAGAGACTGTTTCTCCTGAAAAGTTGAACCTTTCCAACAAGACGTTTGGTTATTCTGCAAATGTATCCTTGAGTGTTGTTTCTGCCTCCATGTACTCATCCCAACAATGACATTCACAAGTGGGAACTTCCAGCTCAGATAAATTATCAGAAATCTGTTGCCCTTCTTGATCTAAGTGACCGAAAATTAAGGCTGTTTTTCTCACTGGTTCAGACTTGGTGGCATCAATGGCCACTGAGTAATTTTCAAAGACTAGTGACAATTTTTCCATTGCACAGGAAGTTTTCCCAGCTTTTGTAGAAATTTTGGAATTTGAACTAATTTGTGATTAGAAGCTGTGTATGAAAATGCAACGCCAGAAACCTATTAAAAAGAGAAAAGTAAATAAACATTTTAAAATGTATAGAAACACTTTAGACAAAAGTTACATCCTGCCTTACAGTGCCATTAAAATGCCATGAAGAGGAGTTGGTCACGAGGCGAAATTGGTCAGTTTAAAAGAAGAGAAAGGATTGATTGCTAAAGAATTCAAATGAAAGTAGATCAAATTGCTTGAAAAGAATTTAATTGCTCAAAAGTAGTGTAACTCTCGATGAGTTGGCCACATCCAAGACAGCTGCCAGATTGTGATGTCACGTGTGTGATGTCCTTGTATTCAAATTGATGTCTTCCATATGGCTGGAACACTGAGCAAGCTATGTGAAGGAAAGGAATTGGTGTGTTCTGGTTGCCTACGAGTACCTTCACCCGGCCGCACTCAAACAATGCAGCGCTAAAACTAAGGAAGTTAGAAACCCTAGCGAAAAAGTGGAAGAAGGATGAGAAGCAAACAGGGTTTCACAGCATCAGAGAAGATGTGCACAGGATGAGGCTGCAGCAAAGGCAAAGAAATTCTTGAATCCAATGTGTGAACTTCCACCTAAGACACGGAGCTCGTCACCAAATGTGGTTATGAAGAACCCATGCAACCATGGAGAAGCAAGAACTTTATCCTACGAAAGTGGGAGCTCATGTCCTGTGCTAATCTATCGAGTGGAAGTCCCCAACCAACTGTCCCATAGGCACAGTTTGAAAAGAACATCACAAAGCTGCCAAGAGCAGGATGTGGAATAAAGACCAGAATAAGCAAGGTAAGTAGAACTCGTGGAATCACTAAAATTCTAACTCTGGTAAAGACATCTAGCTGCAGATTCCTTACCTTTGAATTTCCTACTTGTCAAACTCGATCCGGAAGACTTTTTCTCGAGCAACACCTTTGTGCGCCGATAGGTGGCGTTGGACGGCTCTGCTTGACTACGGCAGTGTCCGCGCTGGAAGTGACCTCTGCGTCGCCTATATAGCCACCACCTCGGCACCCTGATGTCAGTTCTTTCCTTTCTGCACCATTTAGTGATGATCCGTGAAGAGAGCTACCCTTTTAGCAGGCTTTTTTAGACGATTTTTGGTATTTAGGTTTTCCAACATGTCAAATTAGACTTCTGGATTCAAACCGTGCGGCCATCGCACCATGTCGGTGACGGATCAGCACTTGATTTGTCTCTGGTGCCTGGAGCATGGCCACGACTTGAAGCTTCTCTCCAAAAATGTTGAGGGAACGGTCCCTAAAGCTGCTTGTGGCCTGGCGCCCAGCACCGCAGGTCTCATTCTCGATCAAGAGGAAGGACCGGGCACCGCTCCGGAAGTCCTAGGTCCTTGTCCTCTCACTCAAAGTCATCGGGTCAGTCAGGTAACTGGCATTCGAAACACAAGAAGCCTAAGCATACTTCAACTTCTCCCTGTCTGTTGGCCAATGTGACTGAGGAGTCTCCACGCTCTAGGCCTCATTCTGCAGAACCTGCGCATGGGTCAGATCTACGCTTCCCTGCCTTTCCAGGAGCCAGAGCGACATCTGCCCAGCTTAAAGAAATTTATGACACCATGTGCCTCATTTAGGCGACCTGACCCTCCCGGCATGCCTTCGGGCCACATAGACTCAGAGGGGGCTCCATTGAATTCCGTGGCGGCAACTCTGACCCTGGCACCAACACCCCTAATTTATCCAGTGGTGGATCCGGACCAGCGCCGGTCATGCCACTGTGACCTTCTCTGTCCCCCGTGCCGAGACTCCTGACACCGCTGGCACCAACCCCATTCTTATTCCTGACGACCCAGAGATGGATCGGCACTTACTGAAACTGATTCTGCCACTGACAGCAAGCACCCCTGGGTCCTAGGTTGGTTCCTCAGCCTTATTTTGAAGGACTAGGAATGGAGAAAAATTGGGACGGGTCGCTGGACCCTTTACAAGACCAGCCTGAGCATGAAATGGACTAATATGAGGAAATGGGTGAGGCCAGTGGACTGGCTAACTCTCCAAATATTCTGGTGTACTTTTTAAATTTTTATTTTGAAGCCGAGGTTTGTCAAACATAGACATTTACATAAAGCAGCATTGTATCATAGTAAAAAGCCGAACAACAAAACACAATTGTGTCATACATTTCATCAGGAAGCATTGATCGGGTATAAGAGTGCAAAGATCCCATAGAAAAAAGCCCCCTGTAAACATTCACACAATAAATAGACAAATGAACAATTGACGAGGTCTAAAATCTCATTCCCGCCCTCCACCAAACAGACTGGACACTGCATCCTCTCCCTCTGTTTTAATCAAATTTCGAACCCCATGTTTTTATTTTTTTTTTTTTTTTTTTTTTTTTTTTTTTAGTTCAACTGCTTTTATTGATGTTGACTTCAATACACTGTTTCGCACGCCTACAACCCGGAGGCCGGCGGCTACCCTGCAATCTGCAGTGAGTACGCAATTATTCAGACACAGCCTTAAACCGGCATCCCTGAGGCCCGGTGGCGATAGGACGGAGGTGTGAGAGGAGCAAGTATCAACCTGTGCCATCGAATAAGTAGCGCATTGAAGGATGTCGTGCAGTGGAACAAAGTGTGCATCGTAACAAACCCAACTTCTAAACCTTCCCCCCCCCCCCCACCCACTCTTACCCTAGAAACAGGAAAAAACTTGGTCAGTGAGTTAGATCTCCTTCAGCACAGTGTCAGCGCCACGAGCGCAGTGTCAATAACACAGCTATCTGATCTTCCCATTCGTTAGGGATCTTAGTCTATGTCTTCCCGTCCAGCCTGTGTGGCCAGGGGGGGTTCACAGATATTACCTCTAAATTCATTCCAGCAGGACCATATATCGTTCCATTTGCGGGGGCAACCTCTTGTCTCATAGACTGTCTTTTCTTGCAGCATGCACCAGTCCATGTCGCTCTGCCACTCTCTCAGTGTCGGGGAATGAGGGGCTCCCCAGAGTCTCGCTATGTTTCTCTTTGCCACCATCTGTCCAAGTGTTACCCAGACCCTCCCCTTGGATGACAGGTCCGTGGGTTCCCATATATTTAGGAGGCATCGCTTGGCCTCAGGGCGAAGGTCTACCTCCATAACCTCCTGCATACAGTGGATCACTCTCCTCCAGTATCGGTGCACCTTTGGACACTCCCATAGTATGTGGAAAAAGGTGCCTTTCCCTCCACAACCCCTTCTACAGAGACCTTCTCCACCCTTCCCCATCGCCACCAGCCTAGTGCAGGAAATGTAGACTCTATGGAGGATTTTTAGTTGGACTAGCCTTAGTCGGGCCGAAATCGCTACTTCTCTAGGTGAGGCTAGTGCGTGAGACCACTCCTCCTCATCTATCTCCAGCCCATCAGTGATCCATTTGTCTCTAAGAGGAAGTAAGGTGTCAGGGGGGTTGTTAATTAGTTTACGATATGTGAGGGAGATGGCGTGTTCTGGAAGGTGCCCGTCAAGTAGTCTATCCTCCAGTGGAGAGGCCAGGGGCAAGGTGGTGTCTGGCGGGATATTCGCTTGCAGTGAATGCCGGACCTGTATGTATCGGAAGTACTCAGTGCGCGCCATGTCGTATGTGTCTCGTAGATGTGCAAACGTATGGACACCCTTCGGTCCCCATAGGTCACCAATGTGCGAAATCCCTATCAGGTCCCAGCTGCGGAACCCTTTGGTGCGTCCCAGTGTACCCAGCCTTTCAGAAGCCCACAGAGGCGTGGACATGGTGAGGACATTGGACCATCCCAGCTTTTTGTGAGCAGTGTGCCAAATCTGAACTGAGTGCTGGGTCGGTCCAGTAAGTCGGTACCTCCCCGGCCTTGAGTAGAGCGCGGCCTCGTAGTTCCCTCCAGGGAGCTGCCACCTGTCCATCCCGTACCCGGGGTCATCCCCACTACTATATGTCCCTTGGTTAATGGCGGCGAGGTGTGCTTCCCAGTAGTATTTTCGGATGTCGGGGAGGGCGATCCCACCATCGTACCACCCTAGTGTGAGTTTGTGCAATCCGATCCTGGGCGCACCCGCCCACAGGAGTTCACGTTGCGCCCCCTCCACCGCCACAAAGTACGCATTGGGCACTCTGTCCGGGTAGTTCTGTAGCGCGTAGAGGAACCTAGGCAACGCCACCATTTTAAATAGGGCCGCCCGGCCCAACAATGACAGTGGAAGATTTTGCCAGGATTTCGCCTCCCGCTGAAGCCGTCTGAGGGGAGGGAGTAGATTGCGCTCATATAGCAAGGTCTTGTCAGTGGAGACAAAGACTCCTAGGTATGTGAAGCCGTCCGTTGCCACTTGTAAAGGGCAGGTGGCCGGCAGTTTTGGGGGGTCCCCGCGTAGCACGTATAGGTGCGACTTAGTCCAATTAATTCTAAACCCTGAGTTGCGGCCGAAACTGGTGAGGATGTCAAGCACCGCCAGGATGGACCTACGCGGTCTGGACAGGTACAGGAGGATGTCGTCGGCGTACAGGGAAATCTTGTCTTCCCATTCCTCCGTCCAGGCTATACCTCTGAGGTATACGTCCTGCCTTATCCAGGCCGCGAGAGGCTCGAGTGAGAGCGCGAACAGGAGAGGAGAGAGAGGGCATCCCTGTCGGGTCCCTCTCTCGAGGGTGAAGACTGCCGACGCCTTGCCATTCACGACCACCTGGGCCAGAGGTTCGGTGTAGAGGAGGCGCACCCACGATATAAAGTTTGGTCCGAATCCCAGTTTGCGCAGCACTGCGATCATGTACGGCCATTCAAGGGTGTCGAATGCCATGGTGGCGTCGAGGGAGACCACCACCGCGTCCTCTTGCAGTTTATGTCTCTGACCGAGCACCCCGTGCAGGCGGCGGATGTTGAGCGCCGTATTACGGCGGGGCATGAACCCTGACTGGTCCGGATGGACCAGAGTAGCCAGGACCGGCTGGAGTCTATTCGCGAGCGCTTTGGCAAGGATCTTCGGCTCTGCGTTGATCAACGAGATCGGCCGGTAGGAGGCACACTGGTCCCTAGGTTTTCCTTCCTTGGGGATCGCCACAATAGTGGCCAGCCGCTGTTCTTTGGGCAGGATGCCATACTCCCGACTTTCTTCAAACATGGGCTTAAGGCGCCTACTGAGGGCGTCTGGTTGCAATTTGTAGAGCTCAATCGGAAGGCCGTTCGGCCCCAGGGCCTTGCCTGGGCGTAGGTCTACAATTGCGCGCTGCAGTTCTGAGGGAGCGAGCGGGTTTTCAAGGGATTCTCTTTCCGTGTCCGACAAGCAGGGCAATTGGATGTCCGCCAAGAGGGCCAAGGAGTCCTCTTCCGGGCGGTCCGAGACCCGGCTGTATACTTGCCTGTAATGCCGCGCAAATTCCGCCACAATCTCTCGGGGTTCTGTTACCGTCGCCCCCTCAGTCGTCAGGATTTCGGGGACCACCCTGGAGGTCTGTTGCTTTTTCTCCAGCCACGCTATCAGTTTCCCGGCCTTATCGCCCTGGTCATATATCCTGCCCATCGTGTGTCTGGCTGCCCTTTGAGCGTCTTGCGTGACTAGTTCTCTGTATTCAGCCGTTTTGAGCCGTAGCCTATGGTGCACAGCAGGCGCTCTGGTTGTACTCGCCTCCTGTTCAAGGGCCGCCAGGTCTGCTTCTACTGCAGTGACCTGGCGTTCTTTCTCCCTCCGTTTCCCAGCTATGTGTGACAGAGCCTCCCCCCTGAGCACCGTTTTGAAGGCCTCCCAGAGGATGACCGGGGAGTCCACAGACCCTTCATTACTATCGAAGTACTGGGTTATCGCTTTCGTGAGCGCCTTCTTAGTCTCTTCCGATTTAAGGTGCCATGCGCTGATGGGCGCTATACAACCCTCTCGCCGAGTCCCGAATGTGAAGTGTGCGAGCACTGGCGAATGGTCAGATATGCCGCGCGGTAAGTGCGTCGTGTCATGTACCGTCATGTCTTGGGTTAGTAGGGTGAGGATGTGGTCCAGTCTGGAGAATGTGCCATGGGGACCGGAGAAGAAGGTATATTGTTTGTCAGTCGGGTGCAGCAGCCGCCAGACATCGGTAAGCCCGAAAGCTTCTAGGAAGGTGGACAGCCATTGCTGCCCTTGTGGTGTGTCTCTGGGAGGGTGTCTGTCTAAAGTGCCCGCCACAACAGCATTATAGTCTCCCCCCAGCACGAGACGACCGTGGGGAAGAGAGAGGAGCAATTTGCCCAGATCCGCGTATGATTGGGTTTGGAGGCCTGGCGGGATATATACCGACAGTAGGTGGAGGTGTTGCCCTTCCCACCTGCCGGACAGCACCGCGAAGCGGCCCTGCGGGTCAGACTCAGTGTTTGTGATGTGGATGGGAAGTGACCGGCGTATCAAAATCCCCACCCCCCTGGAGCCGGACGTGAAGCCCGCATGCACTACAAGAGTGTATCCCAACCTATTGAGGGCCTGACATGTGTTTCCCAGGAGGTGGGTTTCCTGCAGCAGTACTGCGTCAGGTTGGTGCCTTCTAATGAACTGGAGGACTATGGTGCGCTTGAGTTTATCTCCAAGCCCATTCACGTTCCAGCTCAGGATCTTGAGGTTTTTTTCCCAGCGTCTAGCCATAACCGTGACTGTGTGAGGTAAACTGTGGCCGCCTTCCGGCGCTCGGGCCAAGTCCGACAGTAAGAACTACACATGACCATAAAACACTCCCCCCCCCCCCAATTGCCCTCCCAACAGTAATATGTGAAGCAAACAGAATAATCATGTACGGAACAATGTTGCACAATCCCTTTCTCGGTCCGTAGAACCCCCCCCACAATGAACTAGCCCCCCACCCTGCCCCCTGCTCCGTAGGCTTCGAACTACCCACAACCCCAATTAGCAGAGCGCCTGTCGTCCCCATCCCACCCCGGAGAGAGTAAACCACTTCCCCCCCGAGGAACTCTGGTAGTAGGCACGTGTGCCAGGCCCAACTCCAGCCGCCCTTCCCGTGTCCCCGACATGGAAGTCCCTTTAGTCTATGGAGATGCGGCGTTCAGCCCAGTAATACAATAGTCACGGGTAGGTGTGCCCGCACCCCAAAGCAGTGTAGGAGTCTTACCGCTGTGGATGCCAGCGCAGTCATGGCCAAGTGGCTGGTAGATGCTGTTCGGCGTCTCACCGTGCTGCGTTGTCATGAGGGGAGTCCCAACGAGGACTGTTGGATCTGGAGCGCCACGACCTTTGGCTCTGTTCGCCCCCAGCAGCTCCCCCATCTGCCGACCCGGGGGAGGGGGCCCCCGGTTCTCTCCAGACGTCTCGATTCTGCGTTGTCTGTGCCTCCGGCGCCTACTCGTCGAGCCACTCCTGGACCGTCTCCGGCGAGGTGAAGAAGCGGGATTTACCACCAAATATGATCTTGAGCTTAGCGGGATAGAACATCATGTATTTGATTCCTCGCTCTCTGAGTGCTGCCTTCACCCCCATGAAAGAGCGACGCTCCTGCTGAACCTGCAAGGTGAAGTCCGGGAAGAATCTAATGGTGGTCCCCTCATACTGCAGGTCCCCCTGCTGCCTGGCCGCCTGGAGGATGGCATCCCAGTCACGGTAATTTAGTATTTTCGCGATGATCGTGCGGGGCGGGGCGCCAGGCTTGGGCTTGGGGAGCAGGGCTCGATGGGCCCTCTCGATGGTGAAAAACTTGGAGAGCCGCTTCGGCCGAAGATGGTGCAGGATGAGGTCCTCCAAGAACAGCTCCGTGCTTTGCTTCTCCGAATCCTCCGGCACACCTACGACGCGAATGTTACTGCGCCTGGCCCGTCCTTCCTGGTCCTCGAGTCTCAGAGCCATTAGCCGGTGTCGGTGGACGAGTTCATTTACCCGGCCTTCCAGTTGCTTTGAGGAGGCCTGGAGCGTCGCTATGTCAGTTTCGTTGGCCTTGGACCTTTCAGTGGTCTTGCCCAGGTCAGTACGCAGCAGATTGACTTCAATCGTGACTTTGTCCATCTTGGATTCCAGAGTGGTGCCGAGCGTCTGGATTGCGGCCATGATGGACGTCAGTGAGGGTTCGGTTGCGTCCGAGGTGCCTCCTCCCCTTGCTCCCGACTGCGCGGGTCCTGTAGCCACCGCGTACTTGTCAAGTTTATTTGTTTGGGTCGGGACTACCGCTTTGGGCCTCATGGTGGATCAGGGCCCCTTCTCCCGTGGCCAACAGTCGGCGACGGTCACCTCTGTTCCGGGCAGGTGTATATCAGTTGTGCAGGAGTCTGGCCTTTACACTGGAGGATCCCACAGCTCCGGCCTGCTGTAGCCGTCCGGCCCACTTGCTCCCCTCGGTAATTAAGTTCGGCCGTTCAGGTAGGCCGTTACACGTATTCAGTCCAGGAGCGTGCTGGGGACTGTATTGCTCCGCGTTAGGCTGCCCGGCGGGGCCCTGCGAGATCACCCCCGGTGCGGCCTGAGGGCGATCGGCCCCCCCTCAGATGGTGGCACTATGTGTGGAAGCCTGGCCGTGGGCCGGGTTGGCGGGTTCCCCCTCACAGCGGCCGGCGCTGCGGGCCCCCTCCGGATTTCTCGCGCTCACCTCCGGAGTTTGGTCGATGGCCGGTGGCACTCGGCAGCAGGCAGCGCCGCAGACCCAGGCCGTCACGGCGTCTGCGTCGGGCTCCCCGCCTCTCCTTAGTGCCGGTGTGCGGGAGCCATGCTAGTCCAAGCGATGTGCAGCTCGGGGCCACCCCCCTCCGGAATAGCGGAGATTTGGCCCGACTCCGGCCGTCGATGTGTAGGCCGCGAGCCGGGGCCTCGATTTAGGGCCGCTCCGAGTCCAGGCTCCGGCCGCGACCGCGAGCCCGCCCGCAAGACGAACGCTGCGGCGTTTCGTCTCCGCAGGGAGTGCGCTCGCCGTTCAAAAATCGGATCAGCCGCGGAACTGGTCTGGGGGCCGGTGCGCTTAGCTGAGAGCGCTCCGGCCAGGATTTAATGCGGATTTCTTCGGGGACAGCAGTCGTCCCGGCGGAGCTCCGGAGCTAGGCGGCCATCTCCGTCGGCGCCTGGCCACCCGAACCCCATGTTTTATCAAATTTATTAAGTCCCCCATTTCTGGCTGCGAAGGTATATTCACTTTTCTTTACCCTTGTCATTTTAAGCCCCATTCTAGAGCTGACGGAATTGAGTCGGAACGCCAATTTTGAAGGACCAGTGATCTTGCAATCGCCATTGCTATGTACAGAAATCTAGTTACTGAGTCTTCAAAATGGAGATCCGGATCAAAACCAAATAGAATTAACGTGTCATTTACTTCCAGCTGTAATTTACATTCTTTTTCGAGATACATAAATACCTCGTCCCAGTACATAATAATCTTTGGACAGCGGAGCATGATATGTGACCAATTAGCAACAGGGAAATTCATACATCGGAAACACTGGGAAGACTAATTGGGGTACATTTTAGCCAGGGCAGCTGGGGTTCGGTACAGCAGCCATTTACTAAAGAATAACATCCTGCGCCAGTTTGCCCCTCTTAAGGAGCTGAAATTCAGCCTGTTAATAGTGGTGCAGATATAGGGGGAGATTTCACAGTTTTCCTGTTCTGACCATTTCCTTAAAGCTTTAGCTTCAATATCAACCCCCCTTAGCGAGGTCAAGTATTTCTTCCAGGCACCAGGCTTCCTGTCTGATACTTTAACTAAAAGATCCTCCACCAACAGATTCTGAACCAAGAACAAATTATTGCTGGTTTCAGCAAGATAATTAAATAAAGTACCATAAGAATTCATTAAGATAAAATCATTGGTCATTAGTTGGCGCTTATCTACTATAGACACCCAGTTACCGTCCCGCAAAAATAAGAGATTTTAACAAACCCAGCTTTCGCCCATTTTATGTCCAGATATCTGGGTTGTCTAACACCTATAAAGGGGAGAATTTCTTCTAACAGGGAAGCAGAGTTGATTGCAGGTATGGAATATTTTTTAAAGAATGCCTGCCTTCTTTTAAAGAGCCATTGCAAGCTCTTATAGCGGACCAGCTTTGGAGATCTAAACATTAACAGGGGAGAGTGAATTTGGCGATTCTGACACATAAGATTAATAAAAAAGTTAATAAAGGAATGTATTTGTGGTGCGGGCTTAAACCTCGACAAATATTGTGCAAAATACGCATCGTAGTAGATTTTAAGATTGGGAAGTGCTAAACCACCCTGACCCAAGTCTTCATATAAAGTGCTAAGTGCGAGGCATGGAACTTTCTTTGCCCATATAAAGGCTGTAAACATTGACTCGCCCTGAGAAAAAAATAAATTTGATAAAGTGCATGGAATTGAAGCAAACAAAAAATTGAATAACGGTAAAACAGACATCTTTATCAGAGCCACTCGCCCCATAATAGACACAGGAAGTAAATTCCATCGGGAGAACAACCCTTTAACTTTCTTTATTAGGGGATCGAAGTTTAATTTATATAGATAATCAATTCGATTTGAGAAAAATATTCCCAGATATCTCTTTGGAATAGAGTTATCAGAACCCCGAATGTCGGGGTGTAGATTAATAGCGTCACTCCCACATAGAATAACTTCCGTCTTGCCCTTGTTAATGCGGTATCCCCCTAAAGCTTCAAAGTCCTCAAACAACTTGAAGACCTTGGATTGCACCTCAACTGAGGGCTTAATTAAAAGCACAATGTCATCAGCATACAGCTTTATTTTGGGCATTGCTGTAATTGGAGGACGAATATCGACACAATTACGGATAGCTGTTGCTAAGGGTTCAATAAAAAGCGCGAATAGCACCGGTGATAAAGGGCAACCTTGCCTCGTTCTCACTTAATTTTAATGGATCCTACCACTTCCAAATTGATAATTATTTTGGCCACCGCGTACGCATATAGGCACTGAATTAAAAGTATCAATGACCTTGGGATATTAAAAGAATGTAAGATTAAAAATAAAGTCTCCCAAACCACAAGGTCAAAGACCTTTTCTGCATCTAATAATAAAATGAGAGCCGGAATCTTCTGACCCTCAAAGTAATCCAGGGCTTCTGCAAGAAAGTGGGTGTTAGTGGCCAATTGTCTGCCAGCTATAAACCCATTCTGGTCGGGGTGGATCAACTGTGCAGCGAATGTATTGAACCTACAAGATAAAAGTTTTGTGACGATTTTGTAGTCTGAGTTCAGCAGCGTGATCGGACGATAGGAGCTAGAATCCATCTTATCCTTACCTTTCTTTGGGAAACTTACAATGTTCCCCTGCCTAAAAGATTCCGGAACAAGCCCTCCTTTTAATAAAGAATCAATCAGGATTAAAAAAAAATCTGAAAGTGCTCCAAAAAAGACCTTAAAAAATTCTACGGGTAGTCCATCTGGACAACAGGCCTTGCCATTCGCCAAGCCTTTTACAACTTCCTCCAGTTCTAACAAGGAAAAAGGACTCGCCATAGATTGATTATCTATTTCAGACAGGGTTAAGGATGGATTTTCTTGAAGAAATTTAACAAGCAGTTGGTCATCAACCCTTTGTGATCTACCATAGATAGTCATAGTGTGCCATCATGATGTCCCCTATTCTCCCTGGGTCTTCTGTGGGTGCTGCCGTCAGAGGGCATTTTAATACTTTAATTTGCTTTGCTGCGGCCTGCTCTTTGGCCTGCCACGCCAATAGCCTACCAGTGAAATTGCTCTCTTCATAAACGTTCTGTTGAAAGCGTTGATAAAAGATCTCACTTTGGATGTTATAGGCAGAGCAGAGCTCTCGTTTGGCCTGATCAAGAAGCGTTTTATTAGAAGGAGTAGGAGCTTTCAAAAATATCTCATTCAGGGTATGGGTCTTATCTTCGAGCTCTAACTTCTCCAACCTAGCCTTTTTGGACATGGCTGCATCTTTACCTATTAATTGCCCCCGCACGAATGCTTTAAGTGAATCCCAGACTATATGTGGTGCAGCAGACATAATGTTCTGATGAAAAAATTGTCTAATCTCCAAATCCATTGACTTTACCCAGTCTCTATCATTTAAGTACTGCTTATTAAAAACCCACCGTTTTGGGAGTCTCAATCCTTCCCCAAAATGGATTTCCAATGTCCGCATTGCATGGTCTGAAAATGCATTAATAAAGAATTTTTGTTGCGAAAACTCTAACCCCTGGGAGATAAAAAAAAAATCAATACGGGAGGAGGAGCAGAATCGACCAGATCCGCACGTATATTTCCTTTGAGATGGAAACGCTGAACGCCATGGATCATATAAGTTCAGTACAGATTCGTCATTTTTCAAAACTTTGAAAGATCTGGGCGTTGTCTGCCTCTTCCCCTGTACTGTGGAGTCTAGCCGTGGATCCATCAAAATATTGAAATCCCCTCCTAAAATTAAATCCCCCGGGATCCTGATCAGTGCTAGAAAGAGTTCCTCATAGGGTGTCATGTTGTCCTCTACAGTTGCATAAAAACTCACAAATGTGAGAGGGCGAGGTTTAGATCTAAACGAAAAGGAGGCCCAACACCACCTCCCAGATGGATCGCTACCAGAGTTAATATACTTTGCTTGTAAGTTTTTATTAATGAAAATGGCAGTCCCTCTATGGGATGCCGAAGAGGATGAGAACCCCCTATAACCTGCCCATGATCTAAACATAGAGAATTCTGGGATCTTAATGGTCGCAATATGGGTTTCCTGTAGAACAATTACCCCAGGGTTTTCTGTTTTTACCCACGCTTCAATAACACGCATCTTTCTCTTATTATTGAGCCCGTTAACGTTAAACGAGACAACCTTTAAAATTGACATTTTAGCCATATATAAATAATAGTGGCTTTTCTAGCGAACTTAATAGAGCAAATAGACAAAAACCAAATGAATATGGACAAACGGCTTCATTTTTTCCCCTTTGCACACCCCCCCCCCACCCACCAAGAAGTGGACTCCCCCCCTCCACCACACCTTCCACTTTCCCCACCCCCAACTCTATTCGGGTGTCATGTTACTACACCCTGGTGAACTTTACTACCGCCCCCCCTAGCAATGTAAATCACAATTTCTCTTCTGCGTCCTGTGGCAGACCCTCATAATTTAATCTGCTCGGCCTACTCAGCCCACTCAACCTAATATTCAATCTCTCCCTAGCTATACACTGGACTATGTTAGACCATTTAGGAGACTCTGCTGGACTCGAGAGTCGACTTGTTCCTTCTAATACATCAACGGACGGCCCTGACCTTAAACTCCATTATCCAATCACCCCTAATCGATTAGTTCAGGATGAATTATCTGATCTGGGACACTAGATTAGGGAACCATATCAACGTTGTCGGGCCCGGCATCTTTAATAAAAGGTTTGAGACTTAAGGCTAATTACTTGGCTTGCCACCAACACATTTAGACATTTCTATCGGTAGATACCTGAGAAATGCCCTCCAGAAACCCATGAGCTTCATCAACATCTGTGAACATAAAAAACTTGCCCTTAACTAGGACTCTTAGCTTGGATTGCTGGGCGATGGACGCTTGTGCCCCTTTTGCCTTAAATAATTGCAGCATTTTGACAAACTCTTTCCTGTGGCGAGCCGCAGCCGCTGACATGTCAGAAAAAATACGACATTTTATAGTCTCATTACCAGAGAATTGCCTTTGTTGTGTAGCTTTTGTTAACACTGCTTCCTTTACTCGAAAGTCGGAGAAATTAATCAAGATCGGACGTGTCGAAGTTGGGGAATGGATGTGCCGGAACACGATGAGCTCTTGTGATCGTGAGATCCCCTTGAAAATCCGGCATAACCTTTTGCTTGATAAAGGAATTCACCCAACTCAAAGTCTGAGAGCCTTCCATCCCCTCGGGCCCTCCAACTAACGAAGATTAGACCTCCGGGAATGGTTTTCCAATTCCTCCACCTTGGATTCCAGCATCTGTTTACCTTTCGCCGCTGTTTTGACCTCTTTCCTGACAGCGGACAACTGATCCTCTAATACCGAGATTCTTTCCTCAGCCTCTTGAAGTTTAATAGGGAAACTCCCCATTGTGATCTCGATTTTTCCCAGACGCAGACTGAGGGCGGCCAGTTCTACCTTCTGTGCCTTTTTCAAGTTGCGGACTTCCTCCAGAATCAGATTGAACATATCTTTAATGCTCATTTGGAGGCTCCCCATTGTTTCTGCCCTTGGATCAAAACTGGTCTCGGAACTTAAATTGGTCTGTAGAGAGAGCAAAGCCGTCGGAGAGATTATACCAGAGGGAGAACCTCTCAACTCAACCTCTTCAGCCTCCTCCGGGTGATGGGGGAGTGTCTCAGCCCAGCTCTCGAGCCCGACCCAAGATTCTTCAGAAGAACCGCTTGTTGGACGCTACCTTGCTCCTTCCCTAAATTCAATAAATTGGCAACCGGAACACCAATCCGAATAATAGGGATATTAGGGATAGTAGAGATCTCTTTATTGCCAACATTGAGGCTACTTGGAATCTGTAAACCGGGAGAGGCCGAGATAGCCGGATAACTTGTATTTAGTAATGGATCTTGGGGCTCTTGAGATGCTTGTACGATTTTAGAATTCTCTGGTCTCAGCGCCTCCGCTCCGGTATCGGTGGTCCTCTGTGCACTTGATTGAGGGGTGCAAAGGCTATGAGGGCTAGTCGAGGAGGTCTGACCTGTAGGTAAGGTAGGTAGAGTAGGCAGTGCAGATTTTTTTTTAAAAAGAGCAAACTGCTTAACCTCCTTCTGAGGCATCTCTTTTGTCTGCGCTTCCGAATCGCAGACACCTTACTGTACACTGTGCTGGGAAGTGTGGGGAGATAGTGGTATTTTTTAAACCTGACCTTGAGCCCTCACCGGGGCTTGTTCCTGATAATACGAATTGCTGAGTGATTGTTATTGGGCTCCCTTCTTCTAGCTCCCCCTCTGAGCTTTCAACTGTAGAGTCATGCGAGTGCGAGGGGGGGGCGTTTTCTATTCCCGCTAGGCGCGCTGCCTTCTTTGCCTCCCTGGCCTCTCTCACTTCTTTTGCCAACAGACAGCGGGCTTTAGCTTTGGCGAGACGCGTACTCTTCTTCATCTCAGGGGGGGTCAGACATATCGTTTATCCTTTACTAAAGGAAATGCGCAAGAGGAAATTCTGCTTTAAATGTCTTTCAACTCCTGAGACCCCTCAAAATTCGTAGTCCAAGTACAATACACTATGCATCAGCAACAAGAAAAAGGGAATTTTCTCCCCCACCCCCCTGCTCCGCTTAACTTCGCCTTTAGCCCTTCACCCACTCTGACTTTGATTCCGGTTGGTCTTAGGCTGCCTGGGGACGTCACAATAGGTCAGAAAAGCTCTTATTTCCGCTTTAGTGAGCTTCACTGAGCTGCATGTCTCTTTGTTTCTTTGTAGCGAAAATACGAGTCTCAATGCCTCTGCTTCGGACCCTCTGTGTCTCCTTACTGTTTGCTTACTACTGCCGACTGGCTGAAGAAAACCCTGATGCTTCAGGGCTACGGATCGTGTGAATTTCCTCCACCACGGCAAACCCCTCAGTCGCAATATCTCGTTATTATATTAATAAACCTCCCACAAAAGTCACGGCCCCATCAAAACCTTTTCTCGAGGACCCTCTCTCTTCACACTGCCTCTCCAAAAACGTTATTTTAAAGGTTTTAGTCTCTGGGGGCTTTATTATCCAAGTGAAACAGACACCGCCGCTGCAGAAAAAGACCCCCTCACTTCTCCTCCACCGGACTGACGCCGACTAAATCCAGGAGACGTCAGTCTCTTTTCAAATTGCCCTCAATTACTGCAGTTCAAGCAGAACAGAAACAAGCAGCATTCATGGGGCGTTCATGCATCAAACTGCAGCCATGACCTCTCTCCCCTCCCTTTCCGGCAAAACTCCTGGAAGAGCGTGGCACTTCGAGACATCCGAGCGCTGCAGAATCGTGAGCAAGCCTCAATCAAAAAAATGAATCCTTCGCCGAGCAGGGAGGGAGCATTCTGTTTAGTGTAATCACACAAACCCGTCAGATCCAGGCTCCGTGAAGGAAACAGGAGATCAGGAAGCAGAAAGACGCCAGTCTCTCACACAGCCGCCAAACAGCGATCCACCATTGCAGGGGGGCGGGGCACAGTTCACCTCTGGCTACGTGGCGTGGTGCGCCGCAGCCATCCCTCTGTCCATATTCTGGTGTACTTGACGGACATTCTTCTGGGCACCTGGTCCAAGTCCAGCACAGGAACTCCTGTGAATAGAACGATTGCCCTCTGCCATCGCCCTGCACGACCCAGTTTTCCTCACCGTCCACCCCACCTCACAATGCTTAGTGGTTCAAGTTTCCAGTTTCCGTTGCGCGTTCCTTTCCACACAGGGAATCCAAGAGACTAGAAAGCTTTGGGAAGAAATGTTTTACTTCCCCCAGTCTAGTATTACGGTCGGTGAACACTGCATGCCTTTTGGGCTGTTATTCCCATTTGATATGGGACACGGTTGCGCAGGTGCTGCACAGAGTCTGATAGGGGGACCAAGTCCTACTCTTCCAAGTCATTTCAGACTGGAGAGATGCAGCGAAGTTCGCCCTCTGATGTGGCTTGGACACGACAGACTCGCTGGGCAGAGTGATTTCCACGACGGTAGCTGTACTTTGCCACGCCTGGCTGAGAATGTCTGTTTTTTTGTGGGAAATCCAAGCTAATCTTATAGACATGCCCTTTGATGGCTCCCGTCTCTTCGGAGACAAAGCAGATGCCACAGATGCTTTTCAAGGACTCACGGGCTACGACCAAGTCCTTGGGCCTCACCACTACATCCCTGCCTGTGTCTGCTTTTCGCTCCTTTTGTGGCTACGGAAGGGGCTAACAACTGCACCAACCCTATTCCAGCCAGAGGGCCCTGCAAGTTCAGCAACCTCTGCGGGCCGTGGACGTGATTCACCCCGATCCTAAGGGACCGATCCTCTCCTCCACCGCAAAACCCTCCTAGTCCAATCCCCCAGGATCAATCATGACCAGTTAGTGGTAATATACGCCATCATCACCACCACTGGCAAGACATCGCCTCAGACAGGTGGTTTTTGTTAATAGTCCTAAGGGGCTACTCTCTCCCCTTCGAGAAAACCTCTCCATCCATGCCTCCAGAGTACGATCGGCTGACAGAGGATTACCTTGCCTTACTCCGCGAGGAAGTCAAAACTCTCTTGGCCGTTGCTAGGACAGAAATAGGCTGTGGTTGTTATTCCCACTATTTTCTGGTCCCAAAGAAGTATGGAGGCCTTCATCCTATCCTCGACCTCAGAGCTCTCAATTACTTCCTCAAAAAGGAGACATTCAAGATGTTCACCCTAGCTCAGGTCCTGTCTGCCCTGGACCTGGGAGACTGGATGGTAGCACTGGATTTGTAGGATGCCTATTTTCATATCCCTGTCCTGCCTGCCCATTGCAGCTAACTTCAGTTTACGGTGGGCAAGGAGCACTTTCAGTTTGCAGTGCTCCCGTTCGGCATCACCAGTGCCCCCAGTCTTCCCCTATCTTGACGACTGGTTGTGGAAGGCAGGCTCACCCCAAGCGTTTATCTCCCACCTCCAGAATGCAGCAAACCTCCTGCATTTTCTGGGGTTCACTATCAACATGCCAAAGTCACACCTGACTCACTCTCTGATGCTCCTTTTTATTGGGGCAATTCTGGACATGGTGCAGTTTCAGGCCTATCCTCTCGAACGGCGAGTCAAGTATATTCAGGCTAAGATACCGATGTTTCAGCCTCTTTCCTGGACTTTAGGGTGTTGGGCCTCATGGCCTCTTGCATCCTGCTGGTGGACCATGCCAGCTGGCACATGCAGGCTCTGCAATGGGACCTGAAGTTCAAATGGGTATAGCATCGAGGAAATCTCATCGACCTGGTTCAAATATCAGAGGGCACTGCGAAAGACCTGCATTGGTGGCTGACAAACTGCGATTGGGTCAGAGGCAGACCCCTCTTCCTTCCCCACTTAGATCTCACAGTAGTGATGGATGAGTCTCTTCTGGGATTGGGTGGCCATCTGGGGATGTGGAGATCAGAGGACTCTAGTCTCCCTGGAAGCCAAGCTCCATATCAACCTATTGGAGCTTTGTGCAATCCGATTGGCACGGAAAGCTGTTTACCATCCGTCAAGGGAAGGCTAGTTCAGGTGTTCATGGACAACACTAACGTCACGTGATACTGCAACAAAGAGAGCGGAGTGGGGTAGTGGACTCTGTCAAGAGGCCCTCGCCTCTGGCCTTAGCTGGAACAACAGGTCATTTCCCTGGTGGTTCAACATCTAACCAGTTCTCTGAACGCCCCAGCAGACGAACTCCGCCGAAGGTGCCTTGCGGATCACAAGTGGTCTCTCCATCCGGAGGTGGTACAAGGTCTCTTTCAGCGGTGGGGAGAGCCTTGTTTATATCTGTTCGCCTCTGAAGAGAACCAGCAATCTCAGCAGTTTTGCGCGTTGTAGTTTTCAATGCGGCTCTTGCTCAGCAACGCTTTTCATCTCATGTGGCGCTCAGCCCTCCTGTACGCCTTTCCGCCCATACCACTCCTGCCCAGAGTGCTCAAAAAGATAAGGAGTGACCGGGCACAAGTCATTCTTGTGTCTCCCGATTGGACACGGAGAGTGTGGTATCCCGAGCTTCTGGCTATGAGCATCGGTCCTCCAATCAGGCTGTGCCTTCGGGAGGATCTTCTGTCGCAGCAGCAGGGGAGGGTCCTCCACCCAAGCCTGTTCACTCTCCGCCTCCTTGCGTGGAGATTGAACAGCAACAGTTGACAGCTTTTGACCTTCCTCCCGAAGTCTGTGAAGTTATTCTGTCAGCCAGGCGTCCCTCCTTGAAATCAGTATACACCTTCTAATGGAACAAATTTTGCACATATTGTACAGAATGGTCTATTTACCCCTTATCTTATCCTATCCTTGGCCCAGCAGGGCTCTGCTTTGGGCACTTTGAAGGGCTACCTTTCGGCCCTCTCAGTTTTTCTTCCGCTGCCAGATCAGGCTTCACTTTTTAAGTCCCTTCTGGTGAAGAGGTTTTTGAAGGGGTTAAACCACTTGTTTTCCCCTTCTCCTTTCCTTATACCACAATGGAACCTTAATTTGGTCCTTACTTTCTTGATGTGTGCACCATTTGAGCCGCTGCATGACTGCCTTCTACAATCACTCACTATCAAAGCAGTTTTTTTGGTGGCAATTACATCTACCAGGAGGGTGAGCGAACTGCAGGCTTTGTCCTCACAGCCTCCTTACCCGACAGTCTTTCCGGACAAAGTGGTGCTAAGAACTAGGGCTTCTTTTTTGCCCATGGTTGTAACTCCCTTCCATCTGGGACAGTCCCTTACTCTGCCCACTTTCTATGCACTTCCGCACACTTCCAATGAAGAGGAGCATCTCCACTGTCTGTACCCAAAAAAAGCATTATCGTTCTACCTTGATTGCACTAAAGAGCTTCCATGGATGACCAATTCTTTATAGGGTACGAGTGAGAAAAGAAGGGGTGTGCAGTCCAAAAGAGGACCAGATCACTCTGGGTTTTCCTCTGTATAAAAATATGTTACACCTTAGCAAAGAAACAGCCTACTGAAGGCCTTAGGGCCCATTCCACCAGGGCGAAGGCAGCTACCATGGCCCTCCAGCGTAGGGGGTTCCTATTGCAGATATCAGCCAAGCAGCCACGTGGGCATCTCTGCACACGTTCGCCAGACACTATTGCCTGGATTCTCAGTTTTGCAGGGAGGGCCTGTTTGGCCACTCTATCTTGCAGGTTTCCTGGTTTAAAGCTTTTCCGCAGTCCCTCCTCCGGGGAAGGTATTATGTCAGTCAGTCAGTCAGTCATTTAAAAGCTTTTATTTCGGTTAAAAACCATAAAAAGGCATATTTACATACATCAGTGCTATTTATGTGTAATTATACATAATAAAAGTGTTAAAATACCTCATAGGATCAACATACATGATTTCAGGATTAAAAAGATTTAAAAAGAGGATACATGGATAATGTCTCGCAGATGCTGCAATGGATCCCACCAGGCTACCTAGTTTTCTGTGATAGCAGGGAACCCCCCCCCCGTTTTTTACATCAGGGTACCCCATGGGAAATAGTTAATGGAGATTCCTTTTTTAGTGTTGCACACCTTATAAACCACATAGACAGCAGAAATGTAGACATTACATATACTGTCATAAATGCGGTGTCAGTTTTGAGAATTCTATAGGTTTCCCTGTAGTCCATGATACCCCTGGACTTACAGAATTGAATTATCCATTTTGCTCTTGCCCTTGAATACGAGGGGCAGAAGAGCAGAACGTGCAGATCTGTCTCTCTGCTTCCCCGGCATCCCGGGCAAGTGCTCACTGAGGGTGTGGCTTTTGACCACATGTCTGTGACGTCCCTAAGAGAGAGTGAGCCATGCCTTAACTGGATATAGAGTTTCCTGGCCAGGGGGGGCTGAATGTCATCCAAAAATCTCTCAAAGATGGGGTGGACCTTAGTCTCTAAGAAAATGTTGGTCAACCTACCCAGGGATAAACTTGAAAATAAGAGGGCCAAACCATGCTCTCTCAGTGCCATACTCAAACTTTTTCTAGATAGCAAGGCGCAGGTCTCCTCAGGGGAAGACCACAAATCCCCCCTGCCTATGGCCTTGGAGAGGTGCCGAATGTGCTTTAACCATGGTATTTTCCCCGCACCCCTACTTACTAAGAGATCCCGTAGATCCTACCTATAGCTCTCCAGTTCTGGGGTGGCCCTGAGTCGTCTCCAGTATAACAATGGACGATTCGAGACGACGTCCTGGATAGGGACCAGGCCCAGATCCAGCCTTAATGGGGTAAGAGGTGTGCTCTGAGGTAATCTTAGGAGACGTCTCATAGAGGCCGCACTTACATATCCCCATAGGTCCGCACCATAGAGTGCGCAGCCTCTCTCCTGGGCTTTATATATTTCAACGAGAGGTCCCACCTGTTTGAGAGAGGATTCATTAAAGACTTTTAAAATGCCACCCGAGGATTGGGCGAGCTTCAAGTTGGCTTTAGTGATCTGCGAGCCCCAATCCATTCTATCTTTTAGAGTGACCCCCAAGTACTCGAAGGTCGACACACGATCCAGGGCCAAACCATCCAGGTGCGGATGGGGGCAATTGGGGCGTTTCAAATTAAACACCATGTACTTGGTTTTGGTGAGGTTGATTTCCAAGTTCCTCTGCTTGCAAAACCTAGAAAAGGCCTCTATTGTGCGCTGCATACCCCCCGATGATTTCGACAATAGGAGGGTATCATCCGCGAACATTAGTGCCGGTATTTTCCGTCCCGCTAAACTGGGGGAATCTAGATCTTTTGCTCCCAATAGAAAGGCAATCAGGCCGTTAAGGAATAGGGAGAATAGCGTGGGGGCTAAAACGCACCCCTGCCTCGCTCCATGTTCCACCAGGAACGGGGTTGACAGAGCACCTCCCCTCCAGTACCTCACCCTGGCATACGTGCCCTTGTGCAACCGTATAAAAAGATCACACAAGTAGGCCGGGGCACCCATCCCCTTTAGGATAACCCAAAGCTTGTCCCTCTGGATCAGGTCAAATGCGGACCGAAGATCCACAAATATCAGGTACAGGCTACCCGCTCCTAAGGTGACCGTACTCCAGTATACAAGCTGTAGCCTGAACGGCCTTTTCCATTCCTAGAAGAATATAGTCTACGGATTCAACCTCGAACGCAAGGTTACCCCAACCCACCACCCCCTTTTTTATTAGGTCCTGAAGAAAGCCTACATGACCCCTTGTGGGCAATTTATGGCTGAAACATGTCGACCTTTTTACGGACATAATACAGTGCGGAAACCCCATAATCAAGCTCCCTACGCACGCCCAATATTTTTAATAAGGCATTCTCTCCAGCACCAATTAAAATTTATTAACACTGGTTAATAGAAGCCTTTTTTAACTGTATACACCCCCATTATCCCCTTTTTCTTTTTTTATCACTAATCACTACTGTACTAACCAGTGGTATACCTCCGTGTGGAGGAAGCATACAATCAAACCCTATAATGATGCTGTCACGTTGCAAACAACAAGGCGGAGAATCAAGATATACCGCCTATCGAGCCTTGGTACGTGAATGAGGGTTTTTTATCGGCACCGCAACCGAATAAGAGAATAGAACCCTGGTTACTCAGGACAAGTGATCCCTTCCCATTTTGATTTTTTTTTATACGGACTACAAGGAAGCTGAAAGGATCATAGATTTTTCCTTCTCCACCCTCTGATTACAAATATATATAGTTATGACCTAGCTACCATAGGAAATCCGCAACATTCTATTGGGAATAACTTTGGCGCCGGTTGAGGAATTTGCGTGTAATTTTCCCAAATTTCGGCCAGCTCCGCTGCGCTCCTTCCCTGAAAGTTTCGGGGAGATTCGTGAAGTGGGGGCTGAGAAAAAAGGGGGTCCCAAAACGTGTTTTCCCCATGTTAATTTCCATAGGACGTTCTGACAAGGCTACAGCCCGAACCGCTGAACGGAATTACACCAAACTTGATAAAATTGTAGGGACTGGTACGCAGAAGTGCCTTTGCTATATTTGGTGAAAATTGCTCCAATGGTTTTTATGAAAATTAACTTCAAAAACACATATATATCTGGGCGGAGCCTAACCACACATCTCATCGTGAGATCTGATTGGCTGTCAGTACTTCATCCAAGAAGTGTTGGCAGCCATCTTGGGACCAATATACATGATAGCACCTCATTAAAAAGCATTGTAGTTAATAGAGGGTTTTAGGACTTTAGTTACATTATAAATCATTTGTTGATGGTACCATACTCATTTTAGGAATTGTGGTGTGTTCTAAGGGGATTTTACCATGTGAAAAAGCCTTCTGCTGGGATATCATGAATCATGTTTGAAAGAAAACTATTATCTCATGCTTTTCCCACAGTGGTTTGGAAGGGGATCTATAAGCTAAACTGAAAGCATATTTTCTGTAAATTCACATTATCTTTCTCAGTCATGTGAGAATGAAGGCTGACATTCTCAGTAAAACATGTACATCCAACAAGGACAGAGACTGTCAGTTGATTCCTTTGTGTTCTACTGCAGCCTCCTAGAGTGTTCTAAAGAACAACTAGAGCGCTAACAGTCCTACTCATTACAAAGGTATGGCACACCTGAAGCCATCTTGATTGGAATAAAGTGGTAACTCTTAAAACATTTAATTTAAAAAGAAACAAAACGAGGGGGTATATTTTGCCATAGAAAGTATGATTAGTGCTGCAGAAAGAAAAATTAGGGCACATTTTGAGTGACTTCCCAAATCCTCTTCTATTTCATTAAAAAATTCTGACATGCAGTCTCCCAAGATGGCCACCAGAGACAAAAGAGCCCAAATGTAGCCCAAATATCACCCAGATGTAGCCCAAGTATAGCCCAATGACAGAATGTCCCAGAGTGTTCTAAGGAACAACTAGAGCGCTAACAGTCTTACTTATGACAAAAGTATGGCACACCAGAAGCCATCTTGATTGGAATGAAGTGGTAAGTCTGAAAACATTTAATTTAAAAAGGAACAAAATGAGGGGGTTCATTTTGCAATAGAAAGTATGATTAGCAGCAGACTTCCCTGGTGAGCAGTAGCTTTACTACAGTGATCTAATGAGCAACTAGAGTGCTAACATTCAGAATTTATGGCAAATGTGTGACACATCTGAATGCCTTCTTGATGGAACCAATGTAAACAAGCATTGAAAATGCAATAGATCTCGCCCTCGTTTAAGTTAAAGCCATTCTGTTTGTAATGAGGTGGCTTTTTAGCTTTACTTTTATTAGTGTTTTTAAAACTTTCATGTAAATAACATGCATATGTATGCATATATGTATATGTATGCATGCATTTATATTTGTATTTATATAGATATGCAGATTATACATGTTTTTATATGTATGTATATATATATATATACATATATATATATATATACATACATAATGTGTGCGTGTAGAGAGAGGTAGAGAGGTAGAGGTGTAGAGATAGAGAGGTAGAGGTAGAGACTAGTAGAGAAAGAAGTAGAGAGAGGTAGAGAGAAGAGAGTGAGTAATAGAGTAGAGAGTGAGTAGTAGAGAGCAGTAGAGAGAGTAGCAGAGAGTGAGTAGTAGAGTGAATAGTAGAGTGAGTAGTAGAGAAGTAGAGAGTGAGTAGTAGAGAGTAGTAGAGAGTAAGTAGTAGAGTGAGTAGTAGAGAGCAGCAGAGAGTTAGTAGAGAGTAGTAAAGTGTGAGTAGTAGAGAGTAGTAGAGAGTGAGTAGCAGAGAGAGAATAGTAGAGTAGTAGAGAGTGAGTAGTAGAGTGAGTAGTAGAGAGTAGTAGAGAGTGAGTAGTAGAGAGTAGTAGAGAGTAGTAGAGAATGAGTAGTAGAGAGTAGTAGAGAGTGAGTAGTAGAGAGTAGTAGACAGTGAGAAGTAGAGTGAGTAGTAGATAGTGAGTAGTAGAGTGAGTAGTAGAGAGCAGTAGAGAGTGAGTAGTAGAGAGTAGTAAAGAGTGAGTAGTAGAGAGAGTAGCAAAGAGAGAATAGTAGAGTAGTAGAGAGTGAGTAGTAGAGTGAGTACTAGAGAGTAGTAGACAGTGAGAAGTAGAGAGTAGTAGATAGTGAGTAGTAAAGAGTGAGTAGTAGAGAGTGAGTAGTAGAGAGTAGAGAGTAGTAGAGAGTGAGTAGTAGAGAGTGAGTAGTAGAGAGCAGTGGAGTAGTAGAGAGTAAGTAGTAGAGAGTAGTGGAGAATATTCCAAAGTTTGGCACAGCACCACTTGCACAATAAGTCCAATCAAATCCTATCACTTAGAGTATTTATTGAAGCGCTGAATCTTGGTGTATATTCAAATGCTTTTATTTTCCTTAAGTTTATGTACCACAGCCAGCTGACGCGTTTCGTTCTGTACAACAGAACTTCTACAGGGCGTTCTTATTTCCTTCAAGTTATGTCGGTATCCTGTTGTCATATAACTAGATATTTCTTCCAAATGTTAGACGAGACGTAAGTACATTCTTATTCAAAGTGACTAGGTATCAATTTTACCCACACAATTCGGGCAGACTTGAGTAATTTATAGCATCCTCAAAGTCAGTCTTTCAAAAATTCCAAAGTATAGGACATGATAATCCAAATCCAAATGTTTCTCAAGGAAAGTCATTTTCAATCGTTCGGAATTTCGGCGTTTGGGCAGATATGACCCAGGGACCCCCAGTATCTAAGGGGAATTAGTCCCCCCTCTGCAAACGCGCCAGTGGCCTGCGTTGCAGAGAGGTGTAAAAAGAGACATAGCCTCATTACACCTCTGTGCAATGCAGCCCCCTGGCGCATACTGGAGGTTCCAGGTGGGCTAGTTGGCCCCCAGGGACCCCCAGTATGCAAGGGGAATTAGTTCCCCCTCTTCAAACGTGCACAGGGGCTGCGTTGCAGAGAGGTGTAAAAAAGGGTTTGGCCTCATTACACCTCTCTGCAATGCAGCCCCCTGGCGCATACTGGAGGCTCCTGGTGGGCTAGTTGGCCCCCAGGGACCCCCAGTATGCAAGGGGAATTAGTTCCCCCTCTGCAAACGCGCCAGGGGGCTGCGTTGCAGAGAGGTGTAACAAGGGGCATAGCCTCATTACACCTATGCAATGCAGCCCCCTGGCGCATACTGGAGGTTCAAGGTGGGCTAGTTGGCCCCAGGGGCCCCCAGTATGCAAGGGGAATTAGTTCCCCCTCTTCAAACATGCAAGGGGGCTGCTTGCAGAGAGGTGTAAAAAGGGGCGTGGCTTCATTACACCTCTCTGCAATGCAGTCCCCTGGCGCATACTGGAGATTCCTGGTGGGCTTTCAGGTCTTATATAGTTAGGAATTAGCATTAAAAAAAAAACTTTGAAATTCACTGAAAAAAACATAGGTTTCAGGCCTTATATAGTTTGGAATTCGCATTTAAAAAACCTTTGAAATTCACTGAAAAAAACATAGGTTTCAGGCCTTATATAGTTAGGAATTAGCATTTAAAAAACCTTTGAAATTCACTGAAAAAAACATAGGTTTCAGGCCTTATATAGTTAGGAATTAGCATTTAAAAAACCTTTAAAAGTCACTCAAAAAACTAAAAGGTTTAGGGGTGTTATAGCTAGCTGGACATTTCACTCATACAAAACCATTAAATTGCTCCTAACTATATTTCACGCACCCGTAATCCACTGCTGATGATGTCACATATTACATCATTCATGACATGGTCAGTGACATCACTGATGACATCTCAAATGACATCACTGATGACATCATCCACGTGACAATCACATGCACCTTTTCATACACTAGTAAAATCTTTCATCACTCTTTGTAAAATACAGAGTATCATATTTGAATCCATTGTTAAATGTAAAAATGTAAATGTTTTTGTATTTGTATAGCGCACAGCTACCCAACAAGGGTCTCCCGGCGCTTGTACTCATACCGCTGAGGAACCCTTCCTGGCTTTCCTTGTGAAGTGTCCACTCCTGGACACCCCCATGGTAAAACCAGGCATCCCCAGCGCTGTTGGGGGCCTTTGTGGAGATTAAGCAAGCTATTGCCCAGAGTTGCAGCGTGGGGCCCATGATTAGAATAGGCGATGAGGCGAGAATATCAGGTCAGAGGAATTTATGAGCCCGAGTCCCGCCGAGGCAGGAATCGAACCCTGGTCCCGGGCCTGAGCTCTGCATCAAGGTCTGCCGCTCTAACCATTTGAGCCACACTTCTCCACACTTCTGTTACAGCAATACAAGTATCTAAAAACCCACTCAGTGATTCATAGATGTATACACACATCTAATCACTTACCTGTAGATTCACTCATACATGCTGTCAATGAACAATAGAACACTATCAAAAATACTTATACACCTAAATCGACATTACACACCAGCACACATCCTATTCACATATGAAGTCATCCTACTCACTTATGCAAACAATGGATCATACTTACATATTTACTTAGCTACACACTTATACAAACACAACTTCATCTATTCATTTAGATAGTAAGTCATACTTAGTGAATTATAAAATCATTATTTCAAGTATAAAGTTATCCATACAGTCATTCACACTATCATTGAGTCTTATGTATACTTATTAATATACAACAACTGACACATACACTGCCTTTTATTTTTCTAGTTTGTTGGACATGTACCATTGAGAAATATATTTGCTCATCACCACACCCATAAAGATATTCACTCACCCAAACAGCTGTTAGAACATGTAGTTTTAACTTCATATATCTAGTGAATCAACTATTCACACATCTTTGGGCAGTCACACCCCCCCACCGAACCGCACACACATTCACTCTCCCATACAAATACTCAGTTAACTAATCAATAACTAATACAGACTTTCACATAGCTAGTAACCAACTGGAGAACCAGGTTACACAACAACTGACAGTGATACAGATATTCAAACAGTTTAGTCACTATCCACTATATTTAGTGAGACACTATAAATTGGTCAAGTAAACAGTCAATTACACTGCTACTAAATCCTCCATCCAAATATTTATTTTTATATATCCACTCATTCTTCAATGCAAATTGCTATATATATAATGCATATTTAAATAACGAAGCAAACCACATTCACTGGATGATGTCATCAGTGATGTCATTTGAGATGTCATCAGTGATGTCACTGACCATGTCAGGAATGATGTAATATGTGACATCATCAGCAGTGGATTGCGGGTACGCGAAATATAGTTAGTACAACTAACTATATAGGAGCAATTTCAATGGTTTTGTATGAGTGAAATGTCCAGCTAACTATAACACCACTAAAACTTATAGTTTTTTGAGTGAATTTTAAAGGTTTTTTAAATTCCAATTACTCACTATATAAGGCCTGAAACCTATGTTTTTTTCAGTGAATGTATGTGTATATATATATATATATATATATATATATATATATATATATATATATATATATATATATATATATATATATATATACACACACACATACAGAAATCAAACAACAATTGTACAAATCCCGAGGGCTAAAGGCTAATGGACACAATCACTGCAGAAGACTATAGAAGACCTTGTCTTTTGTCTAATGTCATACTTGTCTGGTACCCTATGTATGTCAAGTGTCACCATCCATGTAATTTATTTCTTCTTGTCTCCAAAGTGTGCCATGTATTTATAAATCAAATGGATACAGGGTTAGATCTGAAAGATGAGGAAAATATACATGTGCCTGTTTACCACTGCATACTGGATTGAATGTGAGGGTTGAAAAACAGAGAAATTGTGCCTCTGCAGGGTATCATCCCTAGCGGGAGTAAGACAAGGTTCTATTTACAGTAAGAGCAATAACTCTCATTACCTCAAGGTGCAGAGGCTCTATTACTCTTCCAATGACACATATTTAACATGGAGCAGGCTAAGGTGTCACTTAAAGGTTATTTGGATTTCTGGGAGGAGTCACAGTTCTCTTTGTTGGACAAACAGATCTTTGAAAGATTATACTCCTGAGATTATTGAATTGCTTTTCAAATTGCCATAGTTTATTAAAACTACATGTTTGAACCATGTGAACAACTGGCAAATAGGCCAGTGTGATGGAAAGATAGGTTATTGGTAGCCAGCAATAACACTGATCGTGCAGCTGTCCCACCACTTATTTTTAAACCCGGGGCTGCGGGGGGGCCGTGTGCCTCCCGCAAATAAATAATGAAACCCTGAGGGTGGCGGTCCCCGGGGCTTGGAGGGCCTCATGCATTTTCAAATTAGCCCTGGGGGGTGGTGGTCCCCGGGGCAGCGGGGGGGTGTGCCCCCGCAACTCATTAATCAAGCCTCGGCGAGGTGGCGGTCCTTGGGCAGTGTGGGGGGATTGGGCCCCTCTACACTTTTTTTCACTGCCCCCAGAACCTGGCCCACTCATGGCTTCAATACGAAGAGTGGAAGCCCGCGCTTTGTTTTG
The DNA here is from genome assembly GCF_964261635.1 of Lissotriton helveticus. NCBI lineage: Eukaryota > Metazoa > Chordata > Amphibia > Caudata > Salamandridae > Lissotriton > Lissotriton helveticus. The sequence goes on along the minus strand of NC_136063.1, from coordinate 653,380,774 downwards.
TTTTTATTTTCTCAGCTGGATTCGCGCAGCCAGCACAAATTCGGCCAACTATTTTTTTTTAAATGCTTTTTTGGGCCCTGGGGGTCCCTGTGGAACCCCCTGAGCAGGCCTAGGGGGTCAGGTTGTTTCTACCCTGCCCCCTTTTTTTGTTTTTTGGCTTTGTTTTTCTGTTTCGAGGCACAAGATAGCTGCCAGCAATTTCTGGTTCAGAGTGTTGATAGACAATCAGAATAAAGCTTGTGTTCGGGAGGGTGTGTGAATCCACCACGCCTCTATATATCGAAACTGTTATTATTTTATTTTCTCAGCAACTACTGAATGGATTTACACCATTGTAAAAAAAGGTCTCTTTCTGAAACAAGGGCTACCTTTTTGCCAAATTTGGTGTAATTCCGTTCAGCAGTTCAAGCTGTAATCGGGATTAAAGTTTACTTTGGGAAATTAATTTTCCGACGTCTATTTTTTGAATTTCTCAGGAACTACTGAACGGATTTATTCCATTTAAAAAAAAAAAAGGTCTCTTCCTGAACCAAGGGCTACCTTTTTGCCACTTTTGGTGTAATTCCGTTCTGCAGTTCGGGCTGTAGCCATGTCTAAAGTTTCCTATGGGAAATAACATGGAGAAAACATGTTTTGGGACCCCCCTTTTTTTCTCGGCCTCCGCTCGGCGCTTCACCCCAAAACTTTCAAGGTAGGAGCTGACCGGAGCGGGCCATAAGTTTTGAAAATTTCGCGAAGATTCGTCAACCGGCACCAAAGTTATTGGGAAAACAAAAAACACTTTTCCTAAGGAAACTAGGTCCTAACTATAACTACCTACAAAAATCACAAAAATGTCTGCCCCCTCCTGATATAGAAATGGCTCATAAAGAGTCCGTAGTTTAGAAAAAAGCAAAAGATGAGCGCACTGAAGCTAAGACCAGACACCACAATCAATGATTACAACATAGATGTCAGAAAAACTTGTTTTTATTTTATAAGTTATTATTTTTGTTCTTTTTTTGTTAATTTAACATAGTTCATTCAAAGTGAATATATAGTTTCATAACATCAAAAATTGGAAATACACACATCAAATCGATATCGGCCCCGCAACACTCCATGAACCATTCAACACTTAAATACAAATTGGCATACTCTAGCACACTCAAACACAATCATACACATATACCCATCTCACATTCTACACTCATCATAGATTCGATGTAGCACACTCCGCCTGTTCCGCGAGGTCTTCCAAGATCACACAAGGAGGCCAGAAGATTTAAATGTGAGACATGGAAAACAACGCCAACGCGCGTTTCGGTGCAGAGCCAGGTTTACGGAAACACCTTCATCAGGGCGAAAAATACGCCAAGGAGGGGAGACGGGGCCACAACACAACAGCAGACAATTTTTCTTTCCTAACGTAAGTTCATTTGAGACGCTTCCGCACGAAGCATTCAGTTTCTTTTCCCCGACGTTTACAAAAGGGTAATTTATTAGTCACCTTCGTCTGTATCCCGGATACACGGGCGAGCAGCAAATACCCAAAACTTCTCCGGGGAAGACAGGTAAGCTCCATATTCGGAGTGCGCAGATATTGATAGACGTTCCACACTCGGCCGGAAGTTAGAGGAGTCCCAATTCCAAGTTCTGCTCAAATACAGACAGCTGCGTAACTATAACTACAATATATATGTATATACGTTCAGGTCTATATTGCAAATAATAGATTTGAAACAAAAGTACATCGTAAAGAAATAGCCGGTAACACCATGCTGCATGCCACGAGCTCTCACCCCAGGCATTTAATAGAAAGTATAACCTATGGGGAAATGCTCAGGCTGAAGAGAATTTGTAGCAATAATACAGACCTTGAAGTGGCCCAAGAGGCGAGCAAACTTAGATTTATAGCATGTGGCTATTCAGAAAAAACTGTAAATCAGGCCATCAGCAAAACAACAAAGTTAAACAGATCAGATTTATTGACCAAAACCAAAGCAAGCACTATCATCAGAAATAACAGCAATAGGGAGACAATTTCCAAAGTTATTTATAATGAGAAAAAAGAAGGTAAGAAATATAAAATCAGATTGATACTTACATTTAATAAACAAGACAAACAACTGAGAAGTATAATTTGACGTAATTGGCAAGTAGTGCTTAATAATTCTAATATTGGTCATTTGCTCCCTAAGAACCCCTCCATTACCTACAGAAAATCTCCTTCCATAAGCAATGCCTTGGTGAGGAGCAGTCCTGAGACAACCGAAGGAACTACCTGACTCTCATAAAGAAAAGGTTTTCTCAAATGCACAATCTGTCGAGTATGTAAGTTTGGGGTCAACAAGACTACATACACTACACCCTTAAGTGACAAAGAATGTAAGATTGGAAACTTTTTGACATGCAAAACAGACCATGTGGTATATGTGCTGGAGTGTCCTTGTGAACTGCGTTATGTCGGAAGCACCAAATTGCCGGCACAAACGCAGATACTGCAACACGTCCTTGCTATTAAATAACCCAGACCTAACCTATCCAGTTGCCCACCACTTTAAAGAAAGGCACAACAACAATGTGGATCAGCTCAGGTATTATGTACTGGGCCACACACAAAGAAGGGGGAGGAGATCTTCTACTTCGACCTCTGAGTATAACTAGTCACACTATGAAAAGTAGGAGAGTGTAGATCGCTTTTTAAGAGAGGTAAAACTGGCAAAGTACAGTTCTTTGAAAAACTATCCTCACCCACAAACATTTGTGACATGCTACATTATTGGGCTGCTAGACTCCTCTGCGCAGACCAACACATGAGGTGGAACAATAGAGTTGGGGAGACAATATAAACATGTTGAAAAGGTCAGGATCATTAAGGAAATAAGTGCAGACCTACTGATTAAAACTAACTCAGGGCTGTCCCAATATCTATTTTATTCATGGATTCCCTGGTCAGAGCTAAAGGGTAGCTCAATATCAGTGGATGGTGGTGAAGCGGGTGTGTTATGCACCATTCACCCCTCCACTCTGCAGTAAAGGCGACATGTTTCAGCCGGATATTGTGTTTTCCCTGGCTTTCTTCAGGACTGTTAGATCCCTTTTCTTACTACCTTACTTATCTACCCTAGTTTATATATTGATTACTACACCTGTAATTTTACATAGGTTCTGTAATCACACTCCATATAGGATCTGTAAGTGAGGAAAAAATATGCACAAGTGAAAAGAAAACTGAAAGCCATTACAATTAAAATGCATCATGTGCCTTGACGTTAAGAAGAACTCTTTACTTTGCCCCTCTCAACCTGTTTGGTGCGATGCAGCTGATTGATAATTTTATTTTAATCGGCACTTACCAGGGCATTGCCCTTCATTGGACGTAAAGTCTACGATCCCTTTCAAGAATAATCATGAATATAATTTTTTTTATATATATACATCTATGTCAAGCAAATTATCACTGAGAAAAACCACGTACATGTGCCCTTCAAGGAAACTTGTGGGCAGTAAGTCAAGTTCAAGTTGTCTTTATTCGATCATCCGAGGACAGATCATAAAAGATACACACAATAGGAAGAAAAAAAAGACAAACTATATTAGTCAACACATTTTTTAGAAATATAAACACAGATGTCTTGATAGGCAATCAATAAAATAACAGGCAAGAAAGCTAGAGTAGCAGCAAAAAAAGTGACATTGCAACAATACTGGATCCATTGGTAACAGCAAGGAGGCGGATGAATACAAATTTATGAAAATTAGCATCAGTAATGAGCATAAAAAGATAATTTCCAAAGAAGTAATTACTAAAAAGAACATTAAAATACTTTTTGAGACAATAATTAGTTGAAATTGATATTAGCAATAGACATTTAAAAAGGCATTCCAAATGCAATAATTGCAGAAGTCTCTAAAGTGCATTAGTATCAGACCATCATACTCTTTCTCTTAGCTAAAATGCACTTCAGGAAACTCGCAACTGCAATGCAGACATTACAGGCATTAAGTTGCTGTAAATAATAAAGAGCCGCTTTACACTTGGAAAATGTATGTCTGCGCAGTAGCGGTAGTAAGAACTTCCTAGGAAACGGGGCATAAAATTGGCAGAAAAAAAAGTAAAATGGTTTGAATCGATTGCTCATCACATGGACAAATGGCAACAGTTTCAGAAGAGTACTGACCTAGAGGGAAACATATAATTCGATGAAGCGACCCCAACCTGAATCTTGTCAACAGATTTCTTTCACAGACCTTGGTCACATATAATAGATACACAGCAATAGGTGGGGTTGCTTGAATGAGACAATAATCTCTGACTGAAGGTTTAATCACTTCGATATTTCCTGGAGGATTGTTTGTCCTTGCAAAAACTATCCAAAACCCACTTTCTGTCCCCTTTTCCAATTGATTCTGGATGCTCAAACAATGAGGCACAGCCAAGTGCCGAAAAGCAGGTTTTAATGTATTGAAGCCTAAGGATGATCAGGCCACGGACGCAACTTAAACAATCTCTAATGACAGCCCGGTTAAAAATAGGCTTCTTTATTAGACCAGATTGAACACCAGAGGGCTAAAGGGGCAGCATTAATTGTATCTTGGACACAGTCCATGCCAAGCTCCAGATGGAGGGAAAAATGCAGAGACAATGGGGGAACCCTTAAAACTCAGCGGTGGAATCTGTTTTTCTCTGTCTGCAATACGTTAGCATCCTTACAGCCCCAGATACCCATTTAATCTGTTCAAATCGACAGTCATTTGCGATTATTGGAGCAGGGGGCTTTTACCAATAGTCATTGCAAACGAGAAAGTGGTGCCTACAGCTTTTGTATATCTGGTTATTTAGTTTTTTTACACAGGTAAGCCACAAACAACCTTCGTCAGACTTCAGGCCTAGCTAAGGGAAGGAGCTGATCCTCTCCAGGGATTTGCCCTCTATGTTTATACTGCGTGTTTCAGTATTTTTGGGGCCACATATCATTGTGAAGGTTTTCTTGTAATTTGGCTCCAAGCCCAGGTCCTTCATAAAACTGACATAGCTGACGATAAGTTTATTACGACCGTTCGCAGTCCTTGCCAGAAAGGCTGCATCGTCAGCTTATAACAGAGCGGGCACTGCTTTATTCTCCACATGTGGAACGTCAGACCCAACCAAAACTAGAGTATTCTCCAGATCGTTTGTATAGAGAAGGAAGAGGATTGGGGCAAGGACGCAGCTTTGGCGGACCCCACGCTTGATGCTCAATGGCTCTCTAAATTCACCAGCACCTCCAAACCTATCTGAAGCAGAAAGGTCATGATGGAGATGTCTTAGTAAAGTAACCAGACCCGCATCAACACCCATGCTCTCTAAGATGACCCACAACTTTGAGTGAGAGACATAATCGAATGCACTTGATAGGTCCATAAATGCCAAACGAGTGGAAGCACGTTGTCATATTTTATTTTGCCACAATGAGGTGGAGATTAAGGCACTGTTTGATATTTCCAAGCCCTTTTCTGAACCCGTACTGGCTAGGAGCAAGTATGCTGTTTGCATTAATCCAGTCCAGTAGGCGGTCCAAAACGACTCTCCCAATAATTGTGATGGAAGAATCCAAAAGAGAAATCGGGCGATAACAGTTAGCATTGTGCACATTTCCTTTTTTAAACACAGGCACAATTACAGATGAGCGCCACAACCTTGCCCCCCCCCTCGCCCTCTGATGGAATTGAAAACTGAAGTGAGGACCGGTGTCTAGAGCACAGAGTCTTCCTTAAATAATTCAAGTGAAATGCCACCAGGCCCCGGAGCCTTCTTGCATCTGGTATTAACAATTGCTTTAAAAACCTCCTCCATTAAAAACAAGGTTTGGACACTTAGTAGTCATATGTGCTAAGGCATCATCAGCCCTGCAATCAGAAGAGTACAACCCAGCATAATGCACCAACCATACCTCAGCCGAAATATGAACAGTTACTTAATCATTTGGTAAGCCAGGGGATAAGACAGACCGCACTGCTTTCCAGAAGGCTTGAGGATCTTTAGAATGGCAGGCGCCCACAATAGACTCCCATTTCTCCTTCCCTCATAGCAGACTTTCGTCTTTTGATGGCTTGCTGATATTGCTTTCTACTTTCCCTAATCGCACACTACTCTCTAGGGTTTAGTTTCAGGGCCCTACGTAGGATGCTATTGGCTGCTCTACAAGCATTATCATACCATGGTTTAGCATGGCAATGCGGCTGGGCAATGGGTCTGGAAAGCAGTGTTTCAATCTTAGCTAAAAGATTTGTGAAGTCAGTTAGGATGCAAGCTGGTTTGCAGGGCTGGTTCACAAGGGCAGTACTATCTCATATCACCTGGGATATAATGCTGTTCAGGTTTACGGTTCGCCATACCACCCTACACCATGGGTCCTTGGTAGAAAAAACCTGAGGAGGCAAAGGCTTATTAAGTCATTAACTCAATTAATCTTACCGAGTTTCACTGTAGAACCTCCTCGAACTAGCGTGGGAATCAGGGCGACCCCCTGTAGTCACACACTGATTCAAAATTGAAGGTAATGTATAGATAGACACACATCTATAACAAGGTTTTCACCCATTTGCTGTTTACATCTCATGCATTTATAGTCATTTCAGATGCCCCTGGTGATGGACGTACCCTACATTTTTCAAGCACGCTCGAGCCCCGAGCGTCAGCTCCACGTAGTGAACTGAAGAGCTAAGCCCTTCTGCTGCAAGCATTCATTCTCTCCCCCTGTCACGTGCCCGCTTACTTCTTCATGGTGGGTTCACCTCTGGCTCAGTGTCCCTCCCGGCACCGCGTAGGTACAGAGTGGTTCTAATCGAGGCTTCTTCAAAGGAACTCCACTTCCTGCCACCTCATCATAGGAGGATGTCACATGTGCGGCGGAATACGCTTGAAAGACTAGAACGGTAACCCTCGTGTGTTAACATGTCAACTTCTACATCTACACACAGTAGGCTACGATACGGACGGTCGCACTTTTTGCACGGATTCATTGTAAACTCATTTTTTGGAACGTTATCCAATCAATTGAGACGATTGAATACGTCCAATAGTTTTTTCTTCAAATGAACTATGTGTCTTTCTTTACAGATTTAAGGTTTTCCAAGGTCGATGAGTTCTCGCCACCCTAGGCACAACAGTTAATGGTATTAACTACTGCTCAAGACTCTCGATGATCAGTTTAAAATTTTAACCTGCGATTTCCATTGCCGGAGAGAGGAACAGGTATATTCCGGTTTGTGCAATGCAATTCTACACGTTAAGTGACGCATCTATTGTCTTATATGCGCCCATTATTAGTAGTGATGATTATATAGTGTGCAATACTTGTCCTGAAGAAGGTGACGAATCATTGATCTTTCACCGAAACGCAGCGTCAACAGTTGTTTTACAGTTTTTATGAATTTTTAATATTGCTTTTAAACACATTGTTTTCAATTATATCGATGTTATATATAATGACTATGGTACTTATGAACATATGCTAGTGTTTACATGATTTGTTAATCTATGCATTTGCACTTTAATACATGCTTGAAATACTGTGGTTTTGATGTTGTTGTTGTCATTCAATAAAGCATAATACATTTAAATATATAATTCATATTTAGCTTTGCTTTAATATCATTTTTTGAGTTTATGATTATTTCCTCACAACTTAGCAAACTTGATGTTTTCTCTTTTTGCATATTTAATAATGTATTTTGAGTGAAGTTTTGGAATATCATATCACAAAGGTTTTGTATTGCGTTTGCCGAGTTGTAATTTAAATTATTGTTATTTTCATTAATTTATGGAAAGGGAATCTTTTTGTTTGTTCTTAATACGTCACAGACCAACCCTGTCTTAAAAGACTATGCCTCTAACCATTCCGCCATCTTAGGTTAGTGGGTTTCTGGAAAGACAGAAGACGGTAATCCTCGCCTGTTAATGTGTCATAGACCAGCCCGGGTCTCTGTCTCAAAAGACTAGGCCGCTCGCCCTTACCATCGGTTGGAGCATTTAAAGCACACCACCCAGCCGCCTTGGTAAATATTTGCCCTGACAATAAAATACCTCCAGCTCTCCGGGGAGACCTTGAAGTGGATACCTATAAACCGAGTCCAGAAAAGGTTTGTATCGGTCAGGTTGGAGGGAAGCGGTCGGATTACCTACACTATATATTTATTTCTTCTCGAAGCTTCAATGCATATTCTCCTTACCAACTTTTAATGGGGACTGTTCACAGGTAGGGGTATGTCCGTGCTTACTACTGTGTTCGCGACAGACTTTTTTTGGAAGTAAGAGTCAAAAAATTGTATCAACTACTCTATTGACCAGTGTTGCCTGGAGCTGGTGGATATGTTACTCTGTACCCATCCCTTCATATGGCTAGGTCCAACCAGTAAGTGAAATATTGTTAGAACCTTATCATAATCTATTCAGAGTATTCCTTGGAATATCATCATTCAGGCCAATTTCATGGCTTTGCAACCTATATATATCCATTTTTGTTCCATAAGCAACAGGATTCTGTTGGGGTCTCTGGTTGTAGTTGGAATATACGGTTTGTCCAGTACTGTCCAGTATAGATTGTCTACTGTGTGCTTTTTCTCAGCTTAATGTGTGGTGAAGCGTGTCATAATCCTCTCGCACCTAATGTTAGTTTTATGCTCCATGATTCTTTCACCTTTCGTGTTGCCATCCCCATATGTACTAGGTTTCATGGACATCTGATAATGTAGGTAACATTGGATGAGTTACAATTTGTGTGTCTTTGTTGTTCCCATGGGTAGCTGAGACCTACATCAATGCTTTTTGTATTTTCAGTTAGTTTGCACATGTCACATGTTCCACATCTAGTGTGTTCCGTGACTGGGGGAAGATCCCATAGAAAAGTGGTTTCTCCAGGTTAAAGCCATTAAGAATTTAGAATGCGCTCATTTCTAAGTATGATACGCTTAATATGATTAGAGGCGGTGCTAAAGGTAGTGGCACAGATGGTGTTATTGTTTTGTGGTTTTTCCACCTTTTCCAGGAGGGCCTCCCTATGGCAGTTCAGTGCTCTCTTCTGTGCCTTCCTGATAACTCTGGTAGGGTACTTTCTCCTTTGGAGTTTCCCTGCTAATGTTTCCAATTCTCTCTTAAAAGTCCCTTGTATCTGAATAGTTCCTACATAAACGGAGGAACTGCCCTACCGGTAGGTTCTACCTCATTGACCTGGGATGGAAACTCTCAAATAGCAGGAGGCCATTCCTGTCAGTAGGCTTGTGAAATACTTGTGTTTTTAATTTGCCATCCTTAGGAGTTATTTCCAAGTCCAGAAATGAGAGACATTCCTTTGTGACTGTGGATGTGAAAAGCAAGAGGGGATTGCGGCAACCAAGCCACCACAGAAAATCCATGTTGGACTTTTCGTCCCCCTACCTATCAGAAACCGAGTTAATGACATAATGCCCACAAGTTTTCATGAAGGGCACATGTACATGGTTTTTCTCCGAGTGATGATTTGCTTGACATAAATGTATAAATATATTTTTTTTAAAAAGTATATTGATGATTATTCTTGAAAGGGATCGTAGACTTTATGTCAAATGAAGGGCACTGCCCTTGTAAGTGGCGATTGAAATAGAATGATTAATCAGCCGCATCACACCAAACAGTTCGAGAGGGGCTTCTTCATGTTAAGGCACATGATGTATTTTAATTGAAATGGCTTTCCGTTTTCTTTTCACTTGTACATATTTTTTCTTACTTACAGACCGTATATGGAGTGTGATTACAGAACCTATGTAAAAATATAGGTGTAGTAATCAATATATAAACTAAGGTAGATAAAAAGGTAGTAAGAAAAGGGATCAAACAGTCCGAAGAAAGCTGGGAAAGACACAATATCTGGCTGAAACATGTCGAGTTCACTGCAGAGTGGAGGGGTGAATGGTGCATAATCCACGGGCTTCACCACCATCCACGGGTGTTGAGATACCTTTTAGCCCTGACCAGGGAATCCATTAACAAAATAGATATTTGGATATCCCTGAGTTAGTTTTAATCAGTTTGTCTGCACTTATTTCCATTATGATCACGACCTTTTCCATATGTTTGTATTGTCTCCCCCACCCTATTGCTCCACCTCATGCGTTGATCTGCACAGAGGTGTGTTTAGCAGCCCAATGATAAAGCATGCCACAAATGTTTGTGAGTGAGGGCAGTTTTTCAAAGAAATGTACTTTGCCAGTTTTACCTCTCTTAAAAAACGAACTACACTCTCCTACTTCTTAGTGTGTGCTTATGTACTGGACTCAGTTCCGAGCCGTAGAACAGGTAGCAGCAGGGAAGCAGCATTAAGGAAATTAGAAACCAGATATATTTTGGAGTTAGACACCAAAACACCAGGGGATCTGCGTGCCACAGAGGATTTGTTTACATATCTCCAGGATTAATATTATCAAGTATAATCTTGGAAACTATTTCTTAGTCAATCTGTCCAGGATATCCAATGCAGTAAGAACTAAAATGGCTTAATGAATTGGAATTATTAGCCAAGATTATGCATAAGGATGGGTACTCAATGGCAGATTGAACAACCAAAAGTCTATGAAGGGAAATCTGAATAGCATATTGAATTAAATTAAATGTGTACAAGCATGAAGAAATCCAATATGGATTGCTAACTATTTATTATCATCACGTTTACACTTTTTGCACTTTACAAAGACAACAAAGGGTGAATGAATACCACATAGCACTTAATCTTCAGCACTTAGGCACAATGGCACTTTAAGAGTTTTGGGGATCAATGTCAAAGAGCAGAATTAGAACAGAGGATATTAGAACACAAAAATTACCATGAAGGGTATAGGAAATATCATTGGATTATCCAGAAATAATCAATGTGTAATAGAACGAAGTAAACGCTACTATTTATAGTGTAAGTTTGACATGTGAAATATTTTATGCACATTTGTGAGGAAGTATTAGGTTGTACTTCGGGTTATATTTAATTAAATGTTTTTATGCATTTGGGCAATGTATAGAAATTGTATTTAACATTTATTACTAGATCTTTTATGGAATGTGTATATTTTAACTCCTCGAATAACAATCTTGCAAGAAGTCTGTCTACAGCTCCCATGCCAAAACGAAGTCTGTATCACTTTAAATTTGTTTGTTCCACAATGCAACAGCATCATGTGATCAAGGCCGTTTTCAGGCTGAAACGCGAAATGGCGGATTGTTCCAAATAAAAATACTTTTGCACCAAATTGTGGTTTGTGCCCGTGGTTTTCCGAAAGATTGGGAGTGAGGAGCGGAGAAACCTTTGATATATAGATATATATATATATGTACATATATATATGTACATATATATATATATATATATATATATATATATATATATATATATATATTACCTACTGGCGGTCGCCAGTAGGTATATATAGTTAGGATTTTTTCCCTATGGGATTTTTGAAAATTCTATGTCTAATAACTTTGGCGTTTGTGGACGGAATTGGCTGAAATATTCTGGAAAATGGAACATTTTGTTTCTGAGCAGCCCTTGGAAATTTGGGGGGGTTTCGTCAAGGGGGGGCCGAGAAAAAAGGGGGGTCCCAAAACGTGTTTTTAACATTGAGTTTTCCATAGGGCGGTTGGCCTCACTTTTAGCCCGAACGGCTGAATGGATTTGCATGAAACTTGGCAAAATTGTAGGGACTGGTAGCCCGAAGTGCCTTTTCTAGGTCTCAATATATGTGCTCCAGTGGATTTTGAGAAATTAACGTTTAAAAAAAGATATATATCTGTAAGCGCGCTCCGGGCAGCGCTCCGGTCCGCGGACCTTAAGCGTACCGGAACTTCGCGTAGCTAAGCTGATTGGCTCTCCGGTGTCTGTCAACATTCTAAACAGTCCGGAGCGGCCGCCATCTTGTCTCTCGGTAGGATTGAGAGACAAGAGGAGGCCAAAACAAAGGCGAAAATGACCATAAGGGGGCATACTAGATCCTCCCTGACCCCCTAGGTTTAATGTGGAGGTTTTAAAAGGGCCCCGCGGGGCAAAAAAAACAAAAAAAAAAATTTGTTTTTTTTGCGTGGGGAGCGCCCGGTCCGCGAACCGGGAAGCGTTCTGGGCAGCGTACTGCAATGAAAAATGAATGATAGACTTTTCAAATGCTGTATGTTAATTGATTGTTGTTTTTGTTGATTATTTTTTATTTTCTTTATTTTTTAAGCATTTTTTTTATTGTGATTGTGTTTCATAATTTATTAAACTTTCTAACATTTCATTGTCAGAAATTTCATAATTATCATGGAATATACATTGTAGTCTCTGAGGGTGTAAAATGTCCTCATTTGCAAGGAGGTTATCTACTGCTTGTACACATTGCAGTAGTTCATTGTCCCAAGTTTCATCGAAAAATTCAATGTCAATTTGATCAATTGTATCAATCAATTCTTGGCTGCTCTCTTGCAGGTCCATTTCAAAAGAAACTTGGTTTTCGCCTTCCATTTTGCCTGAAATTTGGATTAAAAAAATATATATTAGTAGAGATAGGGCAATGTTGGGAATAATTTTAGATAGGCATTTTTTATCAGTGAATTTATCTTTGGGCAGTGTATAGTATCAGAGTGGAAGTAGGAATATAAAAAAGTGTATGTGATTTAACGTAAGTAAATTCATAATTATACAAGAGAAGCCTAACTCCATCCATAACTATAACATAGAAGTCTCTCTAAATCTATAACTACTACAGAGGGATAGTATATATCTATCAGAAAAAGTTTACCATATTAACTTATAGTGCACAATATACTTCAGTTTTAAAAATAAAAACTTACCTTTAGAAAGAAGTTGAAGGAATTAGTGAAAATACTATTGAAATGTACAGCAAGAAGTAGTAGTCAAAATGGCGGTGTTTTCTTCTCTTCCTTTATATATATTCAGGTATATAACCAATGAAATGTCAGGTAAAAAAAGTAGAAAATGAAAGTAACATTTTCATTGGTTGTCAATTCCAACACTTCAGATGTGTTTTGTGAAGTAATTTACCTCACGGTATTTAGAGAGGTCTACAGGCTAAATGACTAAATGGAATTCCAATCAAATTTGTGAAAATGGTAGGGATTGGTATGTAGTATGAGCTAATCTATATTTGGTGAAATTGTCTCCAGTGGCTTTTCTGTGAACTACTTTCCCACCTTTTTTGATGGTGCGCTTCCCAGAGAGCGACCCGGTACGCGAACCGTTGAGCGCCCCGGTTCGCGAACCTTAAGCGTTCCGGGAGTCCACCATTTTGTGTTTCGGTCGAATTAAGATACAAGATGGAGGGCAAATAATGTTCAGAATGGGTAGAAGGGGGCACGGTAGAGTTATCTTGACCCCCTAGGTTTTCTGAGGGTGGCTGAGGAGGCTTATATGTGCGAAAAAAAAACATTTTTAAAAACAATTTCGCGAGGTTAGCTCCCGGTTCGCGTACCGGGTAGCGCCCCAGGGAGCGTACTTTGTTGGAAATTAGTGAAAAATGTTACAGTAAAATAATAATTGTGAGTGATCAGATGTAGGGTAGCTCTGAGAAGAGCTTTTGGGTTTATGGTACATTTAGGTACTTATAAGTAGGTACCAATGCACATTCTTAAATTCAGAGTGAAAACTCTGTTGCCCTCATCTGAGAAGTGAACTCCATCTCCTCTGTAGATATCTTGCATGTAGTAACGCAAGTTATTGTTGTACAGGGAGCCCATTCCATGGTCTCTCATGTAAGCTGAAACAGATTTGTTTACATGCTTCCTCGACTTCTCAATTTGTGGACAAAATTGGTTTGACCACCTCCATTTCTGTCTTTGGCATATATTTGAATATACCAAGGCAGTCTGAGGAAAAAGTGCCATTAATTGCTCAAAGGTGTCCTTTAAAAGCATTTCCAGACCTACACCAGTCAAAGTGCCCAAGTCATTACCTCCACAGTGCACAATTAACAGGTCAGGTTTGGGCAAATGCATAAAGGTTTTCACCAATGGTATCAATTGGTGACATTTTAATCCTCTGTGGCCAAACCACTTAATTTCCACATCTTGTAAATTGAGGTTAGGTAATTTCCTGTTTTGAACGTACCTTTGAGCCCAGTGAATATAACTATGTCCAACAATCCAGACAGAAAACATGGTGAGAGAAGGTTCTCCTGCAGTCAGATGAAGTGTGGCAATGAAATGGCAGTTGAAAAAATGAGAGTTTAAAATGAAAAAAACTGTGGAGTTTCTGTGTTCATGAAGCAGTAACAGTGATTGGTGGATTTTGATTGCTGAAAACAGAAAGTTAGGGTGCACGGATGTGTTCTTTGAAAGATGTATTTTGAATGGTCAATAAAAAATCATTAAATGAAAGAATGCACTGGATATGCAGGTGCACTGAGAGTTCAGAGTTCAATTGCAACAAAGTTGTGTGAACTTGCAAACACCAGAAGTCTTCCAAGAGGTGGTTGCCATGCAGAAAAGGCAGAAAGGGCAGAGGGGGGAAGGGTTTTCATTTGAAAAAAAGTGAGGGAAGAGTTTTGATTGGGTGACATGAGAGATATGTGTGAAGAATTACAGCATTTCTGTGCTTTTGATAGCTGCAGACTCTGGAGTGCATACCTTTTGCTCTGCTGAAGACAAATTGGTGTGTTTCTGAGACTGTTTTCAAACTCAAAGTATTTGCTAAGGTGAGAAAATATTTCTTTAATTTAGATAGAGAATAGTGTGCTTTTAGGAGAAAATTATGAATTATGTGGCGCAAATTGCTTGTAAATATGCTCCCACATGTGCATGGAAAATTTAGATTTTGAATGTTTGTGTTACATAGCCATGTTAAAAGTGATACAAACATGCTGCAAAGGCAATCAAAAAACGCTTTTATGTGTCTTAAGGACATTTTAAGTAATTTTCCCATGTGCAGTGTTTTGAAATTATGATTTGAAAATCGTTTTTGGGGAAAAGGAATTGTTTTTAAATTTATGACAAGGACATAATGGTGTATGCTTCTTTATACGGCAATTGACTGTCCCTGATGTTATTTTTCCCATTTTAATGTAAGACCTTTCTCTGTGGCGCAAGTTGCTTGTAAATATGCTCCGACCTGTGCATGGGAAATTTAGATTTTAAATGTTTGTGTTACATAGCCATGTTAAAAGTGACCCAACCATGCTGGAAAGGCAATAAAAAAACACTTTCATGTGTCTTAAGGACATTTTAAGTAATTTCCCTCTGGGCAGTGTTTTCAAATTATGAATTGAAAATCGTTTTTGAGGTAAAGGAATGTTGTTAAAATTTATGTGCGCCATATGTCCACAAATTTCGTTTTCAGGGGTGCAGCAGGGTGTTCTTGAGACACCCCTGCACCTTTGGAAAAATTCCTAATTTGCGATGAGCTAATTGCTAATCGCAAATTGCACCTTCATTCCTATGGGCCTCCTGCTCCATGGAAATGAATGGGTAATTTGCAATTAGCAATTTGCTCATCGCAAATTAGGAATGGTAAAGAATCGCTATTTATTCCTTAAAATTCGCTATTTTGGAAATGCAAAATAGTTATATGATACATATGGCGGTTGATGTCTAACAAGATAAGAAGCTTAGGGATACATTTATGATGACTGGCGCAATGAAGTGGACATCACTTACTTCATTGGTAGAGCTTTACATGTATTATGTCCTCTGTATTCTTCATCAAGCGTAACTTTAATCTGCAATCCTGAGTAGGCCTCACCTTAAACAAACCTCTGGATAGGCCACACCTTATCGTCATCCTGAATTAATCATTTAAAATGCTAGGGACAGATTTATGATAGGTGTATGCCTCTTTTGCGCCACTTACAAAACACTGTCCACGGGGAAATGACTTAAAATGTCCTTAAGACACATGAATGTGTTTTTTTAAAGCGTTTGCAATTTTTTCGGGTGACTTTTAACGAGAAAGCCGTCGAATCTAGAAACAAACGTGCTTCTGCTCCTTGGTTTTCATCTAAGCTTAAAGAAGCTCGCCAACATTGTAAGAGAGCAGAAAGAATTTGGAGAAAAGACTATCACCCTTATGAGAGAGTAAAATTTAAAGATTTGACAAGATCCTATCATAAAATGATTTGGAGTGAAAAAAAAGCTTATTTCGAACGTCGGATAGATGATTCGGACAATTCTTGTAAGGAGATTTTTAAAATTGTTAGAGACTTTACTTCGCCATCTTTGGCCATTCCTGTTCAGGGTCATTCTAAGTCTTGGCTAGACGAACTTGCACATTATTTTGTTGACAAAATAACTAGCATCCAAGCCGACCTTGCCATTTATTCTAAACAGTCTCGGGTTGTTGACCCTGACGCTCTTCTTTCTGTTAACCCCATTCTTGGGGAATTTCCGCAGTTAAGCCCTGCCGCTTCATTAGACTACCTGACAGGCTTGAAATCGGGCTCCCCTCTTGATCCTTGCCCGGTCTCTTGTCTTAATAAAATAGCCGTTGCGCTAAATGGACCCATAAACTCCATTCTGAATTCTTCACTATCGTCTGGCATTGTCCCACAGGCCTGGAAGAGTGCTCTTATTCTTCCATTAATTAAAAAACCAAATCTTGATCCCATCATACATGCCAACTATAGGCCTATCTCTCTCCTCCCCGCTCTGGCGAAGGTGGCGGAAAAGCATGTGCACCGATCTATCTCGGATTTCATCGAGAATAACAACTTGTTGCACAGTACGCAATCTGGGTTTCGTGCGAATTACAGCACAGAGACCGCATTGCTGGAAGTCACCACCGCCATCAGAGAGGTCTTAGACTCGGGAGGCAAGGCTATGTTGGTTATGCTAGACTTGTCGGCGGCGTTTGACACCGTCCCCCATGATACCCTCCTAATTCGACTCTGGGAGTGTGGTCTTAGGGGGACGGTGTGGAACTGGCTTAAGTCATTTCTAGCCAGCCGTCGGCAAACGATCTGGGCGCCACCTCACTCCGCAGCTATGTCAGCCCTGGAAGTGGGGGTCCCTCAGGGGTCTATTCTTAGTCCCCTGCTTTTCAACATCTTTATGGCCCCCCTTGCAGAGGTTGCGGAGTCGTTTGGCGCTCAGATCGTGTCTTACGCTGATGACACCCAGCTCTTGTTCACTCAGAACAAGAACGAGATGTTTGATGGGACTCGTATCAGCGGCTGCTTAGAAGCAGTCTTTGATTGGTTCAAGAGACACGGCCTGAAATGCAACTCCGACAAATCGGAGCTGCTTTTTTTCGGGTGCGTCTCTGAACCAAACTGGAAAAGTTGGTGGCCTCAGGATCTTTTTCCCCCTGCCAATGCTAGCACCAAGGCTAAAAATCTGGGCATCATTGTCGACAACGAGCTGACTTTTGGCCCCCAAATAGCCTGTCTTGCTGGGAAATGCTTTGGTATCCTGAGGATGCTCAGGAAATTCCTCCCTTTGATTTCCGTGAACCATCGCAGGGTTATCGTCCAAGCATTGGTAGGGTCACGTATGGATTATGTTAACGTCCTTTATCTGGGTCTTCCCAAATATTTAGTAAGGAGACTTCAGGTTGTGCAAAACTCAGCCGCTCGGGCTATCTATGGTCTTCCTAGAAAAGCTAGTGCCTCTAATTTGCTGAAGGAATTGCACTGGCTCCCTATAGCCAAAAGGGTGCTGTTTAAGAGCTTGACGTTAACTTACAAGGCTCTTCATGACTTGGGTCCCAGGTACATTAAAAAGCGTCTTGTTTTGTATAAACCGAGCAGAGCTCTTCGTTCTGCCTCCTTGTTTCTAATGTCCGTTCCTTCCATCAAACGAACTAGACAAGGGGGGCGCTCTTTTCACTACCTGGCCCCACACGCGTGGAATAAATTGCCTCTTGCTCTTAGACAAGCCCCCAGCCTGATGCCCTTTAGAAAGGCATTAAAAACCTGGCTTTTTACTTATGAATTGTGAAGTCTTTTAATTTCAGTTATGTTTCCTTTCCAATAAAGGCCCTCTTCGCCAAAGCGCCGGGACACTCCATTGCGAGTAGCCGTTGCGCTATAGAAGAGCCCAATTAACATAACATAACATGGGTATGTGACTCAAACAGTCAAAATCTAAATTCACCATGCACAGGTGGGAGCATATTTACAAGGAATGTGCTCCATGGGGAAAGGTCTTATAATGTAATATGGGAAAAATGACATCAGAGACACTGAAATGCCTTATAGAGAAGCATACACCATTATGTCCTTGTCATAAATTTGCAAACCATTACTTTTCCCCAAAAACGATTTTCAAATCATAATTTGAAAACACTGCACATGGGAAAATTACTTAAAATGTCCTTAAGACACATAAAAGCGTTTTTTGATTGCCTTTGCAGCATGTTTGTATCACTTTTAACATGGCTATGTAACACAAACATTCAAAATCTAAATTTTCCATGCACATGTGGGAGCATATTTACAAGCAATTTGCGCCACATAATTCATAATTTTCTCCTAAAAGCACACTATTCTCTATCTAAATTAAAGAAATATTTTCTCACCTTAGCAAATACTTTGAGTTTGAAAACAGTCTCAGAAACACACCAATTTGTCTTCAGCAGAGCAAAAGGTATGCACTCCAGAGTCTGCAGCTATCAAAAGCACAGACATGCTGTAATTCTTCACACATATCTCTCATGTCACCCAATCAAAACTCTTCCCTCACTTTTTTTCAAATGAAAACCCTTCCCCCCTCTGCCCTTTCTGCCTTTTCTGCATGGCAACCACCTCTTGGAAGACTTCTGGTGTTTGCAAGTTCACACAACTTTGTTGCAATTGAACTCTGAACTCTCAGTGCACCTGCATATCCAGTGCATTCTTTCATTTAATGATTTTTTATTGACCATTCAAAATACATCTTTCAAAGAACACATCCGTGCACCCTAACTTTCTGTTTTCAGCATTCAAAATCCACCAATCACTGTTACTGCTTCATGAACACAGAAACTCCACAGTTTTTTTCATTTTAAACTCTCATTTTTTCAACTGCCATTTCATTGCCACACTTCATCTGACTGCAGGAGAACCTTCTCTCACCATGTTTTCTGTCTGGATTGTTGGACATAGTTATATTCACTGGGCTCAAAGGTACGTTGAAAACAGGAAATTACCTAACCTCAATTTACAAGATGTGGAAATTAAGTGGTTTGGCCACAGAGGATTAAAATGTCACCAATTGATACCATTGGTGAAAACCTTTATGCATTTGCCCAAACCTGACCTGTTAATTGTGCACTGTGGAGGTAATGACTTGGGCACTTTGACTGGTGTAGGTCTGGAAATGCTTTTAAAGGACACCTTTGAGCAATTAATGGCACTTTTTCCTCAGACTGCCTTGGTATATTCAAATATATGCCAAAGACAGAAATGGAGGTGGTCAAACCAATTTTGTCCACAAATTGAGAAGTCGAGGAAGCATGTAAACAAATCTGTTTCAGCTTACATGAGAGACCATGGAATGGGCTCCCTGTACAACAATAACTTGCGTTACTACATGCAAGATATCTACAGAGGAGATGGAGTTCACTTCTCAGATGAGGGCAACAGAGTTTTCACTCTGAATTTAAGAATGTGCATTGGTACCTACTTATAAGTACCTAAATGTACCATAAACCCAAAAGCTCTTCTCAGAGCTACCCTACATCTGATCACTCACAATTATTATTTTACTCTAACATTTTTCACTAATTTCCAACAAAGTACGCTCCCTGGGGCGCTACCCGGTACGCGAACCGGGAGCTAACCTCGCGAATTTTTTTTTTTAAATGTTTTTTTTTCGCACATATAAGCCTCCTCAGCCACCCTCAGAAAACCTAGGGGGTCAAGATAACTCTACCGTGCCCCCTTCTACCCATTCTGAACATTATTTGCCCTCCATCTTGTATCTTAATTCGACCGAAACACAAAATGGTGGACTCCCGGAATGCTTAAGGTTCGCGAACCGGGGCGCTCAACGGTTCGCGTACCGGGTCGCTCTCTGGGAAGCGCACCATCAAAAAAGGTGGGAAAGTAGTTCACAGAAAAGCCACTGGAGACAATTTCACCAAATATAGATTAGCTCATACTACATACCAATCCCTACCATTTTCACAAATTTGATTGGAATTCCATTTAGTCATTTAGCCTGTAGACCTCTCTAAATACCGTGAGGTAAATTACTTCACAAAACACATCTGAAGTGTTGGAATTGACAACCAATGAAAATGTTACTTTCATTTTCTACTTTTTTTTACCTGACATTTCATTGGTTATATACCTGAATATATATAAAGGAAGAGAAGAAAACACCGCCATTTTGACTACTACTTCTTGCTGTACATTTCAATAGTATTTTCACTAATTCCTTCAACTTCTTTCTAAAGGTAAGTTTTTATTTTTAAAACTGAAGTATATTGTGGACTATAAGTTAATATGGTAAACTTTTTCTGATAGATATATACTATCCCTCTGTAGTAGTTATAGATTTAGAGAGACTTC
Source organism: Lissotriton helveticus (assembly GCF_964261635.1). Taxonomy (NCBI): domain Eukaryota; kingdom Metazoa; phylum Chordata; class Amphibia; order Caudata; family Salamandridae; genus Lissotriton; species Lissotriton helveticus. The sequence goes on along the minus strand of NC_136063.1, from coordinate 653,360,314 downwards.
TCTGTTATAGTTATGGATGGAGTTAGGCTTCTCTTGTATAATTATGAATTTACTTACGTTAAATCACATACACTTTTTTATATTCCTACTTCCACTCTGATACTATACACTGCCCAAAGATAAATTCACTGATAAAAAATGCCTATCTAAAATTATTCCCAACATTGCCCTATCTCTACTAATATATATTTTTTTAATCCAAATTTCAGGCAAAATGGAAGGCGAAAACCAAGTTTCTTTTGAAATGGACCTGCAAGAGAGCAGCCAAGAATTGATTGATACAATTGATCAAATTGACATTGAATTTTTCGATGAAACTTGGGACAATGAACTACTGCAATGTGTACAAGCAGTAGATAACCTCCTTGCAAATGAGGACATTTTACACCCTCAGAGACTACAATGTATATTCCATGATAATTATGAAATTTCTGACAATGAAATGTTAGAAAGTTTAATAAATTATGAAACACAATCACAATAAAAAAAAAATGCTTAAAAAATAAAGAAAATAAAAAATAATCAACAAAAACAACAATCAATTAACATACAGCATTTGAAAAGTCTATCATTCATTTTTCATTGCAGTACGCTGCCCAGAACGCTTCCCGGTTCGCGGACCGGGCGCTCCCCACGCAAAAAAAACTTATCATATTATAAAAAAAAAAAAAGAATTTCAAAAAGCATTTTTTTCCAAAAAACAAAAGGTGCCATATGACGCCTATACATGTCCTTAGGGCATGTATGTGTGCCATATGCCCCCAAATTTCTTTTTCAGGGGTGCAGCAGGGTGTTCTTGAGACACCCCTGCACCCTTGGAAAAATTCCTAATTTGTGATGAGCAAATTGCTAATCGCAAATTAAACCTTCATTCCTATGAGCCTCCTAGCCCATGGAAATGAATGGGTAACTTGCAATTAGCAATTTGCTCATTGCAAATTAGGAATGGTAAAGAATTGCTATTTATTCCTTAAAATTCGCTATTTAGGAAATGCAAAATAGTTTCATGCTACATATGGCGGTTCATCTGTAACAAGATAAGAAGCTTAGGGATAGATTTATGATGACTGGTGCATCACCAGGGATGTGTCAGTCATCCTGCGCCGCTGTTCCGCCACCCATGGTGTGCTGCATTTAGAATACGGGGCATCATGGGGCAAAAATGGCACAGATGCGTGACGTATCTGTGCTGTAAAGGTAGTGATTGCTGGAGTTGTATCGCAAGTGCGATGCAGCTCAAGCAAGGCTCAGGGGTGCCCCATCTCCACAATGTTGCGTCAAGACCTATGCCTGCTTAAAGCAGGCGCAGGGTTTTGACGAAGCTTTCTCCTATCTGATTGTAAATACGGCACACCATGGGTGGCAGAGTAGTGGTGCACGTTAACTGGTGCATGCCTGGGGATGTGCCATTTAACATAAATCTGCCCCTTTACATTTAAGTATGTGCAGGACACACAGAGTCGGTGAGGCTTATCCAAGGTTAAGAAGAGATGAGTCCTGTTCACTGAAAATTTAGACATAGTCTTCACCTGCTTAGCATTGCTGGACATGGCTAAATAATAGCTGCAAAATATTACTCTTGTTAAACAATTTTACTATTATAATCTCTGAGATGTGTCTCTTACTCTGCAACATCTCATTGTTGTTATCTTTCTTTAAAGATAAAGACAACCTCAACATGAGCGACAATCTGCAATCAGTTGATTTTGACCTCATCATTGAACTTGTAATTGAAACATCAGTGGATGTTGATCCCTTGGATGATTTAAATCCTGAGGATGAAGAAGAGCGTGATGAGGATGCAGATTTGTCCGAATTATATGACATAGGATGGGAAGCTGACCTGCTTGAGCCTATGGAAATATAAACATTTATTTTTAAAATTTATAATTAATAAAAAGTAAAAAGGTAAACCGTTTAATTTAAAAATAAAGACACCTTCAAAAGCAGGTTATGTGTAGTGTCTTCAATAAAATATTAAAATATGCTCATAAAATTAGATCAGATTCACATATAAAATAGCACAGGTAACATAAATATAAATGTCATTTCTTTTCTGCTATTTCTGTATTGTAAATTTGCAAGGACTAAAAAATCTTCTATTTAAAATGTCAAGTAGTGTGTTAAGTTTTTGATCACTGTTATTGTTTTACTGTTTGGTAATAATGGTTAATAACATTTTTTATTATATTTTACCACAGATTCAACTGCAGATCATTTCAAGATTTCACCATGCCAACAATAGAAAGACAGAGAAAGGCTGCAAAACGTCAAAGACAGCAGGTGAAAGAAAATAAGCAGCAGTCCTCTAACAAAAAGATTTGTCAAGTCACGAAGAAAGCACCGGGTAAGAGCACAAAATATTTCATAAGAAATATGTGTAGTAAAAAAAATATTACTACAGAAAATGTTTCAGTCCATAAAACGAGAAGGAATTCAAATGGAAAGGAAAGGCCAATCAAAAATGTTACTGCTAGAGCAAGAGATAACTCTGTGCATGATAGTAGAAGGAAACAACAGTTTAGGGAGATTCGTAAACGAATGTTCCGCAACAGGATAATTGGCAATTTGTTAAAAAATATCAAGAAAGGTCAACAGAAACTGGTTTTTTATAAGAGAAAAAAAAAAGTTGAGAAAGTTATTGATCAGGCATTTGAAATTAAACGTAAGTTATTTATTTTGATAATCAATAGAATTAGGAAGCTAAACAAGGCAATTTATGATTTCAAAAGAAATAGTAGATGGAAGAGAATAGTTAATCGTAGTAATTTTTGTGAAGTTTTTTCTGGAGAATGGATGCATAGTTCAAGCTGTGAGGCATTTTTTAATGAGGAGAGTTATTTCCAGGATAATGATTTGGTGCATGCAGTTGACACCAGTGGTCGTGCTTATGAAGTGAAAGATGGTTGTCCAGTTGAAAAAGAAAAACTTGTGACAACAGAGGCAGAAGAGGTGTTAGGTAATGAGGTTTTAGGAAGACGTGCTAAGGGTCCTGTGTACACCTGGAAGTGTAGTAGTATTTGCAGTGTGCGACAGGATTCCATCAATTTGCTTTGTGATTTTGTACGGTCATTTAATAAGAAAAGTTTGAAGCAGAAAATAAGGTTGTTGCAAGAATTAGATCCTTGCAGAGTAAGAGAAGTGACAGGTTTGCATGGTCATTCACTGGCTTGTCTTTCCAGGAGAGTATGCCAGAGTGTTTTTCATCATTTCAGGATGCTAGCAGTGCATCATAATAAAGTGAGGAAATCAGTTAGAATGTTGTATTATGCTAAGAGTCCAGCAATTATGCTTAAACAATTATGCGCTGCTCTTTTGCATGGTTCTGAAATAGATGTGAAGAATATATGTGAAGAAATTGAGTTTTGTTACTTTGGAAGTAAAGAGGAGAATGTTGAAATTGAGCAAGAAGAAGAGGGTCATGTGGAAGATAGTGTACAGGTTTCCAGTACAGATAATTTCCAGAGGGAAATTGCGACGTTTGAGGTGAAATCAAGTGAGAGGCCTAATTTCACTTGTGTGTGTTGTCGACGCACTTATTATAAGAATCAGACTAAGTTAGTGGATTTATATGCAAAAAGTGAAAGGGAAGATAATAGTGAATGGAAGGATTTCGCAACATACTTGATGGTAGAAAATTGTTTTGATTTGGGATTGGATCAACGTGTGTGTAGTTATTGTTGTTGCAAATTAAATCAAAACCAGATGCCTGCTAGAGCAGTTCATAATAATCTGGAATTGGTTGAGATTCCTTCTGAATTGAAGGATTTAAATACTTATGAATCTATTTTGATTCAAAGTATCCATCCCTTTCAGGCTATTGTAAGAATGGAGCCAAAGACAGGGAAATTGCCTCCATCAGATTTACAGAGAGGATTAAAGGGAAGAGTTGTTTATTTGCCTCTAGATTTGAAGAAAAACATTAACACAATTGGAGTAGAAAAAGTGGAAGAGGAACCTCTGGTTATCTTAGTTAATGGGGTTCCGACAAAGAATAAGAAAATATGGCAAGATTTAGTAGATGTTAGGAAAGTTAAAAAGGCAACATTGTATTTGAAAAAAAATAATAAATACTATAAGAATGTATATGTTGCAGAAGAGGAAGTAAGTGAGGAAGAGGATAGCGATTTGTGTACTGGTCAAATTGAGAAAGTAGAACCCTCTACTAGTGAAGAAATATATGAACATTATAGTGTTCATCCTTTGCATTCCAAGGAAGTCATGGGGAATGCTATTGAGTTGTTTCAAATGAAACAAGCCAAAGTGAGTCCCATTAGTGTTTGGGAGGAAAGTTTGGAAGCTCGGTGTTTCCCACAGCTTTTTCCAACAGGTCAGGGAGGAAGATATGATGAGCGACCTCATCAAATTCCTGCTTCTGAATACCGGACTTTGCGATTGTATGCAGGAGATGCTAGGTTTCGACAATGCATTCCCTATTTGTTTCATCTCCTGTTTGAAAGCGATCTATCTGGACTGTCATATGCAGTGAACCACATCTTGAAAAGTGGTATACACATGCAAAACATCTCGGCAAGTGACTTTATGGATAAAGTCAATGTCCAAGACAGTATTTTGGATTCTCACCTGATTAATCTCATGGCGTGTCAGCGTGGTACTAATGAGTACTGGTACCGTCGTCATGGTGATTTAAAATGTATGCTGAGGAACTTAGGTACTCCCACATGGTTCCTCACTCTGAGCTGTGCCGAGTATGGCTGGGAAGACTTACTTGAATTTCTACGAGAGGCAAATGCTAACGTAGATAACATCGAATTCAAGACACCCGGAGAACTGTGCTCTTTGGATCCAGTCAATGTATGTAGGTACTTCAATCATAGATTTGAAGCTATGATGTCTTTCATCATGAATAAGAAGAATCCACCTCTTGGAGAAGTGTTGGATTTCTTCTGGAGAAAGGAGTACCAAGCAAGAGGTGCTCCTCATATACATATGTTGCTGTGGATCAAGGATGCACCTAAATTTGGAACGGATCCAGAAGACTCAGTGATGAGTTTCATCCAACAGTATTCTACGTGTGCTGTTCCAAACGCAAAGGAGAAGAAAAGCCTAAGAGAAAAAGTTCTGCGTTTCCAAAGCCATCGATGTGGAAAGTACTGCCGTCGTAAATTCCGAAACAAGGACAAGTTCTACACCAAATGTCGTTTCGGTTTTCCACGACCGGTGATTTCTAAAGGAAGAGTAAACAGTTTGATGTCTTCACTGCGACATAATGTGATGAAGAAATCACCTAAAAACACATACAATTTGAAGAGGAACGAAGAGTCCAAGTACATCAACGACTACAACCCGGTGATTTTGTCCATGTGGAATGCTAACATGGATATACAGTTTGTGGCTGATAACTGTATGGCTGTGGCTCGGTATGTGACGTCTTACATCACCAAAAAAGAGAAGACAGAATTGAAGGATATGTGGGAGGACATTTCCCATGAAAAGAGCCTCAGCAAGAAGTTGTACAGTTTCAGTCTGAAGATGTTGTCGCATCGAGAAATTGGAGCTTACGAATGCTCTGACCGGTTGTCTTCAGCAAGTCTCTATGCCAAGTCCAGGAGTATCGTTTGGGCGAGTCTTGGTCTTGCTGCAACGCGTAATCGAGTTCTGAAACCTGTGCGGGAAATTGAGTATTTGGCGGAAAAGGAGCCAAACAGTACCGACATTTTGAAGACCAACATGTTGGATACATATTATCCAAATAGAAGCAGTCACCTCGACAATGTTTGTCTGTATGAGGTTCTTCAAAATTACATATTCAAGAGGAACATCAAAGAAGATACTGAGAAAGGAGTGTATGCTGTAATAGGAAGTGAGGGATGTCTGGTCAAGCAAAGAAAATGCCACTTGGTAAACCATCGAAAATTGAGTGGCGAATCTCCTGAAAAAAAGGAGTTTTTCTATTTAGCACTTTTGCAACTTTTCAAGCCTTGGCGTGCAGAAGAGGAACTGCTTGGAGATTTCCTCTGTTACGAAGACTCTTTCAATGCCGCCAAGGAGACCATAGAATGTCCTGCTTTTCCCAAATATGTAGAAATGTTGAATGCGGAAATTGAGCAGGAAGCAACGATTGCAGCCGAGATTGCCAGAGACAGTTCTCAGGACAGTCAGAGTTCTGCTTCATTGAGTCAGGATCCACTAGGAGGACCTGTTATCGAAAATGAAGCTGCCACTGCCATGAATGAAGTGGAAAGAGCCATGGCACATGCTCAGGAGGATGCGGTTAACTTAGAAGAGTTGGAAAGACAACTCAACGTTGAGCAGAGGAAAATATATGACGAAGTTACCATGCAAATTGATCATGGATTAAGTCATGACAAGAAAGAGTGCTCATGTACGTCGTTGAAGCCTGTCCGACTGTACGTGAGTGGAGAAGCGGGAACTGGAAAAAGTTTCCTCATTAAAGCAATTTCATGCTATTTGCAGGAAAGGACAGAGTCATCGCTGTCTTGTGTTGTCACCGCTCCAACTGGACTGGCAGCACATAACATTAAAGGGATTACTTTACATCGTTTACTGATGCTGCCAGTGGAGCATGACAACAAATTACAATATCACAAGCTATCTGGAGATGCTTGTTTTGAAGTTTCAAGAATCTTGAGGAAAATGAAACTTCTTATCATTGACGAAGTAAGCATGGTTTCCAATGTCATGCTTGCCTTTGTGCATTTGAGAATGCAAGAAGTTCTCAAAACAGAGTATGATGTGTTATTTGGTGGCAAACACATCATTGTTTTCGGAGATCTTCTGCAGCTGACACCAGTGAAAGGGCAACCTGTGTTCAAAATGCTCACGCATGAAGATACCAGGAAGTGCCTAGGCAGCATTGGCAACGTCAATATATGGTTAAACTTCAATTATGCTGAACTGCATGAAAATATGCGTCAGGCGAAGGATGAAGTTTACAAGACTATTCTACAAGATGTTAGAATTGGAAAAGTGACCGAGCATGGGAAAGAAGCTTTACATGCACGATTACTGTCAAATTTATATCCAGAACAAGATGTTGTGCCTGAGAATATTTTTCAGAAAATTACTGATAAGAAATCTGGAATATGTTTGATGCCAACTCTTGCAGAATGTGCCAAATTCAACAACAAAATGTTGCATTTAGAAAAGCAAGAGATTGTGAAACTGGAAGCTATTGACAGAGTAGAGCATATGGGATCAACAATTATTTTGTCTGAGAATCTGAAAACAAAATTGGATTCATTAGAGAAGAGTATATCTAAAACTGCAGGTTTTGAAAAGACTCTGAATGTGTGCTTGAACTGCCGTATAATTTTAAGAAGGAATTTACATGTTGAAAGAGGTCTGGTAAATGGATCAATGGGTAATGTTGTTGATTTTGTAAAATACAGAAATAGAGATGGAATTGAATTTTTAAAAATTAAATTTGATGGCATTGAGGAAGTACAGCTAATTGGTCGTTGCTCTGCTAGATTTTTGCTTGTAAAATACTTATATGTTCGCCGTAAGCAGTTTCCTGTTTGCTTGGCATATGCGGTGACAATCCATAAATCGCAAGGTTTAAGTGTAGACAGTGCATTGGTGAATATTGGCAGTTCTGTGTTCAAGGAGGGTATGGCATATGTGGCATTGTCACGAGTTAGAACTTTATCGGGATTGTACTTGATTGAGTGTGATGTCACAAACATTTGTGCTGATCTAGATTGTGTTAAGGAATACAATAGGTTAAGAAGAGAGTATGCGCCACATTTGCCTCAGTATCCTTTGTTTGAGAAACGTGTGGTAGGCCGGAAACGAAGAAATGTGACCAATACTGGGGAGGTTGTAGCAAAAAGACGAAAAGTCGATGAACCTAAAATTACAAGCAGAAACAAAAAGGATTCTGTTGAAGATGTTGTTGGTTTTCAATTTGAAAACAGTTCTGGTGTCAACTGCTATGCTAATGTAGTGGTTAATGTTTTGTTTTCTCTAGAAAATGTAAAAGAAGAGATTGTGGTCAATTCTGATCAAAGATTTTGCAGTTTGTTAAATTCTGTGTTAGAGAAATGTAGCACTGATAGAAGAAACATAGAAAGTGTGTCTGAAATTCGAAATCTGTTAGACAGATGTTCAGGCCAAACACAATTCTCTCAAAATATTCAGCAAGATTGTCAGGAGTTTTTAATGTATATGCTTGATGTATTACATGCTGAAGGTGTAGATGTAGATCAGCTGTTTGGGCTTTCTTATCAATGGCAGCATGACTGCGAGAACTGTATGGTATCAAGTACTACTAGTGTAGACTCAGAAAGATTTATATATTTAACTTTGCCAGACAGTAAATCAGTCTCCTTTAATAAGCTAGTAAAAGCAGCTGATCACAACATGGAGTGTAGCCAATGTAAATCTGAAATGATGTCCACATTATTTATACGAACATATGGCCAGTAAGTCATTTTAATGTTCCAACGATGTAGGCCTGATGGAACAAAATTGACAACTTTAATTAAAAATGTTGTAGCTTCGCAGTTGTCAATATCAGGAAGGACTTTTGTAACTGCAGCAATTATATATCATGACGGCCCTTCAATAACATCAGGACATTACACAGCTTATTAAAGTCTAGAAATGGCTGGTCATTCTGCAATGATTCTGTTTTAATTTTCAAAAAAAAATTGCCGTATGACCTTAAAAACTCTTACCTGGTGTTTTTAAAACCAAAATTTTAGGGAAATAATCTCGGGATGTGCTCTGTGGAATTTCAAGAAGTTCTAATGGCTCCTACACAATTTGGCCTTGAGGATAAGTGTAGTTCAGAGACATAGCTTCTAACCATAGGACTGGACGTCATGGAGAAATACGTGCACTTTGAATGAGTTCAGAAAAACTGTTTCTTTTTATAAGCTAATTGAAGCAGCCAATCAAAACATGGAGTAGAGGGAATGTAAGTCTGCAATGCTGTCTACTGTTTTACATTGCTTTGTGATTAAAAGTGATGTAGAGAATTAAATAATTGTAGTAGTCATAGAGGTAGTGTAAGTCTGCTTCATAGTAAGCAGTATCAGTGTCATAGGAAATGTAGAACATGACTGAGCAAGAAGGGGAAGATATTACTATTCCAGGATTGTGAAAATGATCTTCAACATTTTAATTCTGAAAGTTGCGGAAATGCCAAATGACGGGATTGGCTTACAAGAAATCCAAGAGTTATAAATGGCTCTGACCAGATTTGGCCTTGTGGAAACTTGTGGTAGAGAGCAAGAAGTCATTTATTGCATGTAACGTGTTTTTAAAAACGATGGAGATTTTCTTTCAGAAAGTGGCGGGCTGAAAGTAATAACAGCACAAAAGAGTGTAAGCTGTTCATAGGACATCCTTGGACGTCATGGAAAGTAAGTTAACTTTAAGGAGTTCTGAATTTTGATTTCTTATGTTGTATGGGTTTTTTAAACACAATCATTTTGATTGTGTTTTTTTTTCCCCGCTGTTATATGATGAATACCTTCAAGTCACTGTTTTTAGTGAATTTTGATACATTCTGAGAACAGCAAAAATAAACCATTTAACATGTATAATTAATTCTGTACTGTTTGCATTTATGATGTATATGTAGAACTGTGTAGGAGGCATGGAGAAGGTGAGGCTTCTGTAAGTGTCAAAGTTGTTGCATGCAGTGCTGCACTTCTGCGTATTCTTTCATATGCTAGACTACATCTGCACAATGAGATACCTAAGCAAAGGAAACACAAGTGATGTGATTGTGAAATGAGCAAAATAAATTGCACGTATTTCAATTACATCACCTGTGTTTCCTATCATTACGAATCACATTGTGCAGATCAAGTTTAGGTCTGTCCAGGGAAACATAGGAGGTTTGGACTTTGTTGAAGAGTGCAGTGGACATGACTCACTTCATTGGTAGACCTTCACATGTATTATCTCCTCTGTACTCTTCAACAAGTGTAAATCTCATCTGCAACCCTGAGTAGGCCTCACCTCAAACAAACCTCTGGATAGTAGACATCTTATTGGCATCCTGAAGCAATTATTTAAAATGTTAGTGTCTTGCGACACTTTTCTGAAACAACAGCAATGCAAAAGATGCACCATGTTTTAAGATAGGCCTCACTTCATCTGCATCAAGATACTGTTAGTTTAAAATGTATATCTTTAGGACTGTGTAGGGGGCCTGGAGAAGCAGAAGCTTCTGTAAGTGTCAAAGTTGTTGAAAAACTGTTTGTCCTTCAATCTTTTCCCTTGTCTTTTCTAATTTTTAAATACATGTTTTAATATTTTTCAAATGTTTGTTCTCTCTTTCACAGATTGAAAGTATAAAAACAAAAAGTGAGTAATTTAACGACAATTATAAGGTAAATATTTTGTACTCTTTTCGTTACATTTCTATCACATTTAACTACTATTAGTTCCACTGCTTCATTTCTTTAACCCTCAGTTTCCTGCCTTTGCTACTTCCCTCATTCCTTTCTCTATTACCTACTTACTCAACTCCTTCCACTCTTTTTCTCAGTCCCTCTCTTCTCATAGTTCCTCACTCTTGTTCACTCACTCCGTCTCTATTACTCTTAGTGTCTTTGACTGATCACTCTATCACTACTTGTTCATAATGCTTTCTCTGTGTAGTTGAAGCACACTAAGGGGAATATTATGAACACAGCCAATAAAATTATTGCTCTTTTTATTGGCAGAAAACTGGTGCAAAAGTGGTTTTAGCGGCAGTTTTCTGCCACAAAAGCAGCTTTAGCGACACATTTCTGCCAATAAAAGCTGCAAAACTTTTATTGCCTATGTTGATGATATGGCTCTATGTTACTTACATTTCTTTGCTGTTTCAATTAATCTTTTTCTGTTATTCTTTGTTTTCTGTTTTCTATTTTTTCTCTCTGTTATTCCTCATGTTTTAATCTTATTTAAAAATTCACTCACATTCTCCAAGAAACTCTTCTTTGTTAATGTTATACTCTTTTTTTTTCTTTCACTTCGTTATCTATTTTGTTTTTCACAATTATACCCTCTTCTGTCTTTTCTTCGGTAAATAGATCTATTAAACAGTATCTCTTCTTTACTCCCTATAGCTGTCTTTCTTTTAACATCACTCTCTGTTTACTTTCCTTATACTTACACTTTTTTTTTTTTGTAAATTTTTTTGGTTAGCTCCCGGTCCGCGTACCGGGAAGCTAACCCGGGAGCGAACCAAAAGAAATAGAGCTTGCCAGAGTGCTAAACATTCTAGCAATTTTTTTTGAAAGGGAAGGTAGTTCTGAAAAGAACTTTTTTTTTAATATTTTTGTTTTATATTTTTTTTTTATTTTTTGAACATTTTTTGTTTTTTTTGTATTTTTTTGAACGATTTTATATTTTTTTTGGGTTTTTTTTGGGGGGGGTAAACAACAAAAAACAGGCGTTGAAAAGGGCTCAACAGGAGCAAAAAAAATTACTGGGGGCGGTTAGGGCAATCATGGTGTTCATACGCCAGGTTGAGTGCATTGATGCTCATGTTGCCACAAGCTAATAATGCACGACAGTGCATACATAAGTGAATCATGTGCCCAAAATTTTCTTGAATATTTTGCACAGTTTCCCGTGCCTCTTCTGGTGTTAGAGAAATCGGTATTGTTGGTCTGGCCACAGGAGTTGGTCTTGGATTGTCCTGCATATCCCTTATTTCCGCCCGGCTGTAATTTAGTGGATGCTTCCTTGTCATGTGCCTGTGCATTGTGTGATTTCCATAGCTATATTTTTTGTCCGTCCCTCAGGACAATTGTTCTTTGCATATGCGGCAGGTGACATACCTCGCATTGACTTTTTTTTGGCCAGGAGGGATCGAATAAAACTGCCAGATGAAACTGGCTTTCTTTCTGGAAACCCGGGGCAACTCTTCTAAGAACTGTGGTTCTTCTCCCTCCTCATCCATTTCTTCATCTTCCTCCTCAGTGTTGGTAATGACCTGGGGAGGTGGTCCTCTCTTCCCATGAGGAGGTGGAGGTGGTGGTGGGGGTGCACCAGCTGAAGCAACCAATGAAGCCATTTTCCAACAAGCAAAATAGGTCTTCCTCTCACAATGATGAAAGTCAGAGTGAGGAAAGAAGGAGGGGTTTTCATCATTTGGGAAAAACAATACTTCTCAACCAATGAAAAGTGTTATTTTTAGGTCACCTGACCTAGCCTTACATCATTATGAAACCAAAAGTGAAATGAACCAATGAAAAGTTTTATTAACAAGTCACATGACCTCTCACGCTCATGTTACGCGCTGCGGAACGCGCCCCGGTTAGCTTCCGGGTCGCTGAGCTTCGCGCCTCGGTCCGCGCCCCGGGACACTTCCGGGTGCGCTAACGCGGTACGTCACAAGACGCATTACGCGGCAACGCGATACGTCGCGCTTTCGCGACGCGCCCCGGTTAGCTTCCGGGTCGCTGAGCTTCGCGCCTCGGTCCGCGCCCCGGGGCACTTCCGGGTGCGCTAACGCAGTACGTCATAAGACGCATTACGCGGCAACGCGATACCGTCACTAAGTTGATTTTTTACCGGTTCGCGGACCGGGTCGCGGCATCAAATTGAGCTAACGGGAAGCTTCCCGGTTCGCGGACCGGGAGCGAAACAAAAAAAATATTTAAAAAAAATTATTAATAAACATATAAAATATATTTTTGGATTTAAATAAGAATACATTTTACAGCTATAGATATTTGCTATTAAAAAACCATTGAAATTCACTGAAAAAACCATAGGTTATAAACCATATATAGTTAGGAATTAGCATTTACAAAACCTTGAAAATTCACTGAAAAAACCATAGGTTATAGACCATATATAGTTAGGAATTAGCATTTAAAAAACCTTATTTTACTCACACAAAACCAATGAAATTCCATATATAGTTAGTTGTACTAACTATATATCACGCACCCGCAATCCACTGCTGATCATGTCACATATTACATCATTCATGACATGGTCAGTGACATCACTGATGACATCACTGATGACATCTCAAATGACATCACTGATGACATCTCAAATGACATCACTGATGACATCACTGATGACATCTCAAATGACATCACTGATGACATCACTGATGACATCACTGATGACATCTCATTTGACATTACTGATCACATCACTGATGACATCATTCATGTGATAATACGATGAACCTCTTCAGACTCTAATATAACCTTAGATACACTCAGTGTAAACAGACACTCACAGACTGTCACTCATCCATGGAGTTACTTACACACCTAGTCAGTCATGCAAAGAATCAATCACACCTCCATTTTCACAACTATACAGTTATACACATCTTACTTATTCAAACATATACTAAAACATATTTACTCACTTATACAATCCTGGATACAAGAGCACAATGATCCATACAGCCACTCACACATTCACTGGCTCTTATGCACAGTTATTTATATATGTCAACTTTCACATGTACTGTATTTTACATATGTACTTACTTTGACATGTAGCACTGAGATATCCATTCACTCACCAATACAGTCATGCACACAGTCAACCGCCCATACAGCTGTTTCCACATGCACTTTTGAACCCATACATCTATGCACAGAGTCATACACCTCCCAGCCACCCACACACACACTCAGTCTCCCATACAAATGCTTGGGCAACCAATCAATAACCCATATAGTTACTCATATAGCTACTGATCAACACATGCAGCAGTTTACAGAACAACAGACATAATGATGCACAAATTAAGACAGTTTAGTCACTAACCCATGCACTCAGTGAGACACATTTAACCACTCACTCATACAGTCAGTCATGCACCTACTAAATCCTTCATCCAGATACTTATACATCCACTCATTCTTAAATATGTAAGACATATTTTAACTTTACAGAAAAATACAGTCACTGTATGATGTCATCAGTGATGTCATCAGTGATGTCATTTGAGATGTCATCAGTGATGTCATCAGTGATGTCATTTGAGATGTCATCAGTGATGTCATCAGTGATGTCACTGACCATGTCATGAATGATGTAATATGTGACATGATCAGCAGTGGATTGCGGGTGCGTGATATATAGTTAGTACAACTAACTATATATGGAATTTCATTGGTTTTGTGTGAGTAAAATAAGGTTTTTTAAATGCTAATTCCTAACTATATATGGTCTATAACCTATGGTTTTTTCAGTGAATATATATATATATATATATATATATATATATATATATATATATATATATATATATATATGGTATATATAGTTAGGATTTTTTCTCTATGGGATTTTTGAAAATTCTATGTCTAATAACTTTGGCGTTTGTGGACGGAATTGGCTGAAATTTTCAGGAAAATGGAACATTTTGTTTCTGAGCAGCCACTGAAAATTTGGGGGGGGTTCGTCAAGGGGGGGCCGAGAAAAAAGGGGGGTCCCAAAACGCGTTTTTCCCATGCCGGGAAAGGAGGAGCCAAGGCTGACTTTTAAATGCTCGTGATAACAACAGCTTCCTCAAATTGCACGCAGCATCTGAGGAAGTCGTAAGACGAAACGCGTCATGCTAAATGCAATAAAGAAGCTGAGCCAACAAACCCCCCGTGTGCTCTGCGTGTCTTTTAAAGAGGGACACTTTTGTGTTGAATATTTACACGTGCAATGCCGCTTGCACGACAGAAGCACCCGCCTCAAGCAGCTCGGCAGGAAAGCGGCGTTTGTGTTTTGATCTGCGGATGTTTGCCTGCCTGAACCGCCGTTGTAAGGGAGTTCCGCTATCTGCCAACCAGCTTGGATTGTGACTGACACAAGGTAATGCCGCTTACTCAAAACGGCTTACACAGGAGCGGGATTGCGATCAACGGCAAGCGTAAAGGGGAAAGCGGACCGAAGGCTTAATAAAGTATCACCGGTTGAATGCACCATCGGAAATAAAAAAGTGTGTTTACATCCAGAACGAATGGAGGTTTATGAGGAACATACCAGGCAATGGAAACAAATATTGCACCAATGAAATCAAAATTGAAAAACACACTGAAAGATGGCACCGAAGAAACTCGAAGGGGGAGGACTATGCAAAAGTCCCTCTTCGCTGATGCCGGGAAAGGAGGAGCCAAGGCTGACTTTTAAATGCTCGTGATAACAACAGCTTCCTCAAATTGCACGCAGCATCTGAGGAAGTCGTAAGACGAAACGCGTCATGCTAAATGCAATAAAGAAGCTGAGCCAACAAACCCCCTGTGTGCTCTGCGTGTCTTTTAAAGAGGGACACTTTTGTGTTGAATATATATATATATATATATTCACTGAAAAAACCATAGGTTATAGACCATATATAGTTAGGAATTAGCATTTACAAAACCTTATTTTACTCACACAAAACCATTGAAATTCCATATATAGTTAGTTGCACTAACTATATATCGCGCACCCGCAATCCACTGCTGATGATGTCACATATTACATCATTCATGACATGGTCAGTGACATCACTGATGACATCACTGATGACATCTCAAATGACATCAGTGATGACATCACTGATGACAACATCCAGTGACTGTATGTTTCTGTAAAGTTAAAATGTGTCTTACATATTGAAGAATGAGTGGAAGTATAAGTGTCTGGACAAAGGATTTAGTAGGTGCATGACTGAATGTATGAGTGAGTGATTAAATGTGTCTCACTGAGTGCATGGGTTAGTGACTAAACTGTCTTAATTTGTGCATCATTATGTCTGTTGTTCTGTAAACTGCTGCATGTGTTGATCAGTAGCTATATGATTAACTATATGGGTTACTGATTGATTGTCCAAGTATTTGTATGGGAGACTGAGTGTGTGTGTGGCTGGCTGGGAGGTGTGTGACTCTGTGCAGATCAATGTGTACTTGTATCAATGATTGTATAAGAAGGTAAGTATGTGTTAGTATATGTTTGAAAATGTAAGGTGCTCTATGTTTAACTGTATAGACAAGAAAATGGAAGTGTCATTGATTCTTTACAGGACTGACTAGGTGTGTGAGTAACTCCATGGATGAGTGGCAGACTGTGAGTGTCTGTATAGGTGTATGAGTGCATATGATAGTGTTGTAAAGATGAGTGATTGTATGTATGAATGATTGTATGGGTGAATGAGTGAATGTGTGTGTAGACATAGGAATCAGTGAGTGCGTATGTAGTAACTAGTATTGGTGTGTCAATGGTTTCAAAAATTATACTCTGTATTTAACACTGGGTGAAACAGAGGTTATATTAAAATGTGAGGAGATGCATTGTATTGTCACATGAATGATATCATCAGTGATGTGGTCATTGATGTCAAATGAGATGTCATCAGTGATGTCATCAGTGATGTCATTTGAGATGTCATCAGTGATGTCATCAGTGATGTCACTGACCATGTCATGAATGATGTAATATGTGACATCATCAGCAGTGGATTGCGGGTGCGCGATATATAGTTAGTGCAACTAACTATATATGGAATTTCAATGGTTTTGTGTGAGTAAAATAAGGTTTTGTAAATGCTAATTCCTAACTATATATGGTCTATAACCTATGGTTTTTTCAGTGAATTTTCAAGGTTTTGTAAATGCTAATTCCTAACTATATATGGTCTATAACCTATGGTTTTTTCAGTGAATTTCATTGGTTTTTTAACAGCTAATATCTGTAGCTGTAAAATGTATTCTTCTTTAAATCCAAAAATATATTTTATATGTTTATGAATAATTTTTTTTTAAAATATTTTTTTTTCTTCGTTCCCGCTTCGCGAATCGGGAAGCTTCCCGTTAGCTGACCTTGATGCCGCGAAATATACCGCGAGCCGGTAAACGTTTCTTTACCGCAACTGCCGCGTTAGAAAACAACATCGTGACGCCTCCCGTCCGCATGACGTTTCACGTTGTCGCGTGATACGTCATATGACGTGCTACGTTAGCGAACTGGTACGCGAAGCGAGTCGCAAAGCGCAGGTTTCTGGAAGCAAACCGGGAGGCCCTGCAAAGCGCTTAACGTAAACACAGCAGGTCATGTGACTTGGTAATAACACTTTTCATTGGTTCATTTCACTTTTGGTTTCCTAATGATGTAAGACTAGGTCATATAATCTAAAATGAACACTTTTCATTGGTTGAGAACTCTTGTTTTTCCCAAATGATGAAAATCCCTCCTTCTTTCCTCACTCTGACTTTCATCATTGTGAGAGAAAGACCCTTTGTTACCAGTGAGCAATGGCTTCTTTAGTAGCTTCAGCTGGTGCTTCCCCACCACCTCCACCACATCCAAGGAAGAGTGGACCACCTGCTCAAGTTATAATTCAACAAGAAGAGGAAGAAGAGGAACAGGACGACGAGCACGAAGAGAGGCAGTTTTTGCCTGAGGAGCCCAGGACGTCTCACCGGAAAGAAAACTTCATTTGGCAATTTTTTAAAATTCCCAAAGGTCAGAAAAAAGTAAATGCAAGATACGTAACTTGCCTTATATGTCAAGATAGACTGTCCAGAGGGACCGAGAAAAAATACAGTTTCGGAAACTACACAATGCATCGCCATATGACTAGGTGGCATCCTAACAACTACAGTGCTGCACAGTTTCGGAACGACCTAGATAATCTCCCTATTATGGCCAGAAGATCTGTTGTACCGGAAGTAACGGGACCAGAGGGCAGGGAGATGGTGCCAAATATACAAATGAGATTTGGTGAAGTAAAACACGTCTGCGTACATTGCGATGGATTCATTTGCTACGGAGAAAGAAGCATCACTCTGATCAACAGAGCTATTGACTATCATATGCAAGTTTGTACGAAACGCCCAAAATAATAAATACTTTTTTTTTGTTTTGTTGCTCCTGTTGAGCCCTTTACAATGAATCGTTTTCATTGCCCCCTCCAAGAAAAACCCAAAAAAATATAAAACTGTTCAGAAAAATTCAAAAAAAGTAAAAAAATGTTCAGAAAAATAATAAAAAAAATATAAAACAACAAAAACAATAAAAAAAAAGTTCTTTTCAGAACTACCTCCCCGTTATTAAAAAATTGGTACAATATTTGGAACTGTGCCAACCTCTATTTCTCGTAGTTCGCTTCCCAGTTCGCTCGCCGGTACGCGAACCGGAAGTGAACCCAAAAATTTTTTTTAAAAAAAGAACAGTAAGTATAAGGGAAGGAAACAGACACTTATGTTAAAAGAAAGACAGCTATAAGGGAGTAAACTAGAGATACTATTACCCGTAATCCACTGCTGATGATGTCACATATTACATCATTCATGACATGCTCAGTGACATCATCAGCAGAGGATTGCGGGTTTTTTGGCAACGTGCCTTATCCACGGTTTAATAACGCTGCCTTTTGCTTTATATAAGTTTTCAAATTGTATGAAATATATACCAATAGGTCGTTATGAACCTTTAGGTAGTGCTTTTCTTCATGAGGTCTGGTCGCTTCCATACACATACAGATGTTTCAAAGATGATCAAGAAGTTTATCTGAATGGAGAGGAATGCACTGAGACGCCACATCATTCACTAATGTGTAGGCACATACAGTTACACGGTTCATGCAACAAACACCGACCAAATATGGCTTGCGTGTTGCAAGGCACGCCAGTTCCTGCTATCACCCCCACGTTCAAGTTGTTGGAAAATGGTAGTTATTTGATGCTCAATAATGAAGATTGTTCTGGGTTAATTAAAAGTATTCCTTTTATCGTAACAGTAAGTGAACGGGTTATTTGCTGCAGAAATGTTCTATTTCCTCCCACACATGAACATAGGGAGTTTTCAATCTCGCCACAAATACCAACCTTGGGAGCAGATTTCAACGGCATGGCAAGAATAAGAGCTCTTTTGTCTCAGAGAGAGGTGGCCTTGAGTTCGGCCCGTGAAACTTTCGTGCTTCACATAGCGAACACCCGTACAGAGGTGCAGACCCTTTTCAATACAGATTTGCCTTTCCATTTCAGCAAGATGGTTCGGACTATCTTTAACGCGTCCTCCACAAAGGCCCTGGCGCACTTTTTTAAAGTTGTTACCAGTGGTCTCGTGACTTCATTTGAGAAAATCTTTGGAGTCATCCCTGCTTTCTTTCATTCTATTTTTTCCACTCTGCTTCGTGGATTCCCATTTTTACTTGCATTACCAGCGGACGCTCTTGTGCTTTTTTACATTTTTAAATATGGATGTCCCTCCTGTGCAAGCTCCCGCCCTGCAGCTGCTGACACTGTTCCGCAATCGCATGCTAGAATATTATGGCACAATGCCGTTGGCGATATTAAGCACGGCATATGGATTATCTTTTCGATTCTCCTACTTCACCTGTGTCCAGCCTGTATTTCACTGCCTGACCTGTGATTTCGATTGGGCCATTGATTTGTGTCTCTGCGGACCGGTTTCTCCTGACGTCGACTTTAATCAGCTGATGACTCCTATCATTACTCACGAGTTGGTTTGTCCTGGCGAAAGGATTATGGCTGTGGCATTGATGCATGGACTAATTGGTCCCTGGAATTTACTGGCGGCAACACAGTCTTTCTTGGAACAGAGCTTTCTTGAAAACCCACCGAGCTGTCCTCTGATGGTGATAGAGGATCCGGTGCTGGGAGAGCACGTATGTTCTTTTCCGCTTTTAAATTGGATGGCTGAACTCTTTTCGGATGAAGACGGTGACTTCCTATTGGAGGCTGTTGCAGCTTATTTTGCATACACAGTTATGTCATAGACCTTTTTCATGTTTGATATGCTGAGTACTAGCATTTCATTGACAATTCATTGACTTATTTGTCAAGTTTTTATTATTTAGCTTGCCTATTGGCTTAAGACTCGATAAAGTACTTGGCTGTTTTATTTTTCTTTAGCATTAAATTTTCCTAGTTTTTAATGCTTTACCTTGCGGACCGTCCACATATAAACTTGCAATCTGCTCTCATGAGATGGCACTTCTATTATCTTATTCAGTTCGTTTCCGGATCATGGGAAGGTGTCATCTAGGTCCTGGATATCTTTACACCGTGTTAAGTTAGCATGGGCTCATTACCGGTTTAAACGCCATTTTTCCTTTTTTGCAACTTCTGCACACGACACTTAGTTGTTGCTTTAGCTTTCAACCTAGTAGTTCATCGTGGTTTACATGAGAATAATATGTTCTTGCTCTACTATCTGCTTTGCTTGTTAAACTATATCTGTACAGCGAGTGCTGAAGTTTCAAGAACAACACGATACAGAATTGTTATGAGGTCTGATCTCCACGACTTCATACTCATAACATAAGTGCAACTTCTGCCAATTCTGGGCATGAGGCGGGTTTTATATTGCTTTGCCGAACACACATACACAACAGTTGATGCGGTTCACATGAAGAGAGAGCTGGTGTATGCTGATGTGATTCCTTCAAATCTAAGACACTAAAGTATGGGCACGCCCTAAACCAACACAAAGAGACCTTCTTAGCAAATAATATAATATGTGTATTAGGGAGGGTGAGATATAAGCAGCCGCGGGCCGTGGAGGGAGTTACGGTGGGGCAGGGAGGCGGGGAGGGGGAGGGCTCAGGGTGGAGCCCTCTCCACCCTGCCCCTCCCCCTCCCCGCCTCCCTGCCCCACCGTAACTCCCTCCACGGCCCGCGGCTGCTTATAAGTGTTGCTAACTCTTATTCATTTACAGCATGTTAACATACTGTCACCATTCGCTTTTTATGTACTAGTAACTATGCTGGTAATTTTGCTACTGATAATATGTGTACTTGTATTATCTAAGATACTACGCCTGAGAAGACGGCATTAGTAAATAAACATTTCAAATACACATGTGTTCTTCTTAACTCCATGTTCTGGTTTCTAAGAAATATATAACGACCGACTGTTCATGAGTTCCACGTATCCTGAGGTACTATAAGTTCATATTCTGGATTGTCTAAACATTGAGAGTTTGTTATATCCAATGTGACACTGTACCTAGCTTGCTAAGGGGTTTTGATTACTAAGGTGAGTTTTGGGACACCCTAATTCGCCGAGGTTCCAATCCTCTGTCCACAGTTCTGTGTGAGAACAGAAACCCTGCGACAGGGGCACCCCTGAGCCTTGCTGGAGCTTCATCACACTTGCGATACAACTCCAGCAATGCGCCACCTTTACGGCACAGATACGTCACGCATCTGTGCTGTTTTTTCCCCATGATGCGCCGCATTGTAAATGCAGCACACCATAGGTGACGGAACAGCGGCACAGAATGACTAACACATCCCTGGTGATGCGCCAGTCGTCATAAATCTATCCCTATGCTTCTTATCTTGTTAGAGATGAACCGCCATATGTATCATCAAAGTTTTTTGCATTTCCTAAATAGCGAACTTTAAGGAATAAATAGCGATTCTTTACCATTCCTAGTTTGCGATGACCTATTTGCTAATTACAAATTACCCATTCATTTCCATGCAGCAGGAGGCCCATAGGAATGAAGGTGCAATTTGCGATTAGCAATTACCTCATCGCAAATTACGAATTTTTCCGAGGGTGCAGGGGTGTCTCAAGAACACCCTGCTGCACCCCCGAAAAAGAAATTTGGGGGCATATGGCGCACATAAATTTTGAAAACATTCCTTTACCTCAAAAACGATTTTCTTTTTTTTTATATATTCATACTTTGAGTTTCAAAACAGTCTCAGAAACACACCAATTTGTCTTCAGCAGAGCAAAAGGTATGCACTCCAGAGTCTGCAGCTATCAAAAGCACAGAAATGCTGTAATTCCTCACACATATCTCTCATGTCACACCAATCAAAACTCTTCCCTCACTTTTTTTCAAAGCAAAACCCTGCCCCCTCTCTGCTTTTTCTGCATAGCAACCACCTCTTGCAAGACCTCTGGTGTTTCCAAGTTCACACAACAATGTTGCAATTGAACTCTGAACTCTCAGTGCACCTGCATATCCAGAGCATTCTTTCATTTAATGATTTTTTCTTCGCCACTCAAAATACATCTTTCAACGAACTCATCCATGCACACTAACTTTCTGTTTTCAGCAATCAAAATCCACCAATCACTCTTACTGCTTCATTAACACAGAAACTCCTCAGTTTTTTTCATTTTACACTCTCATTTTTTCAACTGCCATTTCATTGCCACACTTCATCTGACTGCAGGAGAATCTTCTCTCGCCATGTTTTCTGTCTGGATTGTTGGACATAGTTATATCTATTGGGCTCAAAGGTACGCTGAAAACAGGAATTTACCTAACCTCAATTTACAAGATGTGGAAATTAAGTGGTTTGGCCACAGAGGATTAAAATGTCACCAATTGATACCATTGGTGAAAACCTTTATGCATTTGCCAAAACCTGACCTGTTAATTGTGCACTGTGGAGGTAATGATTTGGGCACTTTGACTGGGGTAGGTCTGGAAATGCTTTTAAAGGACACCTTTGAGCAATTGATGGCACTTTTTCCTCAGACTGCCTTGGTATATTCAAATATATGCCAAAGACAAAAATGGAGGTGGTCGAACCAATTTTGTCCACAAATTGAGAAATCGAGGAAGCATGTAAACAAATCTGTTTCAGCTTACATGAGAGACCATGGAATGGGCTCCCTGTACAACAATAACTTGCGTTACTACATGCAAGATATCTACAGAGGAGATGGAGTTCACTTCTCAGATGAGGGCAACAGAATTTTCACTCTGAATTTAAGACTGTGCATTGGTACCTACTTATAAGTACCTAAATGTACCATAAACCCAAAAGCTCTTCTCAGAGCTACCCTACATCTGATCACTCACAATTATTATTTTACTCTAACTTTTTTCACTAATTTTCAAGAAAGTACGCTCCCCAGAACGCTTCCCGGTTCGCGAACCGGGCGCACTCCACGCAAAAAAACTAAAAAAACGGTATATTTTTTTTTTGCCCTGCGAGACCCTTTCAAAGCCTCCACATCAAACCTAGGGGGTCAGGGACGATCTACTATGCCCCCTTATGGTCATTTGCCCCTTCGCTTTGGCCTCCTCTTGTCTCTCGATCCTACCGAGAGACAAGATGGCGGCCGCTACGGACTGTTTGGAATGTTTACAGACGCCGAAGAACCAATCAGCTTCGCAAACCTCCGTAACGTGAAAAGTACACGAAGCGGAGCGCTGTTACAGATATATATCTTTTTTTGAACGTTAATTTCTCAAAATCCACTGGAGCACATATATTGAGACCTAGCAAAGGCACATCGGGCTACCAGTCCCTAATATTTTACCAAGTTTCGTGCAAATCCATTCAGCCGTTCGATTATTATTATTATTTTTTTTTTTTGCCCCGCGGGGCCCTTTTAAAACCTCCACATCAAACCTAGGGGGTCAGCGAGGATCTACTATGCCCCCTTATGGTCATTTGCCCCTTCGCTTTGGCCTCCTCTTCTCTCTCGATCCTACCGAGAGACAAGATGGCGGCCGCTACGGACTGTTTGGAATGTTTACAGACGCCGGAGAACCAATCAGCTTCGCTTCACAAAGCTCCGTTGCGCGAAAAGTACGCGTACTGGAGCGCTGCCCGGTCCGCTGTTACAGATATATATCTTTTTTTAAACGTTAATTTCTCAAAATCCACTGTAGCACATATATTGAGACCTACAAAAGGCACATCGGGCTACCAGTCCCTACAATTTTGCCAAGTTTCGTGCAAATCCATTCAGCCGTTCGGGCTAAAAGTGAGGCCAACCGCCCTATGGAAAACTCAATGTTAAAAACACGTTTTGGGACCCCCCTTTTTTCTCGGCCCCCCCTTGACGAACCCCCCCCAAATTTTCAAGGGCTGCTCAGAAACAAAATGTGCCATTTTCCTGAAAATTTCAGCCAATTCCGTCCACAAACGCCAAAGTTATTAGACATAGAATTTTCAAAAATCCCATAGAGAAAAAATCCTAACTATATATACCTACTGGCGACCGCCAGTAGGTAATATATATATATATATATATATATATATATATATATATATGTTTTTTTTTCGTGGGGTGCGCCCGCCCGGTGCGCGTAACGGAAAGCGGCGGACTGGGGAGCGTACTACAAGGAAACAAGAATGATTGACTTTTAACTTATTGTATGTTTATAGAATTTTAATTTTTTTTTTTTTCTGCTGAGTGACGTCTCGGCCTATCTCCACGGGATGCAGTCCCTACCATCTCGGCGTTTAAGCCCAGGGGGACCGGTAGTGTGGGAGAGATAACGTCTGTTAACGTTCGATTCGAAGGAAATCAGGAAGTGTTGATAAACATTGTCTGCGCCATCTTGCCTTTTTTCAAATGCCACACTTTTGTCGTGCACGGCAGCCATTTTAGATGCCTTGACCAGACCCACTCTCTGCACGCTGTTGATCCTTAGCATGGCTCCCCACCCTCGCAAGCATCTCCCCCAGGCACTGGTCACCCCCGCTCTCTGTCTTATGCATGGGCAATAAACCTCCCCCCATCTGCGCTGCTCTTCCTTGAGAATCACACCCTGTGCCCGCCCGACACCTCCCTTTCGCCCTATTCACTACCGCACCCTCTGACACTCCTCTTCCTCTGTGTCCGATTGTCCAGGCCGGTCCCAGGCTATCACCTAGCCCTGCAGATGTAGTATATGGCCCCAGCTGTAAAGAATCACCCCTCTTCAAAGGAGTTACAGTAGATCAAGGCCCCCACCCGATGAGATCCGTCACACCACACGCGTTCCTACTATCTGAAAACCATCCTGTATTGTGATTGGGGAGGGGACCGAGCCTGAAGCGGAAGATTCCAGGGATGCCTCTTTGTACATCAAATTTTTTACAATTATGTGTCACATTAAAAATATATAGCACTCCAACAAAGTAGTAGGATTATAAAACTTTAATAACTTATAAATATATACAACGCAACAAAAACAGTAAATACATTTAAACATTTCTTTGAAAAAAGAAGCAACAATGGTCAGTAGCTGTGTTTTGTGCGAATAGTCCCAAGGCAGCACAACGTGCTGAGTTCTGGACGGCACCCAGGTGATGTTACCTAGGTGCCGCACTGGTTTTTGGTATCCTACAATGCAGCTCCGAAAAACGGCGTGGGGCGTCCCAGGGGGGTGCGGGGGGAGGCCTCGTCAGTAGCGGTCTGTTGTGCGAATAGTCCCAAGGCAGCAGAACGCGCTGAGATGTGGATGGCACCCAGGTGATGTCCAGTAAGTTGCCGCACTGGTTTTGGTATCCTACAATGCTGCTCCGAATAACGGCGTGGGGCGCCCCGGGGGGGGGGGTGAGGCGGGGTGAACGGGCCTCCCCAGGTGGAGGCTCGTCTGCTGTAGTGGGGCGCCCCTTTACCGTTTCAGTTGCCATTCCGCCCGCTTTTGGAACACTGTGCCAAAATCCGCCATTCAGCTGAGTTGTGCCCACTCTTGCGGTGCAGCGATAGGCGGCTGCCACAGGACTCTGAAAATGGCGGCAGGCTCTTTCCTTTTTGGGCCTGGTCCACTGAAATGGCCCTGGGACACCTTGGAACTCGGACGCTTGTCTGCTAGGTCTTGGACCCCATTCTCGAAAGCGTCCCCTCAGCCTTGAAGATTCTACAAAAGTCTTGGGGGCCCCCGACTCCTGCAGGCTTCCGGTGGGGAGCAGCTGCCATGATTGTTCGCGGAATGACCACGACGGAGCCACAAGATGGTGGTGCTTTCATGCTGACGCCAGCTTCAGTCTGAAACATCCAGAAACAAGGTGGGGCTTTCATCGTTTGGGAAAAAAAAATGTTCTAATCCAATGAAAAGTGTTATTTTTAGGTCATATGATCAAGCCTTCCATCATTAGGAAACCAAAAGTAAAATGAACCAATGAAAAGTTTTATAAACAAGTCACATGACCTGTTATGCGGCATAGGGCTATAAAAAGCGTAGAAAATCCGTTGGCACGTGAGGCGGCGTCAGTAGCGGACCGATGTGCGAATAGGCCGAAGGCAGCACAACGCGCCAAGATCCGGATGGCACCGAGGTGGTGTCCAGCAAGTTGCCGCACTGGTGTGGCCATCCTACAATGCTGCGCCGAAAGTCGGCGTGGGGCGCCCCGTTGGCCTGTGAGTTCGCGTCAGTCAGTGGGAGCTGTTTGAGGATCTGACTGCATTGGAAAGCAATGTGATGCTGTGCGTCGCCCCCAAGATGGAGGTTCCTCGGCTGCAGTGGGGCGCCCCTTGGTGTTTCACTCGCTATGCAGCTGAGTTGCGTGTGAGGCGGCGTTAGTAGCGGACCGATGTGCGAATAGGCCGAAGGCAGAGAATTTGATGTTAATAACACACTATCATAGACATAAAGGAAAGAATATGACCTACTACCACAGGCAGCACAACGCGCCAAGATCCGGATGGCACCGAGGTGGTGTCCAGCAAGTTGCCGCACTGGTGTGGCCATCCTACAATGCTGCGCCGAAAGTCGGCGTGGGGCGCCCCGTTGGCCTGTGAGTTCGCGTCAGTCAGTGGGGGCTGTTTGAGGATCTGACTGCATTGGAAAGCAATGTGATGCTGTGCGTCGCCCCCAAGATGGAGGTTCCTCGGCTGCAGTGGGGCGCCCCTTGGTGTTTCAACGCGCCAAGATCCGGATGGCACCGAGGTGGTGTCCAGCAAGTTGCCGCACTGGTGTGGCCATCCTACAATGCTGCGCCGAAAGTCGGCGTGGGGTGCCCGAAGGGGGGGGGGGGAGGCGGCGCAAACGAGCCTCTCCCGCTTCTCCATGTGAAGGCACTTCATCTGCAGTGGGGCGCCGAGATCCGGATGGCACCGAGGTGGTGTCTAGCAAGTTGCCGCACTGGTGTGGCCATCCTACAATGCTGCGCCGAAAGACGGCGTGGGGTGCCCGAAGGGGGGGGGGGGAGGCGGAGCAAACGAGCCTCTCACGCCTCTCCAGGTTGAGGCACTTCATCTGCAGTGGAGCGCCGTCTAGCTGAGTTTCGCCCGCTCTTGCTGCTACAGCGACAGGCGGCTGCAACAGGACTCTCAAAATGGCGGCCTGTTCTTTGGATTTGGGCCTGGTCCACTAAAATGGCCCTGGGACACCTTAGAACTCGGACGCTCGAATTTTTTTTCCTTTCCTCTACATGCAAAAAAGGTAAATGCCTGGTACGTTACCTGCCTCATCTGCCACGATGTACTCTCCAGAGGAACCGAAAAAAAATATAGTTATGGTAATTATACCATGCATCGTCATATGGAGAGGTGGCACCGATTAATTATAGTGCTGCACAAAAGAGAGATTTGGAGGACAACCCCCGACCTGCCAGTACATTCACCAAAGAAGTGGCACTGACAGCATCAGAGGCAAGGGAAACGGTCCCAAATATTCAGAAGAACTTTGGAAAGATTAAAATGACATGTTTAGATTGTGGCAAATTAATTTCATGTGGACAGATGAGTGTTACTCTAATAAATACAGCATATGAACATCATCATAGTCGATGGTTGGTGGAGACATTTTGACTATATCCTGGACCTGCCTGTCCTCGCCCAAAATGGCGCCGGAATAAATGGGACTCGTAACTCCTTGTTGTGTACTGGTTGCACAACCTTGATATCACGAGATACGTATGCAGTTTTGAAGCACATGGCGGGCGGGGACGAGAATTGATTGAATATTTCGACATCCCTATTGATATTAAGTTCTGATGTGTTATTGATTACTGTATTATTGAAAGTTCGAATTAACGTCACCCATGGTATTTGCCCGCAAATGTATATCTAGATTATTTTATTGTAACTGGCCCTGTCGAATTTAATTATAAAATGTACGTCCACCGATTCCGCAACTGTTACACACCTTAGTTCTTGCAACCTAATGGCCCGCCCGTTACGTTCCTCTACAGTGTAAATGTCTCTTCATCATATACGATTACAGTTTGCTCCGTGGCCGGCCCACGTGGTTATAGGCCCCTATTTGTATACTGACATTTTCACAATAAAGGTTTTTAAAAGAAAACATGGTAGTAGTATTTACATTGGTAAAGTTTTTAATAATAGTCACTGTTTTCGAATCAGTAAAAGGCAAGTTAAATAAAGCAGTCCAATTACATGAAGGGTAAAAGGTATAATACGCAGGAACGCAGTAAAGATAAATGGTCAAGGGCTGTTGTGTTTTCTACTCCTGCAACATAAAGTGATCGATAAGAATCTGATATTCAGGCGTATCGGCGATTAAGACAGCAGGCCGAGCCTCTTTTGCTCAACGGCTCCGTCATGGGACGTAGAAACGCCCTTTTTCTCGAAAAAGGAATATATTTTACTTGCAGGACAGTTGTAAATTTTCCGGGAAAGTACATTAGCCTGGAACATTATAACATATATGTTTAAGAAAAAATAATGTTCGAAAGTAATAAAAAGTGTAATTTTTAGGTCATATGACCAAGCCTTTCATCATTAGAATAAGAAAAGTAAAATGAACCAATGAAAAGTTTTATTAACAAGTCACATGACCTGTTATGCTTACGTTACGCGCCGCGCCCCGGATCGCTTCCGGGAAGCTGCGCTTCGCGCACCGGAGCACTTCCGGATGCGCTAACGCGGCGCGTCATATGACGCATTACGCGACAACGCAGGTCCAGAATATAGTCAAAATGTCTCCACCAACCAGCGGTCGGAACACAACCCCTTTCAGCAGGCTAAATAGTTCTGTTAAATGACAACAGAAGGGACAGGCAACAAGAACCATCAGTCAAAGAGGGGAGGGCAAGTTCTTCTCTACCGGGTCACGTTGGGGCGCTACCGGAACTGATCGAATTGGTAGTCTACAGTGTTTCTGGATGTTTCAGACTGAAGCTGGCGTCAGCATGAGAGCACCACCATCTCGTAGCTCCGTCGTGGCCATTCCACGAGCAATTATGGCAGCCGCTCCCCACCAGAAGCCTGCGGGAGTCGGGGGCCCCCAAGACTTTTGTAGAATCTTCAAGGCTGAGGGGACGCTTTCGAGAATGGAGCCCAAGCCCTAGCAGACAATCGTCCGAGTTCCAAGGTGTCGCAGGGCCATTTTAGTGGACCACGCCCAAATCTGAAGAGCCGGCCGCCATTTTGAGAGTCCTGTGGCAGCCGCCTATCGCTGCACCGCAAGAGCGGGAGCAACTCAACTACATGGTGAGCGAGACGCTGTAGTCGCAAGAGCGGGCGGTAAACAGCTGAATAGCGGAAGAGGCACAGTGTAGCAAAAGCGGGCGGAATGGCAACTGAAACGGTAAAGGGGCGCCCCACTACAGCGTGTCTTTAGGTCAAACGGATTGTGGGACAAGGTCAAGAATGGAACAGTCACCAAAAGGCAAAAAGTTCCGCTTGACCCCGGGAGCCGGCCACCTATGTCGGGGGCGATCTCAGGCCACACCAGGGCAACACGACTTGGGGAGGGGGCCGGAGCCAAGCGCCCCCTCCGAGTCCGCGCCATCACACCGTCCCTCGGGGGCCTCCGTCAAGCGGTTCAGGGAGGTACCGCATCACATTGTTTTCAAATGCAGTCACGTCCTCAAACAGCCCCCACTTACATTGAGAATAGTGAAGCTGTAGCAGGTGCAAATAAGCTTCAGACAGTCTAACAAGCACTCCTCAAAACTTTGAACTATCAGAGTGCATGAGTTTCATGCTCGATCGATTGAGCTAGCCGGATCGGGCAACAAAAAGTATAAAATAGTTATGTAAATAGTTATTTAATAAAATGTTTTACCCTGTTACTTTGCTGGTGTGTTGTATATATTTGTAATATTTGCATAGAGTTTATCGTTATTTTGGGCGGGGTGGGTGGCGGAGCCGAGCTGTCTTGCAGCCATCATGGTGTGGAGCTCAGTTCATCTCACTAGTTTCGTATTTCTCATGAGGGGTTGTTCCTAATGTTTCTATTTTAGCGAGGTCAAAAAGAGATCCCATTAGTGGCCTACTGATTTTGCTCGATTCCTTTTGTTTTTTTACACGATTTTTCACTATCTGCAAAGACTAAACAGAGTATTGCGACTCTGTGCTTGTTTGTAAATAGAGAATGAACGAAAGAGAACCAATTCTAAAACAGTAAATGCTTGGATAACAATCAATCAAATGGAGAGAGAAGCAGGCACGACGGATTACAACGGGGGCAAAGGCCTGCGTTAACTACCCTTCACTATCTGCAAAGAGAGAGTACTCCTAATAGAAATGAGGGGGGGGGCAGCATTCAAAGCAGATCAGTGTGCATAAACACGAAAATGTTTTTACTTACCACGTACTTGACATTCGACAGCTTATGATATTTGCTATTAAAAAAACATTGAAATTCACTGAAAAAACCATAGGTTAGAGACCATATATAGTTAGGAATTAGCATTTACAAAACCTTGAAAATTCACTGAAAAAACCATAGGTTATAGACCATATATAGTTAGGAATTAGCATTTAAAAAACCTTTTTTTACTGACACAAAACCATTGAAATTCCATATATAGTTAGTTGTACTAACTATATATCGCGCACCCGCAATCCACTGCTGATCATGTCACATATTACATCATTCATGACATGGTCAGTGACATCACTGATGACATCACTGATGACATCTCAAATGACATCACTGATGACATAAAAGGGTCCCGCGGGTCCAAATACAAATTAAAATTTTTTCCGATTTTCGCGGGGGGAGCGTACCAGGGAGCGTACTTTGGTGAAAAATAGTGAAAATAGTAGTGAAAAATAATCATTTTGAGTGATTAGAGGTAGGGTAGCTCTGAAAAGAGCTTTTGGGTTCTGTGGCTGTTTTAGGTACCTACAAGTACGTCCCACACACACCCACACAACCCCACACCCCCACAGTCACACACTCCCCACACATACCTCACACACGCACACCCCCACACCGACACCTTACACATCCACACCCACACACCCCACACACACACCTCACCCCCCCAACACACACACGCACACACAGATACCTCACAGACACACCCACACATCCCACACATACACACACATCCTACACACATACCCCCCCCACACACACACCCCCCACACACACCGCACACCTCCACCTACACCCAAACACCCCACACACCCACACACATAGCTTACACAGCCACACCCCCACCCACACCCACATACCCCACACACTTACACACACCTATACATCTCACCCCCCCAGACACACACACACACCTCACAGACACACCCCACACATCCCCCACACACACCTCCCCCCCTCCACACATGGGGAAAACTCAGTGAAACAGTAAAATAATAATTTAAAGTGCTTAGAGGTAGGGTAGCTCTGAGTAGAGTTGTTGTGTTGTGTGGCGTATTTAAGTACCAACATGTAGGTACCAATGCAGAGTTTTAAATTCAATGTAGACCGTCTCCTTTGTAGATAATTTGTATGTTGTTACAGAAGTTATTGTGGTATATGGAATCCATAGCATAGTCTGTCAGGAAAGTAGAAACAGATCCTTTAAGCACACCCTGAGAAGGTCTAGGGGATCAGAGGTAGTCTATCCTGCTCCCTTATGATGTTTTCCAGTATTACATTTAATCTCTTCTAAATGTATAGAAAATTGGCGGTGATATCGTGCATTAGAGACAGACTGTGAGAGAAAGGAGGCAGGAGTTGAAAAACAGATGTCAAATACACTTTGGAGATAATATAGTGGGAGAAAGGAAGTAACTATGAGCAAACTTACTATGTATCACAAAACAAATTGCACAGTATACTATAAGTCTCACATTATATTATATTCATTTTGGTACTATTTCATTGATTACATATAAAAAAGAATAATGTCTGGAACAATTTTTAATTATTAAATATAAATTTATTGCTCTGATTTTTCAAAATTTAATAAGACTTCCAACATTATGTCGTCGGGAATGTCCTCATTTGGATTACATGATTCCATTTCTTCCACATATTTGAGAAACTCTTCATCAAGAGACTGATCCAAAAAATCTGAATCGTTATTCTCTTCCTCTGGGTTGTCCTGAAGATCAAGTTCGAATGAAATATTACATTTATTTTGATCTTCTTCCATTATGTTGCTGTAAATTGCATAAAAAATAAATATATCAGTAGAGATAGGGCACTGTTGGGTTTAAGTTCAGAGAGGTACTTTTGAGTTTTTAACAGTCAAGTTATCTTTGGGCAGTGTATGGTATCAGGCAGGAAGTAGAAATATAAAAAAGTGCATGTGAAGAAGCCTAAGTAAATTCATAAATATACTAGAGAAGCCTAAATCAATCCATAACTATAACAGAAAAGCCTATCTGAATCTATAACTATAACAGAGGGACAGTAAAAAACTATCAGAAAACGTTTTTCCGATTTAACTTAAAGTGCAGAACATAGTTCCCCTTAAAAATTAACAATTTACTTTTCAGAAAGGAGTTGATGTTTTCAGAGGAAATCCTTTATAAATGTACCTCAGGTAGTAGTACTCAAAATGGCTGTGTTTCCCTCTCATTTTTCATATATATTCATGTTCATAACCAATGAAATGTCAGCACATAAAAATACAAAATGAAAGTAACATTTTCATTGGTTGCAAATTCTAACACTTTCATATGTGTTTTAGTCATATAATTTACCTCAGGATATTTAGACAGTGCTACAGCTCAAATGGCTCAATGGAATTCCACCAAATTTGGGGAAATGGTAGGGACTGGTATGTAGTATGGCCTATTCTATATTTGGTGAAAGTGTCTCCAGTGGTTTTTATGTAAATTAACTTTTAACATTTTTGGGAGCGCTTCCCGGTACGCGTACCGGCAGCGCTACGGGAGTCCTCCATTTTGTGTTTCGGTACATTTGAGTCAGAAAATGGAGGACAAACAACGTTGGAAAAGGGTATAAGGGGGCACGGTAGGCACTCCCTGACCCCCTAGGTTTTCTGAGGGGGTGTTAGGAGGCCCATATAGACCAAAAAAAAAACGTATTAAATTTTCACGGGGGAGCGCCCGGTACGTGCACCGGGAAGCGTACCGGGGAGCGTACTTTGGTGAAAAATAGTGAAAAAAGTTAGAAAAAGATAATCATTTTGAGTGATCAGAGGTAGGGTAGCTCTGAAAAGAGCTTTTGGGTTCTGTGGCTGATTTAGGTACCTACAATTAGGTACCAATGCACAGTCTTAAATTCAGGAGGAATATTCTATTCCCCTCATCTGAGAAGTGCACACCATCTCCTCTGTAGATATCTTGCATGTTGTAACGCAAGTTGTTGTTGTATATTGAACCCATTCCATAGTCTCTCATGTAAGCAGAAACAGATTTATTCACATGTTTCCGTGCTTTCTCAAATTGTGGACAAAATTGGTTGGACCACTTCCATTTCTGTCTTTGGCAAATATTGGAAAATACCAAGGCAGTTTGAGGAAAAAGTGCCATCAATTGCCCAAAGGTGTCCTTTAAAAGCATTTCCAGACCTACCCCAGTCAAAGTGCCTAAGGCATTTCCACCACAGTGCAGAATTATGAGGTTAGGGTTAAGCATGGGCGGATTTTACGAATTGGCAATCCGCAAACTTGCGTATTTACGGATTCGTAATCCGCAAAATCCGCGAACTCTCGCGAATTTGCGGATTTATTTTTTTGTGTGTTCGCAAGGATTTCTGCCAGTTCGCGAGGGTTCTGTACCAGTTCGCAATTGCGAACTTACTTGTCGTCTCGCAACGGCCGCGACTATGTTGTTTCTACATCTGGTTCATCATCACAGGTTCACAGCACCCTCTGTTTCACCACTGCCACCCTCTGGTACACCCATGCCACCCTCTAGTACATCATTGCCACCCTCTGGTTGGTTTATCACTGTAGATTATGGGGGTGAAAAAAAGCAAGCACACCTGCCCTGCTTCAACTGACATGAATTAATTTGGGGTTGATTAATGTGTCACTGAATTTAAACTTCCAGTCTGGCTGGCACCTGCTTCCTTATCTGTAATTTGCTGAACTCTGAAGGGTCCCCTCAGGAAGCACTACAGGGAATGGTTACTAATGATAAGATTGAACTTTTGCACCTGCTGAGTGCTTTCAGTTTTGTCTGTAATTGCTTTCTGTTGCAGTGTAATTTTTTTAACAGGACCTTTGTTGTATACTTGTAGCTATTCTCTGAGCCTGCTGTGAGGGTCAGAGCAGGGTCATAGAATAGTTGCAAGTAGGCAAATGAACTCTGAAGGGGCCCCTCAGGAAGCACTACAGGGAATGGTTACTAATGATAAGATTGAACTTTTGCACCTGCTGAGTGCTTTCAGTTTTGCAAAAATCCAAATATCCAGCAGCATCCACAAAAGTAATCCTTCCAGGTCAAGATCCAAATCAAAGTGACCAGCACATGAAGAAAGCACTGGGAGGAGCCTGGTGGACAGGAACAGGAAGTTGGAGACTGTGGGGCACTTCCTTCCTCCCACCCCCTCCCAAAATGGACTCCTTGCAAAGAAAAAGTGCAGGCAAATGTCAACCTGAGGAGTTATTCTGATAAAAATCATAATTTTCAAGGTTTATGCTGCCTGCTGGTGGATTTCTTGTGCGAAATTGCAAATTTTGCAATCTCGCAATTGCGAGATTGTTGCTGCCCGCCGCATCTACGTGTTCGCAAGTATTTACTCCCGCGAAATTGTATAGTATTCTAGTTGGCAAGTGCGACCAAGCAAAAAATCCGCTTCGCACGGATTTTACGAATTTTCGGCAAGTTCGCGAGAGTTCGCGGATTGCGAATTTACCGAAAATCCGCGAGCGGAACGGATTTTACGCTCATGCTTAGTTAGGGTGTGGCAAATGCAAAAAGGTTTTCACCAATGGAATCAATTGGTGACATCTTAATCCTCTCTGGCCAATCCATTTAATGTTCACATTTTGTAAATCAAGGTTGTGAAAATTTCTGGTAGCTGCATACCTTTGAGCCCAGTGGATATAGCTATGTCCAATAATCCAGACAGAATACATGGTGAGAGGAGATTCTGGTGCAGTCAGATGAAGTGTGGGAAAGAAATGACAGTTGGAACAATAGGAGTTTGCAAAAAAACAACTGTAGACTTTCAGTGCTCTTGAATCACAAGCAATGATTGGTAGATTGAGATAGTTGAAAACTGAAAGTTAGGGTGCATGTTTGTGTTCTGTGTAAGAAGTAATTTCAATGGTTAAAAAAAAGTCATTTAAAGAAACATTGCACCAGATAAGCTGGTGTATTCGCAGGTCAAACATCCTTGCTGAGGTGATTTGCAACATTGTAGAATAAACTTTTAAACCTGAGAGCTCAGTGAGGAGGGAGTTGCTATGGTAACAGGTAGAAAGGGCTGAGGAGGGGGGAGGGTGTTGCTTTGCAAATACAGAGGGAAGAATTTTGATTGGTTACCATGAGGAATATGTGTGTTGAATTAGAGGTTCTCTGTGCCATTAAGGTTTGCAGTGCCTGGAGAACATACCTTTTGCTATGCTAAAGAAATATTGGTGTGTGTATCTGACACTGTTGTGAATCTCCTAAAGCATTTGTAAAGGTGAGTTATGATTCATTTAATATACATAGAGACTTGTATACTCTATGAAGAAGATTTGGAAGCAAATTGTGGTTTTTTAATGTTGCTTTGTGTCATGCTTTTTGATAATGCTTGGTAAAAAGTTTTTACTGCATAGAGGAATTGTATTTTGTAAAATTGTGAAGTTTTAGTAGTGACATGGAATGCTTGTACATAGGACCTGTGCTGTGTTTTTTAAATGTGATGTCAAAAACGATTTTGGGAAAAATGAATGGCTTTTACATTTTTTAAAAAGAATAAAGAATGTGTGCATGTTTAAAGAAATAAATTTGACTCTTTACAATGATGTTACCTGTGTTAACTCAGTGTAGGAAGGATATTGAGTTTGTTTGCATAGAGGAATTGTATTTTGTAAAATAGTAAGGTTTCAATAATGACATGGAATGCTTGTACATAGGAAATGTGCTGTATTTCCTAAATGTGATATCAAAAACGTTTTTGGGCAAAATGAATGGCTTTTACATTTTTGAGTATAATGTGGCGCAGAGGTTTAAAAAGTGACGCATCTACCTACATGCGTCACTTTTTAAATATGACGCAAAAAGGTACATGTTTGGGCTTTCCTGGGGAGCGTAGGTGGTGAGGCTTGTGTCTAAGAGTGCAGTGGACTAGGCTTCATGAAGCCTATCCCCGACTGCACTCTTAGACACAGGTGTCAATTTGACTCTTTACAAGGATGTTACCTGTGTTAACTCAGTGTAGGAAGCATATTGAGTTTGTTTGCATAGAGGAATTGTATTTTGTAAAATAGTGAGGTTTCAGTAATGATATGGAATGCTTGTACATAGGATCTGTGCTGTGTTTCCTAAATGTGATGTCAAAAACGATTTTGGCGAAAATGAATGGCTTTTACATTTTTGAGTATAATGTGGCGCAGAGGTTTAAAAAGTGACACATCTACCTACATGCGTCACTTTTTAAATATGGCGCAAAAAGGTACATGTTTTATGCCGCCGATGCATCACAAAAAGCCAGGGTGGCCAGGGATGGACATGTTTATTGAAAGATTGGTCAGAAATTGCGTGGTATGTGCCAATTCAGACAAATCTTTAGTTACATTGAAACCCAACATAGGTACACATAGTATTCCCAATAATCCTTGGGAAACCATTGCCATAGACATAATGGGTCCCATTGGTTACGAATCCAAGTACGTCATAGCTGCCATTGACATTTTCTCAAAATGGCCTGTTATCAAAATTGTCCAGAAAATAGACACTGATACAGTCTTGTGTTTTTTGGATAAAGTTTTTATTGAGGAAGGACTACCAGTAAAAATTATATCTGACAATGGTGTACAATTTATGTCCAAGAAGGCTAATGAATATTTTTCAAGACTTGGCATTGTTCATTCCACTACTTCGTTGTATAATCCCAGTGGAAATGGGGTTATAGAGAGATTCAATAGAGTTCTTAAAGGAGCCATACAAATCACAAGTAATGATGATAAAACATGGGAAGTAGAGATTTTTAAGAAGGTGTGGATGTACAGAACAACCACAAATTCTATGACTGGGTACTCCCCTTTTGAGATCATGAGAGGGAGAATTCCTAGGACAAAAGTGAACCCCTCATGGTTAATAAAATCCACTCCTTCCAAAGTGGATTTGAGTGTAGTCAAAGAAAACCTCATTCGCACTCATTCATTAAACAAAAAATACTTTGATGAGAAATGTGGTTCAAAAAAAGATCCCAAAGTAGAAGTTGGTATGATGGTAAAGGTCAAGAAACCATGGAAGGTCAAGAAAGGTGAAAGTTCATTTATGGGTCCTTTTGAAGTTTCAGAAGTTTTAAAAAACTCTGTGTTAAGGTGGCGAAGTTCAATGCATAATCTCACCTTGCCATTAGCTCGCCTGGCAATCACTATGGGCGAAACCCATTCGGAGGATTCTATTTTATCTATTATACCTCCTTCTACTAAGACATTTAATTCATTCTTGACTTCCTCTCTGACTGCAAAAGGAATATTACGGGCTTTATGTATTTTAGTACAAGCATTATCTTTTAAATGAATTTCATGTTTGAAGTTGGTTAACTTTCCAATGTCTTTGGAAAAAACATTTGGAAATTTACTCAGCATCAAAGAAGAAATGCCATTTTGTTCACCAATCAAAATCCTACTCTCACCACGACTGCACTTTCAGATAACAGTTTCATCAATCAAGATGCAAATGTTTCATTACCAAAAAGAGTCACTAAGAAACCAAAGTGGTTATCTGATTTTGTTGCGTTTATTATGAAGAAAGTATAATATCCCATCCTCGTCGCCAGATTTGTTGAGTAAATATCAACAAGTAAACGTGTTTCTTAGAAGTTTAATGGTACAAAAGAAGCACAGCCTGCATGTACATCCACTGTCAATGAAGATCAACGTTAACTGACTCTTTAACACAGTTGGAGCTAACAGTATATTAATTGTACACTGAGCATGTCTCGAGTGATGCACATTTGAATGACAATATCACTCGAGACCAGATTGAAATATAAACAATAGCACGAGTCGGCGCGAGTCCACACAGAGAAATGCACGAGCCGAGTCTCGCACTCAGTATGTACTCGCGCTGACCCGTGTTGTGTAACACAACAGCAGGGCCTCATAAATGAGGTTCTTTTTTTTTTGCACAGTACTCCAGTTTAGTCCTGTCCACTGCACTCTTGGACACAAACTTCACCTTTTGTGATCCCCTGGACAGTCTTCATCTCATCTGCACTCCTGCTTAGGTGTCAGAATCCTATCACATGGGGAAAGCTCCGTGTGAAAGCGTTTGCCTCAGTCTTATCCCTGCTGTGAGGCAGATGCTTGTACATAGGACCTGTGCTGTGTTTCCTAAATGTGATGTCAAAAACGATTTTGGGGAAAATTAATGGCTTTTACATTTTTGAGTATAATGTGGCGCAGAGGTTTAAAAAGTGACGCATCTACCTACATGCGTCACTTTTTAAATATGGCGCAAAAAGGTACATGTTTGGGCTTTCCTGGGGAGCGTAGGTGGTGAGGCTTGTGTCTAAGAGTGCAGTGGACTAGGCTTCATGAAGCCTATCCCTGACTGCACTCTTAGACACAGGCGTAAATTTGACTCTTTACTATGATGTTACCTGTGTTAATTCAGTGTAGGAAGCATATTGAGTTTGTTTGCATAGAGGAATTGTATTTTGAAAAATAGTGAGGTTTCAGTAATGACATGGAATGCTTGTACATAGGACCTGTGCTGTGTTTCCTAAATGTGATGTGAAAAACGATTTTGGGGAAAATTAATGGCTTTTACATTTTTGAGTATAATGTGGCGCAGAGGTTTAAAAAGTGACGCATCTACCTACATGCGTCCCTTTTTAAATATGGCGCAAAAAGATATATGTTTTATGCCGCCGATGCGTCACAAAAAGTGACGCATTAGCAGTGCAAAACTGACGCAGGGCCTCATAAATGAGGTTCATCTTTTTTTGCACACTACTCCAGTTTAGTCCTGTCCACTGCACTCTTGGACACAAGCCTCACCTTTTGTACTCCCCTGGACAGGCTTCATCTCATCTGCACTCCTGCTTAGGTGTGAGAATCGTATCACGTGGGGAAAGCTCCATGTGAAAGCGTTTGCCTCAGTCTTATCCCTGCTGTGAGGCAGGTGCAAGATTTTGATGTAACAGTGTCATAAAAGTGATGCAGTGAAATCTCATAGATTTTATTGCGTCATTATTACGAGACTTTTTGCAGAGAAATGACCCCTCTATGTACATTACACTTGACAGAGGTATAATGTGGTGCAGTGGTTTAAAAAATGACGCATCTAACTACATGCGTCACTTTTTAAATATGGTGCAACAAGGGACATGTTTTATGCTGCCAATGCGTCACAAAAAGTGACGCATCAGTAGCGCAAAACTGAGGCATGGCTTTATAAATGAGGCTCATCTTTTTCTTGCACACTACTCCAGTTTAGTCTTGTCCACTGCACTTTTGGACACAAGCCTCGCGTTTTGTGCTCCCCTGGAGAGTCTTCATCTCATCTGCACTCCTGCTTAGGTGTGAGAATCGTATCACATGGGGAAAGCCCCATGTGAAAGCGTTTGCCTCAGTCTTATCCCTACTGTGAGGCAGGTGCAAGATTTTGACATAACAGTTTCCTAAAAGTGACACAGTGAAATTTTATAGATTTCACTGTGTCATTATTACGAGGCTTTTTGCAGAGAAATGATCCCTCTCTGTACATTACACTTGACAGAGGTATAATGTGATGCAAAAGGTTTTAAAAATGACGCATTTACCTACATGCGTCACTTTTTAAATATGGTGCAACAAGGCACATGTTTTATGATGCCAATGCGTCACAAAACGTGACGCTGCAGTAGCGCAAAACTGACGCATGGCTTTATAAATGAGGATCAATTATGTCATCTGTGTTACCTGAGATTAGGAAGTAGATTGTGCAGATGAGGTGAGACATGTCCATAGGGACAGAGGAGGTGAGGTTTATGATCAAGACTGTAGTGGGGGAGAGAGGGCTTTCCCGGGAAGCATAGGTGGTGAAGCCTGTGTATAAGAGTGCAGTGGACGTAGACATAGGTCTCATCTTCTTTGTACCTGTGGACAGAACTGTGTTCCACTATTTTTTTTTTTTTTTCGGAGTTTTATATAGCGCGAACTAGAACCGAACCGAATCAGTTATCAGAGCGCTTTACATAGCACCAGTTACGTTACATGAGGACACACTTTCATTTTTTTTTTTTTAGGCACGGGGAGATTAAGTGATTTGCCCAGAATCACCGGGGGTTTTTGGCGTCGTTACCGAGACTCGAACCCAGATCCCCAGGTCCGAGGTCGAGCGCCTTAGCCGTTAGGCCAACCCCTCTCCCCTTTACTCTTCAATACAGGCCTCACCTTTTGTGTACCCCTGGAGAATCCTCACCTGATCTGTAACCCTGAATAGATCGTTTGCTTTTTGTCATTGCTTTGTTGTTTGGTAATAGTGGTCTATAATTGTTAATTGTTATTGTTAATTTCGATTTATAGCGCGCCCAATCACCTGCAGGCCTCTAGGCGCTTGGAAATCGATGTCATACAATAACTTGGTTCACTCCTGAGAGAGATGCAGCTACAGAACTACACTGTGGTCAAGGCTCTTCTAAACAGCAAGGTTTTCAGAGACTTCCTGAACCGTAGGAGATTCATCTCCCTGCGTATCCCCTCGGGCAGCTTGTTCCATAATTGGGGGGCCAGGACAGAGAAGGCTCTCCCTCCCTTAGTCACTAATTTGTAGCGGGGGCAGACCAGTAACTGAGCGTCTGATGATCTGAGTGCTCTAGTCGGGTTGTACACTTCCAGGCGGGCTTTAATATAAGCCGGCGCATGGCCGTAAATCGCCTTATGCGCTATACAGAGGCTCTTGAATTCAACCCTCTCCTTAACAGGGAGCCAGTGAAGGTTTTGAAGAAGAGGGGAAGCCTTTGTTCGTCTGGGCACTCTGAAAATTAGCCGTGCGGCGTCGTTCATTACGACCTGGAGTCTGTTTATCGACATTTTTGGGAGGCCGAGGTACAGGGCATTCCCATAGTCGATCCGGGAGATGACAGTTGCTGCTACAATTGAGCGCATCATCGAATGAGAGAGGAAGGGGGCTATCTTTCTTAATTGTCTGATGATATTCGTACACGTTCCAACAACAGCGGAAACTTGACTGCACATTGACAGGTCGCAGTCTAATTTAATCCCCAGACTCTTTACGTTGGCACTGGGCTTTGGGGCTGATCCAAGCTCAGCAGGCCAGTACAGATCACTCCACGGTGAGGTGGTAGATGGAATTACCAATACCTCGGTCTTATCCGGGTTGATCTTTAGTAGGTTTTTCGTCATCCAGCCTACAATGTACCTCAGGATGTTTTGGGCTTGGATTTGTGCTGTCCCTGTATTATCGATACTCAGCACTAGCTGAGTATCGTCAGCATAGTTGTAGACTCTGCAGCCCAACTCAGCCAGGGATGCAATCAAAGGCTGCAGGTAAAGATTGAACAGAAGTGGGGACAGTGCGGAGCCCTGTGGGACTCCGCACTCTAAGTGGCCCACTTCAGATATTGACTCCCCAAGTTGTATCCTCTGAGTCCTTCCCAGAAGGAAGGATCTCAGCCACTTGAGGGCCAAGCCTTTGATCCCAAAGGCCTCCAGCCTTCCCAGGAGCAGGTCATGACTGACGGTATCGAACGCCGCTGACAGATCTAGTAAAATCAGGGCGCTCGGCCTTTTGCCGTCAGCCATGCCTCTCAGTTCGTCCAACAACGAGAGCATCACTAGCTCGGTGCTGTGGTGCGCTCGAAACCCTGCCTGTCGCTCATGCAATAAGCCATGGGATTCGAGGTACAGTGATAGAGACTTCAGCACGTGTTGCTCTAGGACCTTAGCAAGGAAAGGCAGCTGGGAGATCGGCCTATAGTTCTTCAGAACAGCCGGATCTGCGCCTGGTTTCTTCAATAGAGGTCTAACTCTCGCCTCCTTAAGGTCACCGGGTAAGTACCCTGTTTCTAGGGACCTATTTAGGAGAGAAATGATCCGAGCCTCCAGTAGCGGGCGTGCCACACGGAAGATACTCGGGGGACATGGGTCCGCTGGGGAGCCAGATTTAGTTTTCCCCATTAGCTGCTCTAGACTCAGCTCGTCCAACTCAGGGAACTGTACTAAAGAGCAGTGAGTAGGATTTTGAACCTCAGGCTGTATAGTGTCATCATTCACCACATTACTCTTGATGTCCTGGATAATGGTCTTTACCTTTTCTAAAAAATATTCCTGAAAGGTGTTAGAGTTTATGGGAGATTCAGAGTTCTCCTGTTTTTTACTCAGCTCCAACAGGATTCGGAAAGTCTCCTTCTGGATATTCCTAGCCTTCTGTAGGCGAGACTCATAGTACTCCACCTTGGCTTGTGAAATAAGTTTTTTATACAGGTGGAGTGAGTCTTTATATTGGTTCCTTGCAGTATCCTGCTTGGTTTTCCTCCAAATTCTCTCCCGAGCTCGGAGCTTCCTTTTTTGTTCCCTTAATGACGGGGTAAACCATGGAGCCTCTTTACCAGGACCCTTAATTAACTGAGTTTTTTCCGGTG
Organism: Lissotriton helveticus; assembly: GCF_964261635.1. Classification (NCBI taxonomy): domain Eukaryota; kingdom Metazoa; phylum Chordata; class Amphibia; order Caudata; family Salamandridae; genus Lissotriton; species Lissotriton helveticus. The sequence continues at coordinate 653,317,788 of NC_136063.1, read as the reverse complement.
CTATGTGATCAAAAGCTGTGTTCAGGCTCTGAATTAGAACTGTATATTCTACGTCCAGGCTACTATCAGAGTTCGTCAGAGAAGTCATTTCCGGAAACACAGGGGTCAGGTTTTTTAAATCAACCTCGGCCCATTTGCGGGTCCTTCTAGTACCTCGGGGTAAGTGCTTTAAATGATCTTTTATGTTTACCTCACAGATCACTAGGTAATGGTCGGTCCAAATGCAGGGAACCACATCCTTAAGAAGGACATTTGGGTCTGTGGACCATACTAAGTCAAGGGTATGACCCTTAATATGTGTGGGTACTTTCACAAGTTGACTGAAACTCAAAGCGGACATGGTAGTGTCCAATTGACGTGTTGGTAGGTCCCATTGGGGGCTGTCCCAGTGCAAATTAAAATCTCCTAATATCACAATTTTTTTATACCTTGTACATAGATCTGATATAATAGGTGTAAATGAGTCATTAAAAAGTGGAGATGAGTTGGGTGGGCGATAGATTGACAGAATCACCCAGCAGGAATTATTGAGAGAAATCTTTATTCCTACTAGATCGGCTAGGTCCACTGTTTCTGAAATTATCTTTTCCACAGATAAGGATTTTTTAAATAGAATCGCTACCCCACCCCCCCGAGCCGACCCTGCACGGTTCTGCCAGATTGCGTCATAGCCATTAGGGAGGGCAGCAATAATATCCGGCATGGAGTTTTCGCCCAACCAGGTTTCTGAGAGTGTCAGGACATCGAGTTCTCTATCCTGAAGTAGGTTATAGATCTCTACATGATGACTGTGAAGGGACCTAGTATTCAGACTAGCTATCTTTAGTACCGGGTATTGGATTCTAGAACTTCTGTTATACGGCCGCAGTATGGCAAGACTTTTTAGCCTAGCAATAGCACCTATATCGAGTGGCAACTGACCGTTATCTAAACAGCAAAGCTCTTCCGCCGTATACGTATAGCGATGGTCAGGAGTTCGAGCCCCCGAGCCCGCCCGTGCGCAGACGGGCTGGACTCTGGCGTGACTCCGGCGATGGTCTGGCGATCCCGCAGCGCGTACCCGCTGCGCGTGAGCATGGTCGTCTTAAATACCGGTCTAGCGTCCTTGTGACGACTAGACCGTGCCGAGCCTCAGCCCCCACCCATGGGCTATTTTTTTCTTTAACACAGATTGAAATCAAGATTTCAAGAGTAAGCAAACATGCCCACAAGGGAAAGGACAAGAAAACAACGTAACCGAGAAAAATCAAAAACAGCAACGGAATTACAGCACTCTTCCACAACAAATACTTCAAAAAACAGGAACCAAGCTCCTGGTAAGACAACTAAGTCTTTTATTCGGAACATATGTACTTTAAAAAAAATGATGGACAGCATGTAAAAAAAGAAAATGAGAGAGTAAATTTGAAAAGGAAGGAGAGAACCTCAAAGAATCCTACAACTGCAGCAGGAGAGAATAATATGTATAGGAATAGAAGGCAGAATCAGTTTAGAGACATTCGTAGATGAATGTTTCGCAATAGAGTGGGTTTAAATTTGTTAAAAAACATTAGGAAAGGTAAACAGAGAGCTGCTTTTTATAAGAAAACAAAAGTGTAGAGAAGATTGTTGATCAGGCTTTTGAAGTTAAGAAAAAGTTATTTATTTTAATAATCAATAGAATTAGGACACTTAACAAGACAATTGATGTTTTCAAATCGAACCGTAGATGGAAAAGAGTAATTAATCGGACTAATTTTTGTAACGTTTTTTCTGGAGAATGGATGCACAGTTCAAGTTGTGAGCCATTTTTTAATGAGGAGAGTTACTTCCAGGAGAATGATTTAGTGCATGCAGTTGACACCAGTGGTCGAGCGTATGAAGTGAAAGACGGTTGTCCGATTGAAAAAGAGAAACTTGTGCCTAGAGAACCAGAAGAGGTGTTAACTGATGAAGTTTTAGGGAGACGTACTAAGGGTCCAGTGTACACTTGGAAGTGTAGTCGTATTTGTAGTGTGCGACAGGAATCAATTGATTTGTTTTGTAATTTCTTACGTACATATAGTAAGAAAAGTCTAAAGCAGAAAGTGAAGTTGTTGCAAGACTTAGATCCTTGCAGAGTGAGAGAAAAGACAGGTTTGCAAGGCCATTCACTGGCTTCTCTTTCTAGAAAAGTCTGTCAGAGTGTTTTTCATCATTTTAGGATGTTAGCAGTGCATCATACCAAAATGAGGAAATTAGTGAGAATGTTGTATTATGCAAAAAGTCCAGCACTTAAGCTTAAACAATTAAACAGTGCTCTTTTGCATGGAACTGAATTAGATGTGAAGAAGATTTGTGAAGAAATTGAGATTTGTTATTTTGATAAAAAAGAGGATAGTGTAGAAATTGACACAGCAATTCAAGGTAATGTGGAAGACAATGTACAGATTTCAAGTACAGAAAAGTTTGAGCAGGAAATTACCAGGTTTAAGGTGAAATCAAGTAAAAGGCCGAATTTTACTTGTGTGTGTTGTCGACGAAGTCATTATAAGCATCAAACTAGATTAGTTGATTTATACGTAAAAAGTGAAAAGATGAATAATTATGAGTGGAAGGATTTTGCAACTTATTTGTGGGTGGAGATTTGTTTTGATTTGAGTTCTGATCAGCGTATTTGTAAATATTGTTATGATAAATTAAATCAAAACAGAATGCCTGCTAGAGCTGTTCATAATAATCCGGAGTTGGTAGACATTCCCCCTGAATTGATGGATTTAAATACATATGAGTCTATTTTGATTCAATGTGTCCACCCTTTTCAGGCAATTGTTCGCATGGAGCCTAAAATAGGGAAATTGCCTCCTACAGATTTGCAGAGAGGATTAAAGGGAAGAGTTGTTTATTTGCCTCTAGATTTAAAAAAATATATTGATACAATTGGTATAGAAAAAGTAGAAGAGGAACCTTTAGTTATTCTAGTTAATGGGGTTCCGACAAAGAGTAAAAAAATCTGGCAAGATTTAGTGGATGTTAGGAAAGTTAAAAAGGCAACGTTGTATTTAGTCAAAAACAATGAGTATTATAAACATGTATGTGTTGCAGCAGAGGAAACCACTGCAGATGAAGACAGTGATTGTTCAGTCGGCCAAATTGAAAAAGTTGATGTCTCTAGAAGTGAAGAAATATATGAACATTATACTGTTCATCCTTTGCATTCCAAAGAAGTAATGGGGAATGCAATTGAATTGTTTCAAATGAAAGCAGCAAAAGGAAGTCCCGTTAGTGTATGGGAAGAAAGTTTGGAAGCTCGTTGTTTTCCACAGCTATTTCCAACAGGTCGAGGTGGACGATATGATGATCGACCACTTCAAATTCCTGCATCTGAATATCGAACTGTAAGATTATATGCTGAAGATCCAAGGTTTCGTCAATGCATTCCCTATTTGTTTCATCTACTGTATGAAAGTGACTTGTCTGGGCTTTCTTATGCAGTAAACCATATATTGAAAAGTGGAACACATCTACAAAATGTTTCGGCAAGGGACTTTATGGAGAAAGTGAATCTGCAAGATAATATTTTGGAATCTCATCTAATCAATCTCATGGCATGTCAGCGTGGTACAAACGAGTATTGGTACCGTCGTCATGGGGAATTGAAATGTATGCTAAGAAACTTAGGAACTCCTACATGGTTCCTCACTCTTAGCTGTGCCGAGTATGCATGGGATGACTTACTTCAATTTCTACGAGAGGCAAATGCAAATATACAAAATATAGAATTCAAAACACCTGGAGAACTGTGTTCTTTGGATCCAGTAAATGTATGCAGATATTTCAATCATAGATTTGAAGCTATGATGTCTTTTATTACCAACAAAAAAAATCCTCCCCTTGGAGAGGTTTTGGATTTCTTTTGGAGAACATACATATGTTGTTGTGGATTAAAGATGCACCCAAATTTGGAACAGATTCGGATGAGACAGTGATGAGCTTCATTGAAGAGTATTCAACATGTGCTGTTCCGAAAACTACCGAAGAAAACAGTTTAAGGCAACAAGTTTTACGCTTTCAATCCCATCGTTGTGGAAAGTACTGTCGTCAAAAATTCAGAAACAAGGACAAGTTCTACACAAAATGTTGTTTCGCCTTTCCACGACCAGTGATTTCTAAAGGAAGAGTAAATAATTTGATGTCTTCTCTGCGACATACTGTGACGAGGAAATCACCAAAAAATACATACAATTTAAAAAGAAACGAAGAGTCCAAGTACATCAACGACTACAACCCAGTGATTTTGTCCATGTGGAATGCTAACATGGATATTCAATTCGTTGCTGACAACTCTATTGCTGTGGCTCGATATGTGACGTCTTACATCACAAAAAAAGAAAAGACAGAACTGAAGGAAATGTGGGAGGACATTTCACATGAAAAGAGTCTAAGCAAGAAATTATACAGTTACAGTCTGAAGGTGTTGTCGCATCGAGAAATTGGAGCATATGAATGTTCTGATAGATTGTCATCAGCAAGTCTATATGCCAAATCTAGAACCATCATTTGGGTGAGTCTAGGTCTTGCTGCAACACGAAATCGAGTTTTGAAATCTGTACAAGAAATAGAGTATTTGGCGGCGAAAGAACCAGAAAGTACAGATATTTCGAAGACCAACATGTTGGATACATACTATCCAAATAGAAGTAGTCATCTTGAGAACGTTTGTTTGTATGAAGTTCTGCAAAACTATATTTATAAGAGGACCATCAGAGAAGATATTAACAATGGAATATATGCTATCATTGGGTGTGAAGGATGTCTAGTGAGACAGAAAAAAGGCCATTTGATTAATCATCGAAAATTGAGTTGCGAAAATCCAGAGAAAAGGGAATTTTACTATTTAGCTCTTTTGCAACTCTTTAAGCCATGGCGTACAGAAGAGGAACTACTTGGAGATTTTCTCTGTTACGAACATTCTTTTAATGCAACCAAGGATACCATAGAATGTCCTGTTTTTCTAAATTATCTGCAAATGTTGAACGAAGAAATAGAGCAAGAAGCCACAATTGCTGCAGAGATTGCTAGAGACAGTTCTCAAGACAGTCAGAGTTCTGCTTCATTGAGTCAGGATCCACTTGGAGGACCAATTATCCAAAATGAAGCTGCCACTGCCATGGGTGAGGTGGAAAGAGCTATGGAACAAGCTCAAGTTGATGAAGTTAACTTAGAAGATTTGGTGAAACAACTAAATCTTGAGCAGAAACAGATATATGACGAAGTCACAGAACAGATTGAACATGGATTCAGTCATGACAAAAAAGAGTGCTCATGTACATCATTTAAGCCTGTCCAACTGTACGTGAGTGGAGAAGCGGGAACTGGAAAAAGTTTTCTGATTAAAGCAATTGCAACTTATCTGCAGAAAAGGACTGAATCATCGCGGTCTTGTGTTGTTACCGCTCCAACTGGGCTGGCAGCACATAACATTAAAGGGATTACTTTACATCGTTTACTGATGCTGCCAGTGGAGCATGATAACAAATTGGAGTATCACAAGCTATCTGGAGATGCGTGTTCCGAAGTTTCGAGAGTCCTGAAGAAAATGAAACTTCTTATCATTGATGAAGTAAGCATGGTGTCAAATATAATGCTTGCTTTTGTGCATTTGAGAATGCAAGAAATTCTTAGAACAGACTATGATGTCTTATTTGGAGGAAAACATATTATTGTTTTTGGAGATCTTCTGCAGTTGACTCCAGTGAAAGGACAACCTGTGTTCAAAATGCTCACGCATGAAGATACCAGGAAGTGCTTAGGGAGTATTGGAAACGTTAATATATGGTTAAACTTCAAATATGCAGAACTGCTTCAAAATATGCGGCAGGCAAAGGATGAAGATTATAAAAATATTTTACAAGATGTAAGAATCGGAAAACTAAGTCAGCAAGGGAAAGAAGCTTTACATGGACGATTAATTTCAAATTTGTACCCAAATGAAAACATTCTTCCAGAGAATATTTTTAAGAAAATTAACGAGAAGAAATCTGGCATATGTTTGATGCCAACTCTGAAAGAATGTTCCATGTTCAATAACAAAATGTTACAGTTAGAAAATGAAGAGATAGTGAAACTGGAAGCTACAGATAAAATAGAGCATACGGGAGCAACAATTATTTTGTCTGAAAATTTGAAATCAAAATTGGATTCATTATAGAAGACTATATCTAAAACTGCTGGTTTTGAAAAGACTCTGAATGTGTGTTTAAATTGTCGTATCATTTTGAGAAGGAATTTAAATGTTGAAAGAGGTCTGGTAAATGGAGCAATGGGTCATGTTGTTGGTTTTGTGAATTACAAAAATAGAGATGGAATTGAAATTTTAAAAATTAAATTTGATGGCATTGATGAAATAGAACAAATTTGTCGTTGTTCAGCTAGATTTTTGCTCGTGAAAGACTTATATGTTCGCCGAAAACAGTTTCCTATTTGTTTGGCATATGCGGTGACAATTCATAAGTCTCAAGGTTTACTCCATCCACTCCGGATCACCGACCGACCCCTGCCCTCACCACGTCTTCAACAAGGCCGACGCTGTCATCGCACCCCACCTGCGAGACATCATCAACACATCCTTCGACACCGCCACCTTCCCTGAGAGCTGGAAGCACGCCAAACTCAGCGCTCTACTCAAGAAACCAACAGCGGACCCCACCGAACTCAAGAACTACCGCCCCATCTCGCTCCTCCCGTTTCCAGCCAAAGTCATCGAGAAGACCGTCAACAAGCAGATGGCCGCCTTCCTCGAGACGAATGGATCCCTCGACCCCTCACAGTCCGGCTTCCGAGCCAATCACAGCACCGAGACCGCCCTCATCGCCGCCACCGATGACATCCGAGCCCTGATGGACAACGGAGAAACAGCGGCCCTCATCCTCCTAGACCTCTCCGCGGCATTCGACACTGTCTGCCACCGCACCCTAGTACAGCGCCTCAGCAACGTCGGAATCCAGGACAAGGCGCTGGAATGGATCATCTCCTTCCTCGACGGAAGAACACAGAGAGTCCGCCTACCACCGTACAAGTCAGAGGCCTCCGAAGTCATCTGCGGCGTACCTCAAGGATCCTCTCTGAGCCCCACCCTCTTCAACGTCTACATGAGCCCCCTCGCGGCCATCGCACGCCAACACAACCTCAGCATAATCTCCTACGCCGACGACACCCAGCTGATCCTCTCCCTGACCAACGACCCCGCCACCGCCAGAGCCAACCTACACGAAGGGATGAAAGAGGTAGCCGAGTGGATGACGACCAGCCGCCTGAAACTGAACTCGGACAAGACGGAGGTCCTCATCCTGGGCTCTTCACCCTCCGCCTGGGACGACTCCTGGTGGCCTCCCGCCCTGGGCACCGCACCCAAACCGACAGACCATGCACGCAACCTGGGCTTCATCCTGGACTCCTCCGTCTCCATGACCAGGCAAGTCAACAACGTCTCCTCGGCGTGCTTCAACATCCTACGCATGCTACGGAAGATCTTCTGGTGGATCCCCACCGAGACCAGGAAGACCGTCACCCAGGCCCTCGTCACTAGCCGACTGGACTACGGCAACGCCCTCTACGCCGGTACCACCGCCAAGCTCCAGAAGAGACTCCAGCGGATCCAGAACGCCTCAGCCAGACACATCCCACGACACAGCCACATCTCTGGACATCTGAGAGACCTTCACTGGCTCCCCGTCAACAAAAGAATCACCTTCCGCCTCCTCACCCACGCACACAAAGCCCTACACGACCAAGGCCCGAGCTACCTCAACAGCCGGATCAACTTCTACGCTCCCAAACGCCACCTCCGTTCAGCCAACCACGCCCTCGCCGCCGTCCCCCGCATCCGAAGAGCAACTACAGGAGGAAGGTCCTTCTCCTACCTGGCCGCCAAGACCTGGAACTCCCTCCCGACCGACCTGCGCCTGACCCAAGACCACCTCTCCTTCAGGAAGAAGCTGAAGACCTGGCTGTTCGAGCAGTAGCGGCACCCCCCCCTCCCCTAAGCGCCTTGAGACCCTACGGGTATGTAGCGCGCTCTATAAGTGTCATTGATTGATTGATTGATAAGTGTAGATAGCGCTTTGGTGAACATTGGAAGTTCTGTGTTTAAAGAGGGTATGGCATATGTGGCATTATCACGAGTCAGAACTTTATCAGGATTGTACTTGATTGAGTGTGATGAAACAAAGATTTTTGCAGATCTACATTGTGTTAAAGAATACAATAGGTTAAGAAGAGAGTATGCTCCACATTTGCCTCAATATCCTCTGATTGAAAAACGTGTGGTAGGCCGAAAAAGAAGAAATGAGAGTAATTGCAGGGAGGTATCAGAAAAAAGGCATAAAGTAGATAAAAGTGTAATTGTAAAGAGAAAGAAAAATGATTCTGTTGAAGATGTTGCTGGATTTCAGTTTGAAAACAGTTCTGGTGTCAACTGCTATGCTAATGTAGTAGTTAATGTTGTTTTTTTTCTTCAAAATGTACAAAAACAGATTGTCGAAAATCGGGAACAAACATTGTGCTGTTTATTGAATTCTGTGTTAGAGAAATGTAGTAGTGATAGAGCAAAAATAGAAAGTGTTTCAGAAATTAGAAATCTTCTAGACATATGTTCAGGTCAAAATCAATTTTCACAGAATATTCAGCAGGATTGTCAGGAATTTTTAATGTATATGTTTGATGTATTGCAAGATGAAGGAGTAGATATAAAAAATCATTTTAACCTTTCTTATCAATGGCAACATGACTGTGATAACTGTGCTTCATCAAGTACTACTAGAATAGACTCTGAAAGATTTATATATTTGACTTTACCAGACTGCAAATCAGTGCCTTTTAATAATCTAGTTAAAGCAGCGGATCACAATATGGTGTGTACCCAATGTAAGTCTGCAATGCTGTCCACATTATTTCTACAAAATTATGGTCACTATGTCATTTTAATGTTCCAACGATGTAGACCTGATGGAACTAAATTGACAACTTCTATTAAAAATTTCGTGGCTTCTCAGTTATCGATATCAGGAAGAACCTTTACAACTGTAGCTATTATTTTTCATGACGGTCCTTCTACAACATCAGGGCATTACACATGCTATTTAAAAACTTCTAAAGGTTGGACCCAATGTAACGACACTCATTTGACTTTCAAACAACGTTTTATAAATTCATACCTAGTGTTTTTACAGCCAAAATGTAGGTAAAGGTAATTGGCCTATGAAGACGGGAGGAGTACTGATATATACTCATACATCTGACACTATTTGGCCAAATGGAAAGGTGCAGGAATGAGTAAAGAGTCATGACTGAAAAAAAGGAGTATATGAAAATATTGAAAATATTTCAGATGTTCTCGGAGCTTTTCTTCTAGAAAGTCGATGAAATGGATTTTTTACTGAACAGCAAAGTACTTTGCAACGAGAAAAGGACCTCCATGATATACTATTTGGCCTCAAGGAAAAGTAAGTCAATTAAAGATTAGTGTACATTTGTCATTTGTCAGTATCTAAGGTTTTTTTAAAAACACAATCTTTTAGATTGTGTTTTTTTTTCCCGCTGTCATATGATGAGTAATTTGAACTCACTGTTTTAAGTGAAATTCAATATATTCTGAGAACAGCAAAAATAAACTATGTAACATGTATGTAACATGTTGTACAAGTTATTCTATACTTTGGATTGTGTAAATTAAATTGTATTCCCATTCTCTGACACTCACCTTCCTTTGAGCTCTTTTTACTCACTTATAATGTCTTTCTCTTACTCTCTGTAACCCCCGTTCTTTTCCTCCACTTCTTTGACAAGCCCTCATTCTCATTTCAACTGTCTGCATCCCCTCTCTCCCTTGCATAACTTTTCAGCTTTCAGTCTCTCTGCTTTACTTCCCTTTTCGGTATTTTCCTCCTTTGCTCTTTTAGTAATTCCTGTTTACTCACTCAGCAGTATTATCGCACTCTATCACTATAAATCACCCACTCTCTCTCGCTTATCTTTGTTTGCTCCTTACTTTTGACCTTTTCTATCTATTTTTCGTTCACTACTTCTATGTCCTCAGTGCCTCACTCTCCTTGTGTTATGTTCACTTGTGTTTATCTACCTTCTATCATTTATTTTACAACAACTTCACTGCTCCTCTCTCATCGTTCTTCATCCCATTTCTTTTACTCTGGTTCCATTACTATCCCTCATTTCCTTTCTTTCAATGTCCTTCTCTTTACTTTCATCACCAAATTATTTTCTCTCAGTACCACTGTTTTAGTCGTCTTCTCCTCTCTTTCCTTTTTTTGATCCCTTACTCATTTCCTTTTCTCACTCATTGTACTCCACCTCACTCAGTTTTTCTCTTAGTGTGTCTGTCTACTAACTTCCTCACTCCATTTCCCTAAATCGTTGTATATTATCCTCTCTCCCTTCATCCTTTCACTCTATGACTGTTCTTCACTTACTCTCAGTTATCTTCTATTCCTCATTCTTCTAAATGCATCCTTAATTAGACTGTTTTCTGTCTCAGTCATTATCTTTTTACCTACTACTGTTTCCTGATTTAGTTTTGCTAACTCACATTGTTTTAGTATCTTTCTTACCTTCAGTTCATTTCTCTGTTCTTCTCTTCCTCTGTGTCAGTGAATCTATATGCCTTACTCTTAGTAATTTGCTCTCATTCTATTTCTTTTTTTCTCTTTTTATCCTTCTACCTTACTTTATTTCCCTTTCTGTGTCCTTCACTCTTACTTTATTTCTAGATACACTGTTATGATTTTTAACCTCTTCATTTGTATCTTTTAATTTAAAATACATATTTTACTAATTATAACTTATTTTTTCTTCTCTCTTTCACAGATACAAAGTGTAGTAAAAAAAATGTAATTAAAGTTACATTTATTATATGGTAAGTGTGACTAAAAAAATGTAGTTTGTCATCACCCTTTGCTTTAAGCTCACTAATATTTTCTCAACCAACCTCACTCCTGTTTCTTTACTCTGCTTCCCTCACTTATTCTTATTCTCCATGTTTACTCCAATTTCCCTATTTCCCCTCTCATATTCAACTTCTTTCAGTCCCTATTCTTTACTTCACTTACCCTCTGTTCCCTTCCTTTGCTTCTTCACTCATTCTGTTTTTCTTAATTATTTACCTTACTCCTACACACACACCTCATCCCCTTCCCAACACATACACACACCTCTGACATACACCCCACACACACACCACACACACACCTCATACACACAAAAAAATCCCCCCCACACACTCTTCACATACACACACACATTCCATACACACACATACATCCCACACATATACCCCCCACACCCACACACCCCTCACACATATCTCACACACCCTCACCTCCACCCACACCGAAACACCCCACATAGCCACAACCACAGAAACACCTTACACACCGACACCCCGACCTACACCCACTGACTCCCTATAACTCACACAAACTGCATTACTTATCTTTGTTTGCTATTTCACTCAAACCCATTCAGGTACTGTTACCTTTATTTTCTCTGTCCTTTGTGTTTGTCACTCCCCATCTCTTATCCTAATTCAATGTTTCACTCTTTTTCACCCCTCTTTACTTATACTAACTGGTCTTTGCTTACCCTCCCTCACCGTTCTTCATTTATCCCAGTTACGCCTCTACCGTTCATTCTCAATTTTTTTCTGTCCTATCTTTTTCTTTCAACACCCACTCACATTCTCCCACTATCTCTAGTTTAGTGTTCTTCCTCTCTCTTCCCTTCTTTCGCTCCTTTAGTGATTTTACTTTTCTCATTTTCACCCTATTACACTTTGTCTGTTTTTAACTATGTAGTAAACAATCCCTCTGTGTTTCTCCCTCTAGCTCTCTTTCTCTTAACATTACTCTCTTTGTGTTCTTCCCTCATGCTAACTCCTTCATTAATTTTTTTTTCTTTTTTTTTTGGTGCGCTCCCCGGTGCGCGCCCCGGTGCACGTACCGCTACGCGGACCGTGCAGAAAAAAGATTGACACAGATTCTTTAAAAATATAGGTTTATTTTTATAAAGTAAAGGTAGTTCTAAAAAGAACTGTTTTTTTTCTTCTTTTTGTTGTTTTATTTTTTTATGTTTTTTTGAACATTTTGTACTTTTTTTTGGCTTTTCTGAACACTTTTATATTTTTTTTGTATTTTTTATGGGGAGAAACAAAAAACAGGGAATTGTAAATGGCTCAACTGGAGCATGAAAAAAATCAGGAAAAATTAGGGGTTTTTGGACACTTATGGTTATCACCAGAAACCATGATAAGTTCAATGCTTTGCTTACCATAAGCAAGTAACTTGTTACAATATTTACATAAAATTTTGTAATCATTAAACTTTGGTTGGATAGTAGCCAATGTGTCTCTTGCCCCCGAACCCGATGGAGTGGGTTGTTTTGATGTTGAGCGTCGAGAAGTTGATGGGGGTAGTTTACTGCAGAGGTCCCTTAACTCTGCATTAGAGTAGTTGTTTGGATGCGCACGCATCATGTGGCAATCATCGTGTGATTCCCGAAGGAATACTTTTTGTTAGGGTTCCCCCTGGATAGCTCAGCACCACAAATTAAGCAAGTCACCTTTGCTGCGTTTACTTTTTTAAAACCCCTTGGGAGTTTGTAGAACTGTCATACAAAGTGCTCTTTGGGTTTGTAGGGCTGTTTATATTCTGGCAGGAACTCCCTTGTCTGTGCCTCCTCTTCCTCATCCTCCTCCTCTTCCTGTTCACCACCAATATAATCTTCTGGTGGTCTTTTAGATGGTGGTGGTGGGCCAGATGCTCCAGCTGCTGATACTACTGTAGCCATTTTCTGAGATAGAACTCGAAACAAGTTTTCCTCAGTCAAAGGACAAAGTCAGAATAAGGAAAAAAGGAGGGGGCTTTCATCATTTGGAAAACAAAAGTGTTCTGGACCAATGAAAAGTGTTATTTTCAAGTCACATGATCCAAGCTTTCATCATTTGGAAACCAAAACTGATCTGCACCAATGAAAAGTGTTATTTTCAGATCACATGACCCGACGCGCTTACGCTACGTGCCCCGGGGCGCGCCTCGGGGTGCGTCGCGTAAGCGAGTCGAGACGTTGCTCGATCGTATGCGATCGAGTGCTTCCGGGTGCGCTTACGCAGTGCGTCAAATGACGCATCACGCGACTACGCAAAACGTCATGATGTTGTTTTCGTTCACGGGAATAGCGCTCTCGGGACGCTCCCCGGTACGCGCACCGGGGCGCTTCGTCACATTGCGCTCACCCGTACGTTCACCGGTACGCGCCCCGGGAGCACCCCGGGGCAAACAATAAAAAATATATATATATATTTACACAATTTAAAATTTGTTATAAAAATTATTATTTTCATACCTATAGATATTTGCTATTAAAAAACCTATGAAATTCACTGAAAAAACCATAGGTTTCACACCAGTTATAGTTAGGAATTAGCATTTAAAAAACCTATTAAATTCACTGAAAAAACCATAGGTTTCACACCAGTTATAGTTATCTGGAAATTTTACTCGCATAAAACCATTGAAATTCCCACGTTATAGTTAGTTGGACTCACTATAACTTGTGCGTGCAATGCACTGCTGATGACGTCACATATTACATCACTCATGACATGGTCAGTGACATCACTCATGACATCACTGATGACACCATCCTTGTGACAGAGTGAGAGACCTCCTTTCACTGTAATGTAACCCTTGAAACACATATTCAAAAATAGAAACTAAAATTTTCAAAAAAATGGAGATACCCATACCACTTACAACAACCAATTCAATAATTCCACCATCTATATACACATCCACTCATTCACCAACAGTTCTATATAGTCACTCATACATATACTCACTCATCATATGTAGTGATACACCTATACATCCTGTTACACACTGACAGGCATCCAAAAGTTACTCACACACATACTCACACATGCAAATTAACTATTGAACATCCATTTATTTGCATATACAGCTATACACACACTACCACTTTACTTCTAAGGAAACTTACACATACTTACTCTCTTAAACAATCACTTATAGAAACACATACTAATTTAAACAGGAACTCTTACAATCCCTCACTCTCACATATACTCACTTATATACATCAATATTCACATATACTAGATTAAAACATATGTAGTTACTGATAAAGACACTAGTGAGACAGTCATTCACTCACTAACACACACATATACACACTCATCCACCCATACAGTCCTGCACATATGCTGTCTTCAAAACACATTCAAAGAGAGAGTCAGTCATTCATGCATCTATGTGCTAAGTAATACCCCCACCAAACCATACAAACACTCATACTGATACTAAGAAAAACATCTAATAACCCATATACATACACATGTAGCTACTCACCAACCCATGCAGCCACTTATACACAAAGTGAAACAATAATACATATATTTAAATATTTAAACATTACTCACTAATATTTATTTTTCAGAAAGACACACATTCACTGGATGGTGTCATCAGTGATGTCATGAGTGATGTCACTGACCATGTCATGAGTGATGTAATATGTGACGTCATCAGCAGTGCATTGCACGCGCAAGTTATAGTGAGTCCAACTAACTATAACGTGGGAATTTCAATGGTTTTATGCGAGTAAAATTTCCAGCTAACTATAACTGGTGTGAAACCTATGGTTTTTTCAGTGAATTTAATAGGGTTTTTAAATGCTAATTCCTAACTATAACTGGTGTGAAACCTATGGTTTTTTCAGTGAATATATATATATATATATATATAAATATATATATATATATATATATATATATATATATATATATATACACATAAACAAAGGTTAAAGTAATGTTATAGTTGGGTGAAATGTTCAGAAACAAGGTAACGTCAGCGCCGGGATGCCTCTTCACTGAGGCAGCTGTTGCGCTATACAAGTTGGGTTAACATAACATAATGTTTTAAACTCTAAAAACTATAGAAATTCCCCAGTTATTCTAAAGTAACTTCTGCCCTAATGTAACTTTAACTCACACCCCCACCATGCAGTTTTCTCATCAATTTTGTTAATATTAAGGAAGTTGATGCCAATATGAATAACGATACATTCATGTATAAAAAGGAAATTGCATCTTTATTAACAAGTTTGCCCGTTATGAACTCCAGGTCAACCCTGACTCAGAAATACATAGTCAGTCTCTGAAACCCAGGCCTGAGGTCACTGATTGACAGGTCACAGGCCGGGTGGCACGTAGCCAGCAGACAAATGCAGTAACAGGAAATCCCAGATCAGTCCCTCAGATAGGCACATCGACACCACAATGGTCCAGGGAGATTGGCCCCAATAAAGCATACATGGCCAGAAGGGTCGGCGTGCGCCCAAAACACCATAAAGTCAGATGCCACATAAAGTTATGAACATATAGCCAATCAAGATACAGCACACACTACACGCAGTGATCACATGATCCCCATGCTGGACATCTGTACATGCTACCTATTGGCCACTTTGTGCCCATGAAAGGTCGAGGCCCAACTGCATTCCCTATCAGATACACTAATTTACGACTCCACAGATAGCGGTTCATATTCCTTACCAAAAAAGGATCGACAGAACTGTTTGACATTCAATGAATTGTATAAAAACCCCTCTCAGCTTGATTATAAGTTGAGACAGTCTTCAGACCCTATGCCTGTAACTGTTCTCTTGGCCACTCTGTTTAATTAAACTAATTGTTCCTGTTTTGCAATGGGCCTCTTGTCTCTTGCTTTTTCATCAACAAGCAACATTTGCATTGAAAAAGTTGTAGTGATATCATCAATGATGTCATAGAAGATGTCAGGAGTGATGTAATATGTGCAGTAATTAGCAGTGCACAGGCCCTGCAGCCAAACGCATACAAGCAGGCAACCGGATGCTAGGAACGGCCTTGGGCTGTGTGCATCAGAGGGTTGGACAGAGGGTCTGGCCTGCTGCCAACAACTCCCCCTCAACAGGCACCCAAACCCTCTGAACCCCACACTCACCACCCGATACAGAAAGCAGATCTATCTTCTTTCTCCAAAAATGACCAATAATTCTAATCAAATGTATATTTCAATAATGTACACAATTAAATGTTTATTATTATTAATTACTTAAAAAAATTAATAAAGCTGTATTTAAACGTCATGTCTGTGACTCTTTTTACATAGTTTTTATTACATTTTGAGGTGAAACATTTCTCTTAGTCGACATTTAAACATTTTACTCTCCAAAAAATGCAATCCTTAATATAACTCCATAAAAGCCTTGTATTTGTTGTGATACTTCTTCAGGCCAAATAACTTACAGCTATACAACCAGCCCCTAGGTGGCACTGCAGCCCCAACTGTAGAGTAAAAGCTCCAGCCTGGGAAATGCTTTTAAAAAATATGATAAGTTCTCCTGGGGTAATGCTTTCAATGACCCAGGAGACTAAGTGTTGCTGGGGGGCTGCAGATCCCCTTCAGCCATTCCCCCCACAACATTATTATTTTTTGTTTGTTTTTGATGATGTCTCTACCCTTTCTAGTGATATCACCAAAATCAAAAAGTTAGACCTGTCAGACTTAAGGTCCACCCCCCCACCCAACCTTTTGCCTTCCTCCTTTGTTTTTGCTGGCCTTAGGACTCTGAGAATTTGATCACTGCTATTGTTGCTGAAGTGCATCTGCTCTCTCTATACATGGTGATATTGGTTCATAACCAACTGACATATTTAATATACTTAGAGGTTCCTAGTAAAGTGGTACTATAAGTGCCCAGGGTCTGTAAATTAAATGCTAAGAGTGTGTTAGCAGCTCTGATTGTGCCACCCACTAAAGTAGCCCTTTGAACATTTCTCAGGCCTGCAATTGCAGAGCCTTTGTGGGCCATTCAAACTGCCATTTCAACCTGGCAAAATAAACCATTTTGCCAGGCCCACACCTTCCTTCTTAAGTCGAGCCTGAGCCTGCGCGCATGCGCTGCTCTGGCGATCTGCTGTAGTGGAGTAGGGAACAGAAACACCGCCCACTCTCCGCCCATATTTGGCATTGGCCTGTGTCATTGTTCGTCCTAAATGCTGGCTTCTGATTTGTAAATAGGCTTGTTAGTCCCTCCTTAGTTCTTCCTCCTCTTCATTTGTCACCTCCCATGGCGACGGGCCCTTTTACTTCGGTTGTTACACAGTATGTTTTATTTAGACTGTGAGCACTATTTTCTTCATCCACTTTCTCTTACTGCAGGCACAACATGCTTTGGTATCTTCTTAACAACCCGTCCCTCTCTCCCGTTGTCTGTGCCTTCTTTACCACCCCCGCCCTCCCTCCCGTTGTTCGTGCCTTCTTCCACCCCCCACCCTCCCTCTTGTTGTCCGTGATGCCTACCATTTGCAATAGGTCTTGCATTTACGCACATTTTAGCCATTGGCATTGTAAATAACAATGCCTTTTATTTATGTTTTGGTTTTTTAAACATATATAAAACGCATTGTCATTTACAATCCCAAAAGCTTAAACTCGCGTAAATGCGAGATCTGTGACACATAGAGCAAATGGGTTTGCTTAATTCAAACCGCACATCACACAGTTAAGCCAATTGTAGATATAGACAAAAGTAAATTCGCAAAAGCATTAATGGCTGGGTTGCTCCTAAGGTGTTTGACACCTACCCACCAAAGTGAACCCAGGTCAAACATATGTATGTACAACACCTGAGCACACCGTATAAGTATTTCTAAATCAAGTAGTATAGATGTTTTTCTAAGGCAGTCAATTCGTTATTCCAAGCGTTTGTCGGTGTATCAATATTTTCTTGTAAATGTATTCTTTTTGGATAGATGGATCGAGTGCCCCAAAAGGGAATTCGCGAAAAGTGATGCTTGATATGAGGGGTTGAAGTTTCTAGTCTCACTCATTAATATGATAGTTGTGACCCCAACAGATAAGGCTTGTCCTCTTCCAAAATCACCAATTTTTATTGGTATTCAGATCCATCCTGTCCTATAGAACGTGTAATCCTCCCGAATCTTGATAAATCCCAGGTTTACACTTGTAAGTCCATCCGTAAGCTCAGCATGGAGCCGACTAGTGCTTCTTCCTCCATCTATCCAAAAAGAATACATTTACAAGAAAATATTGATACACCGACAAACGCTTGGAATAAATAGCCTTGAAAAAGCCCTGCGGGCGAAACGGCCGTCGGCTGCTGTCCTTAATCTTATGAACTGTGGATATTAAAATCAGATCTCAACCTAAGAAGATTTGTTTGGATTTTCCTTTAAGACTTTTCGGATTTAGAATATACAGGACGCTGAGACTTCATTTACTGCCTTAGAAAAACATCTATACTACTTGATTTAGAAATACTTATACGGTGTGCTCAGGTGTTGTACATACATATGTAAATGCGAGATCTATTGCATTGCAAATGCTAGTGTTTTGCACAAGCTGTTTCACACGCACACACGAAATATGTAAATGAGCCTCAGAAGCACCCCGTGAAAAAAATTAAATAAAGGCAGCGAATCCCACACGAGATACTAATGGAATATTGCCAAGGACACATTGTCCCGCAGCTGGAGTCCAAAAGTCCTGTTGGAAACAACTGGGCACCTCTTGTGTCTGTGGGAGACTTTATTTTAGCTGCAGAAACACTTTTAAAACATGTGCTCTTCTTAGCATTTCGAGCCAATTACTTATTTTACAATTTGTAATGTGAGCACAGAAGTATTGCTTCCTATGCAATGCTATTATTTTATGTAGTGCTTTAGAATATAATTGACAGTACTATTACAAAATACAATCAACATCAGAAGTATGAAGGGCTGAGTCCTCCCTGCTGTGCATTTAAACTTTTGCTGCGAAGGTCACACTAGAGTTCAGTCACATGTTAATTATTTATGCACCTACCCACTGAGGTATCTTATCAGTTGTTTTATGGCCTTCAGTACCCGTTAGAGCTGGCTAACTCACAAAAGTGGTTTATGCAAAAAGTGCAAAACAGGAGGGCCTCCGAGGCCCCTGAGATGCAGCTACGAGGATGTGCCCACCTCGTCTGCTGCTGATGACACATAACAAGCACACTTATATAAAACGCTTCTAGGCTGTAGAAACCTCTTCCCTGCCATGGAACTAGAAGGCTCCAATGCATCAATACATTATGGGGTACAACCATGGTCAATAAGCAACTGAAAAGTGACCAGTCAACCTTTGCCAATGAATGGCCTTCCATTGTGCTGCTTCACGTTGTCGCTTTTAGTATCTTTTTATCTGTTAGAGCTAGAAACAACTTTTTTTTTATTACATTCTGCATATCATGCAACAGATGATGGATTATTTAGCAAATGCAACAAATCCGTAACTATGCGGAAAACGTCAGTGTTTAAATCCATCTGTTACATCAGTAGATTTAAGAAAGAAAAGACTATTATTTTGTGCGCTGTTCCATTTGAGGGCAAATAAAGCCATTACTGAATTCTGTTGAGCACTACATTATTCATTAAGGGAATATTAGCAACAATAAATTAGTGGAAAATTGAGCACTTTAAAAACAAGCATTTGCAATGCAAAAGGTCTCGCATTTACAAGAGTTTGAGCTATTGGAATTGTAAATGACAATGTCCTTTATTTATGTTTCAGTTTATAAAACATAAATAAAAGGCATTGTCATTTACAATGCCAATTGCTTAAACGATCTCAATTGCGAGACTGATTGCATTGAAAATGCTTGTTAATACATGTAATTCACCCCTAGGGTAGGCCCTGTACATTCCAGAGGGCAGGGTGTAATGTATTTAAAAAGTTGCGCATGCACTTTTATGTTGTACATGTCCTGGTAGTGAAAAACTCTTACATACGTCTTTCACTACTGCAAGACCTCTCTCTCCCATAGGATAACATTGGGTTTACCTTATTACATTTCATAAAGTGTAATTCCCATATGAGAAGATATGATTGGGTCAAGTTTGGTGTCTCTGGAATCACAATTTGAAATCCTAAGTTATGGTGAAGTCAGATTTAAATTGCAATTCTGAAACTATGATTTTTAGAAAGTTGACGTTTTCTTGCCTTAGCCATTAAGGTGCCTGCTGCCTGTCTCTGGTCACATGACTGGTTGTAATGTAATATAATGTAATATAGGCACACTTGTATAGCGCATCTGTCACCCCAAGGGTATTTTAGCGCTTAGATTACCAGTTAGCCATTGCGTGTACTAACCGAGATAGACAAGGAACTAATCTCTGGGAAGCAATCTGGTTTTCAGTTCCTTCCTAAAATGTGACAAGGTATTCAGTTGTCTAAGCTCCGAAGGCAGGGCATTCCAAAGTTTGGATGCTGTAAAACTTAAGGCTCTGCCACCCATGCGAACTTTATTGACACAGGGAACACAGACCAGATTAGCCGAGGAGGAACGCAGGTGTCTAACAGGAGAGTACCACACGAATTTCCTTTGCAGCAATTTTGGCCCAATTTTGTTTATTGCCCTGTAGACAATACAGAGTGCCTTAAATTGGACTCTTTGTGCAATGGACAGCCAGTGTAAATTCTTTAAGGCAAGTGAGGCAGAAGCTCTACGTGGCCGATTTAGCGCCAACTTAGCCACCATAGTCTGTACTCTTTGTAATTTTTTTTATCAAAGAGGCTGGGGCACCCAGCAGAAGTGCATTACAATAATCCACTCTATTTAGGATGATACTCTGTACCACCTGAGGTCTAGCTGTGGTAGGTAGAAAAGGGAGTATCTTCCGAAGAGCCCAAAACAGGGATAGACAGGTGTTCACAGTTTTATTTACCTGGGAATCCAGTTGTAAATTACTGTCTAACATCACTCCTAAGTTGCGCACTGTCTTAGCGGGTAGTAGGGAGTTGTTCACCGGGCCTGGCCAGAAATATACAGGAAGAGGTCGCGGAATTTTACCTGCGGTACAGCACAGGACTTCAGTTTTTTCCCCATTAAATTTTAATGAGTTTTCTCCCAACCATTCTGCTGTTCTATGCATGCTGCTATGGAATTTTTCTAGAGGCACTGCTTTATTGCCCTCAACAGAGAAGACAAGCTGGGTGTTGTCCGCATAGTTAATGACATCAATGTCAAAGGATTTTATCAGGACAATAAGCAATAAGTGGGCGAAGATAGAGAGTAAACAAAATTGGGCTGATAGCCGAGCCTGTGGAACCCCATGTTTAACATCGCTATTCTGAGAGAGAAATGGCGACAGGGTCACTGCCTGCTGCCTATTAGAAAGATAAGAATGCAGCCAGTCCCGAGCCCTGCCCACCACACCCAGCTCCTTCAATCTCTTAATCAGGATCCGGTGGTTAGCCGTATCGAACGCTGCCGACATGTCAAGCAGCACTAAGAAAACTCTGACCACTGTCCGCCCGTATTCTCAGGGCATCCAAGACTGCCACCAGAGCAGTCTCGTTCCCATGTGCAGGGTGGAATCCAAATTGGACTTCGTACAAAAGCTCATTATCTTCAACGAATTTTGAAAGAGATTTACTCTCTAACTTCTCCAAGATCTTAATTGGATACGGTAGCAAGGAGATGGGTCTATAATTAGAGGGACACTGGGGATCCAGTGTAGCCTTTTTTAGCAGTGGAGAGACAGTTGCCTTTTTTAGTCCGGTACTACGCCATTAGTTAGGGATTGACAACAAATTTGATAAAGATACGGAAAGAGTTCACCACCAAACAGTTTCCAAAACTTGTGTGGAAGTGGATCCATGGGGGAACCAGAGGAGATACCAGTTGCAATAGCATTACATTCCTCTTGTGTCGGAACCTGGAATTGATCAAAAAATATCATATGTTCCCTGTCGGTTATACTATAGTTTGTTGAAGTACTAAGCTGGTGCACATCATCATCCGTAGAGGATTTTAGCCCAGTTAAGATTTTATTAATTTTTTCCTGGAAAAAGACTGCTAGCCCGTCACACAGTTCTTGTGATGCCGGAATTTTAGCTTTTGCGCAGTCTGGATTGGACATGTCTCCTACTCGGCTAAATAAAGTTTGAGATTTATTAGTAGACTGTAGAATGTTTTCCTCAAGATATTTAGCCTTAGCTTTGCCTATTGACTCTTTATAGCTACAACGCCGATTTATTAAGGCTACTTTATCTTTCTCTAAGTAATTCCTCCTCCATTTCCTTTCTGCTTGTTTACAACTAGTCTTCATCAACCTTAGCTCTTCATTATAGCAGGGGGCTGAAGGCTTTTTACAACTTTTAGTTTTCCTCACTGGAGCTATCTGATCCAGAGAATTAGTAATTTGGTGACACAAATTCAGATAGTTCTTCTCCACTGAATCATGGATATCGAATCTGTCGTGAACACTCCGGGGAAGATCCACTAATTTTAGTATTTTGGACCATTCTCTACTAGTCCGTATGACAGTCAAATAGGCAGCTTGTTTTTGACGGTAAGCTACCTTTAAGGAGAAACGAGCCAAAAAATGGTGCGGCCAGCTTAAAGGAAGTATCTGCGTCTTTTTCACCAGAAAAGACAGCATCCAGCACATGGCCCTTCTGGTGAGTAGGACATAGTACTAGCTGTTAGAGTAGTTGGGCTTTGTGTATTCCTCCTAGACAGCCACACACAATGACAGCATAGGTGTGACTGAGTGGGCCATCTGGCAGAATGGGCGGGGGGAGCTGGGCCCAGCCTTACTTACACTTGAATAGGTTGTGTCTTGTCCCCACAAAAAGGGCTTCATACCCCCTGTAGTTAGTATGGAGCCAAGCAGGGGAAAGGCCGGCACCCGTGCACTTTAAAAGCATACCTCTAGAAGTTTCTCCCTACTTCAAAAGCACAACTGTGTATAAGTGAAGGAATTCAGACACCACCACAACAGTACACTTCTGTGGATACTCTGTCAGGACGAAGGACTGCTGGGCTTCTGAGGGTACTGCCACTCTGCTGGACTTCTGCTGTGAAGGAACTACTGTCCTGCTGAGCTGACCTGTTTCCTGCTGCCCTCTTGCCTCGGTGAGGACTGGACCTGCAACTATTGAACTCTGAGTGACTCTAAGGGCTAGTTGGCTGGGCTGCTGCTCTGAAGCCTCCGGGACATTACAGGCTTCCATCCACCTTGCACCTGGACTCTGCCATCTGTGAGTCTACCCTGCTCAAGTGATGCCACCTCAGTCTTGGACCCTTGGAATTGGGTGTAAAGTACCTGCGAGCAGGACTTACACATCTCCTCTGCTGAGCGTCGCATCCCCAAGCAGAGCAGCCGCATCCCATATGCTGAGCGGCACATTCCTGAGCAGAATGGATGCATCTCTGCTGTGGCGTGGATTGGGTTTGTCACAAAGACCTGCATCGCCTCCGCAGTCCTCTGAACAGATGCATTGCCACTGCGTGCCACATCCCTGATGCCAGACTTTGCATCGTAAGCCACATCGACATGATCTTCAACAGTGATGCATCAGGACATCGCGTCTTGCTGCTTCTTGGAAATGCTGCATCGGTTTGGCTGCATGACGCATCTTCCACGCAACACTCCCGAACCAGTATTTAAGGTACTCTGTTCAAGGAGCCTACCTGGTTCCCTGTAGCTGGCCCGTTCTCCAACAGTCAGCCTGAATTTGTGACTTATTCCT
Source organism: Lissotriton helveticus (assembly GCF_964261635.1). Lineage (NCBI taxonomy): Eukaryota > Metazoa > Chordata > Amphibia > Caudata > Salamandridae > Lissotriton > Lissotriton helveticus. The sequence continues at coordinate 653,294,173 of NC_136063.1, read as the reverse complement.
GGCCCAGCCAAACCAGATATCACCAGGTGGGCCTTTGTGCTTTTCAGATGAGATATTTATACTAAAAATGCTAAAAAATAAATATCTCTATTTCTTCTAATTAAGTTTTTGTCATTTTGGTCTTGTTTTATTATAAAAAATTACTCTAGTTTTCTAAATTAGTTGTGGGCTCCTTTTGTGGTGTGTTTTACTGTTTGAGGTGTTGGACATATACTTTACACATTGCCTCTGAGGTAAGCTTGACTGCTTCGTGTCAGGCTACCCAGGGGATGAGCACAGGTTAATTTGGGGTTTGCTTGTGCCTTACCCTCACAAGGATTGTGGTTGCTACTTGACCAGGGCCTACACTCAAGTCAATCAACCACCAGTTTTTTGCACAAAATATATGCAAATAACCCCCTGAGGGCATCATGGTGTGCTCCTTAATGGAGCAGTGAACGATAAATGAGAGCTTTGGCCGCTTATTTATTTTTCACATTTTGGTTTCTTAAATTGTTTTCCCTGGCTTTTCCAGTTCCACCTGGGAAACCCACTGCTTTTTGTATAGGGACTGCAAGGGGAGCCTCAGGGCCCCAGCTAACCCACCCGTTTCATGCTGGCATTATCAATTATTTTCCATTATAATGTGTCATGCTCCAGGGCCCACCTATTGCTCCTGCCCGCTGGGAGAATATTAAATTTTACCTTCTCGCACCCATGGGCTGGGAACTAAACGGTGTCCTGTGGGGTTAGGGGCCTGGAATACCGACACTGAGCTGGCCCCTGGCGATGGGGGTCCCTAGGGCTGTGTATGGCTCTGGGAGGGGGGCACATGGTCACCCTCCCCTTTATTTAAGACAAGGTCCTGGCGGATGGGGTCCCCGGGCCTCTCCTGGCTCTGGGAGGGGGACCACCACCTATCTATTTAACTTATTGACCTGTTTGATGATCCCCAGGGCCTCTTGGAGGCACACGGAGGGAGACGCTTGACCCCTCCCATTTATTTAAATTATCTGCCCTGGGGGATGTAGTCTTTAGCATCTTTTGAGGGGAGCTGTGCCCCCCTAAAATAAATGCCACGCCTCCCCCAGACCCTGGCCCACTTCGGGGAGGTTAATAGAAATGGGCAGGGGCGTGCAATTAATTTTTTCATTTCATTTTACTACGGATTTGCAGATCTTAAGCACGTTTGTGATATGATTTTTAAAAAAACATTTTGGGTCCCTACCCTGCTCCCTTATGTCTTTTTTGTGGTTTTTGTTAGGATGATGATGTGGCAGCCAATCAGCTATCAGGAGGAGATCTCTCTGCTCTGTGGATCCTCTGCAGCGTGATATATACAACAACAACATTTAACCTATAATTTTTCTCAGTGTAGGAGTCCTAAAGTCAGGAATCCTAACTTTACTACACCTAAACTGAGAAAAATCCTAACTTTAAGACTTTCGGTATTAACAGAAGGCATTTAGGAGTCCTTAAGTTAGGCCTCCTAACTTCTGTGAATACTAAAATGAGTAAGTGCCTTCTGTAAATACAAAGTGGTAGTAAGTTTAGGATTTTGTCTTAATTTAGTTCTGTGAATCGGGCCCTAGATTTCTGCCAAATCTGGTGTAAATCTGTTTAGCTGTTTGGGCTGTAGCTGTTTCTAAAGTTCCTATGGGTAAAACATGTTTTAGGGCCAGGTGTTTCTTGGCCCCTGCTTGACGGATCACCCCAAAACTTTCCATGCATAAACTAGTCAAAAAGTAGCACTTATAGGAAAGTTTCGTAGAGATTTGTCAAATGGCACCAAAGTTATTAGCAGCACAAAAAAGACAAGTGAAGAAAGATATAGACTAATAATCACTTATAATACAGAACATATAGCAATACCAAACAGCATGCTGAAGAACTGGTATCTACTAAGGAAAGATCCGATAATAGGCCAAGTGGTACTGAAAAAAAAGTTCTCAAATTTAGAAGAGCTAAATCTACTAGAGAGTAGCTAGTAAATACTGAAATGGGAAATTTGAAATAAAGAAATGATGAACATGTAAAGCATGAAAGAATGGGGAGAGTATTCAAACAATAACGAATTCTATCACAAATGAGAGTAGACCATTAAAGAGGGTGCAAAACGGAATTTGTGGTGTATTGCTGACTTGCCCAAGGAGAAAAGAGGTGTAGAAGAAGTATGAAGCTAGCTATACATAAAGGATACTCCAGCACATAAGGACAAAAGGAAATAGAGATAACACTCAACATCATGATGGGGATGAGAGGGGTCTGAGCTACAGGGTGATTGACACAGTGGCATACAATTCAATAGGGTGTGACAGGGAAAATGTCCTTCGTAGGTTGGAATCCGGATACATAATAAAGTTGTACACGAAGGAATCTAACATGTTTGAATATGGTTGAGAATTTATTTGTAGATCTTTGATAATAAAGTGGAGGCCTACTATATTTGGATTAGATTTGAATTGGATCAGGAGCCATGACTTACAGTTTTTAATGGGTTTTTTTCAGATAGGAAGGTGAAGGATAAACCAGATTGATTGACCACACAAGCATTAACAAAGGACAGTAAGAATCGTAATCAACTAATGTAATCAGAATATAATTTTAGATAATGAGTTACCCCACTGGGGCAATAACGTGGAAGGTGTAATTTTGTACAATTACTTTAGTTAAGAAATTGAATATTAATTATTATATATGCAATTATTGATGATATACCACAATTATGTAATGTATTTGATTAGCAATTCTTATTACAAATGGCTAATCATTTTAGTTCATGTAAAAAATTGTTTTTGAGTTAAGCAGACATAGTGGCCACGACTTGCGACCACCAACTGAGATGTTTTAAGTCTGTTTTCTATGTTCATGAAAAGAGCATGTATCACAAAGAGTTTGGATATAAAGTGGTGTTAGAAGATGACGCCCATTGGTTGTTAGAAGATCTACATAAGCAGCCGAAATGCAGCAGGTTCCATAATGCTTTTATTACAATAAATACATGGAGCATCAACCTTTTATTTATAAGAAAAGTTGTGTGTGTGTGTATGTATGTATGTGTGTGTGTGTGTGTGTGTGTATGTATATATATATATATATATATATATATATATATATATATATATATATATTCAAGATAGGATTTCTTTTAGTCTTTCAAAAGAAGTCATCCGGCACTCAGGCATGGAAATCTTTAAATTTAGGCTTTTATTAGTATTTTAGCATACATCAACGCGTTTCGGGAGTCATGCTCCCTTGATCACGATGTTTACGCCGCCATTCGATACTTACATAAATACACATGTAAAGTACTAAACATTGTAAAAGGACCAAAAAGGACTACATACATTGCCTTGTTAAAAGCGCGGCCATTTTAGCACTTGCAAATTACAAGAAACTCTTGTGCACTTTTCAATGCGTAATTAATATCTGTTCTGGCGCAAGCCTTCAAAGACAGCATATTAAATATAAATAATCCACTTTGAAAATTGTAAGTACAATTCTAACATCATTTACTGTTGTGTGGGCAATAGAAAACTTTCTTTTTCATTATTTTTCTCGGCCAGTGCCTTTAAACCATTGTAGCCCAAACACTTTTTATAAAAGAGGAATATTTACCACTTTTCTTGACTTTTTACACAGACTGCATTCTCTATTCATTATTACGATTCAGGCCGCAGGCAACAAATTCTCTCGTCCATCATAGTTTGTGTTGTGGCTAAATTCAATAAATTCTATTGGAATGTAAAAATAATTGCTGCTAGCGCCTTTCTTTTAGAACCACCTCACTGATTCGTTACAAAGTGCAAGTGCTTAATTGCAGATAATACTGGTCCCTTACTTCAAACAACTCTTCTATAGAGTACATTCGACCCACAATTAAAGTGCTAGTGCTTGAGTATATTAAAACCATAATATACTTCCCTTTATCTGTAAACAATCCACTCTTATTCCAGATCTATATGTAAACAATATTCATCTCTTATTGCACATCTATTTGTAAACAATAATAATATCTTACTGTAAACAACCACTCTTTATATTGCACAAAATCTTATCAAAAATCGAAAAGTGCTAGTGCAGGAAGGTGCTAATTCTTGGATCCATTCAATATCCAAAAAAGTGCAAATGCCTAACCAACAACCTAAAAACAATAATAGTTTTTTATAAACAATATACTAATATTGCACATCAAAATACTAAAAAGAGACGAAAACAGTGGTATCAGTACAGCAGCAATTAAAACAACGAGGACACTAATTACTACATTCCATTCTCATAGAAGCCACAACATGATTCCCAGTTATATTATCACACATGTATTAAGGAAAGCATACAGAAAAGGGAGGAATTTGATTTAAAAAACCTTTTCTTTTCGTTAAAATTAGTTCTAATCATTCATTATTTACCTATACAGTTTTGGTACGCTCGAGGTTACTTGGTCATCATCTGAGTAATTGCATAATTAAGTTAAACAAGTATACAAATCCTCTTCCACATTCAATCCCTGTGGTTCCTTACTGTTGAACTCTAGGATAAAATAAGTTTCCAGTTTTCTAAGTTCTCCCTTTCTATTGCCTCCCCTCTTTCTCTTTGCGACCTCCGCAATACATGAGTATTGGAGGCCTTTGGGGTCACATTGATGATGTAACTCGAAGTGTCGAGCCACAGGGTAGGATCTGTCTCGATTAATGATAGCACGTCTGTGCTGCAAAGTTCGTTATATATTTTTTATTTTATTTTTTATGAAGAAAACAAAGGTTAAAGCTTAGTTGTAGTTAGGAAAACTTATTTTCCCTATGCAAACCACACAAACTTTAAAAATTCTAAAGTTATAGTTATAACTTTCATTTACAATTTATCCACCACCTTCAAATTATTATAAGTTACGGACATCGTTACACGCCAGCTCTCTATCCAGACAACACTAACTATAACTCGCCACTCTATCAGGCACTGTGCTGTGACAAATAATGTAATTTGAGAAGTAATAAGTGATGTTATGAATGATATGATTTCACATTATCTAAGTGATGTAGTAGACAAGGATATAAACAGCGCATGGAAAAAGCCTGAGTTATAGTTAATGTAGTGTGGCGAGTTTGGTGGCAACTGCTTTCGGAGGTTCGTGACAGTAATTTGAGTGTGGTGCATAAATTGAAGTTACAACTATAACTTTACCATTTTTAATGTTTGTGTATTTTATGTTGGGTTTGTATAGAAAGAATACCCAAGGTATTTCTAACTATAAATTATCCTCAACCTGTGTTTTTTTCATTGTATGTTATTGGTTTTTCTTTTTTTTAATAAAAAAGTGTTTCAAATCACAGTGTGGAGTGTCATAAAGTGGGAGATAGTACAGTATATTGAAGGAAATTGTGGTAGAGTCTAGTGTCATAGAGTGGAGTATTGTAGAGTGGATTGCAGTGAAGCTGAATAGAGAGGAATGACATAGCATACAGTGGAGGAAAGTGTTATACAGTGCAGTGGTGTGTTGTATCGAGGAGTATCAGAGATGAGTGGCATGTTGTACAATTTAGTGGAGTGTCGAACAGTAGTGCAGAGTGTTGTACAGAGGAGTGTTGTTGACTGGAGCGTCATAAATTGGAGTGTGCTGGAGTGGAGTGTCATTGAGTAGAGTGGCAAAGAGTGTAGCAGAGCTTTGTAGAATGTGGTGGTATAGAGTGGAGTTCAGTGTTGAGTGTAGTGTTGTGCATTGGAGTGGCGGAGAGTCTCGTACAGTGTAGTGATGTACAGTGGAGTATCATTTGTGAGAATACATTGTATGCTAGTGTGGCGAGTTATAGTTATTGTTGTCTGGTTAGAAAGCTGAAGAGAGGGAGTAACAAGGTTTGCTACTTATAATAATTTGAAGGTGCTGAATAAATTATGAATGAAAGTTATAACTTAAAAAAATGTTCACGGTTTTTGTGGTTTAAACTTGGTTGTTATAGAGGACATAAGTTTTACTAACTATAACTAAGCTTTAACCTTTGGTTTCTTTAATTGAATTTCAATGTTTGTTTTAAATTTATAATAAAAATGTTTCAAATCGTAGAGAACAGTGTGACAAGTGGAGAGTTATGAGTGTAGTACAGTACAATAGAGAAGAGTGTTGTAAAGTCTGTTGCCATAGACTGGAGTATTGTAGATTAGAATGGAGTGGAGTAGGATACAGCGTAGTAGTGTATTATACAGTGTAATAGTGGTATATAATGTAGTGGCATGGTGTCTCATATAGTGGAGTCCAGTATCATAGACTGGAGCAGCAGGTTGTGCAGTTGTTTGGCGTGTTCGCAGTAGAGTAGGGTGTCCTAGACTGTCATAGAGTGGAGTAGAGTGTCATACAGTGGAGTATCATCAAGTTTAGCGTCGTAGAGTACAGTGGAGGAGAGTGTTGTGGAGTGCTGTGCCAGATAGTGGAGTAGTGTTTCGTAGAGAGAAGTTGAGTGGGGTGTCATCGAGTGTCAAACAGTGTAGTACAGTGGTGTAGAGTGGATAGACATAGAGGGTAGTACAGTGTTACAGAGTAGAGGTACATGCATTGGAGTACAGTGTCGGACAGTGGAGTGGAGTATTGTACAGTGACGTAGAGTGTGATAAAGTGTAGTATACTGGAGTATACTGGAGTGGGTTGTGTAGAGTGAAGTAAAGTGTCAGAGTGGAATGGCGTATTGTGAACTATAATGGCATGAAGCACAGAAGAGTGGAATGGCATAGCATACAGTCGAGTAAAATGTGGGGTGTCATAAAGTGATGTAAACTACAGCAGAGTGGCAAATAGCCTACTTGATTTTTGTAGAGTGGAGTGGTGTATAGTACAGTGTTATAGAGTGTGGTAGAGTGGATTGGCATACAGTGTTATAGAGTACAATGGCACAGAGTGGGGTAGAGTGGAGTGGTGTACAGTGGAGTAGTAGAATGGAGTACTATGTCAAAGTACATTGCATTCAAGTGGAATGAAATGGCATACAACGAGTTGTGTTCAGTGTTGTATAGGAGTATTGTAGAGTGTTTTACAATGGCATACATTATAGTACAGTGTTGAACAGTGGAGTGAAGGGGAAAGACAGGAGTAAAGTGTTGGAGAGTGGCATACAGTGTAGTGGAGTGTTGTAGAGTGGAATTGCATAGAGTACAGAAGTGTAGCTGTGTAGAGTGCATTGTTGTATTGTAGCATAGAGTGCAGTAAAGTCTCGCTCACTAGAGTAGAAGAGTGGTGTAATGTACTGTGAAGTAAAGTACAATACAGAGTATCGGTGTGTATTAGAGTAGGGTGGCGTGGAGTGACTGGCGTAGCATAGGTAGTAAACTGTTATAATTTGGAGTGGGGCATCATACAGCAGAGTGGAGTGCTGTGTCCTCTAGAAAATAATCGTATAGTGGAATCGTATAGTGGAATATAGTGCTGTACATTGGAGTGTACGGGGATAGAGTGAAGTAGGATGTTGAAGAGAGCCATGAAGTGTGTCAGACTTTTATAGAATGGAGTTACATAGAGTGGAGGAGAGTGTCTTTCAATAGAGCGTCATAGAGTGGTGTGACGTAGACTGTAGTGGCGTAGAGTGGATTGCTGTAAAGTGGAGTAGCATACATTGGAATACTCTACGGTGAAGTGTAGAAGAGTTGAGTAGCGTGGAGTGATGTACATTGGATTAACATAGAGTGGGGTGGCATACATTGAAGTGGCGTAGCGTAGAGTCAAGGAAACGTATGTAAATTGAAGTAGCATCTCATACAGTGGTGTGGAGTGCTGTGTCGAAAAGTGTTGGAAACTGTTGTAGAGTGGAATACAGTGTAGTACAATAGAGTGTATGGGCATAGAGTCCATTGCAAATTTGGACAGTGGAATTTATAGGGACAGAGTAGAGTCGCATAGAGTAGTAGAGTTTTGCAGAGTGGAGTTATATAAACTGGAGGAGAGTACACCAGAGTAGCGTACAGTGGAGTGGAGTGGAATAGTTTAGATTGGAGTGTCGTAGATTGTAATAGTGTATAGTGTAGTAGAGTGGAGTAGCATAGAGTGTAATAGAGTATAGTGTAGTAGCAAATAGTGGATTGGCGTACAGTGAACTGGTTTAGACTGGAGTGGTGTATTTTGGGTGGGATAGAGTGTAATAGCATACAGTAGAAAGGCAAAGACCAAAGTTTCGTGCAGTGTAATAGCGTAGAATACAGTGGCGTACAGTGGAATAGCGTAGCGTAGAGTGGAGAGGAGCAGCGTGTAGTGTAGTGGTGTAGACTGGAGTAGGGTACAGTGGAATATAATAGTGTAGGAAAGTGCAATAAAATAGTGTAGGAAAGTGCCCCTTTTTGACTGGTTACCTCCCCATATTTTGCCTGACACCTGATGCAACCTGACTTGATGTGCCCTGGGTCCCTGCCATTCAGATTCCCAGTGTTGTAATTTGGCAGTGATCGGGGTCAGCATCTAGCTGAAGCCATCTTGGATTTGGCAGCCATTTTGTATGCCATGGGCTACCACGTGCTTACCATGTGCTCTGTCCTACCTTTCTATTGTTTGCTCTTGTACTCTGTTCAGTGACAAGGTATATTTAGCCTCTTCTGCTTTGCACATGCTCAGTTGAGCTTGCAGCTGTCTATGCAGCTGCTAGTAGTCTGTAACTGTCAGGATGTGTTGACTAGAATTAGCAACTGTTAGCTCCTCCCACTTGTTGTTTGTGCATTTTCTATATGACCTTATATGTACCTAAAAACCTTCTTTCTGTACTTGTACCGCCTTCTTTTGAGCCCCTGTGTGGGTATAAAAGGACCATGCACCTACTGTTCAGTGTGCTACTTCATACATTACCGAAGGGTGTTGTGTGAATGTAGATCCACCTCATGAGGTTAATAATCATTGTATTTTATATTCAAGTTTCCGTGCCAACTTCTTCCTATTGGTCTAAGGACTTTGTGCAGAGAAGGGCGAACCCCTAGCACTGGTAGGCCTAGCTGAGGCTCACCACGACACCAGGGCCTGTGTTCTTTCCCAAGACTGTACCTTTGAATCCACAATTGGCACATCCCTGGCCACAGGTAAGCCCCTTGTAAAAGGTACCATGGGTACCAAGGGCACTTTGACCAGGGAAGACCCTTAAGGGATGCAGCACATATTGTGCAACCCTAATAAGCCCTGCACCTTAACACACACATTATGCCACTTCAGGCTGTTTGTTTTGTTGCAGAGAAAAGTGAAGAGTCAACATGGCACAAATCCCTGTGTGCCTAGAGTCTGGACAGATCAAACTATGCAGGGGTACGCGCCAGGGGTGCCTGCTCTCTCCGTTACAGTTTGCGGTGGTTATGGAGCCTCTGGCTGTGGCCTTGCGTGAGAAGCTGGGAGAGTGGGGGTCCAGCTGGGTGACACTAATGTGGTATCCCTGTATGCTGATGACACCTTGGTTTACCTCCGTCAGCCGGAGAGATCAGTCTCATTGCTACTTGCGGAGCTGTGAGGATTTGGTGAGGTGTCTGGCCTCCCGATTAATCTGGTAAAATCCAAACTAATCACCATTGGGAAGTTAGCGGGTGAATCCCAGACAGAACTCCCTAAAGTTGAACTAACATGGGTGGGTGAGGATGAGAGATATCTGGGTATTCAGTTAGCAAACTCACCATCTAGGTACTTGGATCTCAACATTGGCTGAGTGATCAAGGATCTGAGGCCCTGTTAGGTTCTGGCAGGATTTGCCTTTATCTCTCATGTGCTGAGTTGCTATAATCAAAATGATTGTACTTTCTAGGTGCTTGTACACTATGCAACAAGCACTCTATCTTATTCCCGGTCATATTTACGAACCCTAATCAACTTCTCACAGCCCTTCTATGAGGTAACAGATGGAAACGAGTTAAGGCTAACGACATTGCAGAGGACATGGAACTGGGGAGGATTGGAAGTTACTTGCTTAGAGCTATATTACATGGCATCCCAACTACAGCATGCGGTGTATTGGATGGATACTGATGATAATTGGGAGATGAATGTCCTGTCGGGTGCACATGACAGATACACACCACCAGAATTATTAATGCTTGGGAGAGGAGCCCCTCCCCCCGCCCCCATTTTCCATATATTATATTTCATGTAACAGAGATCTGGGAATTGGTGGTCCGAAGGGTGATCCAACACGCGCCATATGCGCCCGATACACCTCTGTGGGCACTATGACTCTTTGCCTGTATAGCAGACTCTTTGTCCTAAAGAGGTGGAAGGAGGGGGGCTGCCATAGACTGGGAGTCCTCTATACGGATGGTAAATTTTCGACACAGGACTGAGCAGCCGAGGCCTTTAATTTAGGGCTGCGGTAATTTCTCCAATACGAGAAAATCTCTAGTATGACACAAGGAATTTGGGCTGGGTTTCCCGAAGATCCCCCTATCACCAATACATTAAAAGTAATGTTATACATGGCACAGGGTGGACGATTGGTCTCGCATATATATATATAGAGCCCTGAGGGACGACATGCCTGGGGGCGTCCTACCAGTAAAGTACAGGTGGGAGGCTGGTCTGGAAACCCCACTATTGGATAAAGAGTGGGAAAGAGTGCAGGAGGGTGTCCGCGCCGTTTGCTCCAATGCACGATTTAAACTCCTCCAATATAACTTAGTACCCCAGGTTTATCTTGCTCCGCGTACACTACATACAACTTATCCTACTCGGAGTGCTGAATGTCAGGCACAAGTGGCGGAATTCATTCATATGGTTTAGATATGCCCTATGTTGGACCCCTATTGGGACGAGGTACTGACACATCTTTGGAGAGCCATGGAATCGGAAGATATCAAACGAACTCTGACAAGTAATACAGGTGTTCCTACCTAGCCCTAAAGGTAGGAAATCAAGCAGGTGCTTTCTCTCATTGGGGCTCCTAATAGCAAGAAGACGCATTGTCATAGCATGGCTCAGACCCAGGCTACCGCAGGTGGTAGACTGGATGAAAGACGTGCAAATGAGCAACAGCAGAAAGTGTACGTATGCAGAGGGTACTTAAAGGTGAAAAAGTGGAAGAGGACCTGCGAACATGGTCTCAAATGCTGGTAGACCTTAGGGATGACCGCGAGCCGAGAACACAGGTCTCTGAAATCACAGGAAATTGTGCGTTACAGTAGAGTAAGAAGAAGATATGTCACAGGTTAGCATGAAATGCTGAGAACAGGATATAATAACCATGTGTATAATAATATTGGAACCATGACTCAATGTTTGGGAGCGGAAGACAAAGGGGGGGATGGTGGGAGTTTAAAAGTTGGCAAAACTCATGTGGACATTATGCAAGAACTGAATATGTATGTTATTCTGGTGGGAATAATGGGTGAATAAGAATCTATTCTTCCCATGATAGAGCCCTTTGCTGTGTAAGATCAGATAAATGTGAGAAACCTGTAACAAATGCAAATTCAACCACAACTACATTCCCTTAAGAAGCATATTTTACTTACCTGCGCCAAGTCCTGCTTTGTTCTAAAAATAATGCCTTTTTTTATACTTACCCAATTGGTCTGGATTCTGTCTCTGAGTTTGTGTATCAGTCTTTGATTGAGTGAATACAATTAATGCTTAACACACCCTCTTGATAAGCCTAACGGCTTGCCCACACTGCCACAAAGAGAGTTGTTAATACTTACCTAATTGAGCCTCTGCTATACCGCTGGGGACTCCTTGGACTATGTGCACACTATACCTCATTTTGATGTAGTATATACAGAGCCAGCTTCCTACAAATAGCATATAGTGGAGTGGCATCCAACAGACTAGCATAGAGTGTAGTGGTGTACACTGGAGTGGTGTAGAGAAGAGTGGCATATAGTGGAATAGCATAGAGTAGAGTTGTGTACAGTAGAGTGGCATAGCCTGGAATATCCTGGAATAGCATATAGTGCAGTGGTGTACAGTAGACTGGAATAGTGTACACTGGAATGGGTAGACTGGAATAGCATACAGTGGAGCGGCGTCCAATGGAATAATGTAGAATGGAGTGGGGTAGAGTGGAATAGCATACAGTAGAGTGGCAAACATTAGAATGGTATGGTGTAGAATGGAAAGCATATACTGGAGTAGCGTATAGTGGAGTGGCATACAGTGGAGTGCCATACGCTGAAGAGGCGTAGAGTGGAGTTGCATACAGTATAATAGCGTATAGTGGAGTGACTTAGAGTGAAGTTGTGTACAGTATAATAGCGTAGAGTTAAGTGGTGTAAAGCTGAGTGTTGTACAGCGGATTGGCGTAGAGTGATAGTGTATAGTGGAGTAGTGTAACTTGGAATGGCGTAGACTAGAGGGGCGTACGGTAGCATGGGTTAGAGTGTAATACCATACAGTGGAGTGACGTACATTGGATTGGGGTCCAATCGAACAGCGTAGAATGAAGTGGCACGTAGAGTGGGTTGCCATAAACTGGAGTGGAGTAGAGTACAGTGGAGTGGCACACAGAATAATGTACAGTGGAGTGTTCTTGATTGGCATACAATGGAATAGAGTGGAGTGGAGTACATTAGAACGACATAGAGTGTAATAGCATATAGTGGAGTGGCGTCCAGTGGAGTGATGTACAGTGGCATTGAGTACATTGTAATAGCATAGAGTGGAGTGGAGTGGCGTAGAGGGGAATAACGTATAGTGAAGTGGCTACAGTGGAGTGGCATATGGATGTATGTGAAATTTATCAGCAATTTAGATTATGGTGTGCAGACTTGTTGGGCCATTTTGATTTTGTGAGCCAGACAGCATGCAAAGAAAACTTTGTAGATTAAGATTCAGTTTATATGTTATGTATTTGTTTATAGGTTTCCATTAGCATGTGACCATAAATAGATATCTGAGTTGTTCATTTAGTAAATCTGAAATTTTACATATGCAGTCTAGTTTATTTTATGGGCTTCCTTGCTACTTTTAGTAGTATTGTGCTACAAAATATCACTAAGCTGAAAAACCTTATAACTTAAATACTAATTGTACCTACCTGCAGTATCCAAAGAATAATCAGTGCACCCTGATGTCTAATGCTGCCAAATTTCAGCCAACTCCAACTGGTCATTTTGGCACTATGCAAAATACAAAAGTCTATGTGAAATGCATTGGATTTCAAGCCTGCTTTTGGATCCCCCTTTTCTTGTCACCTCCTTAACCAAACACCGCAAAACTTTCCGTCCTCTGACAATGAAATGGGGGGCGACAGATCATTTGTCAAATTGGTGCAAAGTTAAGGGATAAAAATCAAAAATGTTCCTGTTCTCTGTTGGCCCTAACATTACAGAGTGGCTACCGCCACCCTGTAATAAATACATATATAAATTATTATATATAACTTTCACATGCAGTAAGGAGGCCACTTCTGATTAAAATTCCAAGAGGAACATACCATAACCAAATAGCACAGAAACTAACTTGGTGAAAACGTCTACTGGCACCAGTTCACTGTGGAACCAGCTACCCAGGTCTTACCTCCAAACCACATAACTTCAGGACAACATTGAACAAGCATTGACAAAGCAAGTAGGTCTGGCTTTTTGTTAGGGGAAGTATTTAGTAATTGTCTGGTCACGGTGTGTGTTTTATTTTGAGCTGTTATTGTAAGAAAATAACATGACAAAGCAACATCTTCACTGCACCAATATGGAACTGAAATGATGGCCATTTGCTGAAGACTTCATTAGCAAAGCTAGACTATGTTCTCACAGAACAGTGCTATGAAAAGGAGTAAATAGATGAAGCTTGCACTGTAAGTGGTGAAATTAAAAGACATGCACAGCAAAATATAGAGTAGTAGATACTTTTTTTTAGACTGCTTCCTACTCATTTACCACCTGATATGAATCATACCAGCAATGTAAGGAATTGTGTATTGTTGAAGAAACACTGTTTGGTGAAAATGTGATCCAAAAGACAGTGAATGAAATATAGTGTTGTGAATAAATGGCATTAGCATACTGCAGGAGGTTGGATCTGGTACATGGTTCCCACTGTCTCTCTACATCTGGCATTATTGGAGGCACGGTGTCTTATGCCATTCCATCTACATGTTAACATGGTAGCAAACTGAAACAAATACATGAGCAATTGCCCTTAGTGAGCAACACGGTACTTTTATGTCGGACTAAGGAATCCAAACAGCACCCGATTTCTAAACCTAAATCAGCAATTAAACAGTGGTTGCACTAGCAAAGTAAAGGCATATGAACGCTTTCACTGGCTCTCAAGTGCAAGATGTAAGATTGTAAGAAAATAACATGACGAAGCAACATCTTCACTGCACCAATATGGAACTGAAATGATGGCCATTTGCTGAAGACGTCATTAGCAAAGGTAGACTATGTTCTCACAGAATAGTGCTATGAAAAGGAGTAAATAGATGAAGCTTGCATTGTAAGTGGTGAAATTAAAAGACATGCACAGCAAAATATAGAGTAGTAGATACTTTTTTTTAAACTGCTTCCTACTCATTTACCACCTGATATGAATCATACCAGCAATGTAAGGAATTGTGTATTGTTGAAGAAACACTGTTTGGTGAAAATGTGATCCAAAAGACAGTGAATGAAATATAGTGTTGTGAATAAATGGCATTAGCATACTGCAGGAGGTTGGATCTGATACAGGGTTCCCACTGTCTCTCTACATCTGGCATTATTGGAGGCACGGTGTCTTAATATGCAAGGCTATGTGTTTTTTGTGTCAAAGTTTGAATAAAAGGTGAACTTATAGGACATAGCATACAGCTAAACAGCAAATAATTGTGTTCAAGTGGCAAATGAGAAAAAATCTACAAAAAAGCAAGTGTAGGTAGAAACAAGCAAAAGAAGGACAGATGAGGTATAAGGCCCTCACCACTTAAATTAATCTATTGGGAAAGGATGGCAGTACATTTGGCAAGATAGCAGACTTGCAATAAAAATATCACAATCATAGTTGTTAATAGTGAATGCTGCAAGTTTAATACAATACCTTGAGTCATATGCAGATGAACTGAGATGTTCTATCATAAGCAACACCTACAGTGGAACAGGCAGCAAAATAGTATCCGATCTATCCCAAAGAATTAAATGGAAATGAAAAAGCTCATGGGTTTGGGTAGTAATTGAATTTTGAAGTTAATGTGCTACATGTTGTAAGAGAAGTTTCTTTACATTTACATTATGATGTAATTTGTATTTGTATTTGTATTTATTATTTATAACGCGCAACTGTCACCCTACGGGTATCCTGGCGCCAACAGAAAATAGTCAGATGGAAACAACAATACACTGGCTGTCATGTCATACAAAAAAAAAAACGCCTGGACTGTTAGATGGACTCAAGAAGAATCAAACTTTGACGAACAACCATGTTTTCAGGCTCTTTCTGAACCCCAACAATGTGTCCATTTGCCTGATATTCTGGGGGAGCTCGTTCCACAGCCTAGATGCAGAAGTGCAGAAAGCTCTGCCTCCCATCCTCGATCTCCTAATCCTGGTAGGTGCTGCCAGACCCAGGCTAGAGGAGCGCAGGGACCTTGTAGGCTTATACCAGGAGAGCCTTTCCTGTAAGGGAATAGGTCCCATGTTGTGCAGGGCTCTATACACCATACATAGGGACTTAAAAGCGACTCTGCTCCCGATTGGCAGCCAATGTAAATCTCTAGGCGCCAACGTAGTGGAAGAACTACGAGGTCTATTGAGAGCCAGCTTACCCGCTATGGACTGGACCCTCTGGAGCCCCTGTAGGATGTATGAGGGGGCCCCTAGATATAGAGAGTTACAATAGTCCAGTCTGGCCATGATCACACTCCTGACCACTAGCGGTCTAGACTCATCAGGCAAAAGGGGCAAAATCTGTCTGAGTGCTTTCAGCAATCCAAAACAGACACTGATGGTTTTATTGGTCTGGGAGGTCATTTGGAGATCCGCATCAAACAGTATCCCTAAGTTACGCACGGTCTTCACTGGGATGCAAGGATCCGCTCCCGGCGCAAGCCTGATCTCGCAAGAAGGTTGGTGACTCAGTTTGGCTGACGAACAATAAACCACCTCCGTCTTCCCTCCGGTGAATTGGAGGGAATTTATTTTCAGCCACCTGGAGACCCTACTCATGCAGTCCTGAAAGGTCTCCATGGTCACTGCCTGTCTACCTTCTAGGGAGAACACCAATTGGGTGTCATCGGCGTAGTTTATCAAATCAATTCCATAGGATTTGATCATGGGGATCAGACGCTGCAAATAAAGATTAAAAAGAATAGGGCTGATCGAGGAGCCCTGAGGAACTCCATGACAGACCTTAGACTTGGAAGATGAGAAGGGTGCTAAGGTCACCACCTGTTGTCTGTCTGTTAGGTAAGACTGTATCCACCTCAGGGCCTTGCCCTTCACGCCCAGTTTTTCCAATCTACTTAACAGAACCGCATGGCTAACCGTATCGAATGCGGCCGACATATCCAACAGCACCAGGACTGAGGAATTGCCATTGTCGGCTCGCATTCGAAGGGTGTCCAGCATGGTTGCCAATGCAGTTTCTGTTCCGTGGCCTGGGCGGAAGCCAAATTGGTCCCTGTCCAATAGGCCATTGTCTTCCAGATATCCTGACAGGGACTTACTAACCACCTTTTCCACTATTTTTATCGGGTAGGGCAGGAGAGATATGGGCCTGAAGTGCGCCGGAATAGTAGGGTCCAGCGAAGGCTTTTTAAGCAAGGGGGTAACCACTGCCTGCTTCCATGCTTCCGATTCAAAAAGGGGGTGGTGATGGACAGAGTATCTGAGTTAATCAGAACACTCCTATCCAGTCAAGAGATCAGGGCTTGATCCATCACCGTTTTTTAGCTCACTGCACCATCCCAGTTCAGAACCTGGCTATATGCAAATTAGTCTGTCCCTGGCCCAGTGCATCATGGGAACAGGGCAGACCAAACTACCAAGCCAATTCTTCACTGGAAAGGAAACAAGCTTCCGGGGACCGGTTTCTGGCATTACAGCCGTCTTCGGCCCGGCTTGCTTGAATCCTGATGGTGCAGTGAGCAAGGGACTCACATCTGAGCATACCCTTCCACGCTTGTGGTGGCCAAAACGATTCAAAAAGGGGGTGGTGATGGACAGAGTATCTGAGTTAATCAGAACACTCCTACCCAGTCAAGAGATCAGGGCTTGATCCATCACCGTTTTTTAGCTCACTGCACCATCCCAGTTCAGAACCTGGCTATATGCAAATTAGTCTGTCCCTGGCCCAGTGCATCATGGGAACAGGGCAGACCAAACTACCAAGCCAATTCTTCACTGGAAAGGAAACAAGCTTCCGGGGACCGGTTTCTGGCATTACAGCCGTCTTCGGCCAGGCTTGCTTGAATCCTGATGGTGCAGTGAGCAAGGGACTCACATCTGAGCATACCCTCCCACGCTTGTGGTGGCCAAAACGATTCAAAAAGGGGGTGGTGATGGACAGAGTATCTGAGTTAATCAGAACACTCCTACCCAGTCAAGAGATCAGGGCTTGATCCATCACCGTTTTTTAGCTCACTGCACCATCCCAGTTCAGAACCTGGCTATATGCAAATTAGTCTGTCCCTGGCCCAGTGCATCATGGGAACAGGGCAGACCAAACTACCAAGCCAATTCTTCACTGGAAAGGAAACAAGCTTCCGGGGACCGGTTTCTGGCATTACAGCCGTCTTCGGCCCGGCTTGCTTGAATCCTGATGGTGCAGTGAGCAAGGGACTCACATCTGAGCATACCCTTCCACGCTTGTGGTGGCCAAAATGATTCAAAAAGGGGGTGGTGATGGGCAGAGTATCTGAGTTAATCAGAACACTCCTACCCAGTCAAGAGATCAGGGCTTGATCCATCACCGTTTTTTAGCTCACTGCACCATCCCAGTTCAGAACCTGGCTATATGCAAATTAGTCTGTCCCTGGCCCAGTGCATCATGGGAACAGGGCAGACCAAACTACCAAGCCAATTCTTCACTGGAAAGGAAACCAGCTTCCGTGGACCGGTTTCTGGCATTACAGCCGTCTTCGGCCCGGCTTGCTTGAATCCTGATGGTGCAGTGAGCAAGGGACTCACATCTGAGCATACCCTTCCACGCTTGTGGTGGCCAAAACGATTCAAAAAGGGGGTGGTGATGGACAGAGTATCTGAGTTAATCAGAACACTCCTACCCAGTCAAGAGATCAGGGCTTGATCCATCACCGTTTTTTAGCTCACTGCACCATCCCAGTTCAGAACCTGGCTATATGCAAATTAGTCTGTCCCTGGCCCAGTGCATCATGGGAACAGGGCAGACCAAACTACCAAGCCAATTCTTCACTGGAAAGGAAACAAGCTTCCGGGGACCGGTTTCTGGCATTACAGCCATCTTCGGCCCGGCTTGCTTGAATCCTGATGGTGCAATGAGCAAGGGACTTCATGCTTCCGGCACTATGCCTTCCTCGAGGGATTGGCGACAGATCCGATGCATCCAAGGAAACAGCTCTGGCCCATATTCCTTCCAGATCCTATGCGGGAGGGGGTCTAGAGGCGACCCTGATGCCACATTATGGGCCAGACTATAAAAGAGCTCCTCTGTAAGAGGGGTGAAATCTTCCAACGATGACAATATTGCTAGAGATTCCTCTTCTTCTGTCTGTGCCACTACATCTTTGCAGCTGGTCCTTTCCTCCTTCAGCCCCCCCACAATGTTGGCAATCTTTTCCTCAAAATAGATCGCGATCTCATCGCATAGTTCTTGAGTTGCAACCACCTTATTACCCATACAGGTGGGGTGTGAGAGATCCCTTATGATATTAAAAAGGGTTTTAGTACTGTTAGGGGACTGAAGAATAGTAGTGGCATAGAAGAGTGCCTTATTTGGTATATAAATTTAATTACTTTGTGAATAGTAGATTTTTTAAAGAGGTTTCACAAGGGTAATGGAAATCTATAAATTAAAGAAAGTGTAGTTAGAAATAGTAGCATAATACAATAAAACAAAAACAAATTTTTGTAACACTTTAGAATGGTGTTTGTGCCAAAAATTAGATAGGAAAGTGTGTTTATTATGTTTAAAGAAGGTAAGTGTAGTGGAAAGTGCATTATCTGTGCAAACCTAATTATTTTAAACAGGATGGGTGTTAATTGTTATATATGTGCTAGTTTTTGTTAGAAAGATAATTGTATGAGTTTTCAAAGAACTATGAGGAAATAGCAATGGATCACGGACAAAAGGCAAGTTTGTACATCTTTGTGTACTTTATCAAATGACAACAGCAGTGGAGTATACATAAAAGGGCAGTATTTTTGTTCCATCTTTAAGGATGCCTCTGTGCTCACACACCCTAACATTGTGAACAAAAATATGCCACTCCATCTACATGTTAACATGGTCGCAAACTGAAACAAATACATGAGCAATAGCCCCTAGTGAGCAACACTGTACTTTTATGTCGGACTAAGGAATCCAAACAGCACCCGATTTCTAAACCTAAATCAGCAATTAAACAGTGGTTGCACTAGCAAAGTAAAGGCATATGAACGCTTACACTGGCTCTCAAGTGCAAGATGCAAGTTATGATGTACCTGCAGCTTCACAAAATGAATACTTGATGACCCTTTATTAAAACCTAGTGGGAACACAATTGGTACAATGTAACTATCGTCGAAATGCCATGGCCTTGATGGACACCAAATCCAACCAATAACATACTTTAAAATCATAAAAAAGCCAATGCCAGTGGCTGAAAAGAGCAGACCCAAAGCCCGCTCTTTATGCACTTCATATACTACGTTTTTGAAGAATTGATAACATCACTTCTTTCATTAGATAAGCTTTTTTTTATTGAAGTCCTTAATGAAAATACAAAATTATGAATAATATATAATCCATCGCCATTTCTTAAACTCATAGTATAGAGAAACATTTACATAAGCCTATCGAATAAAACAGAAGCTATACACCAAGCATTGTAACTAAGCAATTAATCACAGTATACACAAATATTATAATATTTATACAAACTACTGTCTCTTATAATAACAATAATTCCTCTCAAATTTATGAAAAAATTTCCCCCAGATCCTATCAAATCTTCTAACCCCTCCACCCGTAACGCATAGGTCCGCTCACTAGTTTTAACTCGTCTCATCTGTTCTGTGCGCCATTGTTGTAACAAGAGAGATCTAGCCACTGCCATAGCGATATATAGTAATTTAGCCATCTGGTCAGGTAAAAAAAGATCCGGGTCAAAGCCCTGCAGTATTAGATTCTCATTCACTGCGATCATGATATCACATTCGGTCTGACAATAAATAAAGATCTCTTCCCAAAATGTTCCAATCTTAGCACAATGAGCAATGACATGTGACCAGTTAGCTGGAGAGTGATGGGTACATCTAAAGCAGTGTGGAGAATAATTAGGATACATTTTAGAAATGGAAGCAGGTGTACGATAAAGTAACCATTTACTAAAAAATAACATTCTCCGCCAATTCGCCCCTCGTAATGTGCTGAAATTAAATCTATTAACAACTAACCAAACATTCAAAGGCATTGCCTGATTTTCCTGATCCTGCCATTTTTTAGTCACCTTCTGGCTAAGATCCAACTTCCTAATTTGGGCAAAATGGCGCTTCCAAACCCCCGGTTTTCTATCGGGTTCGTCAATTAAAAGTTAATTTATTAATTGGCTTTGTTGACCCAACCGAGTGATATCCAATTGGACAAAAACTTACACACAGTGTTGTATGACCCTAATAGAATAACATTTCTAGAAATTAATTGTGACATTTCCACCAGGGTAATCCATTTCCCATTTCTCAGAAAATCTGAAACTTTTGAAAATCCTGCCGCAGCCCAATTACCAGCTAGATCTAAGCATTGTGCAACCCCAATCAGTGGAAGAATGCTGGATAATAGAGTTGTTAAATTAATAATGGGAATAGAATATCTTTTAAACAGAGCCTGGCGTTTTTAGGAAAAAACATAATAATGACTTATAGCAGACTAATTTGGGGGATTTAAACACCTGCAAAGGGGCCTGTATCTGAGTTCCTTTACACATTAAATCAGTAAAGAAATGTATAAATAATTTTTTAGTATGAAGTTGACATTTAAATCTTGATAGATACTGTGCAAAATATGCATTATAATAGTCCCTAAGATTTGGCGGGGCGAGCCCTCCCTGATCCGAATCCTCATATAAAGTGCTTAGTGCAATACGAGGTGTTTTCTTTGCCCAAATAAAGGCTGTAAACATACTAGAGTAAAGAAAGAACCCGGCAGAAAACATGCAAGAGTTGAAAACAAAAAATGAAACAAGGGAAGAACAGACATTTTAATCAATGCCACTCGACCTAGAATAGTTAATCGTAAGAGTACCAACGTGAAAACAATGATTGAACTCTTCGAAGAAGGGGATCAAAATTCAGGTCATACAAATCCCTAACCGATGCCTGAGGAAAAAACTCCAAGATATCTCTTGGGCCGAGTATTAATACAAGAACGTATGTCGGGATGCAGCTCCAAAGCTTTACCCCCGCAAAGCAGTATTTCCGTTTTCTTTTTATTTATGCGATATCCCCCCAGGATTTCAAAGCTTCGAAAAGCTGAAATACTTTTGCTTGAACTCGCAATTCAGGTTTGATAATAAGCATGATGTCCTCTACATACAATTTTAATTTAGCCATTGATGGAATTGGGGTGAGAATTTCCGCACAGTTCCTCAATGCAATTGCCAAGGGCTCAATAAAAAAAGCAAAGAGGACTGGCGAAAGAGGGCACCCTTGTCTTGTACCTCGCTTAACTGAGACTGACGCAGCCATTGAGGTATTAATGATGACATTAGCTTTAGCATTGGTATACAAATTACGAATCACAGTTATGATTTTAACAGAATACAGAAGTGCCCCAAAATAATAAACAATGTCTCCCAAACCACCAAGTCAAAAGCCTTTTCGGCATCCAATAATAAAACCAAAGCAGAAATCCCTTGTGTATTAAATAATGAATATGCCACTCCAACTACATGTTAACATGGTAGCAAACTGAAACAAATACATGAGCAATGGCCCCTAGTGAGCAACACTGTACTTTCATGTCGGACTAAGGAATCCAAACAGCACCCGATTTCTAAACCTAAATCAGCAATTAAACAGTGGTTGCACTAGCAAAGTAAAGGCATATGAACGCTCACACTGGCTCTCAATTGCAAGATGCAAGTTATGATGTACCTGCAGCTTCACAAGATGAATACTTGATGACCCTTTATTAAAACCTAGTGGGAACACAATTGGTACAATGTAACTATTGCCAAAATGCCATGGCCTTGATGTACACCAAATCCAACCAATAACATTCTTTAAAATCATAAAAAAGCCAGTGCCAGTGGCTGAAAAGAGCAGACCCAAAGCCCGCTCTCTATGCACTTCATATACTACGTTTTTGAAGAATTGATAACATCACTTCTTTCATTAGATAAGCTTTTGTTGGCAGATCTAAAATGTACTTCTCACTCAACCAATCTAGCACAGCTAAATTACCTTCCTCATAATACTTTCTTATAAACTGACTATTTTTTTCTGAGTCTTGTTGCATTGCTATTCTCAATACCTACTTCCCTTTGTCCTTTTTGCCCTTCACTCTCTCTATATAGGCCCTTAGTGCTTCTTTGATTCTTCTATGTTGTATGGCCTTGAAACTAAATTCTGTTCTGGTAATTGTTAGTACTTTATAAATAAGGAAATATAATAAATATCATGTGCACCATGTCACAATTTTCCAATGTACTACATTCACGTTATCCCTGATATTATTTTGATGAGTTCCAAATGAACATGATAGCTATAAAGGCATATAGCTTAAATCATCTGAATTCCCATATTCAATTGCACAACGGGCATGTACATTTGTTCATTATTTCAGAATTGCAAATGTTTAAAATATGTATAACTACATTGACTCTGCTTTCAATTCACAGTGGTGCAAAGCCTGACACATTCACTTTGCATTCACAGACAAGAAGTAGACGAACATAGATGTTTTGTTTACATATGAACACATGCATTTTATTAATGTACATTTATATATGTAGAAATGATTGGATTTCCGCTCTGACCAAAATAGAGGTCTGATATAACAACACCTCGGGGGCCATCATGCACGACATTGAAGCACTTCCCATATATGATCAAAACAAAGGCAACACCCTTCCAACCACACACTTCACATTGTGTTGTATTGTGTCCATTCATGTAGGCAAGCATTTCATCGCCCTACATAGAAATTGCAAGTGTTATATAAATATTACAATACAATTAACTCAATGCATTGCAAAGGTGGATGACAGTTACATGGGTGGTGCTTCAGAGTCCGCGAAGAAGAATAGAGAGCTTGCTGTTATCACAGCCATTCACAATGTATGGCCTGACCACTGGAGTTGAGAAACAAATCCTCTGGATTCACTTATGTCCCAGCATGCCTACATCATTTGACTGCCTCAAATGATTGAATAATCTAACAGAATACCAGTTCTATCATACTGTTAGAAGTTGGGTTGTTGATTGACTGGGGTGTGAGCTCTGGTCATGCAGCAACCACAATCCTAGCCAGGGTAAGAGGCAGGCAAACCTTAAATTCACCTGTGATCAGACTGTAGTAGCTTGCGCAGACCAGTCAGACTAAACTTTGAAGGCAGTGTATAAAGTATTTGTGCAATCCTTCAAACTTGAAATCAGTGAAAACACAACACAAAATTATTCCACACCAGGTTAGAATAATATCTCTGACTTCATTAAATAAAACAATACCAAAATGACAAAAATCAAATTAGTAGAACCAGAAATATAGATTTTTTTTAAATAGGGCCAAAAAGTACAAAGTCACCATTTGGAGTATCTGGTCACGCCGGACAAAGACAAAGTCACAAATTCAGACAGACGCGATGGAGTGCTGGCCATCTGCAGGGACCCAGATAGGCCTTCTGGACAGAGTATCTAAAAATTCTGGTTGTGGAATGTTGCGTGGTCTGTGTTGAAGATGCATTGCACAGTCGAGGTGATGCGTCGCTTCTGAGATGCAACAAGGATGCAGTGCGAGGTTCTGTTGGGGCAACGTCAACAATCCTGCCAACAGGGTATGTGATGCGAAATCCTGTGTCGAGAATGCAGGGCACAGCAAAGGCGATATATTGGATCAAATGATTTTTGAAGCTGTGATGCTGAGTTTCAGCATTGTGCCGAGCCTGCCATTGATGAGTGAAGCAAGGAGCTTGTGCCTGGGAATTTCGACACGCAGTGACAGTTATGGATGTGATCCGTCAGTCCCAAGATATATGGGGCAGCAGCGAAGAGAGTCTTTTGCGACAGGTCCAATCCACACAGGAGTGGCGATGCATCGGTTGTGCTCAGGAATGCGCCACTCACCCGAGGAGAGACACATGTTCTGCTCGGGGATGCGTTGCTCAGGAGAGATGTATTTTTCTCTAACAAGCACCTTAGACCCACTTCCAGGAGTCCTAGCTGGGTCGGCACCACTTGGCAGGGTAGGCTTATAGACGCCACAGTCCAGGTGCAGGGGTCGGTAGCATGTTATGTCCCTGAGGCTTCAGATCAGGAGGGCAGCCAGCTAGCCTTTGGAGTCGCTGTGGATTCTGAGGTCAACGGATGCAGATCCAGTTCTTCTCACCCAGGCAAGAGGGCAGCAGATCAGCACAGCAAAGTAAGAGTCCAGCAGAGGAGCAGTCCTTCAGCAGCACAGCAATCCTTCCTTGCAGAGTACCCACAGGTCTAGAAGTTTACTGAAGTTTTGGTGTCTAAGGTCCAGTCTTTATTCCTAGTGGTGCCTTTGAACTGGGGGAGACTTCAAAGACATGCCTTTGAAGTGCACATAGATCTTCCTTTCCTGCCCTAGCTCCAGACTCACTACAGGGGGGTTTAAGCAACCCTTTGTGTGTGGGCAGGACATAGCCTATTCAGGTGTGAGGCTGTATTGGCCATCCTGCCAGAGATGGCCAATAGAGACACACATAGTGTGGTTGTCTAGGAGGAATACACGAAGCTCAACTGCCAACTACACCCAGTCATGTGATCAGAAACAGACTACAGGCACCAAATGGCTAAATCATCAACAATAAGGAACATAGGCGGGAATATTCAATCAGGTTGCCCTCCACTCATAATATCACTATATCAACAAATACCTGATTTTGCTCAGACACCTGATTTATGAGGATCCTATAGGCAGGGTAGTAATATCTCTGCCCCAAAGGCTAGCATCTAAAGAGTGTAATACAAAAAGGAGCAGAGAGGGAAGTACGGGTACCAATGGGATAGCCCTCCACTCAATTCAAATCAATACCAAAGAATCCCTGTACCCTGGACATAGATGAGTGTTCTTCTAGTGGGCATGAGAATCTACGTGGTTGGAGGAACAACTGTTTCAATCCAAACTCACCCCTCTATATTTGACGTTGGGTGTATTTTCTCTAATGCCTATTTGTCAATAACAACACGCTATTTGTGTACTGCAAAGGGGAAATCCCAGACAGTGTTCAACTTGACATTATCAGGAGTGTCTGTTCACTGAGACAGTACATCCATACACATTTAACCCATAAACCAAACTGAAAAAATGTGTGATGAAAAGGAAGGCACCTCACGGGCGAACAACCCTCGGGGAACTTGGCAGATGTTACCAAAACTATGCCCCTTTCTCATCATCGGTTGCCATTCCTTTTCAGAAAAAGAAATAAGTGTCCAAAGCAAATAAAACAAAGTGGGTGCTTGACAAGAAACAAATGTTCCTTGATGTGACAGACAGAAAAGTGATTAAAATCAACAACCACACCAATTGTACACCTTTATTACTAAATCAGGTGTGAACTGTTGAAGTAAAAAGGCTGGTAGCTTACTATCGCATACCACTACCTGTAACCGACATGTTTCACTGCCGAATAGATTTTATGGCAGATTCATCAGGGTTTCACCAATCGGTCACCACACCAGTGTTGGACATCATTTTTCTGAAAACTGTCGAGTTGAAACACTGATTAAAAAACACTCCCGACACCATGCTCCTCACACTCATCATATATTTTCAAATGCTGCAAAGTAAATATAACTGCCATTACCCTTAACCAGCAGAGTCCTCTCATACCAGCTGGCCAGGTGGGCTCTTAGCCCTAATGTCGATTGTGGTATCAATCTGTGGACAAACAGAACCTTGTTCAAACACAAGCTCATGTGGATAAAAAGGCCTGACAGACATTGATATTTATCAAGTAATGAACAAGTCCCCCATCACTTTACTCATGACCTCTCATTACATACACCCGGGTCCATCAAAAACTTACGGACAGAAACTCCCTTCTTCTATATAACTCATACCACCCGAGGGCCCTCCGGGATAATCTCCCGGTGGGCCAATTTCTCAGATACCGGAGGAACTGTTCAGACACGGATGTGTTTTTGGAACAAGCTCGTGATCTGACCGTGAAACTTGAACAGCGGAACTATCCTCGCAAGGTGGTCAGGAATGCGAGAAAGAGGGCATTGAATACTCCACGCAGTGCCTTACTTGAACATACTAGAAAAGAAAAACAAGACTGCTTACCTGTAGTGATGACCTTCGATCCCATGGCTACTAAGATAAAACAATCGATCCGGAGGCATTGGAATCTATTATCCAACAAAGATTTTTCGATGCCACCGCCTAGATTTGCGTTTAAACGTTCAGGTAATCTAAAGGACAGGCTTGGTGTGGTTGTTGATTTTAATCACTTTTCTGTCTGTCACATCAAGGAACATTTGTTTCTTGTCAAGCACCCACTTTGTTTTATTTGCTTTGGACACTTGTTTCTTCTTCTGAAAAGGAATGGCAACCGATGATGAGAAAGGGGCATAGTTTTGGTAACATCTGCCAAGTTTCCCGAGGGTTGTTCGCCCGTGAGGTGCCTTCCTTTTCATCACACATTTTTTCAGTTTGGTTTATGGGTTAAATGTGTATGGATGTACTGTCTCAGTGAACAGACACTCCTGATAATGTCGAGTTGAACACTGTCTGGGATCTCCCCTTTGCAGTACACAAATAGCGTGTTGTTATGGACAAATAGGCATTAGAGAAAATACACCCAACGTCAAATATAGAGGGGTGAGTTTGGATTGAAACAGTTGTTCCTCCAACCACGTAGATTCTCATGCCCACTAGAAGAACACTCATCTATGTCCAGGGTACAGGGATTCTTTGGTATTGATTAGCATCTAAAGAGTGCCAATAACAGCTGGACCTCAGTGTCCAAATTTCGTTGTTTGTCAGTCCATCACCTTAGTACCCCCACTAATTGGGGTGTACAAGAAAAAAGAAAAATGTGTGAAAGGTCAGAAAGTACCTCAAGTAAGCTTCAACAAGAGAGCTGATGGTAGGTACTCACCAGTTTGCTCACCTTTTTATCATCATTGGTGACTTTCTTGCCCGTGGAAAATACAATACGTGTCAAATATGAGTTTAGAGAGTGAGGAAAAGAAAAGATAAGAAGTGAAATGTGAACAGATGCACACACAGTGGTTATTTTGTGCTGGTGGTAACTGATTCTGACTGACCCTGGGCTCTGCCTAACCAGGGCCAGTTGTATGCTGAAAGAGACACCTAGAATACAGTGACAACACCTACATACACTAGGGTATACTATAGGTTAAGGTACCTCTATAATTGGCATGACCTCTCCTATAAAGAAGAGACATGAATACGTTCAAAATATTTATTTTAACTAATGTGCTCTAATATGCAGTAAGTAAAGTAAATTTATTTGTTGATTAATTAAAACCATTACAAAAAAGAAAAACAAATACAGGTCAAACACAGTTACTAGTTGAACGTATAAGGATACAGTGCAGAAGTAGAAATTGTCACCATTGATCAAAATTTCCTGTCAGGGATTATCGTACTACTAATATTTTCATACATTTGGTGAGTTAACCTTCTCAGAATTAAAATGCGATTTGCTCACGAGGCAAAAGCTAAAGTGAAAGAAGCTAGCAGCAATATTCGATGTCAATTAACCGTAAAAAAAAAATATATATATATATACACACTGAAGAAACTTATTAAAAAAAATTCTATAACAATCGTATTGCATTAACAAAGCTAAAGTGACTTGTGAGATCATCATCAAAGTGACCAGTGCTTTAGGTGCAATTAGGCTAGCAAGAGATATTCAATGACAATAAACAGCCTAGTTAAAGAACAATATCACTAAAAATTCAATATGATGCAAGGTAAAAACTAAAAAGCAATGTGCTAGCAACAGATGTTCAATAACATATGACAATTGCAAAAAAACCACATTAATACTAATTACATACTGTCTTTATCTGTTGTATTAAAAAATACTACAATGGTTCTTACTATATACAAAACAATAAAAGAAACTAAAGTGCAATGTGCTAGCAGCTTATGTCATTTTTTAAAACCATCTATAGTGAGTGCCAATCTTTCTGGGATAGAAAGCACCGACAACTTTCCTCAAAAATAATAAGCACAATAAGCGGGACATTATAAAGAAAATACTCTAAAAACAACATATATAAAAATTTAAAAAGTGCCCTTAGAATAATCCATCAACTCCCTAAATACAGCAACATCATCCGTTCCCAGTCGTATCAATATTAACATTTGCTTTGTGTGTCGACCTTACATCATTTCTTTTCCACTCTAAAAATGAATTGGACAAATTGATGTATAACATGAGCGTTGACACCACTTAAACAAAGTATTAGTGTCGTTCTACAGGTTCTAACTCCCATTTCTTTAAAAATAGGTTTTAAAATGATTTTCCGCTCCTGCAACATTTTTGGGCATAATGTTACAATATGCAAAAGGGTTTCATCATGCAAGCCGCATAGCCTACAATTATTTGTCGCCCATTTGGACTCCCATTTGGGGGTTCCATCTTTGGTTTGATATATTCCAAACCTTAATAACATAAATTTCTTTTTAATTAAGGATTTTTGATGAAAAAGTAAGTATGGTTGTGTCATTATTTTCTCAAAAGGTATTGGCAATGGTCCAGAAGTGAGTTTTCTTCCTCATCTCATCCTTATCCCAAACTTCTGATAACAAAGCCACAGTTGAATTAATTAATTTTTTATAAATCATTTTACTCATTGTTTCATCTTCCAATTTTGGGCATTAAAAAGTTAGGCGACACTCTACTAAATATTCCTGGCAACTTTTTGAATAATCGCCTTTTGAAATCTCGCACCAGCACATTGGCCAACAAGCACTCATCGGCTCGGGATAATGCCAATAACGTTTTTTAAAATGTTGCTCGGCGAACTAATAACTGATTCCTTAAGCCCAATTCCAATCTTAATTTGGCACGTGAGATGTGTCTAGGAATCCTAAAGACTGATTTATATCTCTTTGCAACTATGTCCTCCAACAATTTCACATCCCTACCCATAAAAATGTTAGTCCCATAGTCCAGAGAGGGAATAAGTTTTGCTTTCATAACTTTAAGCAGGTGGTCATAATTGGGACATAGTAACTTGTCTCTCATTTTTCGGAAAGCGAAAGCAAGTGAGGTACCTTTAGCCTCTAGGTTATCAAAATGCTGTCTAAATGAGTTTCTTATCAAATGTAATTCCCATATATTTATACACAGTCAATAGACAACCCATTGATATTCAAGTGGTTTACCCCTAATTTGCCATTCCCTATTAACATTATTTTTGTTTTTTTTGTATTAATTGTTAAACCGTTTTGAGTCACATATAAATTAAATGAAGTTATTAGTCTTTTTAATCCTATCAGGGTTTGGCTAAATAAAATAGTGTTGTCAGCATACTGTAGGTATTTTATTTCTTTACCGATAACAGCAGGGGAATGGGAATTTGTTAACTTAGTCCAAAGCATATTTCTGGGTACAGAATCAAATGCGGTTTTTAAGGCGATAAAACAAATATACAACTTTTGTTTCCTACATTGTGCTCTTTCTCCCAGTAATGACAATAAAATCAAATTAGTAAGAGTTGATTCTCCCTTCATAAAACCTGTTTGGAAAATTGGGATCAGTTCTTCTCTTTCCGCCCATATCTCCAACTCCTCTAACAGACAACTTGCAAATATTTTCGCATCTATGTCTGTGAGGGTTATTAGTCTGTAATTTGCGGGGTCGTCCTGAGGCCCATTTTTATAAATCGACTGAATAATACTACCCTTCAATGTCTCCGGGATACAACCAGACTTAAGTATGTCATTAAAAAGGGACGTCAATACCTCTGGCCAATACTTGATTTTAGCTTTAAAAATGGCATTCGGAATCCCATTAGTGCCAGGTGCTCCATTTGATCTAAATTTAATTAAAACTTTTTTAACTTTCTCTACCGACCATAATTCAGTATCAATAGAGTCTAAAAAACAGCCGTTACTAAAAGGGACATACCCCTCTATTGGGTCCCTATTACTATTGTGGTTAAAACATTCAACCTCCTCGGTTGGATTGCTTAAGGGACTTATTTTCATATTAAAAAAATGTATCGAACTTAATTCATCTATATTGGCACTTATGTTTCTAAAATTTCCATTTTCTAAATTGTTAATAATGTCCCAAAACAGACGCAGATCCTTAGATTTACATGCATAATGAAGTTTGGCCCAGATCTCTTCATAATACACTTGTTTAGCCCTCCAAATTTCTTTTTTATAACCCCTCTTTAAGTCTCTGATTTTAGTTGACATTAAAAAGTAGAATGACCCTTTTGCTTTTCTATACAAAGCTCTTATAGTTTTATTAAAGGAGCGTT
Source organism: Lissotriton helveticus (assembly GCF_964261635.1). NCBI lineage: Eukaryota > Metazoa > Chordata > Amphibia > Caudata > Salamandridae > Lissotriton > Lissotriton helveticus. Next base: position 653,263,453 of record NC_136063.1, on the reverse strand, counting down.
TCAAGTATATTAAGCGGTGGGAATACCAACCTGGGTTCTTAGGATTCAAAATTGCCCCCCCAGATGGTTTCCTATTAGGGAATTTATTCAATAAAGAGTCACATAAGGTGGGCCAAAGAGCAACCATAGTTGTTCCTTCAGAGTAGGCTGCCCTTGCATCAAGAATTAGTAGCGAGAGAAAATCAATAATATCTTTCTCTGTTTTCTCACTCCATATTAACCTCTTTAGGTTAAATGCAGCCGGGGCTGTTCTTAATATTCTAGTTTCTGCTAGATACTCGAAGGGTAGACTAATCGTCATAACTTGTGGTTATGGTCCCTCTCAATCTTTTGAACCACCTCGTAACTTTGGACGGATTCTGAGAGCTTATCTGACAGTATTGTGTAGTCAATTATAGATGGACAATCTGTTTTATTAAATGTTGGTAAGTGCTCTCTATCATACAAAATTGTTAGGTTGTATTTGGTAAATTCACAATTGGTCCATTGGGCTAATAAATCTGAATAAGGTTCCCGCTTTTTATATGATAAAAGATGAATGTTAAAATCACCAGAGATGATCATATGTGCATCCCTATGATCATAATATAGTACTTGAGTTGCTCGAACCTTTTTTTTCGAACTTAAATAAACATTTAAAATAATCAATGATTGACCGGCTACTAATTTAATGTACTGGATCCATTTTACTTGAAGATCTATCACGTAATGTTCAACCTTAAGGCTTAAAGAAACATATATTGAAAGTCCACCACTTGGTCAGCCAAATGCTGCATCCTTACTTGCCGCATTCAAATATTCGTAGTAACCGATCAGTGGAGTACTAACCAAATTCCATGTTTCTTGCAAAATTAGTATATCAAACAATTTTTAAAAACCTACAACATTTGCATCTTCTATAAGTGTATTAAGGCCATTTGTATTCCAGGAGCAAAATGTAAGCATTGTTAATGGATTATGCAATGTACCCCAACATCAGTCAGGCTTTACTAAATTTTTACTTGATAAACTAGACGGAAGCCAGCTCCAATCATCCGCCTCCTTGGGGACCCCTTTTAATTCTTCACATACCCGTAATCCCGGCTGGCAGCTTTTAATTTTAATGCCACCTAACCTGCCTAAGGCTGATGATGGGCCTGAGGCACCCTTCAATACTCTGAATTGATTAACCTCCATCAGTTTTGGGCCCTCATCCTTCACTGTAGGTATTAAGGGGGTCGGATATAGCTGACCCTGTAATACCCATACTTTAATCCCCCAACTTTCAAAATTCTTAGAATTCTAAAATATTTTCATTACAATGTCATCATTTAGCCACGTCGTAATGGTTGTCTCCCTATTCTCACCGTCTAGCTTAAACTCAACCAAATCCAGATCTTCAGTTATTATATCCTTAAGATCCTGCGTTGCCTTTAGAAGTTTCAAAATATTCCCTCTATTCAATATATCATGTGGACCACGAGTACGATATTGGGGGCAAAAGACCACTTTACGGTTTTCAACCTGCTTATTGCTAGATACCATATTACTCTTTGGCCCTGACTCGGAGAAGGCCCTATTCTCAGAATTGACTGGCAGGGAAATGTCTGGCAGGTTTTGTTGTTTAATCTGTTCTGGCTTTAATTGAGCCCGAGTGCAGGGACACTCACCCTGTTTGTTCTTATTAGGTTGTAATAGAATGGGACTTACTAATTTTCCATTTGGCAGAGTCTGATCTTGTACAGAAGACAGTATTTCCTGGCTAGTTTGATTATTATGCGCTTTGGAGGGGTTTACAGTTATATCAATTGGCGTATATTGAAATCCTTTTAAAACTACGCCAACATCTCTAGACCAAACTGACCCCTTTTCCTTCGGTTCGCTTTGTATGTTAACTTTGGGCCCGGCTGCTTCTTGGGTTAAAGTAATCTCAGTCAAGTTAATAGAGTTTTTAATACCCTGAACAGAGTATCCATCTTGAACAAACTTAGGTTGTCCTCCTAGATTCTCACAGGTTGATATTGCCTGGGTATTGGTCCCCACGTTTAATTTAGCCTCTACCTTTGACCCTTCACTCCCAATTTTAATAAGTTGTTTGACTTTATTAGTAACTTGTGGGATAATCAAGGGTCTAAAAATTGGAAAAAGGGTCACGGGATCAGCATCCGTGGTTAATGAGCCGCCCTTACTTACTACCCCAGTCGGTATTTTTTTATCTTGGGCTAACTTATTATGAGCCTTTCTTAACCTTTTCCTAGCCCTTTTTGATAAAACTTCAGGAACAGCCGTTACTCCTGAACCCGCACTTCTGTTGAACTACTCCCATTTAGCTCCTTGTTTTTCTTAGAGTTGGAGACAATGGGAGACTCTAAAGGTGAACGAGTGTTACCTACTACTGTTCGGGACACCATATTTCTAGTACTAGCGATCCTTGGTGGAGAAAATTTTAAGTCTGTTTTTTTTTTTTACTACGATTCCAGTAATTGTTAAATTATCGCTACCCCCAACTTTCCTACTTGATAATAGTTTTACTTCGTGGACCATTGATCTGACTATTGATGGCAAATCAGAAATGTTATCAATCAGTTATGCACAGGTGCAAGATATTAACTGATTCTCTTTATCCGCTTGGACTTTGGAGATCAGTTTAGTTAGCTGAAAAAGATTTGTGTCGGTTCTTACAACATGTGTTGCTAAAGTATTTAAAATGTCCACCTGAATATCTAATTTGTCTGAGTGGAAGTTAAGGGCATTTGTTATAGAATCCATAGTATTAAGCAAACAGTCCCAGACTCCACGCTCACGGTAGCTCACATTATTTTCCAAGGTGTCTGTTTTTGCCTGGAAGTTTCCGTCAAATTTTGTTAACAGTGATGAATCTGCGGGGTTAAAAGATTTACAATGCTCATCAGTATTAGACTTAAGGTTATTACACCTACTAGCTATACCTGGGATTAAAACTATTCTCCAATAGTATACAAGATTGATCCATATTACTAGGAAGTTTGTTACCGATTGGAAAGGGATGGTCTACTAGACTTATCACTAATTCATCCCCACCACCATTGTTGATCGATTTAACCACATTACATTCGGACATTATAGCCACATCACTCACATTATGGTTTGAACCTGAAGAGATGTCAATTACTGAACCTGCGGCATTTACTCTATCCAATGATTTTTTATCCGACTCTTCAATTATGGAGCTTTGTAAGTCATCCTCCAAAAATAGCCCAATCGGCTGTTCCATCCTATTTTGCCTGTGGATTTGTACTTTCGTCTGCAGACTTCCAGGATGCACCAATAATTTTTCCGATAGGTTAAAAGCCGACTCCTGAGTGTCTTTATCCAGCTCTGAAGACTTCGCTTTTTCCTTTTTCTTAGAGCTGATCACATCATACACCTCCAATTGATCCGAGATAGATTTAGGATCTTTCAGTGCAGGAGAGTGATCAATTGTTATAATCTTATCTGTGGAATCTGTCTCATCACAGGAGGTTGCTACTGCCGAGTCCAATTTAAACTCGGCTTTTTCACAAAGATGAGCACTATTCAAACACGAAGATGTAGATGGAGAAGAAAATGATGATGTTGTACAGTCCACACTAGAATTGTCCTTTTTAGTTAAAGTACTATTTTGCCGTTGAGTATGACTAAGATGGTACTTAAAGAAGAAGCTCTTTATCGACGGTTGAGAGTCCATATTAAAAGTCTTCGGCCTCTTCCCGGGGGTGGTAGAGGGAAAAGGAGGTAAAGGGGGCGACCCCAACATGGCTGCCTCAGTTAAACAATCTCTTGTTAATGCGGCCCCCTCAATTTTTTCATCTGACTTTGCGTCAGACCTCTGGTGTTTTTTTAATTTCGGCACAGCTCCACGTTGCCGGCCAGATCTCATCCTGAGTTTACTGCGCAGGTTCAGGCACAGACTCTGGCTCCAGCTCCAGCTCCAGACTCCCACCGAAGGCTCTACCTCGCCCGCAACAGACCCGCGGCAGTGGCAGTGGTTTCCGATTTTCCGGCTCAGAACTTAAAGCACAGATTTGGTGAGCATTTAGCTTTTGCTCCGTTTAATTTGGGAAGAATACGGGCAGAATGCGGGCTGGGATGTGGCTGCTTGCAGGCTCCTCACACACCACACAGCCCCGCGCCGCCTCCCGCCACCTCCTCAACCACGACCGTTACTCCGCCCCTCTCCTCACACAGCTCGTAACTAAACTCCTCCCTCTGGCCCTCTGGAATGCAATCTGACTCACTGCAGAGCCTTAGTATGCCTGGGAAGACTCTACTCACCTCTGAGTTCTGTGTTCCCCAGTGATCTCACTGTCCTTAAGGTCCTTAATGCACCGCAGGAGTCGCTTAGGGGCTCTCACTCCCACTCCCTCTGCCACAGGTAGTTGTTAGTGAACCGAAGTTCCCACCTAGCTGTTGCAGGGCACTGCCTCCTGTCACCGCTGAGATTCACATTCACATTCATCACACAGCTCACACAGCGCTCTTCGTCCAGCGCTTGACCCCCCCCAGCTCCTCCAGCTCACTGTCCTGGCTTGCCGTTTGCCCTACCGCCTTCCGCCGCCTTCAGCTACTGTTTTTTTTTTCTTTTTCAGCCGCCCGCCCAGAAAGGCAGTCAAGCACAGTCAAGCGGCAAGGGACTGTCCGTGGCCATGTTCACCGCCAGCGTCCAGGGAAATGCGGGAGGCGGGAGGTAGTGCGGGCAAAATGGGAGGCAGAACCTCCGTGAAGATAAGGCAGCAGGCTCCGGCAGGAGAAAGCAGGAGAAAGCGGCGTGCGGTGTGCGCCTTCACTCTCGCATCTGACTTCTGGCGCTCGGCAAAAAAAAAAGAATCAGTAGTCGAGGTTCTAACTCAATGTTTCGAATATGCAGTACACATGCCACAATAAGCAGGAAAATGCATAAACAAAAATATGGTAAGCATAGCAATCAGTCCATGAATCATGAGAGGAGCTGTCATTATAAAAAGACAGTATAGCCTATTCTCCCCTTGTGTAGAAGCAGAATTATTATATATTAGAAGATCTCTGGGCGTTATCTGCAGACCCCATACCTCAGTATATAGATGATAGATCTAAATCGTAAGTGCTGTTGTGCTCTTCTCCCTTGAAAGGTCCCTCTCTAAGTGTGTGCTACCTATTTGTGTATTCCAATAAGACCAAAGTACATGTTCCAAAATTCTGTATGTATTGTCTAGGTGCTAGCGCTTGACCAGAACAGAATAACGAGTGACATTGTTGAGCGACCTTGCTCACAATGTTCAAACTAAATCAAAGGAACCTGCAGAGTGTGAACACAGCAATAGGTTCTCATGTGAAAACAGCTAAATAGGCATTTGCTAAATAAATGTGTGTAGAAACATGTGCAAAGTAGCAGACAATCTGCAGCGTGCTCATGCTAACTTAGAGAAGATGACAATGTCCCCAGGGGCCTTGTGACACCCTCCCCTTGGTCAGGTCGGTACCCCTGGACTAAAATAGAAATCAGGGGTAAGCAAAGGCAAAGCGTCTTGGTGAAAGGTCAAAGAGCCATTCAAATCCAAATCAGAATCATTGTGGAGTGGTAAAAATGCCGAATGAAGAAAGAAACAATTTACAGTATTCACTACGAAAGCCATTCACAGCATATATTCTGGGTCAAAAACCTTGCTGGATAAGTGGAATAAGTTCCAACAAGCTGACAGAACCTTCAATATTAAAAAGATATGCTATCCAATTAAGCAAGTCGAACGAGCAGACATGCTCCTCATATCCAGGGGCAGTCAGGAGCATTTATGGGCAACCTGCATTAACTTTGATGAAACTCCGATCCAAGAGGCGCTGTGCACAAGCAAAGATACTCAAGTCTGCCGATGGTCCAAGTGTAGAATCCTACACAAAGTGCCTACCCACTGAACAATCCTGGGCATTGGCCATCAACAGACCAATCAACAGTTCACATCTAGGACAGCGTGTGATATATTGGATAGGCAGACATCCAGGGCTCTTCGAAAAGGGCCCCAGAGGCAGTACAACACAGGTTGCATGCAGGTAAAGTAGGCATAATGGAAGGTTAGCCAATAGTCAATGTTAATAGCTTCCAATGACATTAAACCAAAAAGCTGCTGCATCCAGTCTCGGTACAGCTGCAACTAGTCCCGGTTTGGCAATACCACAGGTCAAGCAGCCATTACGGAGCAGCTGTAGAAATAACTGAATGCCACAAACCAAGAGGAGCGGTAAGGGAAACCCTCCAAGTATGCTGGGAAAAATAGAATGAATAAAAGCTGGGATTACTCCAAAACTAGTCTGAAACAAGGTGACAAGGCTGGAGCCTACAACCTTAAAAAAGTGAGTCAAGCCTGTTGTATCAGACGCATAAAATATGTTGTGAATTAATTCTCCAAAATGTAAGGGGAGATTTGTGTTTAGCAATGACTAAATCTCACTTGATGTTCTTGCCACCTGCAATTCGAAGAGCTCTTGAGCTGGCTTGAGAGCCACTTCTTGTTGAAACAATAGTGCTTTGAGTCTGCTTAGCTTATTGAAATCTGTTTTCAAAGTTGGAATGGAAGGTCACAGCGAACTATCTACAATCCCTTGTGGAGGTAGAAACAGGACGTTGCTGCAACATGTAAAACATTGCGAAACTGTTACTATATATGGGATTCCAGCCGGTAAGCCACAGCAGTTTTGGTTATTTAGGATAAGATAGAGTGAGTATTTGAATAATAGGAGGGACTGGGGTCCAGTTTAAAAAACAAGCCAAATTAGGGGCTGAAACATTGAAGGCGCCGTGAGGTTTTACTTATTTACACACAAGGTAGAGTCTCACTGTAAAATTACAATCATCCCCTGTAAGTAAAACATCCTTGTCCGCCCACTGACAGTGAAATGCGAACAGTAATTACCATAATTTATGAATATAGCTGCTTCCAAGCGGTTCATATCTACCTACAGGATAGTGTTTTAAGCAAGCTGAAAACTGGAAAAGTGAGATGGAGAAGGAAATAACCCCATGTATTAACCATACCGCTGAATCAGTCTCTGCCACAGAAAATGCTAACTGTTCTAGTTTCTCAATGTGTAACATAGTGTATGAAGCATTTTGCATAAACATAAGTTTCTGTTTATCCGTCAAATTAAATGGGAAAAACAGAACGGAAGCATTCAGATGACCCATGGTACTCTCCTATTTTTAAATGTTTGCAAGGTCCAACCAAATTGCATAACAGAACTCAGTTGATTTTGACCATGATACAAAGCAGACACTTCATTTTGAACAATGTCAATAACAGATGATACAATATTATCCAAAGTGTATATACAAGAAGACAAAGTGTTTATGCTGTTATCAACCACGGCAAGAACTTTTTCCAAATTATCTTGATCAATTTGATGTAAGCGTACTGCTGCTTCCTTTAGGCACTATTTCCCAGAACTCAGGCAATGCCGCATATACAAAACGTTTAGTGCAAGGGGATTTTGGACCTAAAAGAAAATCAGCAAGATTAATGTTACCTGATAAAAGGGAAAGATGTTTTTCACAGATGACAGGGTGGAATGTTCCAACCATTGTTGGCATAATTTGCCAACAACTATGTGTTAACGGTATGAGATTGGGGGCCACAAGGGTCAGGTCTACTCTGAGTAAACCCTCTCTGTGGCATTGGTAAAGTGCAAATGACAGGCATTGGTGTTCGTGGGCCACAGCAACCAACCCAAAGGGTCAATAGTCTATGAATTAAAAGTACTGTTTTGAAACATAGCACTCAAGTCCTCAATCGTATAGTTGGTGTGTGTATGCCATGCAGCTGCGGTCCGTGTGGGTAGCAGCGGTGGGGCCCGGTAAGGGGGGATTTCGAGGGACAATGCAGAGGACCAATTAAATAAATAAATAATTTTCCCTCTTTATCGTCCCTCGAAATACCCCCTTACACAGTCCCACCACCCCACCGCTGTTACCTGCACAGACAGTGGCTGCTGCCATGTGTCATAGTCATCCAAGGACAGAATAGATGGAGTATTTAAATTCTTAGCAGTGGCCAAACCAAAGTAGGTAGTTTGCTGAACCATCTGATTTAAAAATATTAGCTGAGACGGTATTAAACATGCATGATGCAAGGACTCAATACCCTGGACCTGCCAACTTTTTGTTCCCCAAATAGATTTTAAATCTATTGTGTCCTTCCAATATTCATAACCTTTCAGGGACAACTCGGTTATGAAGGACGACAAATAAACAAATTTGGAGTGGGTAAGCATATATTTGTTGCTGGTGGTCATATTTAATTTATAAAAATAGGAACGCGGGTCGGGTAAACTATAACCTGTAAAATATGTAAACTTCCTTTTCTGTGTAATTGAACTTCCCTTAAATGGTGTTGTGCAATGCTCCCATTGAATGTAGCTAAATTGTGGTCTCTGAGTATTCGTTTTGTGCAAAAAATGATGGCCAAAAAGTTGGTAGCAAAATAAATCTGCATAATTTGTGGAATTTAAATATAAATCTTCAGTATCAAACACAGTGTAATATTGTAAATCAGAAAACAGTGAGTAAACAGCATTGACATGCCAATCATCGGAGTGCATTCCAGGTAACATGACATCCCACAAAGAAACTCGGAAGACGTATGGAATTTGCAAACGTTTTGTAGGACCATATAGATCAAATGGCACTTTATGCTACATGATGCCATATGCGAATGGAAAAGCCAAAATGTTAACTAGAGCTTGATCTTGTTTCATTTTATGAGTAGAAGTATGTTGGGCCAAAACTCCGACAACCAAGTCAGCAGCAGAGCGTTCAGGCAATTAGTGGCCATTAATTAAAAGGAAAAAGACAACCACAAAGCCTTCCCACATGAATAGGAATAACATTGACAACACAATCCAGAAGTATGTGCATGGCGGGACCAGGTAAGTTCTTTTTAACCAGGAAATGAAAACACAAATCCGTGTTGGCAGCTCTACCACAGACGAGGACAACGAAGATGTATTGTAAGAAAAGTTATCTCTGTCCATTTAGTAACCACTGGAAACTAGTTGAAACAAAGGGAGCTGTTCTTCATCGGATGGTGAATGAATGGTACTTTTAGGAATATCAGCTATAATTTCAGCTGGTAGCAAAGCATTCTCGTTTTCCATATTGCACATGTAGAAGACAATACATCCATTGTAGTCTCCATATCCCCTTCCAGTATTTGGGGAGAATTTGAAGAAACAGAATGCATTGGATGAAGGGAAACATCCCTCCACGGAATGCTTGTAGGCATACTATTGAGTGTCAGCCATATGGTGTAACTTGGCATGTTCAATGGAAACAAACAATTCTCCTTGCGACCAGGTAGCAGAGGTAAGGTCACAATACGGGTGCCTTTTAATCCAAGGACTGGAACTGTTGCACTGTACGATGGACTAAATTCTTTCTTATTCTCCACCTTCTCTCGGAGTAGGTCACCAATGTTAGGAAACCAGCCAGAAACCGGGATCAGCACTGCAGCATCCGTGGATGAGGGCAAATGAGTATTTGCAAGAGTGTCTCAACTCTTTTGTAGATCCTGCAACATAGCACAATGGTTATTTACGTCAAACGTTATGGCTGCTGCCGCAACATCTAGACCCTCAAGGTCTGGCACAAACAGTTTAATACCAAAGAGCATTTCATATGGGTCCGCCCACTCAGAGATCTTCTAGGAAGATTATTAAGTGCACGTTGAACTCCATATAGATGAATCAACCAGCTCAGACCAGTAGCTAATACCCTTTCTGTCAAAGATCGCTTTAAGTCGGGGTTCATCCGCTCCACAACAGAATTCCCCTCAAGCCGATATAGAGACGAGAATTGCACCTGCAGCCCCAGAGACTTCATCACATCCCTGTAAGCCTTAGAGTCAAAAGCTGGACTGTGGTCTGAATGGAAGGTGCCTCAGGCAAATGTCCCTACAAAGGCATGCAAATGTTTTATAACAGTTCAAGCGTCAGCACTGTGTTGTGGCGAAACCCAAAGGAATTGAGTGGACAAATCCACTGCACCAAGATATATTTGAAAGCATTGTATGACGTCAAAGGACTGCAGTGATAAAGATAAATACAACCAAATGGTTGATTTGAAATGAAAAGCTTAGTATGAGGTGGTCTTGGAACTTTAGAAGGTTTAATCTGTTGACAAATGTCACAGGAAAGTATATATTTGCGAGTTTCCTGGTATAAGCCACGCCACCAAAAATGTTGCTGCAAAAGCAAAACAGTCACTGTCACTCCAGCGCGTGCAGAAGCCATGCCTTTATGAGCAGCTATAAACAAAGAAAGTCTGCGGTCCTCGTTGGTAATCAAATGATCACCAACTAATGGAATGGTTGCAAATCGAAGTTGATCAGGTTTTAAGTGATAAGTATAAAGTGAAGGAAATCTTTGGGGAATTTGCGTTCCCTCTTTTGTAGCGGCAATAGCCGCCAAAATATCATCATCAATTGTAGTCATAGACCTAGTAACGGCTGCTACTGAGCATGTGGGTACTGCGGATTTGGCAGCCTTATCAGCCAAGGAATGACAAGCGCTGTGTGCTCCCAGGATGTCAACGGAACTTCAATTAATGCAAAAGGATGATACGCTGCTGGAGGAACAGCATCCGTGCAAGTGTGGAACAAATTATCATTCGCATTAACCGCAGGAAAATTAACCCAAGAATAAAATATTTCAATCCGCTTCAACCACGAAAATAAAGTTAGCCCCTACATTGGGGACTCCCTGCTGAGTCAAGTATGCCATACTGCCTTCCAGCTGTGTGCTGGAATAGCGACTGGTTGTGCCATGGAAAAGTCAAAAGAGTCAATAAAACGGTAGCACAAACGGGTAGAAAAACCTTTTAAACTTCAAAGTTTGAATAACCTACAGAAATAGGTGTACCCTACAAATGCAGGAGGCTAAATCCCCCCACTAGGGACGTCTCTGGGAACCGGTGAGAGGGTATAGTGGAGAAGCACAAGCGCTACTCAGGGGTCTTGTGAATAAGTACCAGACCAAACGTTGGCGGGCCATTTTGCAGGGTTTCTGCACACAAACATAACTATGCGAAGGATTATGGGACCTTAGTGCCTAGGGACTGGGTCATCCTACCACCTTAGTACCTATGAGCCCAGGACCAACTTGTTATCATGTCTAGCTTGCTCTCCTACTCACTCACATAGAAACAGATGATTAGACACCCCAGAACACAACACTCTCGACTCTCAGGAATCACAGTAGCAAAACACACCCTTTTCCTTGCACTCTTGTACTTGTCCATTTAAGATCTGACAGAGACACACATAAGTTCAAAATATTTATTTTAACTAAACGGGCTCTAATATGCAGTGTACATGCCACAATAAGCAGCAAAATGAATAACACAAATATGGTAAGCATTACAATTAGTCTGTAAATCATGAAAGGAGCTGTCATTATAAAAAGACAGTGTAGCCTAATCTCCCTCCCCTTGTATAGAAGCAGAATAATTATATTTTAGAAGATCTCTGGGCATTATCTGCAGACCCCATACCTCAGTCTATAGATGGTAGCTCTACATCATAAGTGCTGTTGTGCTCTTCTCCCTTGAAAGGCCCCTCTCCAAGTATGTGCTATTTATTCATGTATTCCAATAAGAGCAAAGTATGTATTCCCTAACAACAGCTGCATCATCGTGTTTTGTCTAGGTGCTAGGGCCTGACCAGAACAGAATAACAAGGGACGTTGTTGAGCGACATTGCTCCCAATGCTCAGACTAAATCCCACGAACGTGCAGAGTGTGAACACAGTGATAGGTTCTCATGTGAAAACAGCAAAAGAGGAATTTGCAAAATAATCTTGTGTAGTAATGTATGCAAAGCAGAGGACAATCTGCAGGTTACTCATGCTAACTTATAGAAGCCGACAATGTCCCCATGGGTGCGCCATGTGATAGGGGCAGGGTCCTGTAGATATAACTTAAAGCAGGGCCCTTATAAAAGATGTTTTATAAGCCCTGGTTTTGGAAAAATTTCATTTTTCCAACTGCAAAACCCCCGCCACATAGGTTAACATGGAAAGAAGTTATTAACTAATAATGCCTGCTAGGAGAATCACAAAAATGCCATTCAAAGACTTCCTAGAATGGTATTGATAAATCAAACATTATGGTATTGTTGAATTTCTCCTAAATTGTACTGACAAAAAGTTATAAGATTTTCTTGTTTGTAAGCCAAAATTCAGACTTTCAGTGGTCTGCCCTGATTCAACAGAGTTAAGTGGATTAGCCAGGCTCCTTTGATGAGGTGATAAATAGCCCCTAGGATTAGCCAGCTCTTCTGGGAGGGCAGGATTCTGCTACATAGGAATCCTGGGGTTGTGTTTAGCCAGCTCTCTCCCTGCTGGAAAATTAGCCATTACGGATTTTGGAGAAATTATGCCCTCTGGGAGAAAATAGTTGCACACTTTGAAGAATGTGGTCATACCCCAGGGTGTTGCCCTGCACCTCATTGGACAGGAGTACCCTCCTGCTTGACCCGGAGAACTTGGAATAAATATCTCAGAAGAGCTGAGCCTCTCAGATCTGCTGCTTGAAACTTAAGAGAGAAGAAGGGTCCATGCTGAGGAGTTTGATTGGCACCAACCAGGCCATGCACTCTGAAGATTGTGACTGCTGCACAACCTGAACTACAGCCCTCTGCACCTAACTTGTGTCAAAAGGACTAAAGAGTGGACTCCCTGTAAGCCACTGGTTAACAGAGCTCACCTGGAACATCACCACCAAGAATCCTTAACCTGGAATTCTACCATTTGATTTGTAAGAGTTTTGTCCAAGTGGATGGTGGGAACTGAAGTCTCAGACTTTCAAGGACTATCCTGGAGCTTCCACGCCCTTGGAGTAATTTTTGGACACTTTGGGACCCCTTGGGGAACTTCAGGAAGAAGTTCCAGAAGTTTGGAGCAACTTTGGAAAAAAGCTCAATAAGTGTATTGACTGGACCTGCCAAGCCGGCGACCCTCAACCACGAGCCGGCCTGCCATCCAGGTTCGTCCTGCTGAAAAGCTCAGAAAGTCCGACTTCAAGAGTTTGACTGGGAGTAAGCTCAAACCCAAGCCAACAAAACCTCACCAAATCTGGCCTGGTGAAGAGCATCGAGGGACCCCTGAAGAAAAAGCTCTATAAAAGTTTCTAAGTCTGAACATACGAAAGGTGACCAACCACGAGAGCCAAGCTGCCCACCTTCAACCGCGAGCCAGCCTAGATCCCTGGTTCGTCCTGCTGGAATGGTCCCGAGGTTGGACTTTCATCAGTTTGACTAGGAGCTTGTTGCAAGGCAAGCCAGTGAACCCTCACTGAATCCGGACTGGCTGAGAGCTTCAAGGGACCCCGGGAAGAAAAGCTCCAGAAACGTTTCTAAGTCAGAAGGTAAAAACATTGACCGAGACCTACTGCGAGAGGTAGCCACCCATGTCTCCATCACAGTCGGCCTGAAACTTTGACTATGACCCAATCTAGCGTGACCAGATGTCCTAATAGGTGCTATAGGTTTCTATGTGCTATATAGTGCAGGTGTAATTTTAATGATACAAATATTTCCCATTTTCAGAAATTGGTGTTGGATTTTTATTGTGAGTTGTGTCATAATTATTTACTGAATTGGTGTGTTTTTAAATGCTTTACATACCTGTCTTTGAAGTTAGGCCTGCCTGCTTGCAGCCAAGCTACCAAGGGTCGAGCATGGGAAACTCACTTTCCAACAGTAGTGCTCGCCAAATCACTGTATGGCACTGCACAAACACAAGTCCTCATCTCACTGCTGATCACCAATGTAAAAAAAATAGTTTTTTTGGTTGACTGGTGTATGAGTCACTGTCAATCAATGACCACAATCCTAGTCAGGGTAGGTGGCAGGAACCCCCAAAATTAACCTGGTCTTACCCTCTATTAGGTTAGCACACAGCAGCCAGGCTTAACTATAAAGGCAGTGTGTAATGTATTTCTGCAACACTTCAAACAGAAGAACAGTTAAAACACCACACATAAAGATTCCACACCAGATTATAAAAATAGCTCTGATTTTAAATACATAAGAAATTATCAAAACAACAAAAATCCAATTGGTAGAACCAGAGATGTTGATTTTTTAAGTTTATGGTGAAAAGCAGCGCTAACAAGTGCAAAGTGCTATTAAGGATATTAGGTTGTGCTGACCCAGGACAAAGTCACAAGTCCAGACTGACCGCAATGGAGTGCAGGCCAGCTTCAGGGATCTACTTAGTACCTTAAAATCCTGGTTGCAGAGCTTTGTGTGGATCCACTTCAAAGATGCGTCACGCAGCCGAGATGATGCATTGGTTACGACATGCAACGAGGGTGTGGTGCGAGGTCCTGTTGCATCTATGTCGAGGATCCTGTCGACAGGGCTTTTATTGTGAAATCCAGTGTTGGAGATGCGGGCGCAGCAGAGGCGAAGCGTGGGTTCCAAAGAACGGTAAAGCTATGATGCGGAGTTTTGGGGTAGCAATGAGGCTGCCGTTGATGAGATATGTGAGGAGCTTGCGCCGGAAAAAGCTTTGAACAGCAAGTGTTCTAAAAGAGATGCGTCTGTTTTACTCGGGGATGCACCGCTCTGCGGAGAAGATGCAACGGTTCTGCTCAGGGCGTGTTGCTCGGCAGAGGCGATGCATTGGTTCTGCTGGCAAGTATCTTAGGCCCACTTCGAAGGGTCCTGGACTGGGATGGCACCACTTGACAGGGTATACTCACAAATGGTAGAGTCCAGGTGCAGGGGTTGGAAGTCTGTTGTGTCCCTGAGGCTTCAGAGCTGGCAGACAGCCAGCTAGCCCTTAGAGTTACTCTGGGTTCTTGGGTCCAGTGATGCAAGTCCTTCTCATCCAGGCAAGAGGGCAGCATATCAGTGCAGCAAAGAGTCCAGCAGAGTGCAGTCCAGCATAATGGCAGACCTTCAACAGCACAGAATTCCTTCCTGGCAGAGTATCCATAGGTCCAAAAGTGTAATGAAGTCGTGATATCTGAGGTCCAGTCTGTATATCCATGGCTGCCTTTGAAGCGGGGGACACTTAAAAGGCATGCATTTGAAGCTCACAGTGGTCTTCCCTTCTGTCCTGGCTCCAGACTCACTACAGGGGGTATGCAGCCCTCTGTGTGTGGACAGGACACAATCCATTCAGGTGTAAGTAAGGCTGTGCCCAGCTCCTTCCTCTCATCCTGCAAGAGATGGCCCATGGAGATAAACCTAAGCTGCCTTTGTGTGTGGCAGTCTAGGATGAATCCACAAAGCCCAACTGCCAACTACACCCAGTCATGTGATCAGAGACAGACTACAGGCACCAAATGGCTAAGGCAAGAAAATGGCAACTTTCTAAAAAGAATTGCAATTTTAAATCTTACTATGCCATACATTTGGATTTTAAATTGTGATTTCAGAAACACTAGACGAAGTGAATATCTCTTATCAATCGGATATTACATTTATAAAATGTAATAAGGTTATCCCAGTGCTCTCCTATGGGAGAAATTGGCCCTGCAGTAGTCAAAAACGAATTTGAGAGTTTTTCACCACCAGGATATGTAAAACTTAAAAATACATGTCCTGCCTTTTAACTACATTCCACCCTGCTGTCAGGGTTGTCCAGGGTCTACCTTAGGGGAGACTTATGAATAAAAAGGAAAGGTTTGGACCAAGCAAAAGGTTTATATTGCCAGGTCAAAATTGCAGTGTAAACTTCACACACAGGGCATGGTTAGAGGGCTACTTAAGTGGCTGGCGTGATCAGTGCTTCAGGCCCAATATTAGCATTTAATTGACAGACCCTGGGCATGTGTAATGCACAGTACTAGGAACTTAAAAGTAATTTAAATGAGGCAATACTTTCATGGTTTAAGGAGTGAGCACATGCACTTAGCACTGGTTAGCAGTATTAGAATGCTCAGAGTCCTAAGGCCAACATAAACTAATTCGGCAAAAAGTAGGATGAGAAAAGTAAAAGGTTTGGGGGTGACCCTGCAAAAATGGTAGTTTACTACACACCCTTTTCTTGTGGTATTTTTTCACGTGTTTACAAATGGCCATAAAGCCACTGCGGCTGGTAGACGTGATCCATCTGAATATTTGCAGTTGTACGAGCAGTAATGTTTTACAATGATTTTTTAATTATATATGCAGCTAAACATGCTAGTCTGCCTGAGGCACGTGTGTGCATTTTTAGAGAACCTGCAAGACGTCTTTTCACGGGTGTCGACATCACGTTTTGCAAAGTTTACATTTCTCTACAGAATGAAATAATAATTTGCTCACCTCAATTAGATTTTGTAGAAAAGCGTAACTAAGCCGTACTTTTATAGTCAGTTCTGTGCTTTAAAGGGTGATTTTGAGAGGGGCCCTAAATCTACTCATCTGTGTAGTGTCCTGCTGGACACGTTCTAGTCTTTCTGCAACTTGAAACCCACACTATACACCCACCCACCACCGGCGTCACGAGTCAGGTGACCCGGTCAATAAAGGGGGCCGAGCGCACGTGCTCGTGGCCCATTAACCAGCCCACTATCCTGGTGTCTGTGTCTCCCTCATTTACCTAAAGCGGTCCTAGGGCCCAACGTTACAATGGCGACAAGGCGGGTCTTTCCCACGTGTGCAGCCACTGTTCGCCGGTGGAAAAAGGGGGGAGAGCTGCCCGTGCAGAGGGCACCCCCTGTGAAACGGCGCCGGCCGCCGAGAGGTCCGCGGGGTGCATGCCGAGCCCCGGGCCTGCTTTTAAGACACGAGGTGACCGGGAGCCTACCCTGCACCTCTCGTGCCCGCGGTGAGCCGCCCTGCCGAGGGAGCGCCCCGGATAGAAGCGCTGACCGACCGGAGCTCACCCGGTTCGGCCGCAAGTGACCCCCACCGTATGGAGGAAGACGGAGCCCCGCAGCGCGACCGGAGGTGACCGGGTGCCCACCCCGCACCTCAACAACCGGCCTGTGTGAGCACCCCACGCGTGGAGCCCCAACAAGGGAGTGCAGGCCGAGCGGTGCCCACCCGCATCGGCCGCGCCTGAGTGCCCCGGAAAGCGGAGACCCCCGCGGAGCCAACCCGCGTGGTTAAACAAGCCCGCCGGCCGAAGGTGAGCCCCGAGCGCCCGAGAAAAGAGGGGGGGCTGTGCGTTTGAAACCACCCCGCTCCTTCAGCCTCGCCAAGCAGCGCCGAGTGTCTCGATAACCTGGGAGCGAGTAGAAAGTAAGCCGAGCCCACCCACAGCTAAGCAGAGCGGCGCCGGCCCTCTCCTTGCGCTGCCCATGGTGTGAAGAGTCTGCTGCGAGGGCGGGAGGCCTTCAAAGCGAATGGCTGGCCGCCGCGCCGAACGCGTGGAAACACTGACCAATGTGAGGCCCCGCTGCGCACTGGAAGCAGCTCTACCCCCACCCTGTGCGTGACTGGCAGTGAGCTGCCTGCTCCTGATGCTAGCCCATGCCCAGCGAAGGAGCAGAAGACCACGCAACTGCTGTGGGTGTAGGCACGGGCGGAGCCCACCCGCGATCCAAAGTGCCCGACGAATGTAGCCTGGAAGCAAGGCAGCCCCGGGAGTAGCGCAGCCCTTCCCCACCTCGTGCAGCAGATAAGGTGCGCGGCTGTGGCGGTGCGGGTCGAGAAGAAGAAAAGGACACAAGAAGGGGAGTAGTGTTTGCCCCCAGAACTCAGCGTCCACACGCCATACCCTCCCACATTGCCCAAGTCCAGGACACTACCCAAGGCAGAGAAGCACCCTGACCGTGTATCCACTGACACTAGCATCTCCACAAAAAGGAGTAGGGCTATAACAACATATTAAGACACCTACCTAGCTGCAAGTGCCCGTACCCAGGGGAACACTGATGAGGAGCAGCCAAATTCGCGAGGCAATCCAGGTCACAGCCCACTCTGGGAAGAGCAAACACAGTCCGGGGCATTGACTCTCAAACAGGACAGTCGGAGCCACGCTTTACTGTAATGCAGCGGCGCCATCTGGTGGCCCTTTCCGGTACTGCAGGAAAAAGGAAAAAACAAGCCTGCAACAAGACAAGAAATTCCTGCCACTGCGCAGGACAAGCTGTTTTCCAGCACAAGACTGAAGGACAAAAGAGCAATACAGAATTAAAGGCACTGTGTGCAGACGGCGCAGGAATGCGCCAGAAACGCAAGGAACACGGCAGGAGACGTCGCAGGAGCGCGCCAGATTCGCAAGAAATGCGCCAGGAGTGCAGGAACTCCACAAAGAACACTCACGGGAACGCGCTGCAAGTGCGCCCAAGAAAAGCAAAGAGCACAGCGGTCAGCGCACAAAAAGAAAAGACCAGAAAAGGTCAACGGAGCGGTGACAAAACCCTCCTGAAGCACTACACAGACACTGGGCATAAGCCAAGCCAGTAGCCTAAAGCAGCAAGCCACGGAAGCGACTGAAGAACGCATCCAGAAGCGCGCCAAAGCAACCGAACGGCGAAAAAAAAAAAATGGTTGCGCAGACAACCAGGAGCATGAGGATTCACCAGGAGGAAGGCGACCACCCAGCCTGGTCGCAAGGAGAGAAAGCCGACGACCCAGCCTGGTCGCAAGGAGAAGAAAGCCGACCACCCAGTCTGGTTGCAAGGGAGGCAAAGCCGACCACCCGGTCTGGTCGCAAAGAAGAGAAAGCGGACCACCCAATCTGGTCGCAAAGAAGAGAAAGCGGACCACCCAATCTGGTCGCAAAGAAGAGAAGGCAGACCACCAAGTCTGGTCGCAAAGAAGAGAAGGCAGACCACCCAGTCTGGTCGCAAGGAAGATAAAGCCAGACAATCGCCCATGAAGAAAAGAAAGATCCGACCAGCAAGATGGTCGCCTGCGATGAGAGACCTGGCAGGAGGTCTGATCAAAAGGAAGTAGAAGTCCGTGGAGCGGATCTCCGGAAGAGGACCCCCCCCCCAAGGGATCCATGAGGAGGACCAGAAGTAGACGGACGCGACACCCATCAAGAACCAGAAGTAAAACAGTCAAAGTAAGAAGTTCGCGGCGACCGATCCAGTCACAGAGTGGAAATAAGACGGTGTCCTAGAGCCAGGACAAGACCAGAGGGAAACGGGCGGAGAGCACGCCGCTCGGAGAAGCCTGGTCAGAAAGACAAGAGCAGCAAGATGACCGGACCGCGTCACGAGGAAGAAAAGAAGACCGGAATCGAGTGGCATGGTGCCACCCGAAACAACAACATCCAAGAAGATGTGAAGAGGTGTGGCAAGCCAACACACACCAGAAGAGAAGGTGACATGCGCCGCAACATTGAGCACATGGACCTATACGTCCAGGAAAACATCAGTGGCACTAGGAGAAGAACAGGCATCTACTTACAAGTCCTCTCACAACCTGTCGACTGCAGGAATGAACAGGCGGGACCATTGGCAACACCCACCTTTGGGATTGAGCGGAAGTCTGGATGGGGAGAGCGCTCAGACGTCCTGGCAGAAGGAGAACTAACCACTCCACACCAGCCCGTGGATATCCAAGGGGCAAAGGCCTCAGGGACAGCGGTGGCAGAGGGTCCCGACAAGAGAGATGGATCCACCACCATCTATCCTGCATGTCCCAGGAAGAAGAGGAACTTGTGCGCAAAGGCAGGAGACAACAACCACCCTCCAGGTGGAGCTACGGACTTTGTGGTGATACTCTCATCGTCTCCTCCATTCATACGCAGATTTTGGAGTTGGAGCAACGCTGCAGAAAGCACCCAGCCCAGTGAAAACTTGATGAAGAGGGCCTCCGGGATATCTTGTGGCAGGAGGACACCCGCGGGAGGGGCGTCCTAGTGAGAAGGATGTCTTTCAACTACTCCCTCTTTTGCAAAGTGAAGCCATGCTGCTGCCAGTGAAGAAACCAGATGGACTGGTAGAGAACAACATCTATCAGATCTACCATCTTGGCATCTGTCTGTCGTCACCACAAGAGCGAGGCTGAAAGTCCAGAAAGGCACATCCACTGAGTACCAGGACGTCGTGCCCCTGTGAAATAGTAGTTCCAGCTGCAAGTTTCCACCGTCGTCATCCATCAAGCAGCTGAAGAGACTTTTGTAAAATTGTGACAACAGTACATTGTGTGTTTATTTCCTCTGGCAGGTTTGGACTTTGTTCTTTTAATTCTTATTAAAGTTGGGGAGGAATGTAGTGTCCTGCTGGACACGTTCTAGTCTTTCTGCAAATTGTAACCCACACTATACACCCACTCACCACCGGCGTCACAAGTCAGGTGACCCGGTCAATAAAGGGGGCCGAACGCACGTGCTCGTGGCCCATTAACCAGCCCACTATCCTGGTGTCTGTGTCTCCCTCATTTACCTAATGCGGGCCTAGGGCCCAACGTTACAATCCGCATCATGACGTAGTTTCTTAATGAGAACACCAAGGCGAGATTCGCCCTCGAGTTCAACATAACTCAAACAAGTCACCCGCTTTTTGAATTCCGCCTCAATCTTACTCCACATTCCTTCAGTGCTACCAATGTTATGCACTCCTATAAAGGGCATTTCATACCAGACATCCGACAGCATGCAGGCACTCACAACATCAGGCAGCCCCCTCCCTTACAAAAGGAACAGAATTGTCACAGCATGGCGGGAAAGGAAACCAACACCAACATGAATTAAACATTCCATTATCTTCCAACCTCAGACGTTTTAAGGCATGGGCAATGTGGGCTCTGGCCCAAGACCCCAGCTTATCATGGGCCCCCAGTTAGAGCCAGCTCTGTTTTGCAGTCTTCCACTCATTACCTTGAATAGTTCTTCAACAAATGATTTTTAAATGCTGTTATCCTGTAATTTAGTTTCAATGTGGGTGAGGTATGGGAGTCTATTTCAGACGTTTTGCAGAGAAATGTTGTGTTTATTTTTCATGCAATGTTCACAGAAAAAAGGTTTTTTAGAGAAAAACGGGACCACGCATATGAGAAATGGAAGGGTGTCACAGAGGCTATTTGCAATAATATTAGTGAGCTGCTGCTGTGATACAAATGAAAACAAATGTCCCAATAAAGAACAGGGGTATAGTCTGGCTTGACTCAATGACGGAGAACTAGACGGCTGTCCAGGGAGGGGCAGGCTAGAGAATACCATACAGAGGACCCCCTGCTCGAGAAACCTTAGCGCTCTAGTTGATTAGCAAAAATGCCTACTTATGGCGCCCGTGGCTGTTCCACTTCAAGATCTCCCAAACACATAAATTACAATGCGAAAGAGTTAGCATTGCTGAGGTCAACAGTTGCTCCTCAGTACGCACACATCCTCACGCGTGAAAACCTGAAAGGCAAGAAGACCATCTGCGGCCATTGCAAGGTCATTGTAAGTAAGGATACTGCTGACAAAAATGCACACTCACCAAGGCCAGTAGAGAAAGCACAGTGGAAAATGGGGTTCTGTAGTAGGGGATCTCTGTGTATAGTCATAATCTAGTGAATAGTCCCGCCCATGTGCGTGGACCCCGGAGCAATCAAAAATAATCTCTTACAGTGTCAAAAAATGCAGAAATGCATAGACACTTAAGAGAGAATTTAAAGACAGATAATGCAGCCAAAAAGGCTACACTGTCCAGTACTTCAACTAGAAATTCCACCATAAAATCCACAAAACAGCAAAGCCTGTACAGATTTCCCTTTGCTTAACAGCAAAATCCCTCAGGAATGATAGAGAGAAGAACCTGGACAGACAAGCCCCATAGGCTGCCATTATGTGGCTTAATTAGGATACTGTGCCTTTAAGGAACCTTCCAGAACCTTCTCCCAGTATCCCAGAATGCATAGCAGGTCCAACTTAGCCTCAGTTCTTTTTTCCGGCTCCTGCAAGCAGGACCCTGGAGCATTGAGCTCTCCCTTTTCAAGGGTTTTGTTGGTGTTTTACACTAATTTCGATTTTTGGTGCTTTAAAAGTACTTTGGTGACTTTTTTCTTGAGTTTCTGCACTCTTTTTTGTCCATAATGCCTGCATTATTTGACAAATGCCCGGAGTGCTCAAGGAAGAAGGCCAAGTCAGACCCCCATGAGGTCTGTATTCTCTGCCTTCCCTCTTCCCACATCCCTGAGGACTGTGTGATCTGCAGAGGCTTCTCTGGAAGGACCCTGAAGGAGAGGAAGAAGATCAGACTTCAGGGACTTGAAGAAAGAAGGTTGAAGGCACGAGGTGGGTCAGGAGGGGCTCCTTCTGCCCATGCTGAGGCCTCTGGGGTGCTCCCCAGGGGCAGGAAGACCAGCCCTCGCCCAAGATCTCCGTCTGGGTCAGTTGCTCTGACCACGACGTCGAGAGGACGGTCAACGGCCAGTTCCAGGTCTCCCCAGGGCTCTGGGTCGAGAAAACGTCGCCCGTCGACGTCGAGGAACGTGTTCCGGCCGCCGTCGAAGCCGGTGTCGATCTCCTCGTCGTCGGTGTCGACATCGGAGGGCCCGGCGTCGGCGCTCGCCGTCGAGGCGACACCGCCGTTCGCCGTCGAGGACATCGTCGTCGAGGGGATCCTCGGCGTCGAGGCCGCCGTCGAGACGGAAGAAGTCTCCGGCGCCGAAGAGGTCGACGTCGAAGCATTCGAAAAGACCGACGTCGAGACGCTCAAGGAGATCGACGTCGAGACGGTCCGAGAGGTCGACGTCGAGACGATCCAAAGGGTCGACGTCGAGACGATCCAAGAGGTCGACGTCGAGGCAGGCGAAGAGGTCGAGGTCGCCGTCGAGGCACCATCACCCGTCGTCGAGGTTTCGAGGTTCGTCCATCTGGTCGGGGTCGACGTCGAGACGCAGACGCGGTTCGACGTCGAGAAGTGAGAAACGGTCGACGCCGAAGGGCCGCTCGACGTCGAGGGACCATCGGTCGTCGTCTGGGCACCGATCTTCGGCGTCTGGAGGTCCTAAGGACAGGCCCAGGACTGTGGGGGGCTCCCCACGCTCCGGACGGGATGGTGGCTCGCCGGGGCGGCGCATTCCGGGGTGGATACTCCGATGAAGCCCCCAGCACCTCCTTCGCGGCCTACTTTGCCGAAGGGTCCGCCTCCGAAGGCCCCGACCCCACCTCCGATGCCGGCTCCGCAGACCCCGCGTCCGGTTACTCCTCCACCCCCGGTCCCACCGAGGGCGGTGTCGATGCCAAAGTTTCCGACGCCACCGAAGAAGACTCCTAAGAAGCCTAGGACTCCTGACCCTGGGAGGCCGAAGGAACGTCCGAGACCCAAGAGGTCGAGGTCTCGCTCGGGGAGACGGGACAGGTCGCGGAGTGGACGTGGATCTTCCTCAAGATCCAGGCATCACCATAAGAGACGTCGGTCCAGGTCACGTTCTGCCTCTGGGACCCGTTCCTACTCGCCCACGTTGTCTGATTCGCCGGAGACTAGGGTGTCTCCTATAGACGATATTGGCACGTTTCAGGAGGTTCTCCTGCGTGGAGCGGCGAAGTTGGGAATCAAGGTTGAAGCACCTACAGCTTCTACTTCTGTGATTTTTGAGACATTACACAAAAGGCACTTGTCTCGCCCCCTGTTACCTCTGGTGCCAGGGCTCCTTGAGCCCGCTGAACAGCTATTCCTGACGCCGGCAGTGGTGAAGTCTGCGCCTTCCAGGATCCTAAAAAAGTACAGGGCTCCGGCCTCGGACCCAGCCTTCTTGAGGAAGGACCCGGTACCGGATTCAGTGATCGTGACAGCTGCCAGAAAGCTTCATGCCACCTCCCCTGCGTCCACGGTGCCTCCGGACAAGGAGAGCCGCTGGATCGACTCTGCTGGTCGTAAGGCGTGTGGGACGTCCGCCTCTTCGATGAAGGCCGCCAGTGACTCGGCGTTGCTGGGGCGTTACGACCGGGCACTGTGGGACTCGATGGAGCAGTTTGCGGACCTTGTCCCTCGAGACCGCAAGGAGGACTTCATGGAGATCGTCCAGGAGGGGATGCTGGTCTCTAACCAGGCCATCGGCGCCGCAGCGGACATCTCCTTGCTGTCAGCGCACGGATACTGCCACGGGATTCACCAGAGACGCCATGCTTGGCTCAGGTTGACGTCACTGAAACCGGAAGCACAGCAACGCGTGGCGAATCTCGCGTTTTCCGGAGATACCCTCTTCGGAAAACACGCTGATGACGAGATGGCCAGGATGAAGGCCGAGGCGGAGACCCTGACGGCGGTGGGCTTGGAGAAGCCCAAGGAGAAGAAACCCTTCCGACAGTTCCAACGTCGGTTTGGGTCGCAGGGTCGTGGAAGGGGACAGTCTGCTGGACAACCTCAACAGCAGCAACAGCAGCAGCAATACAGGCGGCCCTTCCAGAAACGCCAAGGGGGTAGAGGTAGACAACAGTCCTCTACCGCGACCAAGTGCCCGGCCGAGTCTCGACCCTGAGCGGTTACTTCCCCCTCGTCCGTTACCCGCTCCGGTGGGGGGAAGCGTTCAATTTTTTCTGGCAGAGTGGAGAAAAATTACTCAGGACAAGTGGGTGCTGAATATTGTTTGCAATGGATACAGTCTACGTTTCACCAGCCCTCCTCCATCGATTCCTCCCGTCAGCTCGCAGTGTCAACTGCGCGAGCTTCAGGCGGAGGCGGACATTCTGCTAAGGAAAAGGGCGATCGAAGACGTACCTCTGTCTCAAAGAGGAAGAGGTCTTTACTCTCGGTTCTTTCTTGTCCGCAAGAAGGACAAAAACGAGTTCAGGCCCATTCTGGATTTGCGACAGGCAAACAAGTGGATTCGCAGAGAAAAGTTTTGCATGCTGTCGTTGCATCAGATCTACCCTCAGCTGCAACGAGGAGATTGGATGTGTGCCATAGATCTACAGGACGCATACTTCCACGTGCCCATTGCATGCAAACACAGGAAGTTTCTGCGCTTTCAAGTCGGCACCAATCACTATCAGTACACGGTGCTGCCCTTCGGGCTGAAGTCTGCACCCAGGACGTTCTCGAAATGTATGGCAGTGGTAGCAGCACACCTGCGGAAGAACAAGGTGTTTGTCTACCCGTACCTGGACGATTGGTTGATCAAGGCCTCCTCCTTGTCGGAAGCTCAAGCACACTTCCAGAAGACGTGCGTTCTCTTGAACAAGCTGGGGTTGCACATCAACATGTCCAAGTCGGTCCCGGTTCCGGTCCAGTGCATCCAGTACTTGGGAGCCTCCATCAATACGCTGTCAGCAAGCGTGTCTCCTTCGGAAGAGCGACGTTTATCACTCGTTCGGAAGGCTCAGGCTCTCATGAACACTCCGTCTACGACTGTGAGGACGGTGTCTTCTCTACTGGGATCGATGGCCTCTTGCATCTTCCTCACTCCTCACGCACGGCTACAGATGAGACCTCTGCAGGAGTGCTTGGAGGATCAGTGGGACCAGAGGAGAGGTTCTTGGGACGACAAGATATGACTGTCTCTACATGCTCTTCAGTCTCTGAAGTGGTGGTGCTCGAAGGAGAATCTCCTCAGAGGGGTTCCCTTCCACAAGGACATTCCCACACAGACCATCGTGACGGATGTGTCTCTCCAAGGCTGGGGAGCGCACTCCGAAGACCTACAAATTCAAGGGACGTGGTCCCCGACGGAGTCCACGTACCACATCAATTTCCTGGAACTGAGAGCTGTTCACTTGGCACTGAAGGCCTTTCATCCGTCCTTTCAGATCAACTCTCTGCTTGTTCAGACGGACAACACGACAACGATGTATTACCTCAAAAAGCAGGGGGGCTCGAGATCGCGCACTCTGTCGCAGGAGGCGCAGGCGATCTGGCACTGGCTTCTGGCTCGAGGACTGTCGATAACGGCCACCCATCTGCCAGGTGTGCAGAATGTTCAGGCAGACGAACTGAGCAGACTCATTCAGGAAAACCACGAATGGGTCATAAACGACGAAGTACTGGGAGAAGTCTTCGCAAGGTGGGGAACTCCAGACGTAGATCTGTTCGCCACCGCCGAAAACAGCAAATGCCAAGGCTTCGCCTCCAGGTACTACCAGCCGGGGACGCTGGGGAACGCGTTATGGATCAACTGGTCGAACAGCTTTCTGTACGCTTTTCCACCAATTCCCCTGATTCCGGCGGTTCTCCTCAAGCTGTCCCAATCCAGTGCCAGGATGATTCTGATTGCCCCGGAATGGCCCAGACAGTGGTGGTTCACGGACCTGCTTCACCGATCTCTCCTTCCTCACATGAAGCTGCCGTGCAGGCCGGACCTTCTCACGAAGTTCGGGGGGCGGATGGTGCACCCCAACCTCTCGTCTTTGAGTTTGGCGGCATGGCTCCTGAAATAGTGCAATATGGCCATCTGAATCTCCCAGAGGATTGTATGGACATACTGAAGGAGGCTAAGCGACCTTCCACTAGGACTTCTTATGCTTACAAGTGGAAGAGGTTTTGCATCTGGTGTAGGTCTAAGAACTATGACCCTACGACATGCAAGGAAGATGTCATCCTTCCATATCTGCTACATCTGGCGCAGTCGGGCCTTAATGTTCATTCCATTAAGGTTCACCTGGCTGCTTTGACTGCCTACAGGAAAGGCCCTTCACAGACTTCCTTTTTCCAGATCCCTGTGATCAAAGATTTTTTGGAAGGCTTGAAGAAAGTGTTCCCTCCTGTCAGGCTTCCTTCGCCTTCATGGGACCTGAATGTGGTGCTGTCCAGATTGATGAAGGAGCCTTTTGAACCCATTCATAAGGCTTCGTTGCAGCACCTGTCCTGGAAGGCGGCGTTCCTCGTGGCCATTACATCGGCCCGCAGGGTGAGTGAGATTCAGGCATTGTGTTGCCAAGAACCTTATACTGTGTTTCATACTGCTAAGGTTGTTATGCGTACTCACCCTAAGTTTCTTCCCAAGGTTGTTTCTGATTTTCATATCAACCAGACTATCACTTTGCCTACGTTCTTTCAGAATCCTTCATCTCCAGCGGAAAGGTCTTTACATTCCCTGGATGTGCGGAGGGTGCTGAAGTTTTATCTTGATAAGACTAAAGATATTCGTAGGTCAGACCAATTGTTCGTCAATTATGGCTCGGTCAGGACAGGTCTTGCTACCTCTAAACAGTCCATCTCGAGGTGGATTGTGTCCTGCATACAGTTGTGTTACTGCAAAGCTAATAAGACCTTAGGGGGCAAGCCTAAGGCTCATTCCACCAGGGGCAAGGCTGCTACGACAGCTATGCTCCGTAATGTTCCCATTGCAGAGATCTGCAAGGCGGCCACTTGGAAGTCGGTCCATACCTTTGCTAAGCATTACTGCCTGGACACTGATGCCAGGGCAGACGCTCAGGTTGGGCAGGCTTCGCTGCGGAATCTGTTCGCACAGTAGTGGCGTTATTTTATTCTCCACCGCCGCTTGGTGTGGGGATGGGCTTGCCATTCTATTCACTAGATTATGACTATACACAGAGATCCCCTACTACAGAAGGAGTAGTTTCTGTCCTGTAACTCCAGTTCTGTAGTAGGGGTATCTCTGTTATAGTCATAAGCGCCCTCCCGCCTCCCCGGTGGAGAGTTATTCATGTTCATAATGCTACAGGTCTGGCGTCTTTTACGCCTTCAAAAAGAACTGAGGCTAAGTTGGACCTGCTATGCATTCTGGGATACTGGGAGAAGGTTCTGGAAGGTTCCTTAAAGGCACAGTATCCTAATTAAGCCACATAATGGCAGCCTATGGGGCTTGTCTGTCCAGGTTCTTCTCTCTATCATTCCTGAGGGATTTTGCTGTTAAGCAAAGGGAAATCTGTACAGGCTTTGCTGTTTTGTGGATTTTATGGTGGAATTTCTAGTTGAAGTACTGGACAGTGTAGCCTTTTTGGCTGCATTATCTGTCTTTAAATTCTCTCTTAAGTGTCTATGCATTTCTGCATTTTTTGACACTGTAAGAGATTATTTTTGATTGCTCCGGGGTCCACGCACATGGGCGGGACTATTCACTAGATTATGACTATAACAGAGATACCCCTACTACAGAACTGGAGTTACAGGACAGAAACTACTCCTTAATAAACAGCAGATCCCTCCCAGGACACAAAATGGAGATTAGGCTTCTAATCGAGGAGGAGTGTCTAGATATACTTTATGAGAAATGGAAGGGTGTCACAGAGGCTATTTGCAATACTATTAGTGAGCTGCTGCTGTGATACAATAATGAAAACAAATGTCCCAATAAAGAACAGGGGTATAGTCTGGCTTGACTCAACGACGGAGAACTAGACGGCTGTCCAGGGAGGGGCAGGCTAGAAAATACCATACAGAGGACCCCCTGCTCGAGAAACCTTAGCGCTCTAGTTGATTAGCAAAAATGCCTACTTATGGCGCCCGTGGCTGTTCCACTTCAAGATCTCCTAAACACATAAATTACAATGCGAAAGAGTTAGCATTGCTGAGGTCAACAGTTGCTCCTCAGTACGCACACATCCTCACGCGTGAAGACCATCTGCGGCCATTGCAAGGTCATTGTAAGTAAGGATACTGCTGACAAAAATGCACACTCACCAAGGCCAGTAGAGAAAGCACAGTGGAAAATGGGGTTAATAAACAGCAGATCCCTCCCAGGACACAAAATGGAGATTAGGCTTCTAATCGAGGAGGAGTGTCTAGATATACTTTTTATAACAGAGACCTGGTTGAAAGAATGCTCCTCACCAGACCTAGCACTAGATCTTCCCTGGGATAGACTATTAGAAGACAAGATCAGGTGGGAAAGATCCTTAGTGGCCATCATTTTATAAAGATGAATACAGATGTATTAGCTCACCCCTGACCATACTCAAGTGCAATATATCACAATTCATGATCCAATTATCCCCACCTATACTTTCTCAGGAACGCTGGTCTACAGGCCACCTCGGCCCTGTAATACTTTCCTAGGGAGTTTTCCTGACCTCATAGCGAGCACCACTGCCAGTAAAGGATCCATAACCGTACTAGGTGACTTTAACTTGTGTCTAGATGAACATGGTAAAGTTTCCACCAATAGATATACAGAAGATATGGAAGCTATGCAACTTAGACAGCATGTGAGATCTGGCACTCATAAAAAAGGGCACATTCTAGACGTGATATTTTCCAATTACCCTAAAATAGAGGTAGTGACTCCTATACCAGTTCCGTAGTCAGACCACTTTTTTTATTCCTTTCACCCTAGTCAAAATACATACTCAAACTACAGTTTACAACACCATAAAGGCAGGCAGGAAATGGCCTAGAATCATACCGGGTGGTATGGTTAGCACACTGGAAGCCCAGACCCCGATCCTGACAGGAAATATAGAGGAGGCAGATATGATATGGTCTGATTGGTTCAACCTAGCGGCAGAACAGTGTATTCAGAAAGATAGGCCAAGGGCTAACCGCACTGGTAGAAAAACTGCATGGTTGAACACCCCTCTAACCTCATTGGAAAAAAACATAAAAAAATCGAAAGAAACTGGAGGAAAAGATATGATCCTATTATCAAATGTCAATATAAGAAAGCCATCAGACACTACCACAATGAAATCAAACAAGCCCAAGCCAAGCACTTTGAGGAAACAATCAACTCAGCCCTCAACTCTTCTAGGGAAGATTTTATGGTCTTTAGATCCGTAACTACCACAGAATAGGAGACCTCCTCTCCACAAACTTCAAAGGAGAGTTTAAACGAGCTTGCAACCTTTTTCAACAACAAGGTGGAAAAACTCCATAACTATATGCAAGGGAGCACATATACAGACAGCACAGATGCTCCTCCAGGAGCCAACAACCCTCTGGGACAGTCCTCAGGGCCAATATTAGATCATTTCCCGGTATTAAGTATGGAAACCACGAGCATGATCCTACGGAACATTAAATCAGGCTCCCCCCAAGACCCGGTTCCCCCACACATTCTACTGCAGGACAGAAATACAACACTGGCCACTACATCAGAACTTCTTTCGCTATCTCTTAGACAAGGGATAATTCCAAAAACATGGAAACACGCCATAGTCTGACCATTACTAAAGAAACCCCATTTAGACCCTATAGACCCGGGAAACTACCGCTCCATCTCACTAGTATCCCTGTTGGGAAAAATAGTGGAAAAGCATGTTAACCATACCGTGTCCCAGTTTCTGTTGGAGAATAAGGCATTACATCAGATCCAAATGGGTTTTAGACTGCAGCATAGCACAGAGTCAGCCCTGCTAGTGGTCACTGAGGAACTCAAGGGAATCCTCGATTGGGGGGTGCAGCCACAATGCTGTTATTTGACCTTAGTGCTGCTTTTGACACTGTGGGTCGTGCCATCTGTATTTTCTATTGATGCTGTAGGTATCCCTTTTAAAAGCCTAGTAGAAGTCACGAATGCTCTCATGAAAGCTTTGAATGGTAAAGCTGCAGGCTTGGATGGGGTCCCAATAGATACCTTTAAGACACATGCCTCTTTATGGGCTCTTTTAGTAACACAAGTATGCAATTCTACAGTCAAGAGTTTCCTCTCAACATTCACTTATTTTTAGATTCATTAAACAAAGATGGTAAATTCCGGATGAAGACACGACTGTGTCGAAACGCGTAGAAGAAACCGTCTTGTTTTCCCACATCAATTGGGTTATCGTCAATATTGTTGATCATATTGTATTTAATTATCAATTTAAAGAAGCTCTTGATTCTATGTATTTTAACATGAACACATGACAAAGCATTTTTATCATTTTTTATCGAATTTATTAAATTGAATATTCTTGTTATTTCAAGTGCATGTTTTATTTAATTTTGCTCACATTGCTTTTCTCCATATATTTTGCCTGGGTTTGTTACCTTACATTAATTGTATTGTTTTACCCTGACCCAGGAATCTAATTCTCAATCAGGGGGTCCCTGTTACTCTCAAATATATGCCAACAACCCTCCGGGACAGTCCTCAGGGCCAATATTAGATCATTTCCCGGTATTAAGTATGGAAACCACGAGCATGATCCTACGGAACATTAAATCAGGCTCCCCCCAAGACCCGGTTCCCCCCAAGACCCGGTTCCCCCACACATTCTACTGCAGGGCAGAAATACAACACTGGCCACTACATCAGAACTTCTTTCACTATCTCTTAGACAAGGGATAATTCCAAAAACATGGAAACACGCCATAGTCCGACCATTACTAAAGAAACCCCATTTAGACCCTATAGACCAGGGAAACTACCGCTCCATCTCACTAGTATCCCTGTTGGGAAAAATAGTGGGAAAGCATGTTAACCATACCGTGTCCCAGTTTCTGGAAGAGAATAAGGTATTACATCAGATCAAATGGGTTTCAGACTGCAGCATAGCACAGAGTCAGCCCTGCTAGTGGTCACTGAGGAACTCAAGGGAATCCTCGATTGGGGGGTGCAGCCACAATGCTGTTATTTGACCTTAGTGCTGCTTTTGACACTGTGGATCGTGCCATCTGTATTTTCTATTGATGCTGTAGGTATCCCTTTTAAAAGCCTAGTAGAAGTCACTAATGCTCTCATGAAAGCTGTGAATTGTAAAGCTGCAGGCTGGGATGGGGTCCCAATAGATACCTTTAAGACACATGCCTCTTTAATGGCTCTTTTATTAACACAAGTATGCAATTCTACAGTCAAGGGTTTCCTCCCAACATCTTGGTCGGAAAGTATAATCTTCCCAATCTTCACAAAAGGTTCTAGAGGGGCCCCAAGTTGCTATTGACCAATATCCTTTCTGGACTCCCGTGCCAAACTAATGGGCAGAATTCTCCTGGGAAGGCTGGAACAATGGGTGGAGGAGAAACTGTTGTGGACAGGAATCCTCAGGCTCGTACGTTGCTTAAAATGGTCCACCTCTCGACACCTACACGGTCTGAATAGTACACACAGACTCCATGGAGTGGAAGGAAAGGAAGAGGACAGCAGGGAGGGAGACCTGGAATGACAACAAGACAAATATCAACAATAGTGCATCACACAGTCATTTCCTATCTTACCCTGACCCCTCTGGAAGGATAAACAGCATGTATATATATCTCAACTAGTACCTGTAAAGAAAGAAAATAAACGTCTCTACTAGTTTCTGTGAGTTTTCTAGAGGTTGGAGTATATGGCTAAATTTCTTTATCAGTAGTGTGCCCAACAACATGTAACGACAAGTAAAGTTTATGTACCCATAAATCATCTACATACCATCCATAATATTTCATATGCTTAGACAGGGGTGTGGAAGAGCCGTCCACTTGCTCTCTCTCTCTACCCCTGCTACTAGACAAAATAGAGAAACCTCAAATGACTCCAAAGTAATAGGATATGTAAATAAGCAATAAAAAGGAAAGAACACAAATCCTGTATTCTGCCTTCCCCAATGCGTCTTGAGTAATGCAGTATTCCACTAGTCTCTATAGATCTTTTGACCCAACAAAGAAGAGAATAACCAGCCGCCTTTAGTTCCTGGTGGTATATAGTATTAAATGCTTTATCTTATGAACTGAAACGATAGGGGCCTTCCCTGCATGAACCGATGTAGGTTCGCCAACAGGGGAAACAGATTTGGGCAGTCCTGTCCTTTGCAATCCTCAGGAATAGCATTTACCTGCTAGAACCAAAAGAGGCTTACCAACAGGGAAAACGAGAGCGGGTAGTTAGCTCCCTCTCAGCTGACAAGAATAACGGGAACAAGCTTCAGAGGAAGACCAAGGCGAGCCTGCACGGGTCTTTCCTAAGAAGGAGTGCCTTTAATGAGGCTCTGCGAGAAACGCTTGCTCCGCAAGGAACCAACACAGGGTTCCGCCAACGGAGCAAGCTGAAATAGCAATGCCGAATCAAGAAAGGCCGCCACAGAGAGACTGAGCATTTCTCTGTCCAGAAGAAGGAACAAGTAGTCGGTGCTTGTAGCACCCTTACCAGAACCCTCGTCCGCAGAGTAGCTCCTCAGGGAAAAGTAAGCAACAGCATCCGGCTGCCCTGAAAGTGGTTATCACGGGAAAAGCCGTGCGCGCCTCATGACGTCACCGATGTCATGACGCCAATGCTCATGGGAATTGTAGTTCCTCAGGC
Source organism: Lissotriton helveticus (assembly GCF_964261635.1). Taxonomy (NCBI): domain Eukaryota; kingdom Metazoa; phylum Chordata; class Amphibia; order Caudata; family Salamandridae; genus Lissotriton; species Lissotriton helveticus. Next base: position 653,230,517 of record NC_136063.1, on the reverse strand, counting down.
AGCTAGGTCCGTTTAGCGCGCCGAGTCAGTGTTCTTTGAGTGCCCCTCCGGTGGGCTGCAACAGAAACATGCTCTTACTGATACCCAGTAAGGGTTCAGGAGTGATATTGGCACGATAGAACAATGCGTCAATCTACATCTTCTAATTAGTAAATACACGGTTGCAAAAGAGGGACATGTGAACTTATGTTTCACAGACCTAAGTAGCATGTTCAATCTGGTGAACCACAATAAGCTATAGGCAACCCTCTTGGATATGGGTGCACCAATGAGTATTGCAAATTATTTGTCCCAATGGTACTTTGACCTGACTGCACGGTGCGCTTTGGTCCGAAGGGGAATGTACTGAAAGCTTTAAGGTCACCCGAGGGAACAGGCAGGGATGTGTCCTTGCCCCTTTACTTTTTTCACTTTATATAAATGGGGTGGATGAATGTTTACAAAAAGTAAATGCAGACTCTCTTATGGCGCGATCTCACCCTGTGCCAATTTCATTATATGCAGATGATGCTGTCCTTCTAGCCAGAACATCAAATAGCCTTCAGCTGTTGATTGATAAATGTGTCACTTTTATGGAAAACAAACTTATGAAAGTAAGTCTAAAGAAAACTGCAACTATTGTGAGTGGAAAGGGGAAGAGCTAAAAAGAGGACACATCATATAAAGGAAGCGAGACTAGTTGAGACTCGAGTTTTCTCTTATTTGGGATTGCAATTTACTGCATCAGGGAGCTGGGAAAGTCAAGTAAATGTCTCCAAAATGAAATTCCTTAAACCCATGGAATCCATTTTTACATTTGCGAGCAAAATAGGACAGAAACCAATCAGGGGGATGTTGACTCCTTATAAAAGTAAATGTCTCTCAAGTGCTGGGTATGGTGTTGGTACGGGTGTATTAATGGTGCCCCTCTAGAAACCCTTGAAAATATGTTCCTGACTCATTTGTTGGCTGTCCCAAAGATGATCCCAGCATATATCACACATAAGGAAGTGGCAATCCCCTATTTTGAGGATGCTTTATACATTATTCCCATCCTCATGTGATATAATATATGGAGAAAAGCAGGGACAGAGTTCACTAAGGTGATAATATCAGACTGTTTAATGTTAGATGCTTGGAAGTAGGTAAAATGGTTGGCATACATAGATAGTCAACTAAAAAAGGCGGATAATAGCATCAGAGTCAAGGACACAGATAAAGTACTAGAATACACCACAACTGATATTAAACTATTACTTAAGGGAAAGAGAGACTCATGAAAGTAAAAAATCTATGGTGTGCAGATATATCTCAGGCCCAGTACAGGCAGGACTGCAAAATTACTTGACAACTGTAAAGAACAGTCAACATAAGATTTATCTTACTAGACTTCTTATAGGAACACTATATTTAAGGGTCGCCTTTCCAAAAACTGGGACATGGAATAATATTATACCAAACTGCCCATGTGATGGTAGAACTAGCCAAAGCACAATGCACTTCATCCCATTTTGCAGTTTCTATAGGGATCTTAGAAAGTGTTTTTTAGCACCAATTTTCAAAATATGGTAGCTATATTTATTATCAGCATGCTTTTTATTATTTATGTGCTTTGGAAAATGGGGATATTTACTCACGTGTTATAGCCTTCATCATATCTGCACTGGACAGAAGGAAAAAACGTAGACATTTGGAATCTTTAACCTACGAGCCTTTTCTGTGATCTTGTCTTCCATAAACTGTCTTTTTTGATAAATGACAATTGGGGATCTGAGCAATTTGTATGAGTAGTGGGGGACCCTGGCGATTGATTCTATTACTATAATTGGCTTGTTATATAGGATTTCAGTATGCTCTTTAAGGAATAGTTTTCATGATGTTATAAATGTCATGGGTTTCTGACTATGGGAACGGGCATTCATATGTGAGTCTCTGCCTTTTTAACCGCATGCGTGCTTTAGGCATTTCTGCTGTGCGCTGGGTTTTTAAAAAAGCAGCGGTGCATGACGAGCTCAGCTCGTCATGAGCGTACGAGAGGCGTAACTCATGACGAGCTGAGCTCGTCATCCGCCTCGAAGGGGTTAAACTATTTATTAATTGATATGTTTTACAATTTTTATTGCGTACGTTTATGGTTTTATCTTTAAAAACCAAATAAAGTGATTTGACTTGACACTGAGGATCACAACCCCATGATCCACAGGCTGAAGGAGGCAGGTATCAGAGACAGTGCCCTAAACTGGCTGTCCTCATTTTTCAAAGATAGATCCTTCCAGATAATGGAAGGTGCGCACTTCTCAGATGTCTTACAGATCTCATGTGGAGTCCCACAGGGATCCGCCCTTAGTCCCACATTATTCAACCTCTATATGCAACCACTGGCGAATATAGTGCAGAAATTTGGACTATCCATTGTGTCATACGCATATGATACTCAACTGGTATTATCGGTGATGGAGGCTCCTCAGTCCAATTACAACCAACTGGCTCCCTGCATGAAAAAAGTAGCTGAACGGATGACCGGGTTTGGCTTAAAGTTGAATGGAGATAAAACAGAATTGATTTTATTGGGCAACAGCTTTGTGCCCATGGCTACTATTAGCTGGCCACTAGAACTTGGCAGTCACCCTACTCCAAAAAGTTCCATAATAAACATGGGAAAGTGGCTAAACCACATTCTCTCTATGGAAATACACACTATAAAACTGGCAGCCACCTGCTTTGGTATACTCTGTATGCTTCGGAAGATTTTAACTCCTATCCCGTAAAAGACCCGGTGAACCATTGTGCAGGCCTTGTTAGTGTCTTGTCTGGACTACGGTAACTCCCTCTATCTGGGCTCCCCCAAATATGTAGTGAACAGACTACAGGTGGTTCAAAACGCGGCAGCCAGGATACTTCGAGGTTTTCCCAGACAAGACTCAGTGAATGTCTCATTGAAACTGCTGCACTGGCTGCCGATCCAAGCAAGGATCAAATTTAAATCTTATGTCTAGCCCACAAAGCCATGAATTGCAAGGGTCCTGCCCTTGTCACCCCAAATGGCCCTGGAAGGTCTCTGAGATCCTCCTCAGACCTGCTCATGAAGACGACAAGGATAAAAAGATCTAGATGGGGAGGAAGCTCTATTTCGCATCTGGTTCCCAGGTTGTGGAACTCCATGCCCAAAGAAATGCAACTGTTAAGAGATGAACTAATTTTTAGGATTTTTTTTAAACGTGGCTCTTCCCTTGATAACTATTATTTCCCTCGTATCACGGCCTCTCCTCAGCGCTAGGAAGCCCTTGGGCAGCTATGCACTCTCTAAATCCATAAACATAAACTATCCCTGAATTCTAGATGTAAACACACACAGAATTGGGACCAATGGGCCTGGGTGTTGTCAATGACCTGGCCAAAGATGGCATGAAAGAGTGGAAAATTAGCTCAACAATTCGAATCTGTTCTGAATAGTGACCCCAAAATATATTTGGCCCAGGGCCCCCAAAATCCTAAAGATGTCTCTCAACCTCAGAGCTTCCTTCCTTCAGTGCACAAGCTTTTTTTCATAGTATATTTATTGTTCAACTTATCCAGTGTGGTAACAACATCACAAACTCCAGGGTTGAAAGAGAAGAGTTTGCTGAATCCATCACAAAAACACTTTCAGAAGCAGATCTAGCCCCCAGCCCTATTATCCGAACCCTGTTTGTGCTCTGTAATAAGACCAGCAGCCAATGCATACAAAGGACGACTCACCCCAGATTTTGTTTCGTGCCATACATGGTCACACCCAAGGCCAGCATTAGGGCAGTGCAACCCGTGCAGCCGCACTGGGTGCTGACCTGGAAGGGGAGGGTGCCACTGATGTCAGGAGGGGGCTTTGTGTTTAGCAATAACTTGTGATTTAAAAGCACCGCTGGCAGAGTTCCTTGTGTATCCAGCTTTTAGGCAGCAATACAAATGTCCAGATAACTCATGTGATTAAGGTTCGTGCAAGAGAGAAAAAATCAGTTTTGTCTAGTGCCAGTTTTGACTAACCATAAAGGAGCTCAGAGTGTTAATACGCCTGCTGCAAGGAACAGATCTGTATTTTATGTGGATGACTGAGTGGATTGATAAAGCCAGTCTTTACCAGCGCTTTAAAATAAATGAAATGTATGTGAGAGAGGGGCTAATATGCCTACGCTCCATTATAATTGTTTTTTTTTACTCTTTTCACACAGTTGTTAGTTTTGGTATTATACATGGTACCCCTCATCTGCTGCCCACAACTGTGGAAGATAAATACTGTGTTTTAGGTAGTTCAAGCTGCACCTGGTTATTACTGATGTTTACTCAGAGGATATCCTCCATGAATTTCCGTTTCCTCAAAGAAACAATAACTTCTAGTAAAGCTTACTTAAAATCATTTGCAGTGATTTGTGAACTCAAGGGCATAACAACCATTCATATGCATGTAATTCATGGGATTAAGGAGGCCTTCACTACTGCTTGGTGTCTGCCTTTTTGTGTGCCACACAAATATAAAGACTTTTATCTGAGTTTAGGTAGAAAACAACGCTTTTCAATGTCTTTTAGATTGGTGCTTGAGCAATCAAGGACATTGACACTGGCGTTTGTATGTCATATTTCGATTGCACCCTAAACATAATTTTCGAGTGTATAAATTAAATACTGATTGTGCCTTCAAAAGGATATTCTACATGTACAGTGATACATTCTTACATAAATGTCTCCTTTTATTCATGTATAGCCTGGAACTGAAATTACTGAAAGCATTTTTCACTCGCCAATAAATTCTACTCCACTTCCAGTTATCTTTAAACGCTACCCCACAGCTTCCAAGTGGAAAATGTTGTAGGTTTTACACAAATTATGAAAAATAAAGCTGAAATATTGTGGTTCCATAAGTTAGCCTCCTTCCAGAAATGTGAATCTAAAATTAACTCATGTGTAAGAAATTGCCTTTGAAATTACACTTCAAATTACCTGGTCTCCACCAGGGTTATGTTGCAGTGATTCATATAATTTCATTAAAAATTCTGCAGTTCTTGTAGATTCCCCTTATTTGATGTTGCATCTCAAATAACAGACTCGACCGCAAGCACCAACAAACTTGGTCTCTGATGGCAAGTTGTGAAAAGAAACAGATCAGGGGACGGATAAAACTGAAAACAATCAAAGGTTCTACAAATTCTTTGTAACACAGTGGAGATTTCGAAGAATTTGAAGGTGAATGACACCACCAAGACCTTCTGTATTATCCAACTTTCAAAGGGGAGGGGCAAGTTCATAAAGACTGATCAGAGATGCTTCCAAGATGCCAATGCCAAATTTGAAGGAGCTACAAACCTTTGTGATAAAGACTTGTCAAAATGTGCACGTAACAACATGTTTTCATGCTGGTTTGTGCTGGTCCTTAACTCTTTCTAGACTGCAACAGCTTATGTTTTTTACAGCCATGTAGTTTCTATTCGCCTCTAGCCCACAGCATGGTGGGAGTGCCTTTGCTGCTGTTCCCCGCACAGGTTTGACACTTTTCCTGGGTCCTCCACTATGCCTTCTCAGTTGGTATAGATGCCCACGTCTCAGCGTTATTTCCTTATCCACGTGTACCCTTGTTTCTAAAGCCGGTTTAGATAAACTGTAGCCTTATTGAATTAGAGTTGTCATAGTTTAATGTTGGATCTGTGTAACATGTCCCATGGTACAATTCAGGGACTGTCCTGTTGCTGGTTACTAGGGGCATAAAACTATATCCTTGGTCAGATGTTTTATTTTTGTATCTCATGCTTACATGTATCCTATCTTATGGGTTCAACAGCACTTACTCACTGCTATGCTATACATGTGCAGTTTACGTTCCGTGACTATGGCACTGCGTTGCTTGATTTCCATGTTCTTAAGTATTTCACTGTATAACATAGGAGTCAGATATTAACATACGAATCAGCACTTGAATAATTGCTGTCATGCCTACTTGGTGAAAAAAAGAAAAAAATCAATAAACAAATTCTTATAAATTGATTAGGGAAGACCTTAGCATAGAGAGGGTTTTAGTAACGACATCATATATCGTTCCATGTCAGTAACAACCAAAGGTGGTACCAGGGACCTAGGGTGAAGGGAGGCCCTTACTTTATCTCTCTTGTTTAAAAACAAGGCTGGAATAGGGTTTTTCTGAATTGTAAATATAATATATTCACTGAGTGTCAATAACTCCGACCCAAGATCAGTTACTAGGTATAGTCCTCATATGATCATTTGTGGTTGATGGAGCTGGTTAAGTTAGCAGTGATTAAGGTTGACAAACCATAACCAATGGAAACAAACAGACCGGTTCACATAGGCATTTCTGAGTACCTCGTCCTTTCAAACAGTTTCACGTGCTCATAAATGCCTTTGTGAATTGGCCCCTGGTTTGGCATATGGACAAGTATGAAAAATTGTTTTTCATGTGTACCAAAAGGGTGACCATTAAAAAAGGAAGCCTCCAAAAGGAAGCATGAGTTTAGGACTCCCTTAAAGATTAGGTGGCAATTCCCAAAATCCTTGATGAGTATGTGAATTAGTACTACAAGAGTATTACTTTAAGTACTCTTAAATGCCTTTGTGAATTGGCATCAGTGAATTTACTTGGATCTAAAACACTAGAGTATTTATTTACTAAGGATTGGTGCGCGCGTTCCCATTGGTGCAGAGCATTGCATCGATTTACTTGCCGTCATAAAAGTCTGCAGGCGCAGTGAAGATTTGTGCAGGTCACCTTAGCACTACCACAACCTTGCGCAAATAACCCATAGCAAAGATTTATTCTTTCTACCCTGTGCAATAATACTGCACTGTCAGATCATTTGTCTCCTGGTTTTGAATGTCTGAGGTGACATTGAGTTGTTTTTTTTCACCCACTGACCATGGAATTAGTTTTCAGGGGAGACTGCAGTGCTACCTTCATTTGACTCACCCTCGAGGCGCGGAGCACCACTCCGAAGACAGAAGTACACGTAGCCATAGTTTGTTTACAGGAGGATTTTTTCCTATGGTTACGAGGTTGTGCGGTAAATAAAACACAATCTTGATGACTGAGAGCACACATACAGATCTCCAGCGCAAGCTAAACTGAGTACAGCCGGCGAGAATAACTGTACAGGTGCCAACGACTGCTCAGTCAAAGCACTCAATGTGAACACTACAGTATACTTTCTTGATGTGATGGAAAAACATACCAGGGTTGCCTACAACCTCAAAACGTATGTGCCCTCTGCAGGATGCCACCTACTGAAGTCATGTGATAGGCTCTCTCTAGATTCAAGATCATTACACTCTACGTGTAGAAAACAAAATAAAATATGATTTCCACGTAAGCATGGGTAATCATAAGTAGACCACCGTGCAGTAAATACATTGCAGCTTTCAACAATGACAAACTACTCTCTCTTCTCTTATTCTTCAAATTAAATGTAGATAATATTCATAATACAAAGGTATTGTATGTACACATCATCATATCAAAATACATTATGCAAGAGAACAAAAGCATCTCCAAACATGCAAAAAGATTTTTTTTTTTTAAATCAACTAATATATGCGCTAAAACACGCGGTCAATATCCAATAAAGTAAAGGACTTTATGAGTTGCTTTACATAGTCCAAAATGTTGCTGTTTGCTTCTTCGTCGTGTGCTATCGTTGTCCTGACCCGAAAAAAAGCAATGCCTGTATTACCTGTTATCTGATCGCTCTTAATGCAGCTGCAGAAATACTATCTCAATCACCAGTTATTCCCCATCTTCAAGACCGCTTGCAGCCCTCCTTCGTGACTTCCCCCACTTTGCTGCTTTAGGCCCAAACAGCTGTTATTGCTTTTTTCATCCATCCTGGTGCGCCTCAAACCCTTTACCCAGAGAGTCAAAACGGGAAGTGATTGCTGAATTGCGTCCTGCCTCATACAATCCCCAGGGTCACGACAATTCTGTTAGAGGGTTCTTTACTGATGTAGAATCCGCCTATAGACGATTTACCACTTCTTACACAAATCGGAGGTTTTTCCATCACCTCCTCTCTCACCCTCCTCCTATCCACACCCCCAACTTTCTCACAACAAGTTTGCGTCAAACAATATGGCCGACCTGCTACTGTTACAAGGGCAGTTGTCGACTCGACCGGAACGTTAATTATAACCAGTTGTCTAACATATATACCTCGCAGTTTGCGTGCAGCTATTTGATGACAGTTAAAAGCTCAATGTTCTATATTACGATTTTGACTTATAAAGGACAAGTAACAAAAGGAGCTCTCTTACAGAAGCCGTAACCCACTGACCTGTTTACATTATATGCACTTTGTTATCTGCATGGTACAATCATTTTAACCCTTTGCGCTACCTTAGGATGAGTCAAAACTTTCACTAGACAAACTGCCGGTCTCTTTCTAGGAAGACGATTAATCATTGGCGGAGGCCAGGAACGCAGCAGCAGCAGGTGCTTCTAGAATGATAATATACTTGCAAAAATGACGTCCCCATCCCAAGTCAGCGCCCGGTGCGGTGGCACCAATCGCACCGCCCTAGAACCGGCCCTGCATGCAGAGTTGCCATTAGCACATCAGCAACGGCCTCTCTGAGCAAAGGCCCGGACGTGCATCCTAAAGCTCAGGATGTCACTCTTCACATTTAAACTTACCCAAATGTTCCTTGGTGGTTAGAATGAAGTAACTAACAATGACCTCCAACTTGGGAAGTTATATCTGAAATGTATTTAAGAAAGACACCACCTGAAAGGGTATTGAACGTATAATGAATGACCCGTACTGTCATTACATGACTCTTATTATTGAACGGTGAGTTTCGATGTATTTTTTAGATCAAAGTTCTTCAAGAACTGGAGTATAACTCAGGTAATTTTGTAGTTGTAGGGAGAGGCTGCTGGAGAACTAATGCAGACAGTTGTCTCTGTAGTACCTGGATAAATGTTTCAGGTGACCGTGACTGAGTGAAAGATTCAGTAATGATCCAAAAACCGGAACAGGATTCCACTCAGAGAGGCAAATGACTATCAACAAAATCAGATCTGCAAGAAACACAGACCCCTACTGAAATGACAAAAAGAAAAGTCCAGAGAAAAAAGGACTCATATCTGCAAGGAATCTTGGAATCCAGCTGCATGTTGTTTCGCATTGGGGAGGAAAGTGGTAAGGTGTAACTAGGAGCTAAAGTAGTCCTGGAAAATGTTTTATATCAGTCTAATTGTGCAACTAGCGAGCGTCAAAACACCTTCTAGTTTCTACTTGTGATTCTGTGGCGTAGCTGAGGGGTGGTCACTTTTTGGGGGGCGGCAGCGAGCGCAGGGCAAGTTTCCTCTCCCTCGTCGTCTTCTGTCACCTCCGCCCTTCTTCTCCTTACCTGCACCAGCCGTCACTGGGTGGCAAACTCAGGGATCGCCCCAAGCGGCAAAGGCTCTAAGTATGCCACTTTTGTGAATGCCTGGAAAAAAGCTCAATTTTCCAGCATGGCATGGTGGGTATCAGGAGGCTCGTCTCTGGAATCCCTTGCCAGGGCCAGACAGGCCGTAGCGGGCACCGAGCATTTCCCCGGTGGGCCGCTAGGGCTGGCAGCCGGTTTTGGGCCCCGATTTTGTTACAGGGCTGTTTTTGCAGCATAGCTGCAATATCGGCCGCTATAAACAGCTGGGCCGCCCCCCCAATCTGGGGGGGGGGGGGCAGCACTTTGCCAGGGCCGGTTTTGGTTCTCAGTATGGCCCTGTCCCTTGCCATGACTACTCCCTAAATCATGAAGTAGCCAACTCAAGTTTTCAGCTTTAGAAAACCTAGATCTTCTCTTGGTAAATAAGGTTTGGCCATGCATTCTTTCTTAGTGCTCCCTAACCTCAATAGTACCAAGAAGCCTCTGTTGGTGTAAATGTTCACTATAAGCACATTTCAACACAATATTAAACATTCTACCCCTCCTCATTTTCTAAGCAGGAGACTTCAGTGAAAATGTAGTTTTCATGTTCTCTGCATGGAATATAATTAAAAACACATTTTGTTCGTACGGCTATGTCACATGAATCTGCAACCAGGGAAGGACAGCCCAGATACCTGTTTGGTCGCCAGAGTGCATGGTTACTGAATGTTCATTGCTTTGCATAGGGGCTGGGAACTGCAGCCGCTAAACAAAATGTTCAGAGTAGTGGCAGTTTCTTCTAGCAGGTGCATAAGTATTGCTCTTCTATATCCATGTAAAGGAAAATAACTACATCTCTTTGTCGAAAACTATGTATAATTTCCTCCACAAAAACAAACCTACCCATAACACAGGCACCCTTGCACTATGGCGCAAGGGTACCTGCGTTGGCACTAGATAGCCTGAAGCGCACCAGCCCTATGAGAGTGTAGAAATGTGCCATATCTTAGTAGATATTCCTCATTTCTGCTCCCACCCTTTCACGAAATGCAGCACAACGCAGTAAATTGCCTTGAGTTGCATGGAAGATTGGTAAACCCATCCCCATGACCTTTGCTCGCTCTTTTGCAGGTCAGTATCAAGCATTTCCTTGCAAGTAATTGTGTCATCTGAGGGGGAGGAGGTTGTGCAGCAGTTGGATAACTAGCACTTCAGAACATAAAATGGCTGTTGGCTGTAACGGACAGAGGTAGCTCATGCTTTTAAACATTTCTATACAGTGTAAAAAAGACCACATCCTAGAGCATGGGCGTTCAAATCATGGGGATAGATTTAATATGAACGTTTGGTGGTACTCGGAATGAGATGTACGATTGTAAGTAAATGGATGGGTGTATGGAAAGCCGTGGCAGCCCGCAATGTGCAGCAATGACGGGGTGTGTGCATATGCACACTCTATTCCACCCACAAATACACATACTCATACCCATCCACATACACCCCTATTATCAAGCGCACAGACATCCACCTACCATTTCACAGCACATGCACGCACACACACACATTTACATATATATGAGATTGAGATGAAGTGAACAAGGCGGACTTGTCCGCCGAAACGCGTCTGATCGTATGTATTGGTGAATAAAACCTTTGATTTGACCCACGGAGTCGGTGCCTGTTCTTCTGAAGCCTAAGTCAGGATTGGGAAAATATATATATATATTACCTACTGGCGGTCGCCAGTAGGTATATATAGTTAGGATTTTTGCTCTATGGGATTTTTGAAAATTCTATGTCTAATAACTTTGGCGTTTGTGGACGGAATTGGCTGAAATTTTCAGGAAAATGGCACATTTTGTTTCTGAGCAGCCCTTGAAAATTTGGGGGGGGGTTTGTCAAGGGGGGGCCGAGAAAAAAGGGGGGTCCCAAAACGTGTTTTTAACATTGAGTTTTCCATAGGGCGGTTGGCCTCACTTTTAGCCCGAACGGCTGAATGGATTTGCACGAAACTTGGCAAAATTGTAGGGACTGGTAGCCCGATGTGCCTTTTGTAGGTCTCAATATATGTGCTCCAGTGGATTTTGAGAAATTAACGTTTAAAAAAAGATATATATCTGTAACAGCGGACCGGGCAGCGCCCCAGGACGCGTACTTTTCGCGCAACGGAGCTTTGTGAAGCGAAGCTGATTGGTTCTCTGGCGTCTGTCAACATTCCAAAAAGTCCGTAGCGGCCGCCATCTTGTCTCTCCGTAGGATCGAGAGACAAGAGGAGGCCAAAACAAAGGGGGAAATAACCATAAGGGGGCATAGTAGATCCTCGCTGACCCCCTAGGTTTGATGTGGAGGTTTTAAAAGGGCCCCGCGGGGCAAAAAAAAATAATAATAATAATAATCGAACGGCTGAATGGATTTGCACGAAACTTGGCAAAATATTAGGGACTGGTAGCCCGATGTGCCTTTGCTAGGTCTCAATATATGTGCTCCAGTGGATTTTGAGAAATTAACGTTCAAAAAAAGATATATATCTGTAACAGCGCTCCGCTTCGCGTAACGGAGGTTTGCGAAGCTGATTGGTCATTCTGTCACTGGGCTATAGTTGGGCTACATCTGGCTGATATTTTGGCTACATTTGTTTTTTGTCTCTGGCGGCCATCTTTGGGCTACATTGGGCTACATTGGGCTTCATTGGGCTACATTGGGCTACATTTGGGCTCCAACATATATATAGGCCAATGTAGCCCAATATATATTTTTCAAAGTTAATTTTCGTAAAAACCACTGGAGCATATATCTTGAGACATAGCAAAGGCACATCGGGCTACCAGTCCCTACAATTTTGCCAAGTTTCGTGGAAATCCATTCAGCCGTTCAAGCTAAAAGTGAGTCCAACCGCCCTATGGAAATGAAGGAACTGAATGGGTAATTTGTAATTAGCAAATAGCTAATCGCAAACTAGGAATGGTAAAGAATCGCTATTTATTCCTTAAAGTTCGCTATTTAGGAAATGCAAAAAACTTTGATGATACATATGGCGGTTCATCTCTAACAAGATAAGAAGCATAGGGATAGATTTATGATGACTGGCGCATCACCAGGGATGTGTTAGTCATTCTGTGCCGCTGTTCCGTCACCTATGGTGTGCTGCATTTACAATGCGGCGCATCATGGGGCAAAAACAGCACAGATGCGTGATGTATCTGTGCCGTAAAGGTGGCGCATTGCTGGAGTTGTATCGCAAGTGTGATGAAGCTCCAGCAAGGGTCGGGGGTGCCCCTGTCGCAGGGTTTCTGTTCTCACACAGAACTGTGGACAGAGGATTGGAACCTCAGCGAATTAGGGTGTCCCAAAACTCACGTTAGTAATCAAAAACCCCTTAGCAAGCTAGGTACAGTGTCACATTGGATATAACAAACTCTCAATGTTTAGACAATCCAGAATATGAACTTATAGTACCTCAGGATACGTGGAACTCATGAACAGTCGGTCGTTATATATTTCTTAGAAACCAGAACATGGAGTTAAGAAGAACACATGTGTATTTGAAATGTTTATTTACTAATGCCGTCTTCTCAGGCGTAGTATCTTAGATAATACAAGTACACATATTATCAGTAGCAAAATTACCAGCATAGTTACTAGTACATAAAAAGCGAATGGTGATAGTATGTTAACATGCTGTAAATGAATAAGAGTTAGCAACACTTATAAGCAGCCGCGGGCCGAGGAGGGAGTTACGGTGAGGCAGGGAGGCGGGGAGGGGGAGAAGCAGGGTGGAGAATACAAGTACACATATTATCAGTAGCAAAATTACCAGCATAGTTACTAGTACATAAAAAGCGAATGGTGATAGTATGTTAACATGCTGTAAATGAATAAGAGTTAGCAACACTTATAAGCAGCCGCGGGCCGTGGAGGGAGTTACGGTGGGGCAGGGAGGCGGGGAGGGGGAGGGGCAGGGTGGAGAGGGCTGCACCCTGCTTCTCCCCCTCCCCGCCTCCCTGCCTCACCGTAACTCCCTCCACGGCCCGCGGCTGCTTATATCTCACCCTCCCTAATACACATATTATATTATTTGCTAAGAAGGTCTCTTTGTGTTGGTTTATGGCGTGCCCATACTTTAGTGTCTTAGATTTGAAGGAATCACATCAGCATACACCAGCTCTCTCTTCATGTGAACCGCATCAAGTGTTGTGTATGTGTGTTCGGCAAAGCAATATAAAACCCGCCTCATGCCCAGAATTGGCAGAAGTTGCACTTATGTTATGAGTATGAAGTCGTGGAGATCAGACCTCATAACAATTCTGTATCGTGTTGTTCTTGAAACTTTAGCACTCGCTGTACAGATATAGTTTAACAAGCAAAGCAGATAGTAGAGCAATAACATATTATTCTCATGTAAACCACGATGAACTACTAGGTTGAAAGCTGAAGCAACAACTAAGTGTCGTGTGCAGAAGTTGCAAAAAAGGAAAAATGGCGTTTAAACCGGTAATGAGCCCATGCTAACTTAACACGGTGTAAAGATATCCAGGACCTAGATGACACCTCCCCATGATCCGGAAACGAACTGAATAAGATAATAGAAGTGCCATCTCTGGAGAGCAGATTGCAAGTTTATATGTGGACGGTCCGCAAGGTAAAGCATTAAAAACTAGGAAAATTTAATGCTAAAGAAAAATAAAACAGCCAAGTACTTTATCGAGTCTTAAGCCAATAGGCAAGGTAAATAATAAAAACTTGACAAATAAGTCAATGAATTGTCAATGAAATGCTAGTACTCAGCATATCAAACATGAAAAAGGTCTATGACATAACTGTGTATGCAAAATAAGCTGCAACAGCCTCCAATAGGAAGTCACCGTCTTCATCCGAAAACAGTTCAGCCATCCAATTTAAAAGCGGAAAAGAACATACGTGCTCTCCCAGCACCGGATCCTCTATCACCATCAGAGGACAGCTCGGTGGGTTTTCAAGAAAGCTCTGTTCCAAGAAAGACTGTGCTGCCGCCAGTAAATTCCAGGGACCAATTAGTCCATGCATCAATGCCACAGCCATAATCCTTTCGCCAGGACAAACCAACTCGTGAGTAATGATAGGAGTCATCAGCTGATTAAAGTCGACGTCAGGAGAAACCGGTCCGCAGAGACACAAATCAATGGCCCAATCGAAATCACAGGTCAGGCAGTGAAATACAGGCTGGACACAGGTGAAGTAGGAGAATCGAAAAGATAATCCATATGCCGTGCTTAATATCGCCAACGGCATTGTGCCATAATATTCTAGCATGCGATTGCGGAACAGTGTCAGCAGCTGCAGGGCGGGAGGTTGCATAGGAGGGACATCCATATTTAAAAATGTAAAAAAGCACAAGAGCGTCCGCTGGTAATGCAAGTAAAAATGGCAATCCACGAAGCAGAGTGGAGAAAATAGAATGAAAGAAAGCAGGGATGACTCCAAAGATTTTCTCAAATGAAGTCACGAGACCACTGGTAACAACTTTAAAAAAGTGCGCCAGGGCCTTTGTGGAGGATGCGTTAAAGATAGTCCGAACCATCTTGCTGAAATTGAAAGGCAAATCTGAATTGAAAAGGGTCTGCACCTCTGTACGGGTGTTCGCTATGTGAAGCACGAAAGTTTCACGGGCCGAACTCAAGGCCACCTCTCTCTGAGACAAAAGAGCTCTTATTCTTGCCATGCCGTTGAAATCTGCTCCCAAGGTTGGTATTTGTGGCCAGATTGAAAACTCCCTATGTTCATGTGTGGGAGGAAATAGAACATTTCTGCAGCAAATAACCCGTTCACTTACTGTTACGATAAAAGGAATACTTTTAATTAACCCAGAACAATCTTCATTATTGAGCATCAAATAACTACCATTTTCCAACAACTTGAACGTGGGGATGATAGCAGGAACTGGCGTGCCTTGCAACACGCAAGCCATATTTGGTCGGTGTTTGTTGCATGAACCGTGTAACTGTATGTGCCTACACATTAGTGAATGATCTGGCGTCTCAGTGCATTCCTCTCCATTCAGATAAACTTCTTGATCATCTTTGAAACATCTGTATGTGTATGGAAGCGACCAGACCTCATGAAGAAAAGCACTACCTAAAGGTTCATAACGACCTATTGGTATATATTTCATACAATTTGAAAACTTATATAAAGCAAAAGGCAGCGTTATTAAACCGTGGATAAGGCACGTTGCCAAAAAACCCGCAATCCTCTGCTGATGATGTCACTGAGCATGTCATGAATGATGTAATATGTGACATCATCAGCAGTGGATTACGGGTAATAGTATCTCTAGTTTACTCCCCTATAGCTGTCTTTCTTTTAACATAAGTGTCTGTTTCCTTCCCTTATACTTACTGTTTTTGGTTCGCTTCCGGTTCGCGTACCGGCGAGCGAACTGGGAAGCGAACTAAGAGAAATAGAGGTTGGCACAGTTCCAAATATTGTACCAATTTTTTAATAACGGGGAGGTAGTTCTGAAAAGAACTTTTTTTTTTATTTTTCTGAACATTTTTTTACTTTTTTTGAATTTTTCTGAACAGTTTTATATTTTTTGGGGTTTTTCTTGGAGGGGGCAATGAAAACGATTCATTGTAAAGGGCTCAACAGGAGCAACAAAACAAAAAAAATGTATTTATTATTTTGGGCGTTTCGTACAAACTTGCATATGATAGTCAATAGCTCTGTTGATCAGAGTGATGCTTCTTTCTCCGTAGCAAATGAATCCATCGCAAAATACGCAGATGTGTTTTACTTCACCAAATCTCATTTGTATATTTGGCACCATCTCCCTGCCCTCTGGTACCGTTACTTCCGGTACAACAGATCTTCTGGCCATAATAGGGAGATTATCTAGGTCGTTCCGAAACTGTGCAGCACTGTAGTTGTTAGGATGCCACCTAGTCATATGGCGATGCATTGTGTAGTTTCCGAAACTGTATTTTTTCTCGGTTCCTCTGGACAGTCTATCTTGACATATAAGGCAAGTTACGTATCTTGCATTTACTTTTTTCTGACCTTTGGGAATTTTAAAAAATTGCCAAATTAAGTTTTCTTTCCGGTGAGACGTCCTGGGCTCCTCAGGCAAAAACTGCCTCTCTTCGTGCTCGTCGTTCTGTTCCTCTTCTTCCTCTTCTTGTTGAATTATAACTTGAGCAGGTGGTCCACTCTTCCTTGGAGGTGGTGGAGGTGGTGGGGAAGCACCAGCTGAAGCTACTAAAGAAGCCATTGCTCAGTGATCACAAAGGGTCTTTCTCTCACAATGATGAAAGTCAGAGTGAGGAAAGAAGGAGGGATTTTCATCATTTGGGAAAAACAAGAGTTCTCAACCAATGAAAAGTGTTCATTTTAGATTATATGACCTAGTCTTACATCATTAGGAAACCAAAAGTGAAATGAACCAATGAAAAGTGTTATTACCAAGTCACATGACCTGCTGTGTTTACGTTAAGCGCTTTGCAGGGCCTCCCGGTTTGCTTCCAGAAACCTGCGCTTTGCGACTCGCTTCGCGTACCAGTTCGCTAACGTAGCACGTCATATGACGTATCACGCGACAACGTGAAACGTCATGCGGACGGGAGGCGTCACGATGTTGTTTTCTAACGCGGCACTTGCGGTAAAGAAACGTTTACCGGCTCGCGGTCTATTTCGCGGCATCAAGGTCAGCTAACGGGAAGCTTCCCGATTCGCGAAGCGGGAACGAAGAAAAAAAAATATTTGAAAAAAAAATTATTCATAAACATATAAAATATATTTTTGGATTTAAAGAAGAATGCATTTTACAGCTACAGATATTAGCTGTTAAAAAACCAATGAAATTCACTGAAAAAACCATAGGTTATAGACCATATATAGTTAGGAATTAGCATTTACAAAACCTTGAAAATTCACTGAAAAAACCATAGGTTATAGACCATATATAGTTAGGAATTAGCATTTACAAAACCTTATTTTACTCACACAAAACCATTGAAATTCCATATATAGTTAGTTGCACTAACTATATATCGCGCATCCGCAATTCACTGCTGATGATGTCACATATTACATCATTCATGACATGGTCAGTGACATCACTGATGACATCACTGATGACATCTCAAATGACATCACTGATGACATCTCATTTGACATCAATGACCACATCACTGATGATATCATTCATGTGACAATACAATGCATCTCCTCACATTTTAATATAACCTCTGTTACAACCAGTGTTAAATACAGAGTATAATTTTTGAAACCATTGACACACCAATACTAGTTACTACATACGCACTCACTGATTCCTACGTCTACACACACATTCACTCATTCATCCATACAATCATTCATACATACAATCACTCATCTTTACAACACTATCATATGCACTCATACACCTATACAGACATTTACACTCTGTTGTTCATCCATGGAGTTACTCACACACCTAGTCAGTCATGCAAAGAATCAATCACACCTCCATTTTCTAATCTATACAGTTAAACATAGAGCACCTTACATTTTCAAACATATACTAACACATACTTACTCTCTTATACAATCACTGATACAAGTACACATTGATCTGCACAGAGTCACACACCTCCCAACCAGCCACACACACACTCAGTCTCCCATACAAATACTTGGCCAACCAATCAATAACCCATATAGCCACTCATATAGCTACTGATCAACACATGCAGCAGCTTGCACAACAACAGACATACTGATGCAAACTTTCACACAGTTTAGTCACTAACCTATGCATTCAGTAGGACGCATTTAATCACTCACTCATACAGTCAACCACGCACCTACTAAAACCTTCATTCAGACACTTATACATCTACTCATTCTTCAATATGTAAAACATATTTTAACTTTACAGAAACATACAGTCACTGGATGTTGTCATCAGTGATGTCATTTGAGATGTCATCAGTGATGTCATCAGTGATGTCACTGACCATGTCATGAATGATGTAATATGTGACATCATCAGCAGTGGATTGCGGATGCGCGATATATAGTTAGTGCAACTAACTATATATGGAATTTCAATGGTTTTGTGTGAGTAAAATAAGGTTTTGTAAATGCTAATTCCTAACTATATATGGTCTATAACCTATGTTTTTTTCAGTGAATATATATATATATATATATATATATATATGTATACATACATACAGATAATTCATACTTACACATATTCATTAAGGACTTACCTGCTGCGGCATTGATATCGGGAGGCGGGAGGGAGAAGCATAAGCCTTGGTTGTTTCTTGAAGGGTTTGGAAAAGGAAGGAATGGAAGGAAAATCCTGCTGCCTCTTCTCATTGGCTGATGTTCTCATGAGTCAGCTGATGAGAGGATAACCTTCCTTACATTGTCACATAGTTGGAGGGAGTCAGAGAGAGTTGCTGATGGATAGTCGGCCTGAGACTTTGCCGGGCTGACTCTCTGGGTTGTGAAATCTTCAGTTGGCAAATTGCGGCTCAGGCAGCCAGGCACTTGCCCACTTAGTGCATGTACAGTGTCTATCTTCCTCACCCAAACATGAAGGCTGCCAGGTTGACCTTTGCTCAGCCTGCTGACAGACAATCTTCATGCAGCTCAGAAAGGTGGAGGGGCGTGGCCCCTGCCCCTAACAGGCCACAGCTGATGGAAAGCAGTTTTCTTCTTGGGGCCAGATATAGAGGTAGGTTGTAATGTAAAATCCTCATAATATTGGCAGATACAGCTACTGTTCTAGGAACAAAATTATTGCCAATTCAGAACTGTCTCAATCATCCTAAATTCTGCTGTTCTAATTTCGCTGCATGCACTTTTTGGTGGCAGTAAATATGGTGTATGGAAAGGTTAAAATATACCTTGGTACTCACAGATTTACTGCTGAAAATCTCTTCAATGGAAATATGATGGTAACAGCAGGAAAATTTAAACAAAATCCTTCACGTGCAGGGACACCCCACATCAGGTCCACTGTATGGGGAATGTGAGGACTAACATTATACCTCCTTGCTATTTGTGCATTCGTTTTGCCTGTACCTGTTGCTGAAAATGCTTTTGTTGATATCAGCCATTTTACCTGAAATGTTGCCAGCGGATTTGTTGCCAATCTGCTGCAATGGCTGAGTTAGTGAAATATTTCCCTCTTTGGTGGGGCTGTGTAAAGGGCTATTCTTCTGTATTGAATGTATTTTCTGTCAAGCATTGCTTTAGTATTTTCTTTATGTTCATAATGTTACTTAATCCTATGTTCTACATTCTATTATTCCATGCCTCAAACCTCTGGCGTGTGCACCTCCAAATATGTTTATGTTCTAAGGTGCATCGGTTGTGGTTCTGTTCTCTCTTGAGATTCACAACTGTTGATTCACCACTCGGCAGTTGTGCTTCAACGAGAACGGCAGTACTCCCGTGAAATGCTGATTTGTTGAAATAAATCTTTATTTGCAACTCACCTTCATCGTCGACTTTGTCACTGGATAAACCTGCAATTTCACCACTTTACATTTGGCGACAAACACGTTACAGGCTGAGATGCAAAATGTGTTAGAGGTGGAAATGGAATTTTTACCTGCAAACCTTGAATTTACCACTAAGTGTGTCTGCTTCCATTTTTCCTCCATCTTGCAGTACTATTCCCAGTGTTTAATTTGAGCCAGTGTTTTCTACTGCTGAGAACCAGCACTTAATTGTCAACACTGGCACTTATGACGGTCTGCCACATGGTGGCTCTGTTTGTCTAATTGAGAGGTGAGCATTACAACTCTTGTTTATTACTTCAATATGCATTCAAAATGACTAATGCCTACCCTCAAAGTCATTCTTATAGTGTTGGGGGCCTGGAAGAGTCTGAATTGTCAAAATGGTAGGAGGTGAGGGTTAATAGTTGTGTTGGTACTGTCATTAGAAGCTCTGACAGCGGCTCTAGGAGGTGCAAGCAGCAGTGGCCTCCTGACGCGGGACCGGATTCTTATTTTTTCACAAATTAAGCACTGAATTGCTCCGCCTCCCTGGGTGTGTTATGTCAACAGTGTGAAACGGTCATTGAATCTCTGCAGCAAGTAGCCAGCATGGCACAGGCACATATCCCGCGTGCTTGGGTCTGGTGAAATCACCATTTCACAACAGAATTTCAAGAAACGGAGCGTGATTCCGAGGCCAGCACAGCACACTGCTGGAAGTTCTGTCATTGCAACATGGGCAACTGCTTGACAGGCTGTTCTCTGCAACTTGCTTCCGGCCGTTCCCTAAATTAGTTCTTAATTCTGCTATTCGGCTTCCGTTCTCGTCTCAGACTTCTCCATATCTTGACTCCCTCCGCTGCCTATTAAACATTGCACTGCACTTCTCACCCTTTCTGCTAATTCAGGCGGCTAACTCTTTCTTGAGCTTTTCCCTCTCGCTCCCTGGGTTTCTTTGTTTTCGTACTCTTTTTTGCTTTTATAATTTCGAACTCCCCAGCAATCACTCAGCGTGTAAAACTTATTTTATTGAACTTTCCCTCAGTTCATTTCTGTGTCCTTTTTGCATTTTTTGTAAATAGATATATTTGGACAAGGTGGAGTGAAAATAAATCAAATATATAAACAAAACTCAGATTAACAACTTCTGGAGCAGGGTACTTTGTATACAGGCAGTTAAATAAATTCGGAATAACTTTAAGATAACATATAGTAAATTTTAGAACTTTGCAGTTCAAAGAAGGCCAATGTGTTCTCCGAAAGTGTAAAATGAAAAATTTTCATGCATGCGGAAAGAGATACTGTTTTACCTGTAAGTGAATATAAGGCCCGTATATTTCAAGGACATTGCATGCATAGGCAATTGTGCTGCAAAATGTTTTTACCCGCTGAAGCAAGTCTATAATGTGCCTGTGTCCATCATGGAATCACAATGATGATCTTGGTGGGAAAGAAACCACGTGCATATTGATGTGCATCAATCTAATGCTGATGACAAACCGCATGTAAAATAAACATGTACAGAGTAAGTCCCTCAGAGGTTTGGCCATTTTGACCGCCTGCCCAATTTGGAGTGGGCGATTAAATTGCCTGTTTTTTCTATCTGTCAGTACCAGGTAAAACCTGGTGGAGAAGAGTAGCGGAAACGGAGCCGCGTCGCATAGAGGAGGCTGAAGAAGCAACTAGAAAGGACTCAAAGTCTCAGGGGGCAGCTGCTGCAAATCGCCCGCACCTGAGGCTGCCAAGCCCTATAACAACACCTCGCCGCTACCGCTCCGCGGGAGCCACGTCGCACAGAGGCGGCTGAAGAAGCAACTTGAAAGGACTCAAAGTCCCAGGGGGCAGCTGCTGCAAATCGCCCGCACCTGAGGCTGCCAAGCCCTATAACAACACCTCGCCAGCTTCCGCCAGGACTGGCCCGTTGGAGCCCGTTGGAACCTGGAAGAGGTCGGGCCGGGCCCCCACTCTAACTTCGCACACTCCAGCGGTCCGGCAGGTCTGTCTGTTTGTTTGGCATTCATCCTTTTTAGTCTCCCAGTGTTATTAATTTGATGGGCTCTCTTTTAGGTCTCGCGCCTGCGATTGCAGGGCGAAGCCCTGCTGTCGCAAAGCGAGTCTATTGCGATCGTTTCAGACCTTTCAGCTTTCAAGGACTACCAAGAGGAGACAAGAGACTGGCACGCGCACGCAGCCTGCCGGAATCGGATCAGGTCGCGCGCGCGAACACGCGCTCCGATTCCGGCAGGCTGTTCACAACACATGCACACGCAGGCAGGCACACACAACACACACACAGACAGACGCACGCACACACACAACACACACACAGATAGACGCACGCACACACACACACACACACAGGCGCACACACACACAGGCGCACACACACACTCGCGCACACACACGCGCACACATCCCCCCCCCACTCACCGGGCTCTTTCAGCGTGTTCCGTGTCCCTGTCTCTCTCGTCAGGCAGTGGGTAAGTCTCGAGCTCCCTCCGCAGCGCTGGTCTTCACCCGGGGTCCCTCCTGGGACCCGGGACTTCAGATGCTGCACTCCGCTTTGGCGCCGGGGCTCGGAGCGCACATGTGCGGGCAGCCCCCGCCCTCTCACTCTGAGCCCGGGCTGCTTTCAATTTCGCTGTCTTCCGTGTTGCTGGTTGGAAACTGTTGCTTGTTTCAGATGTGCTGCTCAGCCAAACTCTGTTTTTCTGGCAGCAGTCCTAACCATCTTGTGACCTGCAGTTTTGTTCTTCCAGTTGCAAGTACAGACCCACAAGTCCCAGTGTGCCCAGTGCTACTGGGATTTGGCTAGAACAACAAACAAGATACAGTGCAAACCGGGCTGAATGACACGAACCTTGACGGCTCCAAACTTTGACCAAAAGCCAAGTCACTTGGACTCACCCTGGACACCGCCCTCACCCTCAAAGAACTCACTGACAAATAAACAAGGGCAGCCTGGTACCCGCGCTCTCTTCTAAAGACAGTGAAACCCTTACTTTGAAAAGTAACTTCAGAGCTGCTGTCCGAGCCCCTGGACCTGGATGGTGGCAGCGCCCTGCCCCCTGCCCTGGCATACTTCTTATGCCCCCCCCCCCGGGGGGCGCTATACAGTCCGCAGAAGGTCTCATTCAGACTTGATGGAACATATGAACACATCACCCCGTCCTGAAGGAACTCCACGGGCTCCCCCTCCAGACATTCCTGCCCCCCTGCACAGACTCTGCCCCAGCCCTCCCGTCGGGTCATGTGGGGGCAGACAGTCTCTGCCCCCCTCCTCCCCGGGTGTTGCGGCGCTCAGCTCCCGCCCCCTCGAGCCCTCCGGCTCGGCCCAGCGGGGGTATAAAAGCGCCCCCTGGAGGTGGCGGGTCTTCTAGGCGCGGGCGGTGCAGACTCTCCTACAGTGCGCGCGAGTGAAGGTGAGTGAGAGCGCCTCGAGCGGGGCCACAGCGCGGGCGACAGTGAGGGATGGATGAATGGTGGGGTGGAGAGGATAGGAGAAGGGGAGGGGGGTGTCCATGGACACGGCTCCTAGAGGCCTCTCTGCCCGCTCTGGGTCACCCCGGCCCCCCTGCGCCCTTACTGAAGCCTCGCGGGTCGGCGCTATCCTCCCCTGCATAGTTCCTCGTTTACTATTACGGATCCTTCCATCCCCAGGCGCTACACTCCGTAAACACGGGACCGGGGTGTAAGATTCACCGAAGAACCCCTGGCGCGCTCCTGTCACGCCCCCCCCCTGTAATACCAGGGTGCGGGGCCGCACACGTGCACTCATACATGCCCCCCCCAGACCCTTGCTGTTTGGGCCCCGCCCACGCGCAGTTTATAGCGGGGGAGGTTGAGAACTACAGGTTCCAGCATCCTTCGCGCTTTGGGCTCCGAAGCCAGGAGTGGCCGAGACGCGACCTCCAGGGAGCAGCAAAGTGGGGGCCCCGGGCCTGAGACAGCTGGGGGGCCTGACTGCAGCCGTCTCAGGTGAGACAGCCCCGGGAGGCTGCCCAGGTCCAGGTTCACAGGTGAGCCCGCCCGCACTGCATAGGATTCCCCCCTCCATACTCACCGCCAGAGGGAGACTCCACTCACAACCCCTGCTTTAATGTCAGGAGCATTGAGCGGAGACTACAAGTCCCAGAATGCACTGCTTTATCTGAACCAGGAGTCGGGGGAAAGTTGTAACTTGGCCTCTCTTAGCCCCAGAGCAGACGTCCTAAAGGTGGGGACTCACAAAGGGGGGCAGAAGGCGCGTGACATCACCGGGAGGGGGTCCTACACCTTGTGACCCTCACGCTTTTATGTACACTTCTTTTATTTTGATGCGCACACCTGATTTATTGTCCATGTAGAATGTGTAGGTGCGATGTAAAGCGCTGACGCCCTGCACTGGGATGATAGTGCCACGAGGCACCCAAGGCAGGGTGTCAGAGCGCTTTACGTCACACATACTCAAATAAAGTAAACACCACTCTTTTCTTCTATTTCTTTCATAGCGCTTGAGCAATGTAGTGCCTTTGTGTAAATGCTGGGGACAAACACCCCCCGACCCTCTTAACCCCTTCCCTGCCAGGCTTCCCGCTCTCCAATTCTGCACAGACAGGGACTGCGGGCGTCATCAGGAATGGAAGGGACTATGTGGCCTGCTGCAGTGCTGGCCGCGGATTGGTTGCGGTCATGTACCGTGACTAGCCATGCGACACGGCCCAGTTTACACCAGAGTGACCGGATGTACACTGCACGGACGCACGCCCAGGGTTCAAATCTTTGGTTGGCTGTGGGAGCAAAACTGATCTTGGTCAAAATGTCGTGCCTTATTTTAAATACCTGCCTTTTCAATATTTATATTAAACAATATGCTGAGTCCAGAGATGCCTATGTACAACTAAGGCATAGTCCACTACAATTGGAGTAAAAAGGCGTTTAATCTTGCGCATGTCTGGGCGCGTGTCTGTGACCCAATTCAGTGTGAGGATACCACGTCCGTGATTCGTGGTAGTAGTATGCTTCTTATTATGGTTACATTGCAGTTGCTATATACCTATAACCAAACCACCCACGTTGTCGCCACGCTGTAGTGATACCCGTCTGAAAATGCAGATGTCGCAGTTAATTTGCAATGCAATAGGTCTCGCAGTTGTTAGAGTTGGAGCCATTGCCATTGTAAATGGGAATGCCTTTTATTTATGTGTTAGTTTATAAAACCTAAATAAAAGGCATTGGCAATTACAATGCCAATGGCTCAAACTCTAACAACTGCGAGACCTATTGCATTGCAAATTCTTGTTTGTTGAAAGACTCCAGCTTGAGATGAATACCCGTGAAGGAAAGACTAGACTTGCACCTACGGGGGGAAGTGTTTCAGGGACCTTGGACTAATTTTTAATCAGGGCCAGCCACGGCCGGTGGTAGGTGCAACTGCAGGGCGGTGACGTGGGGAGGGGAAGGGGCAGGGTGGGGGGTTGTAATGTATGGATTACGGACTTTAACAGGTAAGTAAACATTTAAATAAATTAAACGAATTTCGTTGTGCGCACTGCGTCGCATTTGGTGATGCAGTGCACACAACGAAATTCGTTTTATTTATTTAAATGTTTTCTTACCTGTTAAAGTCCGTAATCCATACATTACAACCCCCCACCCTGCCCCTCCCCCTCCCCACGTCACCGCCCTGCAGTTGCACCTACCACCGGCCGTGGCTGATCAGGGCCAACTCTGTCCTTGCACATGAGACCGCTCTGACTGAGCGCCGACTATCCCTAGATGTCCTACAATCCAAACGATCATCATTGGGTGGTCTGTCCTCTGCGCGTACACCTGAACGCTATGTGGCCACAGGCACTGACTTTGGTGGCTTATCTAAGGGTGTTAGTCAGTGTTCACATGCCTCTTTGGAGCTATCGACGATTGGGGAGGTTCCAAATATTGCACCTACTGATGATCGGGCGAGGGAGGGTGTATCTCTGGTGCCAAAACACGGGTAGCTACTAGGTTTGTGCCTAAATCCAAAGCCCAATCCAAGGAATCTACAGTAATCAGGCCGGAGCCATCTACAAAGAGGAAGAGAGGAGGGGGGCAGCAAAGGCAGAAAAGCGCAAAAATACAGAAGACCAATAAGAATGGCGGGACACTGTCTATGACACATCCTTTAACCCCCTGCCTGCGGCCGGAATCCTGTGCCTGTGCGGCACATTCCGATCGCGGGCGTGGTCAAGACGGCTCCTGGCCATCATCAGCACACGCCCACCGTAACTGATGACGAACAGGAGCCGTCATCAGCACCGAAGGGGTTAATCGCTGATCCTGAGCCTATGACACCTAGTAATGGTACTGGCAACCTGGACTTGCTGGGAGCTTCTCCGGAAGCTTTTGTGGCTCTATGTGTTAAAATGGGGGACATAATCCAGTCAGCTCTTTCACCCATTTTTGATAGGTTAGGTCGTATTGAAGAAAGATTGACTAACTTTGAATTGCAGGTTGTGCCTAATGTCCATGCGATTGAAGCTTCTTTGATAACTATTGGTCGTGCAATTGAAATTCCATTGAATGTATTGTGCAAACCCGTACCTTCTAAATCCCCCCCGCCGTCTACCTCATTATCCAATTCAAGGTTTCCAACTGTAAGTAGACCTGTCAGAGAAGGTCTAACTTCTGTTGCGGGGTTGGAGGCTTTAGGCAGACGGGGGCTGAGGAGGGGAATATTTCTAGTGAATTTGCACAGTTAATCCCGGGCACACCAAGGGAGATGGGCAACAGACCACGGAGTAGTTTAGTAGGTGACCCCACACAAGATCGTTCTATTTGTGGCATAGGCACTCAATCAACGCTGGCCAATGGCCAGCCTGGCCATAATTCCAGCCCTATGCACAATGGTTTGGCTCAGAGCTCTGTGAAGGATGGCCCAAGGGTATTACATCTTCCACCAGCCGCAGCCCCTTTGGTAGTGGTTTTGAAAAATTTAGAGATGGGGTAGCGAAAACTGCAAAACGATCCCTGCAGCATGGGAGACAGCTCCCATGGTGTGTGTTTGTGTGTGGGGCGTCATTAGGTTTTTATTTTCATAAAGTAAATCTTCCTTTGAAATTTTGTTTTTGAGAATAAAAAGACAGATTGAAACGTTTACAGACAGTACTGCCATGTTAACAGAACCATCCATCATACCTTTAATATAGTGGCAGGACCTGCTATGACGTGATTAATAGTTGTTTTTTATTTCTATTTTGAAAACCTATATTAAAGGTAAGAAAAAAGGGAATTGATCCACAGCAGACTGCCTACATCCCCAGTGGGGCCGGCATTGCGATGCGTTGAACATGGGAATAACAAAATCACAAGGCGGGGGAAGTACCCAGCAAGTCACCTACAACCACATCGGGCCGGCCGCGTTAGTTGGGGCATTGAACATTAAGGTCAGTTGAATATCTGCAGTCATCTATCAATGAACAGTATTTGTGAAAGAAGAAAATTAAATTAACCTTTCCACTATTTGCTCTATGATCAAAGTATGCGAGACTGAAGTATTGGCGCATTCAGAACCTTTGGGGTGTGAGGTGGTATCACATGGTGTCCCGTGAACTCCAGTCAATGCTGAGTGTAGGCTTCGGTGGGGGTTCCCTTTGTATAATGTCATGCACTCCCAGGGCGTCGTGGAATCTGTGGCGGCTGTGTACTCTAGTAGATACGTCTGTAAAGGGGCCCAAATGTCCTTCGGGCGGGACGAAGCGGGCTGGAGGTCTGAGTAATTATGTAGTTGCTCTTGGCAATAGATAAGATCATGGAGCCAATCCTTAAATTTTGGCGCCCTCCCTCTTCCCCATCTACAGGCGACCCGTCTCTTAGCAAGAAGGAGCGCAAGGGAGGTGCATCTCCGCACTTTAGCAGCAAGGGGTTCAGTATAACCCAGTAATGCGGTCAGGGGGTCTGCAGGAACGTGTAGACCTGTCATGTGATCTAGTGCTTCTAGTATTTCCGACCAGAAGCTTTAGATGGGCGGACAGTCCCAGGCTATGTGCCTAAAATCCGCCCCCTCCCCCCGCAGCGGTCACACCTATCGTTATCCCGAAGTCTCAAGTGATGCAGTTTCGCTGGTGTATAGTAGAGATGATGTACATATTTATAGTGTATGATTCTAAATCTGCTGCTGGGGGACATATCTCCTGTTTGCCCGAGCAAAATGTCCACTGTTCATCCATGAGGTGGTGTCCTAATTCCTCCTCCCACCTGCCTCTGGCCGGGGGGGGGGGGGTCATACTCTCTGTTAGCTTGAACTGTGCGATATAACAGTGATAGCACTTGTGCGGGAGCAGGTTGTTGTAGGAGTGCATGTAGTGGGAACATGATGGGGGGGCTCTTGTGGGAAGTCCAGTGTAATGGTTTTCACATCCTGGTGCAGTCTAATATAATAAAAATGCTCTAGAGGGGTGGGAGTGATATCGCCAAAAAATTCTTCACATGTGCGGAATGATCCTCCAATGTAAAGTTGTCCCCAGGTTAGTATGGACAGCTTACAGAGGAATCAGCGACATCCGCCCTCTTGTTTCACTGGGCTATCTTGTCGTCCGGGGGGGCAGAAGAGGGGAATACAACAGTGTGCATTGTGTGGACTTAGCTAGATCGTGCCAAGCGCTAGTGGTGCATTGGACAGTGGTGGAAGCGAGGCGTGGCTGGGAATGCATGGTTGCAGAGATAGGCAGTGCAGGGGGTAGGGGCCATGTACCCATCCTCGATCGCAAGGTGGGGTATGTATTGAGGGGGTTTCATCCAATATGTGGCAAAGTGGGCCTGTGCGCAGCTAAAGTATTGTTCCATGTCTGGTATTCTGAATCTGCCTGCACAGAAGGGGCGTGTGAGAGTGTCCCTGCACAATCTAGCTTGTTTTCCTCCCCAGGTAAGTTGTATGAGCTGAGTTTTGATGGACGAAAAGAAATGACGACTGGGAGCATAGGGAATATTACCAAACAAATATAAAAGCTTAGGCAATGTGATCATCTTTATGAGGGCAGCTCTGCCGGCCATAGATAGAGGCAATGCTATCATCTTGTAATTTTTTCAGTTATCGTATCCAGCACGCGTCCATAGTTGGCTCTCAACAGCTCCTCTCGGTTGTGGGTTATGATTATCCCAAGGTAAGTAAGTGCATCATCGCACCATTTAAATGGATAGTCCGGTATGAATTTTGGGGTGGAATCAGTGAGGGGATATATTTGGAATTTGCCCCAGTTGATGCCGACTCCAGAGAGTTACCCAAAGAGAATGAAGAGACGAAGAATGGGGTTCAGGCTTACGTATGGAGGCCGTAAGTAAAGGGTAAGGTCGTCAGCATATAAAGAAATAAGTATTTTTCTGTTAGGGTAAATAATTGTGTGTTCTCAATAATGCTGCAGAACCTTGGCAGCAAGGGGCTCAATAGCCAGGGCGAAGAGAAGGGGGGACAGAGGACACCCCTGTCTGGTGCCCCTAGCCATTGGGAAAGTAAAAGATTGCATGCCATTAACGTAGCACGGAGTCCTGTATACATTACATTTATCCATTCTAAGAATGGGAGAGGGAAGCCCATGCGCACTAACACAAAGGATAGATAGTCCCACTCCAGGGAGTCAAATCCCTTAGTGGCGTCTAGGAAAATAGCGGCCACATTCTCCTCGGGGTCAATATAGTGAAGGAGCGCGAAGAGGGTACTTAAGTTGTGGGATGTGCTTCTAGTTGGGACAAACCCCGATTGGTCCAGGAGGACCAACACCGGCATAAGGGGGCTTACCGATTTGCGATCAATTTAGCTAGGATTTTGGCATCTACATTTATAAGAGATAGGGGCCTGTATGAATCAACTTGTGTGGTTGGTTTACAGGGTTTGGGTAGGGCGATAATGAGAGCTTCACGCATAATTGGAGGTAAGACGCCTGATTCTCGGGCCTTCTCAAGAACGTGGCGCAGGACTGGAGAGATCAAATGGAGAAATGTTTTATAAAATTTGGCTGGGAGGTCAGAAGCCTGACCAGAATGCAGCTGCATAATTGCGGAAATAATCTCCTTGCCCTCGTGATGCGCAAGGAGAAATTCCCTTAGGCCGTCTCCCAGCCATCCGATGGCAGTGTCCTCGAAGAATGCGGTGAAGTCCACTGCAGCTTTCCGGTGGGTAGCACATAGTTTTTTATAGAATCTTTTAAAAATATCGAGTATAGCCGTAGTGTTTCTATGTGTTTGTCCGTCCTCATCTTCAATCTCGATGACAGTGTTGGCAAAGCCAGAGGGTCGGACAGAGGAGGCCAACACCTTTCCCGGCCTCTCTCCCTCTCCATACCGACGAGCCTGGTGGTATTTTCCCCTAAATTTGCATTCACGTTCAGCTGTTTCCTGGTATTCCATGAGCAGGGCACGTAGGTGTGTCTGCAGTGTAGAGGAAGGTGCGTACTGTATAGACAACTCAGTTTGTTTAATATCTACTTCCAGCTTCCGAAGTGTATTGCGGATATCTTTTAATACTCCCCCGCTTTTAGCAATGCAGATACCCAGTATGGTGACCTTGAAGGCCTCCCATATCGTGAAATATTGCGGGACTGAGCTATTATTACAGAGGAAGAAGTCAGATATTTCCCGCTCAAGTTCGTCCTTAAAAACGGGATCTAATAGTGTCTGTGGGTTGAGACGCCAGGAGAAGAAGGGGGGTCTTTATGTGGAGGTGTGAGAGTGAGAAGCACAGGGGAGTGATCTGAACATGTGCGAGGATGGTGAGACGCATGTGTCGGCCAGGTCGCTAATCCTTTGTTGAGTAACCAAGTATCTATGCACGACCAGGAGGAGTGGGCAGAGGAGTAACAGGAGCCCTCTCATGCCAGTGGGTGGAGGGTTCTCCAAGGGTCTACGAGGTCATGGTTTTCAACAATATTCTTGAGTGAATTGCGCGTTAGTGTAGTGATGAGGCTGCGGGTGTGACCTGTCCAGAGTCGGGTGTATTGTGACATTGAAGTCGCCTCCCCATAGTAAGTGAGTAGATCCTATATCCAGTATTTTTCCCCACAATATCCGGAAAAATTCCGGATCATCAGTGTTGGGACCATAGCAAGACACTAGTGTTATGTATTGTGTGGATAGACGACCCCATAGTGTTGAAAATAGCAATGTGTATGTACATAAGCGGCGTTCATTTGTGTTCACTGTACCTCTTGTCGTAAGCAGAATGGACATTGTAAAACACTGACTGTGTTATCCCGCCAACATAGACCCATGCACACATATATACAACAGCCATTTTAGGTACCATGGTCTCTCTGTTTGCGATCGATCACCAGCGCCCTTCCCTGACCCTGCAAGCTTCCCCTATGCACCCTGGCTGCCCCCGCTCTCACATGCACAAGTCAATGAGCCCTCCCCTCCCGCATGACTCTGTCACTGAGAATCGCACCCCGCGCCTGACCAACACCTCCTTTCCCTCCATGAATACCCCTCCTTTGATGACCTCTTCCTCTGAACCTAATTGTCTACATGGACCGCTGGTCATCCCTTAGCCTGAGGATACAGTTTATTGCCCACTACTGTATGCACTCGCCTCTCTTGAAAGGAGCCACTATTGATCATGACCTCCCCACCCCCTGAGATTCGATCAGGAGCACACATTCCAAAGGAATCAGCAGAACACTCAGCTGCGTGACAGCCCCCTCCTATTGTATGGAGGATAAGGGCCCCTACTGTAGCCACGTGTTGGAATATCTTCGTACTTCACAATGTCTTGATTGTAATAAAGGATGCATGTGTGCCACAAACCTGTGTATAAAAGACGAAGCCTCAGAGAAACTTGTTAGAGCACCTCCTGAAGACACTATGAGAGTGTCCGAAATGACATGCTCTCCTCATGAGAAATAAACTCTGTTCTTGTTTTCCTGCCTTCAGCGCCCGTCTCTTTATTTGGTAATTATTTCAAGATGGGAACTAAGAGTCGCCCTGCACCAGCAGCCTGGGCATCAGGTGCGATATGGGCTGACTTTTCCACAATTGGCGTCCCAACGCGGGGTCCATCAGCGACATGAGGTCCGGTAAGAGAGGTCCAGACGATGGGGTGAACATCTAAATGATTGGAGTATACCTGCCTTGAGAGGGCCCTCGTCCGGCTGCCGATTGAATGAACTTCACCGATTCCGAACTGACCTCTCTCAAGTGACCTAATGTCCTGACTGGAATCCCACAGGAATGCTGCGGTAAAAACATGGAGAAAGAGAACGATCGGGCGCTGGAGAAGGGAAGGCGAAGAACTGTCCACATGGTCCGGTCCGGGTAAGGTTAAGTAGGACGTCTTTACGTCTAATTGGTAGGATGGCTTTATCCATCTGATTGATTGATTGATTGATTATTGATATTGGAAACAGTATTTAGATACTGGTATTGTTCATTGATTGATTCATTTAGCCTTGGGTGCTACTTGAAGTATTGGTTCTCTTGGAGACATTCTCTGTTTGCAAACAGCGACAGATAGGAACGTCTCTCTCTCTTTGCAAATAGTGAAGGATAGGTAATGCGGACTTTTGTCCCCATTGTAATCCGTCATACCTATTTTTCTCCCCACTGATTGATTGGTTGCTCTGTTGCTCTTTGAGACATTCGCTGTCTACAAACGGGGAAGAATAGGAATATTCTGTCTCCCTTTGAAGATAGTGAAGGATAGGTAATGCAGACTTTTGTCCCCATTGTAATCCGTCATACCTATTTTTTCTCCCCATTGATTGATTGTTTGATCGAACAGTGAATTGTTCGAAGTTGGTTCTCTTAAGGATCTTCTCTGCCTACAAACGGGGAAGAATAGGAATATTCTCTCTCCCTTTGCAGATAGTGAAGGGTAGGTAACGCAGGCTTTTGCCCCCATTGTAACCCGTCGTGCCTATTTCGTTCCTCATTGATTGATTGGTTGTCCGAAGATTGACTGTTTGGAATTGTTCTTTTTGGAGGTATTCTCTGTTTGCAAATAACATAGAAAAGAAATACTCTGTCTAGTCTTTGCAAGTAGTGAAGGGTAGGTAATGCGGACCTTTGTCCCCCGTTGTAATCTGTCATGCCTATCTACTCCCCACTGATTGATAAACCAGTTCCACCCGGACCATTTACTAGAGGTAGGTCATCTGGCCCGACTAGAGAGCACCCCTAGTGAAAAGGACATATGCAATAATAACGAAGTGATCACTGTATCCTGTTAACAGAAACTTTAGCACGAAACAAACTAGAAAGAAAGAAATAGGAAAACGAAATCAGTAGGCCACTGATGAAAGTTTTATTAAATAACGAATAAGAAAACGATAACAATACTTAACGATAAAACATATGATTGTCCTAGAAACAAGAAACGTTAGAAATAAGCCCGTAATAAGAAACCTGAAAATGATAAGAGAAGCCAAGCTTGACATTGCGACGGCCACGAGGCAACGAGACTTCATCGCCCCTCACTGCTCCAAACATGTCTGTCCCACCGCCTGCCACTCCCCAATAACGGCAACCTGGGAAAGATACAAGTCAGCAGACATCCGCCCCCATTCTGGAACCTCCCAAAGTGCACCAGGTTTGCGGCTACGCCCAGCCGGAAGACGAGATCTTCAACACATGTAGGGCGGGTCCTGCTGCCAGCCGTCGGCCGGAGGTCATCGCATGAGGTGGGCCTAAGGAGAGGCTGGGGCCGACGGGATCCGGCCGCAGTGGCGGCTACGACAACCCTGGAGAGTTGTAGGGGGGGAATGTCCATGCCCCCGACCCCCCCCTCTCTCAGACAGTCTGGACCAGCGTCCATAAGAGGCCTGGGGGTGGAGAGGCCACTGCACAAATAGCCCGAAGGCGGCACCACGCGCCAAGGTCTGCCCCACCGGATGAACCAAGGGACCCGTTCCTGGGGCCAGAGCGAAGAGCGTCCGGCCGCCATCAACCGGAGGCCCGGCCCGAAACGTGCCAGGCGTCGCCATTTCTTCTATAATGGCTGCGACAACACTGGGGGGGGGATGTCTTGCACATGCCTCCGACCCCCCCCCCTCGTCCTCATCGCCTGGTCCGGCCATAACAAATGTCAAGCGAGACGCCGTGGGGTGCACCGGGAGGGAGAGGCGGCACGAACGAGCCTCTCCCACCTCCCCAGGTGGAGGTTCCCCAGCTGCACCCCCAACGCTCCTCGCACCCGGCAAAGGGTTCGTCCACTGTGGCGATGCTGCAACGCCTCGCCCGGCAGGTTGGAGCCCGTGCGCTCATTTGACCCCGCGATTGCCGGTAGCTGCCGAACTCTCAAAATGGCGGTCGACCTTGCAAGAGCGGGCCCAGCATGAAGGAATGGCCCGGTTGCTTGCTGATTCCACCATCATAAAAGTTCTCCTCGACCTTGAAGATTCTAGAGGAGCCGCGGGAGTCCCCGACTCCCGCAGATACCCCCGATGGGGAATGACTGCCATGATTGCCCACGGAACGATGGAAATGTAGCCGCAGGACGTCGGCGCTCCCATGCTGTCGCCAGCCTCAGTTTGAATGACTAGAATCCTGCAGACTACAGTTCGGATCAGTTCCGGTGAAAACCCCAGTATGACCCGGTAGGAAAATTGTTGCCTCCCTCCCCCTTTTTGACTGATGGTTCAGACCAACGATCCTTTCTTTTGCCCTTTAACGGAACTTTTTGGACTGCCAAAAGGAAGCTCTGGGCCAACCACGAGTTAGTGGAGAATTAGACTATGCCTGGATCTGCCTGACTGCACCCAAAATGGCGCAGATGCAAATGAAACTCTCAACTCCTTATTGTACCCCGATTGCTCAGCCTTGGTGTCATGGGATATGTATGAAGTTTTTTAAACATATAGATTGATATAGGATGTGTACTGATTATATGTTCGGACAATGGATTGATATAGGATGTATACTGTCAGCTCGGACAATGAATTGATATGAGATGGGTACTGATTATGTGTTCGGACAATGAAGGACAATGAATTGACATGAGATGGGTACCGATTGAACATTCGGACAATGAATTGTTGTTAAGTTTTGGCGCATCATGATTATTGAAAATTCGAATTTCAATGCTTATGATACTCGCTCACACTAAAAGATTCGATATGATTTTTATTGCACTTGGCGCACTTTTTATGAAATTAACGACCACCGACTCCATTAAGTTTTCCACGAATAAAGTATCCCCACATCTACAGTTCCAGCCTGCTCCGTGGCCGGCCCACGGGGTTGTAGGCCCGTATTTGTGCACCGACATTCTTATTAAAGATTTTTTTGGGAAAAAGCAAACGTAGTTGTCACGCGTAAGTTGATAAGTTTCAAATGAATGATCACTATTTCCGATATAACTAAAATACAGGTGAAATGGCTCAGCTCGATTAGTTAAGGGTTAAAACGTATAGTACGCAGAAATAGTGCAAATATGAATGGTCCAGGTTTTTGTTGTATGTACTTTGCACATTCTTGTACAGCCTAAAGCAACCGCTAAAAAACCCTGGAATTCAGCCTATACTTTATATGCTACCTGTATCAGGAAAATTGTGCTAAAATGTCCCTAAGTCGCCCCGAAGGAGTGCCACCTGGCCTCCCTACATACGGTCCATAATACCACACACCGGCTTCCGATAATCATCTCTCCCACACTAAAAGGTTCATCTGGGCTTAAATGCCGAGTTGGCAAGAACTGCGCTCCGTGGAGATAGACCGAGTATGTAGTAAGTAAAAGCCTTTTCGGGTTTATGCGCGCTGATGTGTTTTTAAATGTTGCCCCCGCCCCCTTCTTTTTCCCTCTTTCTGCAGGTTACTTTGGAACATCGATTAAAAAGACGAAAAGGAAAATGGTGATCTAACGGACGAAGAGACGGGAAAAAGGCGTTTGATTATGGTACCTAACCGCGACAAACCCCGAATAATGCAACCAAAAATGACGTACAATAATGAATACATTCCTACGTTTAACTAAATAGGGAAAGTTTAAGGAATATTCCGAGGTAAGGTTTACACAAGTATCCTCCGCCGAGAGGACTAGGAATATTGCCAATATTTAAAAACCTACTACCTCCTTTTTTCGCATCCTCATAGACATGTAACTCAAAGCTGCCCCATTGTTCTCCAACTGACACCGACTATTGTCTCAGCCTGGAAACACATTTGCTAAAATGACTCGAAAATACCACCGTGAGCATTAGCCCGACCAGGTTAGTTCATGACCAAGTGGCAGAGACGTAAGTGTGTGCAACCACAACCTCCAGTAAAGGCAGCCGACAATAAAAAGAAAAGAAAAAGTAAAGAGAGCTTAGGATGCTGAGAATGCGCAGCGTACAGGAAGAGATCATTTTGGCCAATAACTGTTCTATGTTTTGTCTTGGATTTTTGTATATAATACATGCACTGTCTCCCCCGTCTGAGTTTGTGCGTACGTGATGCATGGATCTACGTCATCCCTCTGCCTGTGTTTCCGTATTACTTAACCCCTGTCGTTCTGTGTTGTGTGCGCACTGAATGGCCCATTATTGTACACGTATCTCTCTCTCTCTCTCTCTCTCTTTCTCTCTCCACTCTCTCTCTCTCTCTCTCTCTCTCTCTCTCTCTCTCTCTCTCTCTCTCTCTCTCCAAAAGCCCCCTGTTCCCTCTTTCCTTGTATGGTGACGTTGTGCCCCCCCACCCCCCGGCAAAAAACTTAATTGGGTCTCCTCGAACACAAAGGTGTTCGGCAAAATTGACAGGAACTAAAAACGATTGTGACTTGCCATATCACTACCTCTCCTTTCTGCAAAACGATAGAACCCGAGTTGGTAATGAAGGAAAGGACAGGTAAGACGACGGATGTCCCCTAATCTGGCCTTTTATAGGGGGACTATAACGTCAATGGCCTTCTGTTTTCCAGTTCGCTAGAAATGCAATTCCCAATGCACCGATCACTTCACCCCTCTGCACTTAAGTGCGGATGCCCAGAGTACCCCACTTCTCCCGATCGACCCCAGCTCCCTGTCCAAAGCGCCCACGCTTCCCCCGATTAACCCCAGCCTCATGTCGGCTACCCACGAAACGTAATTGATGA
Organism: Lissotriton helveticus; assembly: GCF_964261635.1. Lineage (NCBI taxonomy): Eukaryota > Metazoa > Chordata > Amphibia > Caudata > Salamandridae > Lissotriton > Lissotriton helveticus. Next base: position 653,193,662 of record NC_136063.1, on the reverse strand, counting down.
CCTTGATTAACGGTCATTCCCCAAGAAAACCATGTTTAACATCTGCCCCCCTCCCCCTTCTTCATGACAATAACGCCCCTGCTTGCAAGAGTTAGCCGACCCCGAAGGGAAGTGTAAGACTGTCAGTACTTGGGTTAAAATGAAAAAGGGCGAGTCTCTACATAGGGGCTCGAGTTTGAGTGATGATATAATACACCATGTATAAAAGTCCAATTTCTCTCACCATACGTCGCGCATGAACGCCACACAGGTTTATGAAATCAATAACAATGCACTCCTACAGACTCCATAAGTGACGACTTCTGACTGTGATCGATGAACATATCCCCCACCTACGCAGGATTGGGGACGGAATTGAGATGTAAAAATGTCTTCTCCTGCCAGTTTTTCTAAAACTTGTTTTCTACCCATTCAAAGATACAATCACCGGAGGAGAGGAGCTGGACGTGACGCACAGCCTGGCCACAGATCATGAAGCACGTGTGATCGCAACCAAAGGTGGAGCCGCAGAGCAACGAGACGCGGGACGAGGCACAACTCTCAAACTAGGCAGATGAAGGAATGAAGGGCTGCCTTGAAGCCCTCGACTTGCCGACCCACTCGTGCCTGAAGTCCCCGTCCCCTTTTGAGTCCGACTGATGGGCCTGCCTGCTCGTTGTCCTTTGCTCCCTTGGTCCCTTGGTGTGTTCAAAGATCTGGCCCCACTCCGCCCTCTCTTCCCTCGATTATCCAACAAACTCACCCTTTTTCGCATAAACTTTTGACTATAGAATGAGGTTTTGCCACGGAAAAAGAAAGACACGCAGGTGCCCAGCTTGAGGCACCCCTAAGAAAATAAGTTAGGAAACAGGACTGTGATCTAACAGCAGAGGACTGATCGCACCCTGCAACGTGTAAGGATGAATCCGAGCTGGACCTATAGCTCCACCGCCGGTGCTCAGCAGCGCCAACAAAAGAAGACGGACTCTGTTAAAAGACATTGCGACAAAGACCCTCCCCCTTTCCAGAACTTTCTACTCACCCCTTGACTAATTGCTTGTATCGAATTGAATCCCTCCCTCAACCATTTTGTATTGCCTTTTAAAATGTTTCATCGGTCACTCATGTATTTAGTTTTTCAAAAGTCTCTTATAGTACTGACAAGACCCGAAGGTATCAGAGCACTTTTTTCTGTATGTTGATGTCGCTGGAGAGAAAATGAGAACTTGATTTTATAATGTGTCGGAACATTTTTCCTTGACTGACCCCAACTAAAGTATTATGCCGATCTCTAGACTTGCATGAATAACCCAACAAATGTAAATTCATACGTACCACATTTCACCAATCGATTGTGACTACATATGGTTATACTCAATCTGCTAGCATTTACGAACGGTATTTCATTGGCCACACATGGCTATATGTACACCCCGTCAGTTAGGGTAAACACAAAAGAACTAGCTTACGTTAAAAAGCGGCGACTGTTGAAAATAGCAATGTGTATGTACATAAGCGGCGTTCATTTGTGTTCACTGTACCTCTTGTCGTAAGCAGAATGGACATTGCAAAACACTGACTGTGTTATCCCGCCAACATAGACCCATGCACACATATATACAACAGCCATTTTAGGTACCATGGTCTCTCTGTTTGCGATCGATCACCAGCGCCCTTCCCTGACCCTGCAAGCTTCCCCCATGCACCCTGGCTGCCCCCGCTCTCACATGCACAAGTCAATGAGCCCTCCCCTCCCGCATGACTCTGTCACTGAGAATCGCACCCCGCGCCTGACCAACACCTCCTTTCCCTCCATGAATACCCCTCCTTTGATGACCTCTTCCTCTGAACCTAATTGTCTACATGGACCGCTGGTCATCCCTTAGCCTGAGGATACAGTTTATTGCCCACTACTGTATGCACTCGCCTCTCTTGAAAGGAGCCACTATTGATCATGACCTCCCCACCCCCTGAGATTCGATCAGGAGCACACATTTCAAAGGAATCAGCAGAACACTCAGCTGCGTGACAGCCCCCTCCTATTGTATGGAGGATAAGGGCCCCTACTGTAGCCACGTGTTGGAATATCTTCGTACTTCACAATGTCTTGATTGTAATAAAGGATGCATGTGTGCCACAAACCTGTGTATAAAAGACGAAGCCTCAGAGAAACTTGTTAGAGCACCTCCTGAAGACACTATGAGAGTGTCCGAAATGACATGCTCTCCTCATGAGAAATAAACTCTGTTCTTGTTTTCCTGCCTTCAGCGCCCGTCTCTTTATTTGGTAATTATTTCAAGATGGGAACTAAGAGTCGCCCTGCACCAGCAGCCTGGGCATCAGGTGCGATATGGGCTGACTTTTCCACAATAGGATGCTGTAGCGACCCTGTGCGTCTCCATAAGAGCCGATGGGGGTGTAGGGGAGAGTGTGCTTCACCAGAATCAGAGTAGCACGGTCATATGAGGAATATGTTGAGAAGCATCTGTTACTCCCCCATCGGGTTGCAAAAGTAGAGGGCGTATTAGGATCAAGGTGTGTTTCCTGGAGCATGGCACAGTGGATGTTGTGACGATCTAGGTAGGCTAGGATATGTTGGCCTTTCCGGGGTTTCCCCAGGACTCGTACATTCCGTGTCAGAAAATTGCACTGGAGGTTCTAGGTCGGGACTCCATGGTGTGTATGAAGATTTGTATTTGTATAGAATGCGATTTGGTTGGTCATAGCAAACGGCATCGGCCTATGTGGCAAAATTGGTACAGTGCAAAGTGGTGTGTGAAAAACATGTCCCAATCCCTACCTCCTCCCACAGCAGCATCCCCAACTTGACGTGATTCATCCCTCCCCCCTTCCCAATTGTCCCATAATCCCCCTTTCCAACTGGGGATAGTGGGGTAACCGTTAAATCATCTTGTAAGGTACAAAGTTTTAGGGTTCACCTGGTGGGTGGGGGCTGGAGCGCGACCAGATTCACCTTGCGGGGGAGCCCGGGTAACATGGTGTAAGTCCATCTTGATGTAATGTCTATCGTGGTCTTTAATGTAATATGCTTCTTCCAGTGGAGATACGTGGGGCCCGTTCAACAGTGTATGCCATTGGCTTCTGTTTCAGGACATCCGGTGCTGGGTTTGGTGCGGAGGATCTTTATGTGGACTATGTATAGCGTCATGCACCACTGGGAAGTCGAGAAATGCCAATGCGGGGCAGTAAGCATGGTGCAAAAACGAGGAGTAGGGTGTCCTCTGCTTCGGCCAGCTACAAGAAGCAGGATGTTAAACTTTTCTCAGTAGATTGTGTGGCGTGAGCACTATGTCTTGATAGGTCCTTGTGTCTTGGGCGGGAGCTATATAGTTCTAGTCCAAGTCCACAGAAGCTTTGGGGGCCTCTGGGTTTCATTGCAAAGGCGAGAAGTCAGTCCTGTCGGTTTCGGGGACAGCTTTGGGAGGTGCTACTCAATGTCGGATGCACCGCCATCATTTCCCTGGTGGCGTGTTGGGGATTCGCGGCCGCCGGGCTGCTTAGGTAGGGTCCTGAGGAAGTCTCAGCGTGTTGCGGATTAGTGAAAAAATGTTGTTTTCCTTGGTGTGTTACTTTAAGGCGAGCCGGGAACTGCATTGCGTATGGTATATTGAGTTGTTGTAGTTTTTTCTTGACCTGAAGGAATTTGCGTCTCTGTTCTTGGACAGCCATAGTAAAGTCGGGGTAGATTGATATCTTCATTCCCTCGGGTTTAAGTTGTCCTTTATCACAAGATAGCCGGAGGGCAATGTCCCGATCTCTATAATTCAGCAATTTGGCTATGATGGTGCGTAGAGGGTTCCCGGGAGCAGGTCTGCCCGCCAGCGAGCAGTGCGCTCTCTCCACTACGAGGACCAAAGAGAATTCCTCTCTGCCAAACAAAGCTATGGGTAGGTGCTCCACATATTCCTCCATTTCTCTGGTGGCAGTTGACTCCGATACACCTAAGATGCGGAGGTTATTTCTCCTTGAGCGCAATTCCAGGTCCTCATTTTTTGCGGCTATCACTTTGAGGTCTCTCTCCATCTCGAGCGTGCAGCTGGTGGTGGCATTTGAGGTGTCTCCAGGTCAGATATTCGCCTCTCCGCCTCAGTTAGTCGTCATCATGCTTCTCCACTCTGAGGGTTAGGCCGTCCATTCAAGCAGACATAGAGTCCATTTTCGATTCTATGGACGTCAGGCTCGACTGCATGACCAACAGTAGTTCCTTGAGGTCTGCGGTAGAGGTAGTGGGAGCGTCGGCGTGATCTTCTTCAGTTTCCATCTGGGACCGAGGAGACTTCCGAGTGTCGAAGTTGAGCTTCGGCTGTTTCCCATCTGGCCTCCCCATGATGACGAGGCGGGATGGTCTGCGGCTCAGCCGGGGTCCAGGGGGGTCCGTCGCTTATTCCGGTGACTTGCGGTGAAGGACAGAGGTCCGGCGTGCGATGGAGCAAGGGCAGGAGGAGCGGGGTACTTGCAGCACAAATTTTGCCGCAATGGAGGCCGGTAGGTGATGCCGACCGCAAGGGCCGATGGGTTCTCTCCGCTATGCTTAGAGTTGGTAGAGTCAACGCTGTCTTCGCGGTTTTCAAGGAGTCGGCTGTATGCGTGAAGGTATTAGGGTGGACCGGCGGGTTGATTGCCGGTGCGGGGTATCAGCTGGGCAGCTGGGTGACTCCTCTTTTCAGCGGCCTCCCGGCGTGTGTGAGTACCTCCCTCTAGGCCTGGCACGTGGCATGCAGTGGTTATGGGCCTATGGATATGGCAATAATCGGGTCAACCGTGCTTGAATACCCACAGGCGCAGCTTCATATTGGGGTTATTCCACTCCCTGCAATGGTTAGGAGAAGGGGGTCAAGTCTTGCAGAAGGCCCAGTAGGTTATGTGGTTTTTTGCTATCCCAGCGCGATGTCAGGAGATGTGGCAGCATTTAATTCACCCCAGCTCCACTGTATAGGAGCCTCTCCATCAGTCCTGTGTGCAGAAGGGCCCAAGGGGGCCGCGGCGGCATTCCCAGCGCAGGCAGGAGAGCAGCCAGGCGGGGAGCCAGAAACTCTGAACGGGCCCCCGCCTCCCAGTGCAGCCCGAGCATCCAAATGCCGCCGCAGCCCGCAGTGCAGGGAGCAACACTCTACACCGCCGTGCCGGTTCAGCGCTGAAGAGACACGGGCACCCCAGCGGTCGCAGCGCCAGCCACTCACCGCATCATTCAGGCACCAGTCATGCGAGGCGTCCCCCGGGGGTCCAGCACCGCAGTCGCGTCCATCCCCGCAGCGCCTTGTCAGAGGGCCCCCGAACCTTCCCGCAGCGGCGATGGGCAGCCTCCTTCCGTCGCGAGGGCGCGCCAGCCCAAGGAAGTCTGCCGCTATGTGGGGCCAGCAGCACAGTCGTTCTTCAGCAGTCAGCGCCTCCCCAATCCTCCTCGTAGTGTCCCCATTCGGCTACTAGAGCGCCGCAGCCACCACTTTGTGATCCTCAGTGGCGGAGATAGCGGAGCGAATATTCCGAGACCGGAGCAAGTCCGCGACCCCCAGCCAGTCTCCCTGGGTGGTCCGCGGCGAGGGCAGTAAGGTAAGACCTTCCTATGGCATGGGGAGTAGGAGACGGGTAGGATATTCGTCGGATGGCCTTCTGAGCAGCAGGAGCCTCACAAACGTGCAGCCATCTTGCTTGGCGCCCTCTAGCGCCCCCATAACGTGATTAATAGTATGTAATATTTCAGTAATGGGTTGTTGGTTGGTAGGGGCATAGGGTGAAAAGGTAATTTGTGATAAAGAATTAAAAATTCATGGTAATTTGTTTTTATTTATAAATGATTATTATTATTATTATTATTATTTTTTGTAGAGCGCATAGTCACCCTAAGGTATCCCAGCGCTAGGCACCCTATCTCTTTAGTTTGGGCCGGTTCAAGGACGGTTGAAGAAGGAAAGGGGGGGACCGGGGATCAATGTTTAGAGTGGGCGTAAATCATTGGGGAAAAAGATGAGTTTTGAGCCTCTTCCTGAAGTGAAGGTACCGTGTTTCTAGTCTCAGGTCGCGGGGGAGCGAGTTCCAAAGTCGTGCAGTTTGGACTGAGAAACGTCTTCCGCCTGAGCGGGTTTTCTTAAATCTGGGGGTGGTGATGAGATTTTCTGTGTCCGACCGGAGAGATCTCGTGGGTCTATAGGGTGTGATAAGTTTACTGAGAACGGGGGGGCCTTGCTTTTGAAGTAGTTTGTGGGCTAGGCACAAGGCCTTGAATTTGACCCGCTCCCTTATGGGAAGCCAGTGGAGGAGTTTGAGGGCAGGTTTGGCAGAGGTTCTGGCATGGGTGTTTGTGATAATCCGGGCCGCAGTATTCTGGATTCTTTGAAGCTTGGTGAGGGCCGCTTCAGGGGCGCCTAGGTAGATCACATTACTATAGTCAAGCCTTGAGAGTATCAAGCCTTGGATAAGCAATTTTTGAGAGTTGAAGGGCAAGAGGGGCAGGACTTTCCTCAGTGATTTCAGGAGCCCGAAACAAGTCCCGGCTACTTTGTTTGCCTGCACAGTGAATGAGAGTTCCGAGTCGAGCCATACCCCTAGACTTTTTACCTCTACTTTTGGGTCAGGGGGGGGCCCATACAGGCTGGCCAGATGTTCGGGGAGAGTGTAAGCCCTTTTGGACTGAGGAGCAGAACTTCGGTTTTTGTCCCATTTAATTTTAGGGCTGAGTTGTTCATCCAGAGATGGACCTGTGAAAGGCAGTTAAATAGGTCTGCTGATTGTTGTCTGGGGTGAGATAGAGACACCACTAGTAATGATGTAATTGCTTGTTAAATATGTAAATAGCTTAAAAGGGAATTACATGTTATATTTTAGTTGTGGATTGCTGAGTTTTTAGAGAAATATGGTGGGAAGTTGAATAAAATTAAATATATTTTAATTGAAGGTTACATTTTTGTGTAATTGTACTGGTTCATTTTCTATATGTATTTTATTTTTATATGGTTATTTACACATGCATTTGTTGATAATGTGTAAATGTAATTTGTTAATCAGTAATTAATTATGTATATTTTTTAATTGTAATTCATTTAATGGTAAGTGTCAGTAAAATTTTGTTCGTGGAATTATGCTTTTTTTTAAATTTAAACAAAGGTTTCAGATACCTCATAGTTAGGCTCAGGTTTTACTCGTACAAAACCAGTGAAATTCAGCAGTTATAGGTAGCTGAGCTGACTATAACGTGCGCCCCAGCAGTACACTGCTTATGACCTCACTTATTACACTACTTATGACATGGTCAGGACATCACTGATGGCATCTCAAATTACATCACTGATGTTAGTGTTAAATATCTATGTCAAGGTGTGCTGGTGAACTAGTGGTTGTATGAGTGTCTGTATGGCTGATGCAGTGGCTGTGTGACTGACTGTACAAGTGAATGAATACATTGGATGAGGGACTGGTTGTGTGAGTGTCTGTTTCAGTCAGTCAGTTGGTGTCAAAGTATGGGTGTGTGTGAGTGGGTACGTGAGTGGCTGTATGGGTGAGGGATTGGTTTTCTGAGTACCTGTATGGGTGTCTGAGTGTGTGTGAGTGGGTGAGGGGGTGTGTGACTGCCTGTATGGACGAGTTAGTGGGTGAGTTATTGGCTGTATGGGTGAGTGTGTGTATGGCTGTATGGGTGAGTGAGTGAATTTGTCAGTGGTATATAAGTGAGAAACTTCCTATGTGAAAGGCAGTATAGGTGAGTGATGGGGTATACAACTGACTGTGGGTGAGTGAGTGGATGTGAGAGTGGCTGTATGGATTAGTGTGTGCTCGTGTCAGTAACTGTATAGGTAAGTGAGTATGTGTTAGTATCTGTATGAGTATATACGTGAGTGTGTGTGTAACTGTATGGGTGAGTAAGTGGCTGTGTAATTGTATGGGTGAGTGAGTATGTGTGTGAGTAGCTATATGGGTGGCAGACTCAGTGTGTGAGTGGCTGTACGGGTGTATGAGTGGATATGTCAGTGGCTGTATTAGTGAGTGTGTGGGTGTATAGGTGTCTGTGTAGGTGAGTAATGAATGTGTGTGTTTATCTATGAATCAGTGAGTGGGTGTGCAAGTACTGGTTTGGGTATGTGAATAGGGTTGTGAATGGTTGGGTGTAAGTGGATGTATGAAAGGTTCTATGGGATGTGAGTGGGTGCGTTAATCATTTTCTGGATGAGGTCATCAGTAATCCTGGGCGTAGTGGGCGGAGTGGGGCTCCGCGGAGCTACGTGAAGTGGGCGCACAACTACGCCCACCCACGCACTCCGCGTAGCCCCACTCCGCGCCACCCGCCTCCCTCCCGCCCTCCCTAAATACATAAATAAAGGCAAATAAAGGAATAAAAAGCTTTTAAAAACACTTACCTTGTCTGCCGCGTCCCCGGGGCTCCCTCTCGCCGTCCCGCGATTCGCGCCACCACCGCATCGGATCCTAATGCGCATGCGCGGGTGGCCGCGCATGCGCATTCCTCACGAGAAATGCGCATGCCGCATGCGCATTAGGATCCAAAATGGCGGCGCGCATCGCGGGACGGCGAGAGGGAGCCCCGGGGACGCGGCAGACAAGGTAAGTGTTTTTAAAAGCTTTTTATGCCTTTATTTGCCTTTATTTATGTATTTAGGGAGGGCGGGAGGGAGGCGGGTGGCGGCCGGCTACGCCCCGTCTGCGGAGCGCGCGTAGTGCCGCCTGGCTACGCCGGCTACGCAAAATGCGTAGGAGACGGCACTCCGTGCACGGAGCGTAGCTGGCCGCCCAGGGTTAGTCATCAGTGATATAATCAGTAATGTCATTTGAGAGGTTGTCAGTGATGTCATCAGTGATGTCACTGACCATGCCTTGAGTGATTTAATATGTGTGGTCATAATCAGTGCATTGCGGGGGCATGAGTTATAGTTAGCTCAGTGAACTATAATTGCTAAATTTCACTTCTTTTGTATGAGTGAAACCTCAGCCTCACTATAACGTCACTGTAACCTTTGTTTTTTTGGTGAATTTCTAGTTTATAAAACTTATTTCCTAACTATAACATCCCTGTAACCTTTGTCTTTTCAGTGAATTTTGGCCCCATCCCCATCATTAAAAAAGTAGGGGGGCTTGGCCTTTTAATTTTTTTAAAATTAATATTAGGGAGGGGGGCGACCAGCCCCCCCACCAATGGTTGATTTCTGCACCAGAGCCTCGAACCTCTGGGGCCTGGTCATTTACAGATGGAGAGGGGGCTGCGGGGCACCCCAATCTGGGCCACATTGGGCCCTGGGGACTCCATCCCCCGGGGGCTGCCCATTTAAAGTGGTTGCCTCCAGGGCACCCACTCACCACTGGAACCGATGGAGGAGCCTGAAGGACCCCACGGTCCCTGCCTTCTCCCTGCCTCCTGCGGGAGCCGGCTATGCTTTTACACACAGGGAGCTGTTAACATGCCGCTCCCTGTGTATAAAAGCAGTTCTGCTCCGCTTTGAGTAAGCAAGAGCATTTTCTGCTCTCGCTTACTTGAAGCGAAGCAGTGCTTGCTATGGCTTGGTAGGAGTGGTGCTCCTACCAAGCCATAGCAATCTCCAATGTCCCGGGGTGGGCATCTCAGAACATTGCTGGAGCGGGCCCTGAGGGGTGCTGGTCCCCAGGGCCATCTATGGCTCCTGCAGGGGGGCTGTGCAAGCCCTTTCCAATGCACAACACAGGGGTGGCGGGGGCTGTGTGACCCCCCACTTTAAGCTTTGTAATATGCCCCATGGAGGTGGCTGTCCTTGGGGCTGCAGGGGTGCCCCATGGGCCCCCTGCACCTATTTAATTTTATCCCCGGGGAGGTGGCAGTCCCTGGGACTGGGAGGGGGGGGGCGGGCGGGGGGCATGCCGGCCCGCAGCAGCCTTGAAATTTGTCCACAGAAGATGGCGGTCCGTAGGGCTGCAAGGGCGCCACAAGGCCCCCCCTGCTTTCAATATTAATATGCCCTCGGGCGGTGGTGGTCCCCATACAATTTTCCAAATGCCCCGGGGTGGTGGCGGTTCCCAGGGCTTTAATGCTCCATGAAGGGGGGCCCGTGTGCCCCCTCCTAATTATTTACACTTTCTCCCGGGACCTGGCCCACCCAGGGGCCGATAACAAATAAAGCGCAGGAAGCCGTGCTTCATTGTTCAAAAAACTTTTCGGCAGAAGTTGTGGATCCAGCGCAACTCCAGCAGAAAATAAACCCCCTGTAGAAACACCCTGACCCCCAAAGAGGCCTAGAGGATCGGGGTGTTTCTACAAATTACTGCATCACAGCTCCTGCACCAAAAAGGGTTCTGTTGAAACACTCCCTACATGGTTCACAAGGCACTTCACTGATGGCAATAAGCAATATCCATCAGACTACATCATCTCATTTAAATTTGAATTCAATAACTCTTTAACTCATCACTTACACACTGATTTCTCGAGACAGATATTTATATATCGGAGGGATAGCATTAAGTACTCAATATGGTCGCTTCAATTACGTCCTTTTTGGCGCGAGATAATTCAGCTCGGGTAATATGGATAAAAGCGCCGATACTGACACACGCACTTTTTTTTTTTTTTTTTTTCAGTAATTTTTTATTGAAAATAAAGAGCATATTTACATGGTACTGGCACTTTTAACCCAGGAATTCACGGGCCACTTTTTCTCTGAATCAGTGCATTTTTTATTCTAACTGTCCAATGTATTACTTATACACTGGGTTCTGGAGAGACATATCCTTCTACTTGAGAGACATCCTTATTTTCCCAACATATCTTATTTGATTCCATGATGTTTGATAAACATCCTCCTTTACCTAAGTGGTTATGTAACATTTTGGATGTTAGCATGTTGTATGGACCGCAATATCCTTAGATTAAGACTTAAGTCTTACCGGGGTTTGATTCATTAGGTGGTCCCCCTTCTTTCACGTATTAATTTCTTCAAGCATGCACACTATCTCCTTGCGAGTATACTTTATGTCTCTTTGGGAATATCTCGGCCTCCTACATTAATGGAAATTCACCATGTTTCTTTACAGATACATACTTGATACGTTTTTCTTGCGGAATAATAACAAAACACGCAGCCACATTTAGGGTGGGACGGAATTACAACCAGCCAGAAGGTACGTTCTAGACTTTTTGAGGACCACCATTAGAATTAGAAACCTGATGGTATTTATGGCTAACTGAACGTTTTATATTTTTAATTCAGGCTTATAATATCCGTTAAGATTTTGGCAGGTAGGCCTTGGGTTTTACCCAGTATTTACAAGTTGTATTAATGTGTACATGGACTGTCACATGATTTGAGATATAATAAATTTGCACTTCCTTTCCCCCAAAACGTAACACTGCCCACCACCTCCCTGATTATAGGGTGTTAGTCAGTACTGATTGCCTTGGCCTTTTAGACACCATCTATTAACCTACACACTTGTATGAGGATATCTGTTTTTTTCTGGAAACACAGCATTTTTCCTTCCTTTCCCATTCCTACTGTATGAATACCATGGACCTATGAAGTAATAGGCATGGCACATTTGGGAAAAACCTATTAGTCACATGTTAACAATTGTAACATCTATACCCGAAGGGCTCTGGGCTTATACTGTGTTTTTTATATATTTTTTTCCAGCCCTGAGGAAGTCGCGGGTGTCTTGTCCCGAATGACAAAACATGTGTTGGCTGGAGTCAGAACAAGAAAAATATCATTAAATCGCATACTCTTTTATTGCATCTGTCTTGAACTTCAAGTTATTGACTTGTCATAATCTGTGTTTTTTGGTGTGCCAGGGCAGGGCGTGGTACAAAAGTATTATAGATCCGTGGATCTTTATCAGGAGATGCTGGATGATTACCTCCACCCTAGGCACCTATATTGAATACACAATTACTTGATAACTACCGTAACTTGTGAGCGCCACTCCCAGCCAGGGTACAATCGTCCCAATAAATAAGCATTTCAGGTTCGCACCTGGTGGGGCGGCTCCAACGGTAAAATACTCTAAGATACCCCAGAATGGATAGAGGTAAAGAGGCGGCAGATTTATTTGAAAGCTTAGCAAGAGGCGAAACAGTGATAACCTCTTTAGCTAGTGGCAATACGAACAAAAAGAAAGAGGGATTGAGGGACAAATTCATTAAATTGGAAAAATTACGTATCTCTGAGAACTCGAAATGGTGGGATGGTGCGACAATGGAAGGCTCAATAGAAAACCAAGAGGCTCCGCTCCGCTCGCAGATACTGCCAACTTATGATGATCTTGATGATGACCTCTTATTGACTTGGGAAAAAGAACTGACCTCTAACTCTAATAAATGAATGACTATCCTGATAGAAAATGCAGAACGGAAAGTCAAAAAACTACAAATAGAAATAGCACAGGTGAAACTAGAAATTAGAGAGCTGGACCTCAAAGAAGCCACAGACAAAAACTATGAGATACTAAAGGATGTTTTAAGTAAGCATCAAGAAGAGATTAAGCAGAGAAAGGCACGCAAATTAAAAAGGGACGAGATCGATTACAAGCAAGGTCGGATATTTACATTTGCAAAAAAATATGATCACCTGATTGATAAAGATACGAAAGAGGGCGCAAATCCCTCACGTAATACGACCTCTGTGAGTTCCAGCTCTACCTCACTAGGCACAATACCGAGTGAAAGTGACACTGATGGTGGGTCCGTTGGTAGTAACCAAGACAATGTTTTTTAAGAGAGGTCAAAAGGATCAAACGGGAGAACAGAGACCAACCAAATCAAAAGGGAAGTATATCAAGAAGAACAGGAAAGGAAAGAGAGAGGGGAATAGAGCAGGACAAACTGGGAATGAGATTAAGATCTTGGAACAAATAGAAGTAGAATGTAACATCAAGGGTGTTGAGGTTATCAACCTAAGTGACCATACACTGACGAAAGAAATGATTACAGTATTGGAGAAAGGGATAGGATTTTGCCCCAAAGAGCAGGGAGAAGTTTGTAATTCCATGATTGATTGATTTAAATTTACTAGAAATGTGAAGTTGAAAAAATGTTTTGAATGTAATCCCAAACCAAATAAATGCATGAACCTAGATCCAACTGATATGCCTCATGATGTTGTAACTATACAAGATATTAGGGATACAGAATTACTGTTATCAATTGCTGATGATGATCAGGACCATATGATGATTTAAGAACTATTGTAGGAATACGACATAGAAACTGATGTCAACATTAGTAGTGGGCTAAAAAATAAATCTAGATGGACCCCAATTCTACCTAGCGGTAATAGTATTGACATGTTTCATAAACTAGTTACAGAAGACATGTACAGATCTCAATATCATGACAACAAACAGGGCCATAGAATGTCTGATAACATGACAATAAGGGAAAGAAGAGCTCTAAAAGACTTATGTCAGTTACACAGCATTACTATCAAGGAGGCCGACATGGGCGGAAATATTGTAGTTATGAACACCACGGACTATAATAGAGAACTTTTATCACAATTGGATGACCAGACATACTATGAAAAACTGAGGGAGAACCTGATAGGACCAATAACAACCCTAATCAATACACACCTCAGGGAATGGTTTAATAGTGGGCTGATTAACCAGGATGAATATCTGTATCTCAAAGTAGACAAACCCAGATTCCCATGTATCTATGCACTACCTAAGATACATAAGAACCAGCAATCCCCACCAGGTAGACTGATTATATCAAGTATTGGAGGTCCAACAGAAAAACTGTCGCAATATGTAGACACATTCCTGCAACCTTTGGTTCAAAATTTACCGGCATATATCAGGGACACAAAACATATCCTCAGCATTCTATCAGATGTTACATGGGAGGATGGCATGATACTTGCCACACTTGATGTCACCTCCCTGTACATTAATATTAGACAGACCTAGGAATCCAAGCGACCAGGAAATTCTTGAGCAAAAGACCGGCATCACAGTGGGCACATGCAGAGATGATCAGTACTATGATTGAACTAATTCTTCGGAACAATGTGTTCCTTTTTTAATCTAAATGGTACAAACAAATACAGGGTGTGGCTATGGGCTCCAGGTTCTCTCCTTCCTATGCCAACCTATTCATGGGTTGGTTTGAGGAGGAGTGGATCTGGGGCCCAAAAGGTACCCCTTGGAATAAATCCATCATCTATTGGGGACGTTATATCAACGATTGCATTATGATCTGGTCGGGTACCATGACGAATCTGATCAAATTCTGTGAACACCTCAACTCAAACGATATGGGCATCCACCTCACATATAATTTAAGTTCCTCCAAAATAGAATTTCTTGATTTGACACTCGTCATAGAGGACAACCAAATACAGAGTAAACTCTACCGCAAACCCACATCATGTAATGCTGTATTACAGGCAAATAGCTCACACCCTAAACACCAAATCGAATCCATACCGCATGGTGAACTGACTAGGGCAAGGAGAAATTGTAGTAAGGACACTGATTTTATTGCATGTAAGGATAACATGAAACAAAGATTTCAAGCTAGAGGGTATAGCACACAGATAATCAAACTGGAAGAACAGAAGAATATTAAAACTAAAAGAGAAGACAGTCTTAAGGACAAACATCCCAAACGTCAAATCTCCCCACAAGTCAGAATGATAACAAACTACAATAAGGTACCGATAGTCTTCCGGATTAGCATGAAAAAACATTGGAGGATATTAAGCAATGACAAATCCTTAAGTAAATACATCGCGTATCAACCTCTGATTACATATAGACGGAGTAAGAACATCAAAAGCTGGATCAGTCCTAGTTATCCTAAACAGATTCAGAGACAAAATTGGCTTACACAGAGTTGCGTGGGGTTCCACAAATGTGGAGGATGTAAAATGTGCCCCCTAGCACTAGACAAAACCAAAGTTTTCCATAGTCACATAGGCAAACAATATGATATCAGGCAAATGATTAGTTGCAACAGTCGCTACGTAATTTACATGATCAAGTGCAGATGTGATAGCTTTTATATAGGCAGCACGATCAGGCCACTCATGTAGAGAATATACGAACACTTGAGGGCCATCAAACATAAGGACACCCGATACGCAACTGCAGTACACATAAATGAATGCCACGCTCAGGGAACAAATAAAACAATATCATTTTGTGGTATTGATCAGATCAACATGGACCAGAGGGGTGACAACAAGGAACTACACTTAAGGCGCAGAGAAGCCTTATGGATTATGAAGCTTCAAGCTGTAGAGTACGGGAGGAATACAGACCATGAACTACACTATTTCCTACGTGACTGAACACTTAACTACCAGGACTTCAGTGAGAGCCAAACTGACTTATCATTCCCATGTTAACTGAATGTATACGAACTGGGACGTATGCAACATTAAAAATGATGAATTATAAATCATAGGTATAAGACAATCAATGTATGTAACAAATGACTTATGATGTAAATTTATAACAACTGTTGGTATTTGAACTCATCTAGGACTGTGGATTAATTCACACACAAATCTGAAAAAACGAAAATATTCACTGATAAATGACCTTTGTATGTATATGTAACCCGACTGAATCAGATGTATGAAGATGACTAAGAACTCGAGAGAAATAGATATTAGCTAAATAATCCAAGCTAAGCATTATTAACTCGCTTAGTATATACATATAATTTACCTCCTAAATTCTTTCCATGCTTAATTTGCCCTATCTGATATTTCGTGTACACCTACATACAAATTTGCTTGAAATGCATTTTCGTCCGGTACCGCTCTGCAAGTTTGAAACTCAATATCATTAGATTGAGGTTATCTCGATTTGCATCTATTAAATGGGAGGTTTACCCCCCAATATAGATACCATACATCGAATACCATTGATATCAATTATCCAGGATTCTTCACTACTCAATTTTGCTCTATGAAAAACGTATAGCAACCCATACCCTGCCACTACTCAGGGCATTTTACACTTTTAAGATGGCGACTGCGATTTACGCCATCTTCTCTGATATCGCTGATACATACTTTATTGGTTCAAACGATTACGAAAATATGAAAAATATATTATATGTCAATATGACACCAATCCGGCCGTTAATTTGTGCCGATATTATTGTATTCAAGTCTTTTGATATAACCATATACAGGTAGACCCAATACAGGATGCCACAGATCGCCAACACTGAGTAACTTAATATGGCAGCTGATATAGCCAGTGCGGTGGTAATACGCGCACTCTAGCACTTGGAATGCTCTTTCCTTTATACTTGAACTTCCCATTCCTTCGTTAAACATTGCGGCCATACCGAGGTGCCGAAGGAAAGTTTATGGGACTGCACGCTGCCATATTCAGGTATTGATCGCCTAGAAGCCACTCTCTTCATAAGATATCCTTTTGTCTAGAGTAGTACCACTGATTATGTTTTCGTCCTGCCTCCATTAGCGCGCAGCTAGCGGACCAGACATTGATTCCGTTCTTTGGCGCGAGACGATTCAGCTCTTACCACACAGGTAAGCGCACATTTTTTACACACGCACGTACAACCGAAGCACCAACGGGTCACTTTTCTCTCCGAAGGGGTGCACTTTGAATTTTATAATTCTTTAACTCATCACGTACACACTGATTTCTCAAGACAGATATTTATATATCTGAGGGATAGCATTAACTACTCAATATGGTCGCTTCAATTACGTCCTTTTTGGCACGAGATAATTCCGCTCGGGCAATATGGATAAAAGCGCCAATACTTACACACGCACTTTTAACCCAGGAATTCACGGGCCACTTTTTCTCTGAATCAGTGCATTTTCAATTCTAACTGTCCAATGTATTACATATACACTGGGTTCTGGAGAGACATATCCTTCTACTTGAGAGACATCCTTATTTACCCAACATATCTTATTTTATTCCATGATATTTGATACACATCCTCCTTTACCTAAGTGGTTATGTAACATTTTGGATGTTAGCATGTTGTATGGACCGCAATATCCTTAGATTAAGACTTAAGTCTACACGGGTTTTGATTCATTAGATGGGCCCCCTTCTTTCACGTATTAATTTCTTCAAGCATGCACACTATGTCCTTGCGAGTATACTTTATGTCTCTTTGTGAATATCTCGGCCCCCTACATTAATGGAAATCACCATGTTTCTTTACAGATACATACTTGATATATTTTTCTTGCGGAGTAATAACAAAACACCAAGCCACATTTAGGCTGCTACGGAATTACAACCAGCCAGAAGGTACGTTCTACACTTTTTGAGGACCACCATTAGGATTAGAAACCTGATGGTATTTATTGCTAACTGAACGTTTTATATTTTTTAATTCAGGCTTATAATATCCGTTAAGATTTTGGCAGGTAGGCCTGGGGTTTGCCCCAGTATTTACAAGTTGTATTAATGTGTACATGGACTGTCACACGATTTGAGATATAATAAATTTACACTTCCTTTCCCCCAAAACGTAACACTGCCCACCACCTCCCTGATTATAGGGTGTTAGTCAGTACTGATTGGCTTGGCCTTTTAGACACCATCTATTAACCAACACACTTGTATATGGATTTCTGTTTTTTTCTGGAAACACGGCATTTTGCCCTCCTTTCCCATTATGACTATATGAATACCATGGACCTGTGAAGTAATAGGCATGGCACATTTGGGAAATACCTATTAGTCACATGTTAACAATTGTAACATCTATGCTCCGAAGGGCTCTGGGCTTATACTGTGTTTTTTATATATGTTTTCCAACCCTGAGTAAGTCACGGGTGTCTTGTCCCGAACGACGAAACACGTGCTGGCTGGAGTCAGAACAAGAAACACATCATTACATTGCATACTCTGTTATGGCATCTGTCTTGAACTTCAAGTTATTGACTTGTCATAATCTGTGTTTTTTGGTGTGCCAGGGCGTGGTACAAAAGTCAGAGTTAAGTATCAGTGTTCTCGACCCCCATAGATAGCTCCAAACCTCCAGCGTGTTCCTGTAGCGTTGGCCCTTGCCCTTATCCATCATACTTGACAAAGTGTTCAGAAGTCAATCCATTCTGCCTTTCTGTAGATCTTTACCATCCCCCCTCCCCCCTTTGGGGTTATTTTCCTTTTAGGGATTTTGACCTTTTCTGCCGCTGCCATTGTCCATCTCTTTTTTCCTCAACCGCCTTTCTCCCTGTGTTGCTTTCTGAGGATGCGTGTCCTCGATCTCCAGGACTTGCCAGGCCCAACAGTTCTGCCGCTTCAACATAGGAGGTGCATTGGTGTTACTTATTATGTAGTGAAAAAGCAATTCCAAAAGATTAGGTCCATCTATATTTTATGTGATCTCCCTGTAGCCTGTCTGTAACTGGTCTCATTTGATGCCAGCGCGCAAGCGTTACAGGAGCCACGTCCTGGTATAGTTCACACTTGAATCCTTGGAAGGATATCTCCTCTTTCGATCTTGGTGCCTGAAGGATAGCCTCCCTCATCTTGTGAGAGTGTAGTTCAGCCTGGACGTTGCGTTGCCGCTTATTCCCTCCAGAGAGTGGTGTACCCACCCTATGCACCCTGTTAATTTTTATCTTCGCGTATCCAGATACGAGAACTTCTCCAAACACTCCTAGGACAAATGCTTCCAGGTCTGTCCCTTCCGCTCCCTCCTCTGGGTTTTTCAGGTGAAAATTTTCTCTTCGAGCTCTGTTCTCAAGATCCTCACATTTTAGGATATTGACTAGTAGCTGTTCCTGGAGCCCTTTTGTTGTGTTTTCCATCTCCTCCATTTTATGCTCCATTTTTTGCACTTTAGATTCCACTTCCAACATGCGGCTGCCGACCGAGACCACATCTTGCTGCAACGATGTTAACTTGCCCTGGATATCAGATCGTAGGGCCTCTAGTGAGCCCTCTAAATCCGCCTTTAGTTCCACTCTGAGTTCTTTCTTGAAGTCTCTTAGGGAAGCTAGCAGGTCTTCTTTAGTGAGCGCCATCTCTCCCTCCCGTCTGCCTCCTGTTGGTTGCCCTCTCATCCCCGTAAGAGTAAAATAGCTGGAGACTCTATTGGACCGTGTCTTTTTGGGTGGCATAGAGCCCGTAGTATGAACTGGTCTCTTCTCTCCGGACTGGGTGGTGTAGATCCGTGGGCAGTTGCCTCTTCGTTTGGGCAGTACCTCCTTGTGCCGAGATTTCTGTGTCTGGCAGTGACCTTTATCGGATCCCAAGCCTATGTGAGTGATGGGGGGAACTCATCGCCCTGTGTGCCAACTTGATTGATCACCTTGTATCCCTCTTATGTATATATCCCCAGTTCTTCGGAAGGTAGTCCATGATTAGAGGGGAGACCTTGTGCAGCTAGCGTTGGGGAGGGTTGCACTGAGTCTCTCTCCTTTAGGGGGGCCCCTGTAGGCTGGGACCCCCCCTCTTCAAGATATCTCCTCCCTTTGATCCATACTTGCGGGGGAACTAGTTTCATTCAGCTATGTGTGGATCCTTGCGTCATGTGGGCTCCCTAGTTGTGTAGCTAAATTTCACCCCAGGGGTACCAGCGACTGTGGGTAGGTTTCAGTGTGTTTGTGGTTGTTTTATACACTGGGTGCGGTGGCCATGTTGAAGTCAGGCACCCAGATGCACTGGTGCCCTTACTGCTGCAGTGCCCCCAGATGCCCCCAGATGCCTCCATCGACCAGAGAGAACTGCTCACTAAGCTTCTATGCGCCCTTCCGGTATCTCTGCAGACACCACCTGCCCCATCAGTACCTGCTGTAAAGTGGATCATTTGTGGTTTGAACGGCTGCCATATTGGGATCAGGCATCGGCCCCCACGTGCATCCTCACAGCTCCACACTAACTGTGATGCTGCAGCCACCCTTTCGGTATTCTATGGGGCCCATTTTTCAATCTCGGGCCGTCTGGGCCCACGAGGCACCAAGCAACACAGCCCAATGCCCCTCTCCTACGGAGGCTGCATTCTCGTCATTCCTCCCGGGATGGGAAGGAAAGCTCAATCGTTGGCGGCTCACCCGATGTTTTGCAGCTTCCCGCTTCTCAGGCCAGCTCGTGGTGAGGCACCACAGGTGTTCCGCTGGCTTATCCCCTTCCTCAAGGTCTTCCGCTGCGCCCCAGGCCTCCGCGGGCTTCTTCCGCCCGATGATTCCTGTTACTTTATGGCAGCTATCGGGTGAGTTGTCAGCCCCACCTTACTCTCTGACTTCTCTGGGCTTTCCAATGTCAGGGAGTCACCTTTGTGCACGCCGTTAGATGACTTTTCTCCTTCGCTTGCCACGGAGTCTCAGCGGTTCAAGTCCGCTCGGCCATCTTGACTTGCCACGCCCCTGTCATTCACATTTTAATTTGTTATGCCCTCCATGCCTTACAATATGGGGCAATGGGTCAGCCCCTTCAGCCTATGGTTCTCTTGCACTGTAAGTGACAGCATATGTCTAATCATATGTGTATATTTTCCTACAAAAAATAAAAGTGCACATCAGTGCCAGGACTGGTGGGCCAATACTTAACTTCGCTAATCCTTTTTACTGTGAATTTTTAATCTTTTTTTAACGTATTTTAAATTTGTCTTCAGGTAAAACAGTTAAAAGTACCCTTCCTTTGTGCCGATAAGAATCCTAGTTAACTCTGATATATATATTGAAACTAAAAAGAGTTGATATACCTCTTGTAAGCACATTTGGGTGCTAGGAAGACCCAACATGTTCTAATAATATTATATGTGATGGTTAGTTTTAAAATATATACTACAAGCATAAGGATATTGTTTTTAGGCAGTTTTCTTCTATTTAACTTTGTGACATAAGTCTGCAATATAAAAAAACTCTTTCACATTTCACCATCTTCCTGTGACCGGACCTATAGTCTTTGCCAGTGCTTGTCGTCTTTGCATGTAAGGTGATCTGGCAGCCTTTCATGCCAAGCACATAAAAGTATCCAAGGCCTCTTTTCTAGTTTAGGCGTCTGTTTTTTGGTCCTAGACAAATGTTCAGGATGTCCACTTGAACAGTCTGGCTTTATCCCTGGATGCTATCCTGAAACTGGCCAAATCTTTATTGGCCAATCTTGACAAAGTACTGGTGTGTACTGACATATTGATCTAGGCTTTGGCCCAATGCATTTTTGTACTGCAGTGGAACGAGAATCTGGTACAGCACATTTTACAAGTTCCATCCCGCTACCTGACTTTGCACACATGGACCACCTATCTCTGAGGTTTGTACCATCCTTGACTACGATGTTCTTTTTGATTGGTTAGTGATGATATCTTTTAGACTGATCGGGATACGGGCTAACTGAACCATTCTGGGAGTTTGAGTCAATTCTCTGAGGCCACCTGGAAAATTCTAAGCTCCTTGTTGTGGTTTTGAAAGAGCTACCAGAGAACAGGAGTAGGAACAGCTGCTACCATGGTTTTAGCCCCACATGCTGGGTTTGGCCATGGATCTTGTTTTCTGGTATTGGTTAAGTGGAAGGGAAATTTGAGGCTGTTCAAAATGATTTTGTTTCCTTTGTGTGCTCAATTTTGTTCTTTGGTTTACAAGAATGTGTTGCACTTGCACAACTGTGTGATTTTCTGCAGCTGCCTTGTCTTCTGCTTGTGCTGCAGTCCTTTGGTTGCCATCTTGTTTGCGTCAAATGTATTATGATGCATTGTTTATTACACGCTGAAGTATAGAATTGGAAGTAAGTCTAACTTTCCTGGGTCAGATATCACTCCTTTTCATGCATTTCTCAGGCTCCTTTGCCTCTCCCTACCCTATCCTTACTAAGTTTATCCAGGTGCAATACCCTGCCATTGCCGTCTCATGCAGGCCCCCTGTCAATCCCAGGCTGTGCGTAAAGTTCACAAATAAATCTGCTGGGGTTCATTTATGCTATTGAAAGAACCTGGAAACACGCCAACATTTTATCTCTTGAATGAAATCATGTGTTTTGTGACATAACCTTACATCCTTAACTAGTGTGTACACTGCGGGGTTTGTGATCAAATAAAGATCAAATTTCGGATTGAAATGGAAGGATTGGAGATTAGATTTCAGTAGTTCTTACCGGGTCTTCTAAAATCCACCCCAGCAAGCCCAGTCGGACATTAGACGACTCAAAAGATGACAATGAGCCTGGTCGAATTCCTGCCAAACCCACACATTGCGAAAGAATGGCACACAAAGGCTTCTGTAAGCAAACACTGGCCTTGGCCTTGGCAATGTTTTTGCCAAATGAAGCCAGAATTATTCACTCTCCATTTAAATGTCTTTGAATAGAGTTACATAATTTGTTCACCTAGGTAAGGTTACATTATTTATTTATTTATTTATTTTATATGGCGCACGAATCATCCCCCAGGGGATCTCTCGGCGCCCGGGAAAACAGGCCACCTCAAGCGGCACTCCACTAGTTAGAGAATAGCCAGGTTTTTAAAGTCAGGACAGGACATTATTACCAAGTGGCAGGAGAAAAACCCAGATGTTGGAGAGACCTAAATAATGGAATACATTTAAAACTTCCAGGTGGCTGTAGTAATTCGCATATCAGATGAAGCAACACTTAGAACAAACATCAGATGATAAACATACAGTGGCTTTACACCTCCCTCCCTCTACAGTTTTGGATGAAGCTCAGCACCATCTACATTGGGCAGGTGAGACAAAATTCCACTGCTAAAGGTGACGGTTGTAAGTTTTGACTGCTGCTCTGTAACATGGATAATCTCTGGAAAGCTTGCCTTTGGCATGAATTATTTTGATAGCAACTAGGATTTCACTTTAGCAGAAGTGATAAAGTTAGCCCTGTATAGCAAAAAGTAGGAAACTCCCTGCACACAAAAGGCATTAGATGATGCTTTGAGGCCTAGTGAAAAGCACATTGTCTTCCAGAGAGAGTACAAGAAGCATGTTACAGACTAGTAATGGTTCACCTTTTAAGGTCTCGCCTACAGACAGCTTTAGCCGTCTAATGGCGGACCTACTGATTGCATCATGTTACATATATTAACAGTGGGGCTATGGGTCAGTTCTTTACTCAGGGTTGGCCAACTTTACTGTCTGTCTCACTTTTCTGCTCCTGGCTTTCTTTTCTATTATTGTGTATGTTCCACTCAAGAGAATTTTTGGCCTTACATTGTGGGACCAAGGATGAGTTGTATCCTTCCTCTGCATACGTGAGAGGACTCTTTCTGTATTTTGTATTTAGCACTCCACAGTAGCTCATTTGTTTCCTTGCTCTCTACACAGGAGCATTTTAGTCTCAGTTGGCTTGGAGTATCCTTCTGTCTCCATTGGAATGAACGAGGAACGATTTAACATATGAAAGCTACACTATGACATCACACATTTAATTCCTTCCCATCCATTCCACTTTTCCCTATATGTCATCTCCTCTTTGCTCCCTGATGCCCTTTCCTTTTCCCTCATTATGTTATCAGCAGCCGGTGAAAGCTTTGTGTTATTTTATTGCAAGCCCCTTTAAACTTCCCAGACCAGCAATGCGGGAGAAATGTAAATGGATTTTTAGCCATAAAACATACAGGTTTTCTCTGGTTGTAGGTACAGAATGTTTGTGTGTTCACTAGCTGTATGACTGTGGCAAGATGCTAGTTAAACAAAAGAAGGATGCTGCTCCTCCAAAAAAGGCAAGAGAAAGACATGAGTAGCTGTTGGTCAGGACAGAAGAGGGGCTGATCAACTGTATCGGGGGATTCATGTGATCAGAAGTGACTGCCCTCACACACCCAGATGGGTGTCATGCTTCATCATTGGGCCGCTCCTCATTGGCCTGCTGCTGCTGCAATGCCCAACGGGTACTTATTTTGAGCTGTCAAGGTTCATTGGCTCCTATGACAGCTATCTTTTGTTTTTACTCCTGCATGTGGACCACTGTATTAAAGCAGTTTTTGGTACCCCTTAGACAATTTTAAATCACCTAGCACACCGCCCTACAATCACTACATTCTCACTTGCACTCATCATAATACCTACAAAATCAGAATATCTCTGATAAAGATCCCCCTCGAGGAACCCGTTGGGCACTGCAGTGCCAGCCCAATGAAAGCAACTCAGTGATGAAGCATGACACCCATGTGTGTTAGGGCAATCACTACTGATTTAAGGAGCGTTGGTACTGGACCTACTAATCAGCTCTTAATCTCTCTCTTGGTTTACTGTGCCAGTGTGCTAAACAGCGATCAAATACTCCCTCTTCTCAAAATATATTTTTCATGAATATTTCAGGCATCTAAAAGAGAGCACTTTTTACCTGCATGCCATTTTAAATTAAATAATTTCTTCTAAAACGTGTTTACGTTTTTAACTTCTTTCTCATTACTTGTGGAAAGCAAGCATTTGTGTAAACTATTACATATGTGAAGCCCTGTATTGTAGAAGCATGTATGCTGATTTCGTAATACATTCCGTGGCCCTCATTACTAGTGACCGACTGGGGATGCGATACCTATGGGATCAGAATGTAAAGGTGGCTTTTAGAATGGTGTATGACATGTAGATTTTAGTGCTTTCCACACCAAGATCAGCATGCACCAGTATTAACTGAGCTTTACCTTCTGGAGCAAGGAGGGCCAAGAGGGTTTCGGTGACATTTAGTGCAGTTACAAGGGCAATTAACTTGTCTAGGATTGCAAATGTCTCGACTCACTTTCTGCTTTTGCACATGGAGACTCCATACTTACATAACATATTTATAATAATTATGTTATCTTTGCCTCATAGAAATAATTAATGATTTTGACTACCAAATCTAAAGGTATCTTAACAAGTGGGCCCACCCAATAACAATGTTATGGGTGGGTGGGTTTAATATAGGGGGTGAGTGTTTGATTTGCTCAAACGCTCCGTCCATCATCCCCTTTTGTATCGGTTTTAATATAGCTACTTGGAATTTTCTGCCTTGATCGCAGGGTGTCTTAGATGCTGAAGGGCAAGGGCAAACTTACTTTAGATGCAACTCTTCTGGTCAGACCCTAAATGATCTACTGACAAAACACGGATAGATATTTGCTTAAGAGACTGTCCCTCTAATAGTGCACTTCTACCAAATTTTACGGGCTGAGACGAGGGAAGAATAATCAGTTTATTGCTCATTTCCTAGGAACGTACTCAATAGGTATCACATTTCAAGATTATGGCCCACTGTGCAAGTGACCATAACCCCCTTTCAATATCAATGGCGTTGAGTGAGAGCCTGAATCAAAGGAAAGTTAAAGGGGCAGAAATAGACTACATCAGGAACAAAGGTTCATTGATAAAATTGTGCAAAATAGACCCAACTCGTCTACTTCTGGACCTGTTTCGTTCGAATCCGAGAGCCTCTGGGGGTGTGTTTACATTACAGGCCAGAATCTGAAGAGATTTTAAACTCCTTTGCATTCGTACGCAACTCCTTAACAGATTTGAAGACATACACCAGGACTCCACTAGGACCAAAAACGCAATTGTGGTTTGATGGGGCATGTTCATTTGCGCACCCTAAAAAAGAAGTTACCTGTGAGCAACGAAGTACTGGCTTGCAGGAGAATGTATAAGGAGGTACTGGATCATACAAAGAATGAGATCAGGGAAAAAGCTTGGAATGATTTAATGACTACAAGCAAAATAGATGTGAAGCTTTCGGAAGATTGTCAATTTGCCTTCTTCTAAAGAACTGCAGACACTTAGGGGCCATTTACGTTCTCGCTAGGAAGGCCTCCAGACGGGTTCCGGAACAAGCAAATCCGATTTGGAGCCTACATTTCCGAAGACCAAGTACGATGCGAAGATCTTGTCTGCGTCAACCGAATAGTTTCCGAACCAGATCCTGTCTGTCCGGCTCGTTCGGAGCTGCATCGTGCCACGCAATGGAGCCGGAACCCGAACAAGTGAGTATGTTGCACGATTTGGACAGCTGTATCGACACGGTGTCAGCGAGACAAAACAGCTGTTGGAATCAGACTTTGGGGGCCGTAGCAGGCCCCCCTTCACCCGGAGCCCTCAAAATCAGTCGCGAGGGGGTGCGCATGGGTCCCCCCGCTCCAAGCATGCACAATGTTGCAGGCAACATGGGGTGCCTGCCACAGGGTGTATGCTTTTCCCCACCCACCCCCTTTTTGCTATGGGAGCCTGTGAATGCGTCGGTACACAGGCTCCCATGGAGTTCAATGGGAGTCCGAGCATACCAAGTCCGTCAGCACACGGCTGCATCGTACTCGTTCGGTCAGACTCGCACAGCGCAATTCGCTAGGAAAGCCCTCCGGATCAGAGTCGAATGGAGGGATTTCCTAGCGAGATTGTAATCGGCCCCTGAATGTAGGAAGGAAGCCTAATCCCAGCTGATAAGTTGATGGGCCATTTTAGCAAGGTCTACTCTGTATCACATGAAGATGAGCTTAAGGATGACGTGGATGTTACATCTTCCCAAACAAGGGCTTGAGTTTAAACTCTCCCATTGCAATTTCTGAAGTTGCTCTTCCTGACACCATTCATATTCACACTGTACATTAACCGACTTGAGAAATTCATGGTGAGCAATGGGAAAGATATATTCCCAAATGGGCAATCGCTCAATTGCTGTCGTAGTTTATGTGAACGATGCAGTCCTGTTGGCCAGCACGGCCAATGGCCTACAGGGCCTTCTGGATGTTTTTACTGGTTTTATGAGGGACCTGGATTTACCCACTAATCTAAGTCATTCACAATGATATGTGGACCAAAGAAATTAAGAAAATGTGCCCATTATGTGGAAAAAACTAGTGTTGGGCGGGTGCTTACCTTCACTTATTTGGACGTCCTATTCTATTCTTTGCTTGAATGGGGTCATTTACACACCATAAGGTATCAGCAGTTCCCTAGATCAATTGGGGGCCTTTTAACATATTCTTCCAAAGTGGGGAACAAGCCTATAAAATGGATGCTGAACATTTTTAATAGGATGTTTGTGGTCTCGTATGGAGCAGAGATCTGGGGGCACTCGAGTTGAGGTCCTGCAGACAGTGGACGATAATGTTCTGAGAAGGTTGCTCTTTGTGCCTCACAGGTGCTCTACCTTTGTCTGTCATAGTGAGCTTGGAGGCCCTTATTTTAGGGGTTAAAATTTAAATCCAACCGCTTTTATTGTGGCTCTCCATATAGGCTGAGCAGGAAACAACTTTTCGAGGGCTGTACTAAGGCAATGTCTCCTGGTTGGGTTATATAAAAAACACTTTTGATACCTTGGGAGTTCCACACCACTTTCTAGGCCTGGAATCTATGGGGCCTAAAACAAAAGGAAGATTAAACACAGTGGCAGCTCATCCATTGGAGCTGAGGAGCGTTGCCCCACATACGTGCCCCACCAAGCCCCAGAGATTACCATTTTATTTTCTACTGTCCCATCCTGAACCGAGCATCTGGATGGCAGGGCCTGCTAAGTGAGCAGGGAGGCATGCTGGGCAAAGGCAGGGCCGACTTTAGGGCAGTGCAACCAGTGCAGAAGCACTAGGTGCTGACCGGTGGAGGGGACGCTGACCTCAGGTGGGGGTGCTGTGTTTAGCAATAACTTATGATTAGAGAGATGAGGGGCAGTTTTGCCCGGTGGTAGTGAGAGAATCTGAGGAGGTGGTCCAGAGGTGTGGGGGCGCCAAAAGTGGTTGTCGCACAGGGCACCATCAGCGCTTAAGCTGGCCCTGGGCAGAGGGCTGCCTTTGAACTTGTTTAAGGTATCTTTGGCCAGCTGTCTTGAGAAGGCCAGCCACACATGCGCACCTTAAACCTCTCAGCTCAGCTGTCTTAAGACATCTAGGTTGAGAGCAAGTGCAGGTACCCAGTACCCTTGGGAGTGCTGAGAGATGCCACTCCACTAATCAGGGCACTGCTTACATGCTCGTGAGCAGGCCTGGATTGGTCGAGGGAGTTTGCTGGGGCCTGCACTGCAGCCCCAGCAAACGAAGTCAGAGCGAGGAGGATGTCTTTAGGATTTGGTAATTGCTTTTATTTTTTAATTTATTTTTTATTTTGTTTCTCTCCCCCTTAGTAGATGCCAGCCACCACTGGTTAAACAGCTGCATTTCAATCATTGTGACAATGTTAGAATGGCGGCCGAACTGTGAAAAACCTCTGTGCTCGCCCACATTAATTTACTGACATCCAACGGGCCACAACCCTATCTCCTAATTTAAAAAAAAATCCTCGGCATAGGTGGTTTTATTTGACACGTCTCAGATTGAAAACCATACAGAATCTTGTTTTGTTTCCTGATAGTTCCTATCCTTTTAGGAACGGTGCACTATGTCCCTGGGATAACACTCCAGAGCAAAGCTCGTTGCACTTTATTTCATTTTGCACATTATATTCTGCTGCTAGGATACGTTAACTATTTCCGATTTTAAGATCGTTTAACATTATACAATGCAGGTCAAAATTGAAGGCACTACAGCAGCTTTCAACAGAGAAGTGTTGTTTAGCTGAAATTCGTTTTTATTCAAAGCACTGGCGATGAGGACGTTTTATGGCAAAATGTATTTTAATTGAAATATATTGTGATGAGGTTTCTAGTGGAAAATATTTATGAATTTTAAACTGATTTGCAAACAATCTGTCAAATGACATTTGAGTCTGCTACCTCCTCCTACCAGCTCTTCTGTCATTAAAATGTAATCCCCATATGGCTAGGAATTGCACTCTCTACGATCAGAGCTAGCTACCGGCAGCATGAAACATCATCCAGGCTGCTGCATTGCTGTTTGTGGCTCGAGTTGTCATCGTAAGTGAGGCTGTGAGTAAGGATCGCCGTTGCGGGTCCGAGCTGCAAAGTGCTAAAGGATTTATGGAACCTAAGGAAGCTGACAGGTGAAAGGGATGGTGGTCGTTGTTCGCCAAGAGGAATCTGCCTAAGACAGTCAACGAAGGAGAAGACAGCGTCGCCAAGCACTAGAGCTGCAACGTCACTGGCCCGCCTAGCAGGACGTCCAACGAGCGGGGAGAGAGAGAGAGCGAGGCAGCGCACCCCTCTCCCTCCCCCGGTAAGGCTTGTGCTGCGGTCGGGAGCCGCAAGCGTAAGTGGCCTGGGGAGGCTTGCAGGAGGAGTACAGGAGGGCTCCGATCTCTCTCCCGCTGCACCATGTTAGACGCACTGAGTCCCCGAGCGGCCCGTACCTGCCCAGCAGTACCGGGGCCGCTCTTTTAAGTTTACGACTGTTGTCTTGTCTCTGTTGTTGGGGCCTAGTGGTGCCCGAGCTGATCCCGCAGATTGGATTATAGCCTTATTCATGCATTACGAACTGCATTATTCTTGCATTACGAACTGCATTATGTTTGCACTAAGAACCGCATTATTCTTGCATTACGAACTGCATTATTCTTGCATTACGAACTGCATTATTCTTGCATTACAAACCGCATTATTCCTTCATTACAAACCGCATTATTCCTGCACTACAAATTGCATTATTCCTGCGTTATGAACTGCATTAGTACTTGCATTAAGGATTATCTTATTTCTACATTGCGAACTGCAAAGCATTGCATTAGGACTGCATTAGATCATCGTGAACTGCTCATTAATACCGCAAAAACCTACAAGTGATTGTTGGCCTAATAACCGGCCCAGTGAAATATTACGAATACGCATATGCTGGATATTTTTATCGTTTGGTTTCATCGTATTTCTTCTTGATAATGATGCCGCTATTTTCCTAAATCAGGGTGGTGTTTATTTGTGGTGTTATCACTGTGTTAGTGGGAGTGTGGTTGCAAATACTTTACACATTGCCATGGAGATAAGCCTGGCTGCTCGTGCCAAGCTACCGGAGAGTGAGCAGGGGCTATCTAAGAGTGTGTCCCTCCTTTCCCTGACTAGAAGCACGGGTCCCTATTTGGACTAAGGTACCTACCTCACCCAACTAGAGACACCCAGGTCTAACACTTATCACCCTCGAAGTCAGCTCCCTTATCACAGGTGAAAATCAGCTGGGTATCATCAGCATATGAAATTATTTTTTCCCTGCGTGCTTTCGCCAGTGGTGCAGATTGAAAAGAGTAGGGCTCAATACAGATCCCTGCGGGACCCTCACTTTTAAACCAGGAATGGAGGATGCTAAGGGAGGAGTTCAAGCTTCCTGACTTCTGTCCTCAAGAAAGGAGATCAACCATTCTAACGCAGAGCTGCCTACTCCAAGTACCTTCATTCTGTCCTGGAGCCTGTCATGAGGGACTCTGTCACAGGCCGATAGGTCCAATAAAATTAGAATGGCTCTACCCGCCTGATCAAGCCTCTCTTTGATATATTCAGTGAACTCCAGCAGTGCAGTTTCTGTACTTTAGTTAGCCCTGAGACCTGACTGACTAATGTGCAAAAGTTGAATTTTTTCCACATAGTCTAAAATTATTATATTCACATATTTCTCCAAAACCTTAGAGAAAGATGGTAGAAGAGATATGGCCCTGTAATTAGCTAGCACATTCGGATCAGCTAAAGGTTTCTTTAGTATCGGAAGAATTTTAGCGTGTTTCCAGATGGAAAGCATACAGCCGGCTGACAAAGTGGAATTAAGAACCTTATTTACCACTGGGTTTATAGCCGTGGCCTCAGAGGCCAACAATTTTGTTGGACCAGGGTCAGCAGGAGAGCCTGACTTAAGACCCTTGATGATATCCAGGGATACTTCAGGCTGCAGCAAAGGTATCTGTAATAGAGCGGGGATTTCTCCAATGGGCAGCTCCCTAGCAGGGACTAGCAAGTGCCAGTGGTCAACAGGAGGCCACTTTGAGAAAGAGTTCTGAATAGTCACGATTTTCTCATGGAAGAAAGTTGCCAAATGGTTAGTCCATTGTGCAGAATGCGGGAGATCCCTGATGACAGCCATTAGAGTATCGAAAGCTTTCACAATTTTAAAAATCCCCTTTCCCTTATTGTTGGAAGTCTCAGTTTTATCCTCCAGATATCTCTTCTTAACATCATTGACTTTAGTATAGTAGGATTTCAATGCTGCCTTATACTCCAATTTGTCCTCCAAATTATAGCTTTTGCGCCAATTCCTTACCAAGCATTTACATACACCTTTGCTAGGTCTCAAAAGATCATTGAACCAGGGGGCTGAGGGCCTAGCCTTCTTGGTAGTGCGTATCTTGAGATTGGCTAATTCATGGGCGATCTGCCTCAACCAAGCTTCAAGTTGAAGCGCGTCCTCATCTGGGTTCCCTGATAAAAGAGGGACAGAGGATTTGGGGGCGTCTCCCAGAGCTAACGGTAAAACTCTGTGAAAGTCTCTGTGCTTATTTTCCACCCTATTAGGGACATCCTGGCTGTCTTTCCTAGAGCCAGGCACCCTAAAACTAATTAGCCAATGGTCCTACCGGACCAGGGGTAGAGGCGGATCAACCTCCAGCTCTACATTAAAAAAAATCTGGTCTAGGGTGTGGCCCAATCTGTGTGTAGGAAGGGATACAAAGGGAACTAGCTTGAACGCTGAGAGAGCCTCTGTTAAGGAGATGACCTCCGACTCCATAGGTTTAGCCATATGAAGATTTAGATCACCTTAAACAAAAAGTGACTGTATCTGAGGGCCTGGGGTGCAATGAAAACGTTAAGTGATCTCAGGAAGGTGCCCGCAGGTCCAGGAGGCCTTTATATTAGGGCACCAGCTAGGGATTGATGAGACGATAAAGAGCAGCAGAAACCAAAACATTCCGCATCCTCAAAGTCTTCTAGGTAATGGAGGTACAATCAAATTCTTGTTTAAAAATAATGACCACATCCCTCCTTTCCCAACAGGATGGTATTTCCTAAGAACCTTGTACGCAGGTGGAATAGCTGAGGCAATAGTGGGGTTAGAAAATGTAGTCAACCAAGTTTCTGTTAGAAACAGTATGTCGGGGAAAGAGTCTAGCAGAAGATCATAGACCTACAAGGGTGTGCAAGTAAAAGTCAGAAAGAGACCAGCAGTGCCTCTGGTTTTATACATAAGGACTAGAGTGTGCAATGACGTAAAATGGTGCAGCCCTGTGTCCCCAAGGAGTAGAAAAGTCAGTACTACTCAGGAATCCCGAAAAAGACTGTTCTCCCCTCTTCCCAAGAAATTCAATACACAATATTCCCCAACACCAAGGTCACGCACAGTAAAACTTAAAAAATATCAAGATTTCAGATTAAAAAGCTTAAAACACATATGGTGCAAGGACTGCAAGTAAAAGTCAAAAAGAGACAACTGCGTCTGTGCAGCGCCTCTTCTTTTATACATACGGACTACATTGTGCACTGACGTAAAATGGCGCCCGCCCAGTGTCCCCACCGAGTAGAAAAGTCAGGACTACTCTGGAATCCCGAAGAAGACTGTCCCCTCCTCCCAACAAATTCAATACACAATATTCCCCAGCAGCAATGTCACGCACAGTAAAACTTAAAAAATATAAAAATTTCAGATTAAAAAGCTTAAAACACATATAGAGCAAGGGTGTGCAATTAGAAGTCAGAAAGAGGCCAACTGCGTCCACACAGCGCCTCTGCTTTTATACATAAGGATTAGAGCACGCACTGACGTAAAATGGCGCCGCTCTGTGTCCCCCATCGAGTAGAGAAGTCAGGGCTACTCTTGAATCCCGAAGAAGACACAGTCTTCTATCATAACGTGTTCCCTACCTGATATTAAAGTTGTTCTTTATACTCCCTATCTCATTAAACCATGCAACACGCTCTGATACCCACAAGCGTCATGTTTGTGCTATATAAACCTTTATAAATAAATAAAACCACTCTGCGAGAGAAGGCAGTGGGGAGCATATGGTGGCACCTTAAACAGATGAGGGCATAGATTTGGTACTGAATCGGAGAGGAGAGTTTCAGCAGAGAACATAAATGTCAACATAGGGTGAAAAGAGAAAGTAGGTTGTCATATAATAACAAAGGGAGGGTGTTGGGGAAAAGGGGCAAAAGGGAAGTTACTGATTCAGACAGATGGATGTCAGGTTAGTGGAAGAGAATCTAAAATGCCTCTCAGCTCCAGAATTGAAGGATCTGCCTTGTCCTGTTAACAGTAGTCAGAGGTGTAGAGTGGCTTGATAAAGACCAACTATTGTTTAGCCGCAGAAAACACTTTTACACATAACCATACATACACTATTCCTATTTTAATGAAAATCAAACCTTACTTCCAAAATATGTGTCACTTCCCAAACAGGCCACGCAGCTGCACTCCAAAAGATGACTAAGGCTCCATTGTTAATAATCCAACAATAAGTTTAATTTGCTGACTAAACAAGCTATTTGATGCTATTTCGTGGCAATTATAGGAGATTTAATAGGAGCTACTACATGTTTTACGCTTGGTGCCTTGTTTAATTATTGCTACTTATGGTTTATGCTTTTGCATTATTAGCACCGAGCCGGGGAATGCAAGTGTAACTTGTTATGAGTGGAACTAAAAGACGCAAGGCCAAAAATAGGCCATATACAGCAAATAGCCTCCTCTAAAGCTGGGAAATCCTCCTATTCCTTGGTGACTCACGAGCATGTGTCGCTAGATAAATGCCACAGGATATCCGGTACTTCTTGTACGGTTTTCACATTATGAAACATCTGACGTAGGAATGAATGCCTGTCAATCAGGCCTATTGCAACCAGGTCCCCAGTTCAATGACAATTTGACCAGGAAACTCGCGAAGTTGGTCGTTGTTCTCAAGCACATCCTGTCGTTTTCACGTTGGGAACGAAAAAGGAAACCAAATCAAAGAGTTTGAGGGTAGGGCAGTAAGCTCATTTTAGGAGAAAACACAAAAAGCAGACGCAAAACCATCACGGTTACAGAAAAACAGGAACTACTTACAATGAATGCACTTGTTAAAAAAAAAGTATGTGTAATACAATATTTCCACGTCTTTACAAAATGTGTTCGTCACGAGAAAAT
Organism: Lissotriton helveticus; assembly: GCF_964261635.1. Lineage (NCBI taxonomy): Eukaryota > Metazoa > Chordata > Amphibia > Caudata > Salamandridae > Lissotriton > Lissotriton helveticus. The sequence continues at coordinate 653,159,830 of NC_136063.1, read as the reverse complement.
GTTGCTTTGCAGTTTAGTATCTTAAATGGCCACAGCTATAACAATGACTTATAAAAGTCTTTTTTTCTGTTTACCCACCAATATCAGATATTCAAGCCTTAAAAAAGGGAAGGCTTGTTTGAGATGACAAAATCCGCATGCTGCATTTAGGAAAATGTGGTATTTGTAATCAGGGCCGGCCTTAACACTGGTTGCGCCCTGTTCGACAATGTTTGTTGGTGCCCCCCCACCCCAATGACCACCTCTGCCACGGATACCCTCACTAGCCCCCTTTAACAGTGCCCCATAAGTCTCCATAACACTTGTCTCTCAGATTCATTTAGTTTTATAGCACCACTCATACCAGTGTAAGGTGTCAGAGCACTTTACACCACACACACACATTGCACAGAGACAATCATATATGTGTATATCATTGTATAGGAAATCAGACAGGTCTACAAGGTGTAGTGTAGGAGAGACATGTGATCAATACTGGTAGACAACATAGTTTAAGAATCCCTATTCTGGAAAAGCACACATTCAGAATTTAAAACATAACAATATCATTGTTAGGGGTTCTCTTTATTAATAAGAATTGTTTTCTACTCAAATGAACCCTTTTGGCAAGGGTAGGCTGATGAAAGACAAGGCAAAAAACAAATAGCTCTAACATACCTTGCAGTTCACACACAGCTCTTTGATGACAGTTAATAGTTCAATGTTCTATATTTGGATTTTGACTTATAAACGAAAAGTAACAAAAGGAGCTCTCTTACAGAAGCAGTAACCCACTGACCTATTTACATTATATGCACTTTGTTATCTGCATGGTACAAGCATGTTAACCCTCTGCACTACATTAGGATGAGTCAAAACTTCCGCTAGACAAACTTCTGGTCTCTTTCCAGGAAGACCATTAATCACCAGAGTCATCTTGACATTTTAGTTGATGCCTGAAAATTGCCAGAAGCCAGGAACACAGCAGGTGCTCCTAAAATGATAATATACTTCCAAAAATGACGCCCCCACCCCAAGCCAGCGCCCGGTGCGGTGGCACCAATCGCACCCCCGCAGCTCCGCCCCCCCCCTCCCCCGAGCTGACCCTGTTTGTAATCATGGATTTGGGAAGAGGAAATCTGGGATTAAGTGCTCCCAGGTAACCTTGAAAGGGGGCTAGGAATGGGTGAGTTCTCAATTAGAGAAGTGGAACACAAAGCAACATCAGATACCACATTATTGGAGCTGTATGACATGAAGGGCACTGGCAAAAAGGAAAATATTACGTTATTATGTGGACAACACCAAGAGAAATTTCGATAAAAACTGGAGGGCCAGATTTCTCAAAGCATTGCATTGCCTTTCTGTCATGCAAGGTGACACAAGCACAACTCAATCCTTAGGTCAGATTTACCAAGCCACCTTGCGTGGCCCTGGGTGGTTTTGTAAATCTGGAGTACACAAGGCAGTGCAAGTCGCTGCTTGCGATACTCTGCACCGAGGACACGTTACATGGGTGTGCCCGTGCATCCACCGATAGATTTCAGCACATTCCTAGATTTACCAAGACACGTAAACCTAGGAATCAGTCAACCTTGTACGCTTTCCCGATAGAGACACAACAAGGATAAATATCTTTATTTCTCCTTGTTTTCCCTCTTTTTAAGTGTGCTGCAGAAGGAACACACCTCTAAGGGTTGTCTTTCTGCAGGAAGTTGTCCCATCCTGCACAAAACCGATCCTTCCTGCAAAGCAGAAACCCCTTGCACCATGACGCAAGGGGGCCTGAAGTGCATCAGCGCAGATAGAGAGCAGGAATGCGCCATTAGTTAGTAAATATGGCGCAGTCCTGCCTTCTCCATTTGATGCAGTGTAGCAAGTTGTCTTGCTGTGTTGAGCTGCATCAAGTAACAATTTCCTCATCCTGACGTCACTATAATTGGGCATTGGCATGCCGACATTACGACAAACCAAGAGGAGCTACAACAGTCAATTAACTGGGATAGATAAAATGCAATATACACGGCACAGGCGCATACACACTGTGCACCGAAAAGAATTCAAACAAAATGATGCCTTCCAGCACTGGCACTAAATGATCTGTCCTGCAAGTGAGTGTCTCCCGCTTTGACTTAAGCACGTGATCAAAGAGTCACTGAAGAGAGCAGCAGCTGTGAGTCACATCCTATAACTAACCAGGGAGTCAAGGCCAAGGTAACGCCCCAGGGCGCTTCATCACTGATCCATGAACCAGAAGTGCGCCTAGTATAGAGGCTAGAATAACATCCAGAAGATGGGCTTGCAGAGCGGTAGGAATTGAAAGGTCACACAGGGGCCAATTGTGGTTCAAGTCTCAGCAGCACCTGCACAAACATCCCAGTAGATGCTGGAATATGCTATTTTCAACATTCAATTGCATGCCCATCTCCATGCTGACCAATAGGGAACAAGGTAACATGCATGTAAAAATGTTGTACCTCAATCCTGAACTACAGGACATTGAAGGACAGCAATATATATAGCTATAGGGCAAAGCAGAACAGTAAGGGCCTGATGTACAAAACATTTTGACAGTCACAAACACTGCAGTTCTCTAAATCAAGAGATCTACAACCATTAAAAATATTTTTGTATTTAGAAACACATTTATCAGTTCAGAAAACTGTTTCCGGATGAGTAAATGTTTGGAAAATGGATTACGAATCACCCTTTGGAAGGGGTGTGATGTGGGCATACCTTCCAAATGGTGATTCATACCCTGATGCATTGATGGTCTGATGGTCTGATCACAAATCATAGATAAGTTACTACCTCCCAAGTTGGGGTGGCAACTGATTCAGAAAGAGCAGGTGGCCCTTCTTTGGCCCCCTCCCCTTTGTGAATGTTAAAAAAAGATTCAGAGAGTAGACAGTGGTTCACACCACTGCCACTCTCTGCGAAACATATATATATATATTTATATCACCTACTGGCGGTCGCCAGTAGGTAGATATAGTTAGGATCTAGTTCCCATAGGAAAAGCGTTTTTTGATTTGCCAATCACTTTGGCGCCGGATGACGAATCTACGCTAAATTTTCCAAACTAATGGGGCGCTCCGGTCAGCTCCTGTCTTGAAAGTTTCAGGGTGATTTGTCTACTAGGGGCCAAGAAAAAAGGGGGGTTCCAAAACGTGTTTTCTACATGTTAATTTCCATAGGAAATTTTGGAAGATGCTACAGCCTGTATGGCTGAACAGAATTACACCAAATTTGGCAAAAAGGTAGCTCTTGGTTCAGAAAGCTACTTCTTTTTTTTAATTGAGTAAATCCGTTCAGTAGTTTCTAAGAACTTAAAAAATAAAAAGAATATTGATATCTGGTGGATCTGCGAACCCTCCCGATCATGAGCTTGTCTCTGATTGGCTGCCAACACTTCAAACCAAGAAGTGTTGGCAGCCATCTTGTAACTCGGTAGAACCGAGTCACAAGAAAAAAGGTGAAAAAACAAGATAAAGGGGCAGGGTAGAAGCGCCCTGCCCCCAGCCGGATTAGCGTACTGAGTGGGAATCCAGCCCAAACATTTTTTAAGCGAAGTACCGTGTCCCACGCATTGTTTTAATAAGCCCCAGATGGGCAGGTCCGGGGGGCAATGTGATTAATGTTTGCGGGGCCCGCATGGGCCCCCGCAACCCCGGGGACTGCCACCTCCCCGGGTCGTCTTTTAATAATATGTGGGGGACATGCGACCCCCCCGCAACCCTAGGGACTGCCACCATCCCAGGGCTTTACAATAAAATGCGCCGTTCATCTGTCTAGAAATGTGCATAGCACACTATGCTGCCTTAAATATAAATGCATATTTTCAGTCTTGCAACTTGTAATCTGCTTTCATGTCTTTTCCTCATAAGGCAGAGCCCAGCCTAAAACGTGATTCTCATGCGCGCTATATAAACTGTTTTACCTTGTTCCTTTGTTATTTCAGAAGCTGAACCAAAATACCTTCAATAGCTTGTCCCTATTTTTGTTTTTACTCTCTAGGGACTCCTGATCTAGAATGGGGGCCGTGGAGCGAGAACGGATTTCAGTCAAAACAAGGAATAGTGTCTGGACCTCAGCATTGGGAGTGACCAAAGTCGGGACCTCAGCGACGGGGACAAGATGAGTGGAAATGGATGTGGTTAAGTGGGCAATATGGGCAGGGACAGGCTTCAAATAGGATCCAATCCGTGTGTCTCTGAACACGTGGGGTGCTGAATGATTAGAAGAGCTGGTGTCTGCATGCCTGCGCAAGGAGTGGTGATGAAGCAAAACCGCCATCCGTACGTGCTGCATTCTGGAAACGGGAAATTATGCAGGTGCAATGTAAGAGATATTCCAAATCAAAAGAAAAGAAACTCTAAAGGGACCTCACCTCAAAACCACCACCAAAACTGCTTCTTAATAATACTGAAAAGAGGGGGAATAAATACTATAAATGAGTCACAAAGAACTCTACTAAAGCACTCTGAATTAGAAGTCACAAATGTGTTAATGCTGTGGACCTACTTGGAGATGTTGAAAAAGGCTGCCGCATACAGTTGGTCCGGGACCAATTAAATACAACACTGACTTGCTTGACTCGTCGGTTTAAATGGAGAGGAGCCGGCATGTTGCCGGAGGCCCCGCTCCCTCCCTGCACCACTCTGCAAACGTGCCTCCTGGCGTGTTCTGGGTTGGGGAATTCAGTCCCCTTGAATCCTAGGGGTCCTTAGGGGCCAACTTGCCCACCAGGTACCTCCAGTAAGCCCTACATAGTGGGATTGCTGAGAGGTGGTCTGAGGCCACGCCCCTTTTTACACCACTCTGCAAATGTGTCTCTTGGCGCACTGCTGGTGGGGTGATGAGGTCCTCCTGTGTCTTAAAGTGGACTTCATGTCCTGAGCAGCAGTGGCGTGTTTGCAGAGTGGTGTAAAAAGGGGCTTTGGCCTCGGACCATTCTCAGTAATCCAGCTGTGTGGGGCTTACTAGAGATAACAGGAGGGCTAGTTGGCCCCAAGGGACCCTCAAGAGGCAAGGGGACTTCATCCCCCAACCAAGGGGGGGTGAGAAAAAAGGGGGGTCCTAAAATGTGTTTTCTCCATGTTTTCTCCATGTTAATTTCCATAGGAAACTTTAGACTCTGCTACAGCCTGAACGGCTAAACAGAATTACACCAAATTTGACAGAGAGATAGCTATTGGTCCAGAAAGCACGCTTTTTTAAAATGGTGTATTTCCGCTCTGTAGTGTTTGAGATTTTTAAAGATTTATAGATATCGATATTTGAGAATTGTGAGTATTGATTGGTTGAGCCCTCCCAAGTACGAGCGTGCCTCTGATTGGCTGCCAACACTTCAAACCAGGAAGTGTTGGCAGCCATCTTGTGCTTCAGACCGAGCGAGAAGGAAAAAGGTAAAAAAAGATTAAAAACAAGAAAAGGGGGCAGGGTAAAAACATCCTGACCCTCAGGCCTGTTTAGGGGGTCCCACAGGGAACCCCAGGCACTAAAAAAGCATTTTTTTTTAAAAAGATTCGGCCGGGTCGCGCTGGGTGTGCGAACCCTGTTGAAAATGAAAAAGCCCCCGGGTGGGCCAGGTCCCGGGGCAATCCTTATTTATGTAGCAGGGGCCCGCTGGGGCCCCTGCAGCCCCAGTGACTGCTACCATTCTGGGGCTTAATTGTTTATGTGGGGGAGCAACCGGCCCCCCACAGCCCCGGAGACGTGTACCTCCCTGGGGCTTATATTTAAAATGTGTGGGGGCTCTGCCCCCCACGCTGCCCCAGGGACCGCCACCTCCCCGGGGCAATGCTTATTAATGTGCGGGGAGCCTTGTGGACCCCCCAAGCCCTGGGGACCGCCACCTCCCTGGGGCTTAAAATAAAAAAAATAAGTGTGGGGGGGCTCCTGACCCCCCCACACAACCCCGGGGACCACCACCTCCCCGGGGCTTTGAACAATAAGGAAGGGGGGCCACCCCCCCCTCCAGGAGCCCTTGATGGCCCTGGGGACTACACCCCCCAGGGCTGGCTCCTGCAATGTCCCGGGGTGCCCAACAGGAGATTTCTTTTGCACAAGCAATGCCGGCTCCCTCAGGAGGTGGGGAGCCAGTGGGACCCTGGGGGAATTGGGACTCCCCCCACGATCACCAACCGAGAGGCCAGGCCCTGGGGGATGGGGTCCCCGGGGCTAGAAGTGGCCCGGGAGGGGGGCCATTCTGCCCCCCTCCCTTTTTTTAAACAAAAAAACCCAAAGGCCAGGCTCCTGGAATGGGGTCCTATGGGCCAAAATCAGCCTGGGGAGGGGGAACCGCCCGGCTCCCCTCCTCTTAATGATAATAAAATAAATAATAGCCAAGCCTGGGGGGATGGGGTCCCCGGGGCCAATAGTGGCCCAGGGAACGGAGGCCACGCTTCCCCCCCCCTTCCCTATAATACATTTTTTTTAAAGGAGAAGGCCGGCCCTGGAGAATGGGGTGCCCGGGGCCATAATTCCGTTCAGTAGTTTTGAGATATTTAAAGATTTACAGATATCGATATTTCAGAATTGTGAGATCTGATTGGCTGAGCCCTCCCGAGCATGAGCATGCCTCTGATTTACATCCAACACTTCAAACCAGGAAGTGTTGGCAGCCTTCTTGTGCTTCAGACCGAGGGGGAAGGAAAAAGGTAAAAAAAAACGATTAAAAACAAGAAAAGGGGAGCAGGGTAAAAACACCCTGACCCCCCCCCCCAGGCCTGCTCAGGGGGTCCCGCAGGGACTCCCAGGCCCCAAAATAGCCTTTCATTTTTTTTTTTATTTGGCCGGGTCGCGCGCGGTGCGCAAACCCCGTCGAAAATTTTAAAAAACGAAGCGCGGACTCCCTCCCTTCATTTTTTAAAGCCCCGGGTGGGCCAGGTCCCAGGGGCAATGCTTATTTATGTAGCAGGGGCCTGCGGGGGCCTGCGGGGGCCCCTGCAGAACCGGGGACCACCACCTCCCTCGGTCCTTAATTGTTTATGTGTGGGGCATGTGGCCCCTGCTGCCCTGGGGACCACCACCTCCTCGGGGCAATACTTATTAATGTGTGGGGGGCCTCGTGGGCCCCCCAATCCCCGGGCACAGCCACCTCCCGGGGGCTTAAAATATAAACAAATTAAGTGTGGGGGCTCCTGCCCCCCCCACACTGCCCTGGGGACCACCACCTACCGGGGGCACTCTTTATTTAAATGCGGGGGTCCCCCCCAAGCCCTGGGGACCACCACCTCCCAGAGGGTTTGAACAGTAAGGGAGGGGGGGCTGCGTGGCGCCCCTCCAGGATCCCTTGATGGCCCTATGGACCTCCACCCCGCAGGGCCAGCTCCTGCAATATCCCGGGGTGCCCACCCCCAGGACATTGCTGTTTGCTAAGACATGGGGGGAGCACACCTCTCGCCATGTCATAGCAAACACTGCTTTGGTTTTTGGACGCAAAAGCAGGAAACCTGCTCTTGCGTCCAAAAACCAAAGCATATTGCTTTTGCACAAGGGGAGCTGCATGTTAGCAGCTCCCCTTGTGCAAAAGCAATGCCGGCTCCCGGAGGCGGGGAGCCGGCGGGACCATGAGGGCATTGGGGCTTACCCAGGGTCCCCAACGGAGAGGCCAGGCCCTGTGGGATGGGGTCCCCGGGGCCAGAAGTGGCCCGGGAGGGGGGCCACACGGTCCCCCTCCCTTTTGTTTTTAAAACAAAACCGAATGGCCGGGCCCCGGGGGATTGGGTCCTGGGGGCCTGGGGAGGGGGGCCCCTTGGCCCCGCTCCTCTAAATGATAAAATAAATAATGGCCAAGCCCTGGGGGATGGGGTCCCCTGGCCCGATAGTGGCCCAGGGAACGGGTGCCACACGGCCCCCCCTTTCCTATAATAAAACATTTTTAAAAGGAGAAAGCCGGCCCCGGGGAATGTGGTCCCTGGGCCTAAATTGGCTTCAGGAGGGGAGCCACCTGCCCCTTCCTGTTTAAAAAAAATACATTATTAAATAAAAAGGGGTCAGGACCTGGGGGATGGGGTCCCCAACACCCCAAAAATGATAAAAAAAGAAGGGGGGTCACACAGCCCCTCTTCTAAACAAATAATACTATTTTTTAAAAACCGGCATCTCGCCGGAGGTCCAGCCCCTCCCTTCACCACTCTGCAAACGCAACCCCTGGTGCATTGCATGTTGGGGAATTAATTCCCCTTGAATAGGGAGGGTCCCTGGGGGCCAACTAGCTCACCAGGTACCTCCAGTAAGCGCCACTGAGCTGGATTGCAGAGAGGTGGTCCAAGGCTGTGCCCCTTTTTACACCATTCTGCAAACGGGCTTCTTGGTGCACTGCTGGTGGGGTGATGAGGTCCTCTTGTGTCCTGAGGACCCCAGGACAAAAGTGGACTTCGTCCTCCGATCCTGTGAGCAATCTGTAACCACTTTTTGCAAAAGGTATAGTAGTATATATGGCTCTAGATTCCCAAAATTTTAAAGCCAATAGTATCCAAGAATTTGACTACTCCATTCTTTTGCAGGAATAACACCTTCAGAAAAGTAGCACAGGTCAGAAACCATTGCACACACAGCTGAATATAATCTCTATCCTTACCACATTCACAGTTCTGCACGTCGCAGTATATACAACTCCTAACTATGCTGGAAAGAAAATGCACCTGGAGCAATTCTGCATGTAACCCCGAGTGTCGGCTGAAAATCTAGCGCACATGGCAGACACAGTCAATGCTTATAACACATGCAACTGCAAAAAATTAGTCAAAGAACACCTGCAGCACCAACCAAAAAAGGGCAACATCTCAGAAGAACAGGAGATCAAAACGCATGAGGGTCATGGACAGCTGACAAACCCAGCCAGAGAAATCCAGTCACCTCTTGGACCTCTGGATCGAAGCCCTAACAGTGACTTAATCTTCCAGCACCTGCTCGAGACATCCACAAATCTACTCCCCAAACAGAGCTCCCTAGTGCCTCAACATGTTACACAATGTATCCATTACCAACCGTATATGGGTTAGGACAATCAAAGTAATATTCTAAGAATACCTCTGTTAACACTAGACCCACAAGCAGCAATAGACAAGTGACTGCAACTACGAAGGACAAAATAACTGGACAGCTGGCAAGATCTTTCATTAGAGGCAAATTGCTCATCGCTGCCCTAGAAACAAGATCTCATGTGAAGCTTCTGTACCATTCAGACCAAAAGTAGGGAGCACAATAGAAAGATTAGTGGAAAACCACCAGCAAGCAGTTCAGTGCCAAGCAGCGCACAGCCAAATACCAGACACCCTTCAAATGAGGCAGTGATTAGGACTGAGACACGAGTGCCACTGGATCCTTGTCATAGATGCTCAGGACATGACCGAATGGAACGAAGTTGTGAATCTTGCACTTAGCAAGGAATCTCTGAGTCAACAAAACGAGGTAGGATACAAACTGCCATAGAGCCAGGAAGTTCTAATGATGGAAATTTGTTAAGGGTGATGGAAAGACATTGAATGTGTGAGAAGGATGCCATGCATGAGGAGGACACTTGCAATGAGACCAATGGGGATGATAGACAATTCTAAGTCAGGGATGGGATGAGAATGGGTAGGACACATATATGGATACAGTGCATAAGGTAGATGTTTGCTTAGCACAATAGAACATGGATAATGAAACATAGTGTCAGAAGAAAGGCACATGGCAAGCGAAAATGTGAAGGGATAAACAAAGAGGGGCATACAAAGACTGGTTGTCTTCAGTTTTTTTTTGGGGGGGGGGGCAGTTTCATATAGCGCAAACTCGATCCAAAGGTATCAGGGCACTAACATGAGCACCAGTTGCATTGCACATGAACACATTCTTTTTCTTAGGCATGGGGAGCTTAAGTAATTTGCCCAGAATCGCAGAGCTCCAATGTCGATTGCGCTAGCCTCTATAAGCAATGTGTCTTATATGATCAGTATGAAATGACAAGGAACCAAGGAATAGATGTAGGTGGCTAAATAGCGGTCTGTAACACTGAAATTCGGAAAATTTCAGCGTTACCGACCAGTATTTAGCCATGTGCGATGTAGGTATTATCGAACGGCATCGGTAATAAGGAATCGGTAAAAATAAGGGAAACCAGTTAGCGATTCCTTATTTACCGATTGGCAGACAAAAATACTGAATCGGTAAATAAGGAATCGGTAAAAAACCACAAACGCGATGTACCAAAAATCGGTAATACCGAATTTGCTAAAAATCAGTATTTAAGAATCGGTAATTAGCACTGACTCAAAGCAGGTGGTAATCAGGTGCACTGCATATAAACAGCCCCAAAATGCAACAGTGTGAACAGAATGGCGGCCCTCTGCGTGATAGCAAGGCGTCTACGTTTGCGAGCAGCAGGACTGAGGATCTGGAGACAGGAGGAGCGTGTGTACAGACTGCGTGTCACACTGTTCAAACTGACTGAGGCTGAAATTCATGAGAGGTACAGGCTACACCCAAATACCATCCTGGACCTGATACGGGACCTGCACCCACTCCTGGAGCACCAGACACCAAGGGCGCACGCAATACCCACTCATGTACAGGTACTCTGTTACCTTCACCTCCTGGCATCTGGCATTTACCAAGGGGTAATAGCTGTGGCAGGTGGAGTCTCACAGAGTTGCCTGTCGTGTTTTTTTCAATAAATTCCTGGATGCCATGTTGCAAAAGATGACACACTACATAAAATTCCCCAGCACACAGTCAGATCTGCTGAAGATCAAGTTGGACTTTTATCAGAAGGCCCAGTTCCCACACGTCATTGGTTGCATTGATGGGAAACATATACCAATCTCCCCCGCTGCTGCGACTGAGTATATCTACCGCAATCGCAAGTCCACACATTCCATCAATGTCCAGGTCATATGTGATGCATCTTACATCATCACCGACATAGTTGCAAAATTCCCAGGGAGCACTCATGATTCATATATATTCAGGAACAGTGGGATCTATACCCATCTCCTTGCAGGTGAATTTGGAGAAGGCTACCTGCTAGGTAAGTACATGTGACACCCCCTGAAGTATACACCTGTTGCTCTGATTGTAGACTGTTAATTACTTACTTACTTCTCACAAACAGGTGACAGTGCCTATGCGGTGCGCTCTTGCATCCTGACTCCGTACCTGCACCCATCCACCCCAAGTGAAAGGCGATACAATGTTGCACATAGATCGATACGCAATGTGGTTGAGCGAACATTTGGACTCCTCAAAAGCCGGTTCCGCTGCCTGCACAGAAGTGGAGGTGCACGGCAGTACCAGCCCCTGGTGTGTTGGAAAATCATAGCTGTATGTGCCATGCTGCATAACCTTGCAACTAAGAAGGGTACACCTGTGGAAATGTGTTATTCTGAAGAGGAGGATGAGGATGAGGAAGGTACACAGCCACAGCACAGTGCAGCAGGCGGTGCAGCTGCAGCAGATGGGAGACAGAGATGGTCAGAGATCACACAAAGTTATTTCTGAGTAAGTAATGAGACAAAGTCAGGTAATGCATTTGTGTTAGGGTGTTTAATATACCTTACAACAGGCAATTGTCCAGCACACCGTAACACCAGCTATGTGTCCAAAGGGTTACGTCACCCACAACAGAAGGGGATTAGAGGACCGTGCCTATCTCCTGCGCCCCCGCACACCTGTGCTGCATTCTGCATGCACACTGTCCTCAGCAGCGCTGTGTCCTGCAGCAGAACCATGCCTCACACTGCGCCTCCTGCTCTCTGGCAAGGGGGGGTTTCAGTGCTGCAACTGCTTGCCTCCTCACTCTTGTCCACATCCCCTGTACCAGTGACAGCAATCTGGTTAGTCTGCATCACCTCTACGGCACTGGTGACTGTAACCAGGCCCTGAGTAACCTCACGGCTGCACTTTGCCATTTCAAGTTGCATGGCCACAGATCGCCTACTCAGCACATGGGTTGCATTGCACAGCCTGTTCACGGACTTGGTGAAGCCTGCAAGTACCTGCCTATCTCTCCACCTTGCAGCACGCTCCCAATCCATTCTGCCACATAACTGCCTCACTGCCTCCGATACCTCCTTCATTCCCTCTGCCACAGTGTTGTTGAGGCAGTAGATGGCCTCCTTCATGTCGTCCACCTTCCTGTTGTTAGCCACCATCTGTCTTTGAATGGCCCTCATTGTCTTCCCCTGCAGGCGCTGGACTTTGAGCATTTGCCCCTCCAGTCCAGAGAAGACACTGGATCCTCCAGCATCAGGACTCTGTGACTTCTGTCGCCATCTTCGGGCATCTGTGATGCTTTCCACCACGGGTGACTGTGCCCCAGATGGCTTCGCCCGGTGTGGTCTGTTGGGCTTCCTGCTTGTTCTCCTCTGTGGCATCTATCTCCCGGATTGGAGACACTGTGTACCTTTTTGACCGTGGTGGTGGTGGGGATGTTGGTGTAATGTCTGGAGGTGACATGACTTCCTCCTCACTTCTGTTTTCCTGCCCTGGAGGCATAGCCAGTCTCCCCCTCTGCAGCCTGTTTAGCTGTTCCGCCTGTGGATGCAGAATGTACTATTACTCACTTTTCTGGCAGCAACTGTGTGCAAATAAATTTCACAACTGATATTCTAGCTGTCTGTCCTCCGCTATCTCATCTATTGATGTGTGTGACTTGCCTATGCTTTTTGGGGACTGACTGATTTGCTACCAATTGATAGGGACTTCATTTCCCATGATGCATTGCTGATTTCACATAAAACATGGACTGGAGTGGGATTGTTGCAGGGGGATTGGGGTTAGGGAGATGAGACAGCACGCTGTGCATGCATCTTACCTTGTCTCTTGGATGCTGTTGCAGAGCTGTCCACTTACGCTCTCTGGCTGGAGGGTGGACTCTACCAGTTGGTCTAGGGCAGGAGGAGCAGGCACTGTGGAGCTTCCCCCACCTGTCTTCCCCGCTTGTTTTTGCCGCTCAGCCGTCCTCTCATTCGCACGTGCCCTCAGGTCATACCATCGCTTTTTTAAGTCCTCAGTTGTGCGATGTGTGATGTCAATCGCGTTTATCTTCTCCTAGATTACCATCCAAATGCTCCTTTTCTGGGACTCAGGGACGTTCAGTGATCTCTTGCCAAAGAGCTGGTCATGTTCTTTGACAACTTCCTCTATGAGGACCTCCAACTCCCTCTCACTAAACTTGTGCTTCCTTTTCCTACCGGCAGCATCCTTCCCTTTCTCAGGTGTGGCCATGGTGCAGTTCCTCAGTCTTAGCTGGGGGTTGGCTGTGCAGCTCCTCTGCTGTTGCTCCTGCTCCCTGTCTCTCCAATGGCTACAGATTCATTGCACCTGCATGGGTGTGGCAACTTCCTGGTTGGGAGGTCATGTGGATGCTCAGGATTGGCTGATTCGACAATTACAGAATTTTTGAATTACCGAATCGATATTACAGAATCTGTAATACCGATTCGGTAATGGGGTTTCGGTAATTTTTTTACCGATTTGTATGAAATCGCTATTTTTTGGTGATTGTTACCGAATCGGTATTTTTTACTGATTTTTTTTCCTACATCGGAAATACCAATTCCTTAATATTGATTCGGTAAAAATCGCTATTAAGGAATCGGTATTTGGGAATTACCTACATCTAGCCTCAAATGTAGTAGTAGTGAGCAGCGTTCCGTGAGTCTCAGTTTTGAAGGAACTTTGCATGACATACAGCACAGACAGAAAATAAGTGGGTGATGGTCAATGTTTTAGTAGTGGAACATCAACATTTAGTGGTGCTACAGCAAATGTCTGATATTATGTGTCAGAAACATACTGCCCTAAAGCAGCAGGAGGCAGAGGTGCATATGGGATGTCTGTAGGGCTATATCCCCACAATGGTGAGGCACACGTACTGACTAATCTCTTGGTCAGTCTGACCTGTTGACCCCCACCCCACTGGGCTCCAAGAGTGAGCCTACTTAGTGATATTTCTGTACACAGTGTGCAGGTGTACAGTTTGTTCAAATGTCCGCCACATCCCTCTGACTTCCTGCTATCCTTATGCAGGATGCAGTCATCGTGGATAGACCAGGTAACGCAGCTGTGGAGGCTAGGGTCCATGGGAGAAAGTGAGGCTATAGTCATCATCTCATGGCATAACCCCATAAGTGGCTTTGTTGACATGCAGGCAGGTAAACACTTCTGAATCATCTAGCATGCTGGGAGCCCTCTCAAACCTCAAGCAGTATTATAGGTCAGCAAGCATCTCATGGGCAGTTCTCTCCTCCTCTACTCAGTTACGCTGCCAACATTATGCTGTAGTGGTAGTTCCCTGATCGCCTATGCCGAAATTCCAAGGTGCTGCATACCTCCCTCGTTTGCAGCAAGTCAAAGGAATGCTCACAACATATCACTTAGTAAGCTATTAGTTTAGGTAATGGTGCAGAAGAATATTTGGGATCACTTAGAAATTAATTCACAGCAGATACATTGGTAGGTAATAAAAGCCTCATGACCCTTATATGCTTTAAAGTAAGGACTCAATAAAATAGCATACGGTTATTTTTCTCACCATATGTTGCAAGGCATGCTATCACTACTAAAACTACAAGAACACAAAAGAAGACAAATACTGATAGAGTAAACATCCATAAAAGAGTGCACAAGCAACATCACTACCATCAACAATTACAGATCAGGCACTCATGCACTATTAGCCTGGGCCCATGGCCAAACGGGCCATTTGATTGAGAAAGCTATGAATGGCCCACTCAATTCATTCCTCCTGACCAACTCTCTGCTAGACTCCACACAGTTTGGTTTCCGAGCGGAACATAGTACCGAGTTGGCGCTGATCAAGTCCACGGAGGAGATCAGAGGGGCCATGGACCAGGGTGGTGCTGTTATTCTCATTATGCTGGACCTTTTGGCTGCATTTGATACGCTCTATCATGAAGTTCTGATGGACCGTTTATCTGCGGTCGGGGTCCATGGAAAGGCTTGGGACCTCCTGAAATCCTTTCTGACCAGCAGGACACAAACGGTGGATCTTGGCAGTGATAGATCTAGGCCCTTCTACCTCCCCTGTGGCATGCCACATGGGTCTTCGCTAAGTCCGACACTGTTTAATGTGTATGTGGCACCCCTGGCAGCTCTGATCAGATCATTTGGGTTCCAGCTGACCTCTTATGCGGACGACACACAAATTGTGTTGTCCGTTCAGAAGGGGTCAGCGGCCGAGATCGGATCAAGATGCCACGACTATGCAGGCGATTGCAGCCTGGATGACATCTAATTGCCTCATACTTAATGCAGGCAAAACTGAGGTGATTGTTTTCGGGACCATCTCTAACCTCTGGACTCCGGATTGGTGGCCAACTGCAATGGGTACAACCCCAGTCCCTGTGGCTCGGGCAAAGAACTTGGGAGTGATTTTTGATCCGAAACTCTCTTTTAGTGATCATTTCAGTAGGGGCGTTTCTTCTTACTTTCTCATTCTTAGAACCCTGAGGAAAATTAAGTTCCTCCTTCCGGAAGACAGCCTGAAGATAGGGGTCCTGCTTCGCAGCTCATATCACGCTGCCATCAGAGCTGCCTGTCACCCCCGGAGGGGTTTACGCCGAGGGACTTGTTGCGTTCTTGCCGAGGGGACGACCTAGCACGCCGCACGGGACTCCATTGCCCAGGAGCCCGTGCGTGACAACACCTGTGCAGAGGCCCGCCCACCCGCCTTCCGGCACCTGCCTTAACTGCTCGCGGAACCCACTGGCGCGGGTCCCGCTTCGCAGCTCACATCACGCTGCCATCAGAGCTGCCTGTCACCCCCGGAGGGGTTTAACGCCGAGGGGCTTGTTGCTTTCTTGCCGAGGGGACGATCAAGCACACCGCACGGGACTCCATTGCCCAGGAGCCCGTGCGTGACAACACCTGTGCAGAGGCCCGCCCACCCACCTACCGGCACCTGCTTTAACTGCGCGCGGAACCCGCTGGCGCGGGTCCCGCTTCGCAGCTCACATCACGCTGCCATCAGAGCTGCCTATCACCCCCGGAGGGGTTTAACGCCGAGGGACTTGTTGCTTTCTTGCCGAGGGGACGACCAAGCACGCCGCACGGGACTCCATTGCCCAGGAGCCCGTGCGTGACAACACCTGTGCAGAGGCCCGCCCACCCACCTACCGGCACCTGCCTTAACTGCTCGCATCACGCTGCCATCAGAGCTCCCTGTCACCCCCGGAGGGGTTTAACGCTGAGGGACTTGTTGCTTTTTTGCCGAGGGGACGACCAAGCACGCCGCACGGGACTCCATTGCCCAGGAGCCCGTGCGTGACAACACCTGTGCAGAGGCCCGCCCACCCGCCTACCGGCACCTGCCTTAACTGCTGCTTCGCAGCTCACATCACGCTGCCATTAGAGCTGCCTGTCACCCCGGAGGGGTTTAACGCCGAGGGACTTGTTGCTTTCTTGCCGAGGGGACGACCAAGCACGCCGCATGGGATTCCATTGCCCAGGAGCCCGTGCGTGACAACACCTGTGCCAGAGGCCCGCCCACCCGCTTACCGGCACTATTTATACATCTAATACTTCCCGCGGGACGTGCCGGGCGAAGCCCGGGCAAAGGGCGGGCCGTCTGTGGCCGTCCGTGGTCGACCGAGGACGGGCCGGGCCACCCCTCTGTTATCTCCAAACCGCTGCCACATTGTGTGTTCTTTTTTTTGTAAAATATGTTTTTATTGAAAATTGTTGTAGAAAGGGAAAGAGAAGGGGGAAAGAAAAACATAGAGAAAATCATACAGGCGACAATTCCGCTAAAAAACAGAATAAAGAACCCTCTTGGGGGAGCTGCAAGATGCACTTGAGATCATGAGCGAGGGGTAGCTGGATGATGTGTCAAGCATGATAACCAAGTCCATATGCAAGTCCAGTGCATGCTTGAGAGGCCCCAGGCCCAGATCCAACCCAGCTCAGGGCAGGTAGAAGAAGGGTGCAGTAAATAGAACAGAAGCACCGAATCCCCAAGAGGCTGGATAGCGTCGCACCAGTCAACAAATCAACAAACCCCTTACCCAACTTTTACCCACCCACCCCCACCCCCCCAGTGGTGACAACACAGACATTCTCTCTCCATGCCGAGGGTCATAGGCATATAATCCTCCTAAACTTGGAACAGATGGAGCGCACGCATCGTAGGAAGGCATACCGCAGACGGCAGACCACTTGACAAGAAACGGACCAGTGGACCCCAACGGAACAGAAAATTCTTAAAGTCGCCAAAGAAGATGTCCGCCATTCTCTACATACTCAGTAAGCTCCAGAGTCGCGCATGCCACAATGAGATAGCCGGGGCCTGAGGTTTCTTCCATGCTGCTGCCAGTGTGAGCTTAGCCGCCCCCAAACAAAGCCACAGAATGCGTTTATCCGCCTTAGTCTGGTGCTCCAGTGGGGGATCCCGAAGACCCAACAGCACGCAAGCGATAGAGTCCGAAATCGGATATCCCAAGATATCCTTGATGTGGGAGAGGATTTCAGCCCAGAAGGGGCGGATTATCGGACAGTCCCACCAGATGTGGTGGAAGTCCCCCAACAGGCCGCACCCCCTCCAGCATCTATCCGAGGAGGCTGGGAATATTCGGTGAAGTTTGGACGGGTAAAGGTACCAGTCATGCATGGTCTTCAAGTGGGCTTCCCTGAGGTGCACAGAATGATTGTGCGTCACGATGTCGCTCCAGAGGTTCTTCCATTCAGCATCGGAGATGTCCCGACCCAAATGGACGTCCCATTGTTCCATATAGCGGGGGCGCGGGGAGACCGCAGTGGACAATAACAGCCCATATAAGAAGGAGATCGTCCCCCGCATCGTGGAGGTGCGAAGAATAAAGGATTCGAAAGGGGAGAGTGGTCGGGTAGCGGCGTCTGCAGTCCCCGCCGATGTAGCCCAGTGGAGAAGCTGGGCGTGGCGGAATCGCCCAGTGATCGGAACCCCATAATCCCGCATGCAGTTGTGAAACGTAAGCGGAGTAGCCCCGTGGAACAAATGCGTAAGTGCCCTACAGCCTCCTTCCCTCCAGAGCCGAAAAGGTCCCTCCTGCAGAGCCGGTGGGAAGGCCGGGTTGAAGTGGATGGGGGTGAAGGGAGACGGAAACGTGGTCCATCGGTCATCGCCAGTGACTGTGTCCCACACCTTCAGAACAGTGCTAGTGGGGGTGCTAATGTAGGCATTTCTCGGCCGGCCTGATCTGGGCTTCCAAATCGACCTCCCAGCCACGCTCCTATCCATATGCAGCCAGTGTTTCTCGGAAAGCTGCTGGGACCATTCCACTACCACCCGTAGTTGCGCAGCTTTATAGTAGAGGAGCATGTCAGGGAATCCCACCCCACCCTCCCTCCGCGGTCGTCGCAGTGTTGCAAAGGGGATACAAGCTCGGCCACCCTGCCAGACATATTTCAGCATCAGGGTCCGTAAGCGGCGAAAAAAATCCATGTCCAAAGGAATAGGGAGGGCCTGGAAAAGATAAAGAAATTTAGGCAAGAGGACCATCTTGAGGGCATGGATCCTGCCGAGCCATGAAAGGAATTTCGGTTTCTACCGGTCCAGGTCATTCCGCACCGCGGCCAGCAGAGGGGTAAAGTTGGCCGCAAATAAGGACCCAATATTAGGCGTCAGGTGTACCCCCAGATACAATAGGGAGGTAGGAGCCCATGGTAAAGCCGTGAGCAAGCTCACTCGCTCCACTTCTGCCGGAGGAAGAGTTAGGTTCAGTATGTACGATTTGTCAAAGTTGACCTTGAACCCCGCAACCGCCTCAAAGCGGGAGAGCACCTCGCTAACATGCGGCAGGGAGTGCGCCGGGTCTCCCAACGATAACAGCACGTCATCAGCAAAGAGGGATATTTTGTGCTGCTCCCCTGTAAAAGGAAGACCCTTGATCTGTTCAGTCTCCCGTATCGCCAGGGCCAAGGGTTCGATACTTAAGGCAAAGAGGAGAGGGGAGAGAGGGCACCCCTGCCTCGTACCCCGGGAGTGAGGGAAGCAAGCAGATCTGTGTCCATTAATCAGCACCCTCGAGGTAGGGCAACTATAATTAGCACGGATCATCGTGAGGAACTGGCGCGAAAAACCGAAGGCGGTCAGGGTGCGAAACAGGAATCCCCAGTCGACGCGGTCAAACGCCTTCTCGGCATCCAGCCCACCAGCACCGCCGGAATGCGGAATCTGGTGGCCTTCTCTATCAGGTGCAACACCCGCCGTAGGTTGTCATGCGTTTGCCGCCCCTTAATGAACCCGGATTGATCCGGATGTATAATGGCCGGCATCAAGTCCTGTAGGCGTCGGGCAAGGATAGAGGAATACAATTTAGCATCCACATTCAGGAGGGCTATCGGGCGGTAGGACGCGCATCCGGAGGGGTCCTTTCCCTGCTTGGGGATCACCGTGATCATGGCCTCGGCCATAGTGCCAGAGGGCTGCCCAGTGGATGCCATTTCGTTGAAGAGGGAGACCAAACAGTCAGCCAATTCAGACGCAAACGATTGGTATAAGTAAGCAGTATAGCCATCCGGGCCGGGCACCTTGTTAGGTTTCAGGGCCTTAATCGCCTCCAGAACCTCCTCCCTGGAGAAGGGGGCCGTCAATTGTTTGTTTCGTTCCTTAGAGACCTGCAGAATGGGGAGACCAGATAGAAATGCGTCCTGCGCACTCTGATCCAGGGAATCACCCTTGTAAAGGGCCGCGTAAAAGCGCCCAAAGATGTCTGCCTTCTCTTCATCCCGATGCCGTATGGAGCCTCCGGAGTCCCGGATCCCCCCAATGTATTCTCTCTCCCTTTTTTCACGAAGTTGACGTGCCAAATGCCGCCCCACCTTGTTCCCCTGCGAGTACGATACGCGCCGCAGCCTCAGAAGAGTGAACTCAGCACGGTTGTTGTAGTGGGCCTTCAACTTTCCCCTGACAGCCGTCAGTGGTCGGAGAGTGGCTCGAGAAGGGTTCAGCTTGTGCGCCCGTTCTAAGTCCGCCAGCTCCGCCTCCAATTTCTCCCGCTCCTCCCTTCTCAAGCGATTAAGAGCCGCATTGAGAGCTATGCAGGAGCCACTCAGGGAGGCCTTACAGGCGTCCCATGTGTTGAAAACCGACGTATCCGAGGTCGGATTAAGATTCTGGAGATCCCTAATGGCCTTCCTGAGTTCCTTACAGGAGGTATCATCTCTAACTAGCGCCGCCGGAAAGTACCATTTCCGAAAGCCATCTCCCCTCGCCGACCACTGCAGCGTGACAACCAAAAGGCTATGATCTGAGATAGAGAGTGGAAAGATCCTAGAATCGCGGACATCGCCCATGAGCGTCTGGCTTAAAAAAATATGATCAATGCGAGAATAGGTGTGATGTACGTGGGAAAAGAATGTATAGTCTCGTGTCTGAGCATGTACAGTGCGTCAGCCATCTATCAGTCCTAGCTCTTCCACCTTGTCCTTCGCTGCAACGGAAAAGACGCCAGAGTCCGTCCTCTGGGCTCGGGAGCTGTCTAGGGTTTTATCCCACACCATATTAAAATCCCCCATGGCAAACAAATGACCCTCTACAAAACTTCCAACCTTATCTAACAAACCCTGAAGGAAGCTATTCTGTTGGGCATTGGGCACATACATCACCACAAACGTACACAAGCGGTCATAAAGCAATCCTTTGACCATCAACCATCTGCCCTCTTTATCACAACTCACTCCTAAAGGCTGGAATTGGAGGGACGACCGAAAAAGAAGAGCCACTCCCTTGTGCTTAGTAGAGGCAGAGGATCTATATATGAGGGGGAATTGCCTGTGACGGAGCCGGAGCTCATCCCTACGCGCTAGATGGGTCTCCTGGAGACCCACCACATCCAGATGATGGTCCAACAAGTATTTCTATAACTTTTGACGTTTCTGTGGGGAGTTGAGACATTCCACGTTCCACGTGCCAATGCTAAGAGGCATAAGTACAAAGCACGCCCCCCGCGCCATAAGTGCTAGAACAACACATCCCCACCTCGTCCACATCATGTACTTCCAACCATCCCTGTCCGCAACCGGTCCCCCTGTGCATACCTGGTCACATCCTTCCCCACTCGTCGCCTGTCCCCGCAGCTAGTCTCACACCTCCAACCCCTCTGGTCCCCAAGCAAGCATGGAGAGGAGTCCAACAAAGGGCCCCCCTTTGGAGCACAATAGGCAGAGAAGAGCATATACAAGAGCCATCTAATCTCTTCCCTCACACGCGCAATACTGTCAACACTCATCCAGTTGTCACCACTACCTCCCCACCCACCCCAACACCCCCCCAACAAACCCTCCCCCAGTCCCTCCTCCCGCGCCCAACCACCCTCCCCCCCCCAACCCACCAAGAACCCACAAAACAATTTGACACAGTCCTGAAGTAAACCATCCCTGAGGACAACTTCCCAGGGGGCAGGATCGGGAGTTCAACAAGGGTGCTCCCAAGGCCGAAGACCGGGGTGTCTTCTCAGAAAGTACAAGCATACCCCCGGTACCTGATTACACGTGTCCCTCCGGCACCATGGGCCAGCTGCCCGAGGATCAGGCCGCCCCGGAGCTCTGCTGAGAGGACGTCAGCGTCACAGAAGCCACGGACGCCACTGCGTTCCCTCTCTCCTGTAGGCTAGTCATGCGATCCGGTCGTCTGCTACTCGTCTCCGAGCCCACTCTGTGCCATGATGAGGATTGATGCCTCCTCCGTGGTGACGGGCCGCGGGAGCCAGGTGCAGGGGTCTCATCGTCGATGCCCAGAAGCTCCTTTGCCTCCCGGAGAGATCGAATCTGAGCCAGTCTATTTTGCCACCGAAAGACTATGCGGAAGGGATGGCCCCATGAGTAGGAGATGTTGTGCTCACGCAAGTAGGCTGTCACCGGCCGGAACTCGCGCCTTTTCTGGAGTGTCGTGGCAGCCAGGTCCTGATAGAGTTGGGGACGATGTTCACGAAATTGCAGGGAGGGAATGTCCCGCGCCTTTCTGAGGATTCTTTCCTTGAGCTGGAAGTCATGTACACATACAAGAATGTCAGGGGGAGGGCCACCATTACGTCTGGGCAGCCCAACCCTGTGGACCCTATCCATCCTGATCTCGTGCAAGTCCTCCTCGCCCAGTATTTGTAAAAAGAGCGCCTGCACATACCCTCGGAGGTCTCCAGCTTTGCCATCCCACGGCACCGCCCTTATGCGGATGTTGTTCCTTCGGGAACGATTCTCCAGGTCCTCCGCATGGGACTGGAGGTCTATGTTCTGTTCCATGAGACGGAGGACATCTTGCTGCAGTTGATGGACATCATTGGCCATACTAAGGTCATGATCCTCTAGCGTGGCCACACGCTCCCCTATACCGTCGACGTCTCTCCGCACCTCGCGCAAGTCCGATGCAAGTTGGGCGCGAAGTTCTGAGATATCTTCCTTTATCGAGGTGAAGAGCTCTGTCATGAAAGCTTTGGTGGCCGGAGCCTCATCATCGCTCCTCCCGGGCGAGGCACTGGGGCCAGGTGAGGCCGGCGGTTGGGAGCTCTTGGACGTACCGTCCTTACCAGGCTTGCGCTGCGAGGTGGTCATCACTGCTGCACCCCTCCGACCGTGGGGGAACGCGGGAAAGCACCGTGCAGGAGAGCGGAACCCCGTGGGCCCCTGCAGCTGAGCACAAGTGGAGGCGCCGCTCCTATGGCCCCGGTGGTCCAAGAATCAGGCGCTGTAGGTCGGCACCACTCGTTGGCCCGAGTCCAGATGAGTCGCCCAATGTAGAAGGCGCGTGATGTCTCACAAGGCTCTGTCCCAGGCTCAGCCAGTAGCGCAGTCCAAGTGCCACAGAGACCGTGGTCCACTCGGGGCACCCCACTCACTCCCCCCTCCGGCCCCCCAGCTCGGCAGCGATCCGGTCCCCAATCCGGGGCACCTCGGTCCTCAAGACCGTCTTCCTTCCCCGCTGGTGGGGGCCAGAGCTCGGTCCCCGAAGGCGATGGTCAGTAGTCCACTCCCGACCCCAGCATAATTGCTGCTGCGTGCCCCTCCAGGCTCTGCGCCAACCGGCAGCCTCTAATCTGCAGGGGGGGGCCGCGACTCCAGGTGCGCCACCTCCTCGCCCCACACAGGGATCAGGCCAGGCCAGGCGAGCCGCAACTCCCCCGGCGACGCAGGGGGGCCCGGTCCCCGACCGATCGTGGCTCCGCCCGATGCGCAGGTCCAGGTAGCACCAGCCCAGGCAGTTCGTGAGCGCCCCCACCTCAGGATGCGATACTTCCACACCTCCCGGGCTCACAGGGTAGGCCCCCGCTGAAGTCCGCTGCTTCGCCCCAGCGAGCGCCACCAGCGCGGTTTCCGGCGGGCGGGTCCTCTCACCACAGCTAGGCCGCAGTCCCCGAGCTCGCGTTACTCACAAGCCGGGTCCTGAGGTGCCGCTGCTTCGTCCCCCAGGCTCCGCCTCCTCGCCAGCAACGGCTCTCTCTGCCGCTCCGGCCGCCGCCGATGCGACTCTCCTCCGTCTGGCGGCCCATTCAGGTCTTCTTCGGGGCCGCCGCAGCCCGCAGCAGGCACAATGCAGCCGAGGCG
This sequence comes from Lissotriton helveticus, assembly GCF_964261635.1. Lineage (NCBI taxonomy): Eukaryota > Metazoa > Chordata > Amphibia > Caudata > Salamandridae > Lissotriton > Lissotriton helveticus. The sequence continues at coordinate 653,136,325 of NC_136063.1, read as the reverse complement.
CACCACGGAGGCCCAGTAGCGCCGGTCGGTCTTCCCGCTAGGCCGCCTTGGGTCGACGGCGGAGTCAAGCCAAACTTCCCCTCTTCGATGCCAATCGCTGGATCCGACCCCCAGTGGTTCCGGGGTCGCTCAGGAAGCCGTGAAAGAGGCCGGGGTAAGTGCTAAACAAGGCTATGAAAGGCCCGGCGCCGGAGGGACAGTGAAGCATGTCTTACTCCACCGCCATCTTTCATTGTGTGTTCTTAAGAGGGGTGTAAGCCATCTGAAAAGATACAGAGCTCATTTCCATTTACAGTAATCCGGGCGTGTGGAATTTCTAAGTTCATAACTTTTCAAAAAGCTTGGTTGAAGGATGGGCAAACATAAATCCATGGAAGGAGGGGGGGTGTAAACGAGGAGGCCAAACGCCCAAAGCAGAGCAGAAAGAGGAAAGTTAAGGGAGTGCCTAGACATGCCGCCATGAACTGCATTATGGACAGAATTGAGTCTATTGTCGATGATTGCCAGGAAGTGTTGTCGGAAGACTCGAGGACCTCTAAGGTGTCGGGTCTTACTACGGGGGCGGGGAGCCGAAACTCTGTTATTCAAGAAACAGAAGGACCAGCTATTAAAATCCCAGAAATGTTTCGCTCCCAAGCTAAATTACTCCCGACTGGATCTCTTCAACAAGGGCAAAAAGGTCGCTCAGGAGAGGAAAGGTCAATTGATCTTTCAAACAATGGGACTAAAGTATGTGATGATAAACTCCCGGCACAAATTGCAAGTGATAATGTCTCCATCCCATGTTCAAATAGATTCACGGTGCTTGCTGAGGTCCAGAATGAGGATAATAATATTAACTTTAGTGGTGATAATAATACTCCCCCAAGCACAGGCATAGGACCAGGCAGAGATATCGCAAGCTCCATAGACAAGCCAGGAAGTTTTAGTGATTTAGTCAAGTTAGTCTCCTTATTAAGGGACGAGATTGAGGCCATGAAAAAAACTGATCATTAATTTGACTGGAGCAACAAAACCAAATTTGGGTGATAACCGATTCCAACTGGGGGCCCCAAAAAAGAAAGCTTCATCTTATCCAATAAAACCCACTCAAGGTCCCCCTCCATTAATAGGAAAAAGCGACCCTACGAGCAGGAAAATACCTCTGAAACTCTCCGCAGAGGAAAGTGCGAAGAGTTCTTCTCACACCCCTATAATCAACAGTAACAGTACTTCACTTTATGAGGGAAAATAAGTTAGTAAACCAGCCTAGTGCTGGCGAGCGTAGAACAGAGAAGGGACCTTGCGGGGGCAGGGGATTGATAGGGCCTCCCCAAACAAGTCAGACAAGAGCGACGGTAGGGGTTCAGCAACATAGTATCCCTAACATTCAAAACAAAGAGCCACTAAAATTCAATCCAGAGTCAAACAGAGGCCAGGTATACGAAAAGGGTAATTTTCCTACAAACAAAATATATATGACCAATGTCCCCAAGCAAGATAGGAGGGCCCATTGCACCAGGGAAGGGATAGACTCCCTGACGAACAAGGCCATTTATTGGCTACGACACGTCAGAGGGTGTAGATCGGTCATAATGGACGATATAGTTAAAGCAAGAAGAATGGGTTACCCAGGGACCACTCATGATGTAATTGAACTAACTTTGTCCTCTGTGGACTTAGCTGAGAATCTATTTCAACTAGAACTTAGATCTAGTCCACCTACCCACTCGAGCATCCAGCTGAGGAAGACACCCCTTTTTCCATCTCCGTCTACCTCTGTCAGGCCTGCAAGTGAAAATAGGCTTAGGAATAACAGCTCTAGGCTTGATTCCATAGATTGACTACCCACTATTAGGACTGTTGATATTTTCATTGCACACCAGGGGTCTAGAGTCAGTGATCACCGACCAAATTGCACCTTGGGCGATGGGACCGCGAACATGGACCCTATAAGAACTTGCCCTGCAATTGACGTTGTGCCCAGTGATAGTGGTGGGTTGAAATCTGGTGACTTTATCCCTGTTGCTTCCGGGGGACTGGAATCCCCAGGAATACATGGTTCGTGAATTTATGGACTAGCTACTCTGGTGCTGCTGTGCCAAGCTAGTAGTGCCGAGGGAAGGATGGTATCCTGGAACATAGCTGGTTTGGGCTCTAGATTGCAATCACCTGAATGGGTTTCCTTTATTACTTCCTTCGACGTTTGCATCTTCCAAGAGACCTGGGCTTATGAGCCGCTGTTTCTTCAGGGTTACCTGAATTTTTTTGTGCCGGCACTTAAGGGCCCCAAGGGACGGCCGAAAGGGGGGCTAACTATCTGGGCACGACAAGCACTATTTGGTAGAGTGACAGAGCTTCAAACTGGCAACATTGATATCCAGCTGATCAGGTTAACCATGGGATCAGGGGATACCTTAGATGTATATAATTTGTATGTCAGAGGGTCAGGAGGTGGGAAATCACATATCCTGGTAGCCCTACATCATCATATTGGCTCACAGTCGTGCGAGAACAATATAATAATTGCAGGAGATCTGAACATGACTTTTGAGCCTCTTATAGAGGGTGACCCCATTCTAAGCAGCCTTCCGTAAGTTAACTAGCACCACAGACCAGATTTTTCGTTTCACTTTGCTACACTGGAAAGTGGAAAATACTAAATGCCTTTATGCTGCCTTTATCGACTTATGAGCAGCTTTTGATCTAGTCCCACGGTCCCAAATGTGGAAAGTGTTCAGTGAGTTGGGCATGCCGCTGGAAACCCTAACGCTAATTATGAGGCTGCATGAGTCAAACTTTGCGAAAATCCAGTGGGGGAGCTACGGCCAAGTTACTACTGAATTTCCAGTTGAGCGGGGAGTGCGCCAAGGGTGTGCAATGGCCCCCACACTCTTTTCGTTATATGTTAATGGAGTAGTGGAGCGTATGCTGACGGGAAGCGTAGATGCTCCCACTTTGGCCGGAGTGAAAACTCTGATTTTACTATTTGCAGATGATACGCTCATTATCTCCAACACCCCCAGTGGCCTGCAGCAAGCATTGAAGATCTTCGAGGGCTTTTGTGCTGACCGTGGACTTGAAGTTAATGTAACAAAGACTAAGCTCATGGTATTTAATCCCCACCCTAGCTTTAAAGGGAATTTTTACATGGATGGCCAAAAGGTGGAAAGGGTATTGGACTTTTTCTACCTAGGCATTCACGTAGTAAAGGGTGTAAAATGGGGGAAGCATACCGCAATGGCGGCCCTCAAACTTCGTCAAAACGCAGGTACTATAATTGTTGAGCACAAAAAATCTTTGACCAAGCCGATACAGCCAGCACTCCAAGTGTACGAGGCGAAATCCCTTAGTTCGGCACTGTATGGTGCCGAAATTTGGGGCTTTGACGACCTGGCGCCTCTTAGACTTGCTGAAAACAACTTCTTGCGAAATCTTACTGGCCTTCCTAAAAGCACACCCATGAAACCACTACGCTGCGAATTAGGAAGGAAAGCCCTGTCGGATATGGCCAGACTACGACCTATCCTATACTGGCGCCGTATCTGGGTTACTCCTGAACTTGCGCACTACGCTCAGGGTTTCTTGGATGTGATCAAGATGGATACATTTCATAAGATAGGCTGGCTAAAGGAATTGTGCCAAATCCTGGAGAACATGGGCATGAAGGGGCTGTGGGAGGCCCCAGAGTTAGCCCAGTTTCCATCGAAAGCCGCTCTCAAAGATAAATACTGGGAATTGGTAGCTTATCGGAACTGGAATGATGCTGAACCTTCTTCCATGGAAGGTTGCTATCTGGAAGCGAAACTTTTGCCCAGTTTAGAGCCCTACTGGGACGCCATCTCTAAGCCTGGGGATAGGAACCTATACTTCTAGCTTAGAGCCGGTTCGCTGCCAATTAGATCACTAACAGGTAGATGGGCTGAAGCTCATTCCAATGTCTGTCCGGCTTGCAAAAATGGAATTGAGAATGTTTCCCATCTTCTTTTTGTTTGTAGCGCCTACTCAATTCCCCGGCGTGTTTGGCTAAGAACGATGTGCAAATCGCTAGGCATATTGGATAGCAAGGTGGCTCTAACATTAATTTGCACTAGTACATTGCCGGTCATTTCTGTGGCGGTTGCTAAATTTCTGGGGTGGACATGGTCCATTAGAAAGAATCACTTGCTGTAAAAATTTCTTTAGATTGTTTTAACTCTGATTCCTGGCTGCTACCTGCACAAATGATCGGAATGCTTAGACCGCCTTACTTGGGCACCTACTGGAATCTCCTTGCGATTTTGTCCACTTCGGTTGTTCTATTGATGAATTTTATAATTATTGATGTCAAAATGCTTTTTTCTGTGTATTTCTGGTAAATATTGTTTTTTAAGCTGCATTTTAAAAATGAAATGATAAGTATGGGAGTGTTTAATTTTGTTTTAATATTTTAACATTGAACAAAAATTGTTCCTTTTTTTAATAATGTACTGTGCTTTTATGAGTTTTACCTCGAATAAAGCAAATTTGACTGACTGACATTTGGCCAGACTCCAGATCGTACAGAATGCGGCAGCCAGGTTGCTAACAGTGACACCCAGGTTTGTCTCGGTGAGGCTGGGTCTTAAAACTCTTCATTGGCTCCCGGTCAAGCGACGGGTAGAGTTTAAGGCCTTGTGCATAGTTTATAAGGCTCTTAACGGCATCGGCCCAGACTTTATGAAGCACAGGATTCAGTGGTATGTTCCTGGAAGAGCTTTGCACTCTTCAAAAGCTAAACAAGTGATCCATTCCCGCTATAATAAGTCCAGCTGGGGTGGGAGAAGTTTTCATCACTGTGCCACTAAAGCATGGATTAGCCTGCCTTTCCATCTTAGAGAGTCAATAGAGCTTCTATCTTTTCGGAAAGAATTAAAAAATGGCTGTTCACAGAAAACATTTATTTTATCCTATGGCCACAGTTTTTCCTAGGTAGGTAGCGTATAGCGCCAGGACACCTCAGGGTAACAGAGCGCTCTAAAAGTCTCATTAACATAACATTTAGGCAAGAGGGCAATTCCCGGGCAGCTGGAGCCCCAGAGGCTGGTTTTGACTCACAACCGTAACTTTCTAGTAGCCCATATTTAAGGTCCGATCTCACTTTCAAACATTTTGACTTTAAAGGAATTACCCTTCATTCCTAATATTCAGTAGACCTTGCCAGGTCTACCTAGTCAGATGCAGTGTCATCCTAGCCTACCCAGGGCGATGACGAGCTCGCCGCTCCTCCATTATGGCTTATTGTAATAGTGAACTGGGATTGGTGGAACACTTTTCCTTGCTTGCATTGGACCCATACCACCCTTGCTACACCACTGAGCCAGACCAATGCAATCTACTAGAAAGTTCAAGCCGGACTAGCATTTGAATGTGAGTTTTGATCTGACTATTTGCACCAATGGCTATATTTCTGACTGTATTGTGAAGTTTATTTGTTCCCAAACCGAGTCGTCACTCGTGCCATACAGAATTCAAAACTGTCGCCATTCACAATGTTTATTGTAGAGGGTTTCTTTTTTCTTGCCTATACTTCACAAGCTGTGAGCACTAAGGAAGCCGTGTTGGACACTTTTGATTTGTGATACATTCTTTCCCATACTGATTCAGTACTATTCGCAGCCCTTATCGTTTTCCACTGATTTCATTAAAAGGTTTGAATGTCGTCATTTTACAATGATTTATATCCTAGTGGATTGGGCGGGGGTTGGTCTTTCTCGTTCTTTGTATGTTTTTATTTTTATTAGTCGAATTCCGTATTTTGTAATCCTTGTCTGGCAACATGCCGCGGGTTCCTGAACAGCAACCCGCGTTGTTGCAAGCGTCATTTTTGATTTAAAATGGCAATTGAGTGTAACTAGGGAAAATGGATATTAATTGGCTTGACCACGATCACACTGCGAGTTCAAATGAGAAAGCTATTCTTAGTACTCTGCGTTTTATGGTTTCAAAGTCAACAACATAGTTAATAAATCACGTTTACTTCCTTCTTAAACAGTTGCAGAATTGCTTGGTTTCACATGTCCTCACTTTTTCAAATCTGAGGTATTGAGATTATTTATATTGGTATTATATTATAAGGTTCAAAAGTTTACTTCCCTTTCGAGTGCCCTTTCGTGATACGGAAGGTAGGGCTCTGCACTGGAAATGGAAAGTGTCCCAGTGCCCACTCCTGGCTACTTACAGAGATGGACCCAACCCTTTTTTGCACTTTACCTAAACGCAATGTACCATGATTTTCCACAGACAAGTAAAAGTAAAGCAGTACACATACATATACATGAGGGGCATACAATGGCTGTCTTACATACCATGATTGTGCAAATGTGACAGCTAGTGAAGTCAATGCACAGCAGAACATTGTCACTAGGGCTCAGTGAAGTGATAGTTATATTAGTAAGCCAAACAACTGTATGAAATCCTGAGGTCTATAAGAATATTCAGAAAGTGTGGAAAACAGCTACTGGCTGTTTCAGCAAAATAGACAATACTAATGTGAAACAAAACAAGTAAATAGGCCCAACGTAGCTAACTTTGGGCATATCCCTTTACAGGACGAAATGCCTCACTCAACCAAGGTGACATGCTTCATCATTTGGGATTCTCCTCCCAGAGGAAAAACCTAGTTCCTCTGGGGGCTACAACCCCCCTCTCTGAGAGGGAGGAGCTCAGGGATGTTTTGAATATAGTATTGGATGTTCTAAATCCACAAATGAAGAGCTAACAGTGTGAGTGAGGGTGCAGCGCAAACAAAATGTCATCAAAACTGTGAGGAAAGTGAGAATAAAACTGGCTCAAGGACGTAAAAAAATATTTATTGTGAGATGTTCTTCGCCAGGATTAAAAAAGCGGTGCACCAGCGGTCTAAATTCAAAACCGCTATTAAGAAAATGAAAACTAATTGGTCAACATGTTTCAGCCATATAGCCTATAGGTAGGCTAGGCTTTCATCAGCACCTAAGATGCTGCTGCAAAAACCATGTGAAAGTGACATAACACAAAAGGATACAAGGGCACGAGATTCCTTGATGTGCCTGTTCCAAGAATATTACCTACAATCAAACAAGAAAACCAACATGAATGTACTGATCATGGGTATATCAAAGAAACTTGTTGTGTTTCACATAAAGAACCAGAAAAAAACAAAGACGAACTCATCCGTAACCATTGGGTAAGTCACCACACCTCTATCTGGCAACCGCTCAGGAAAGGGGCACCACTCTAGAAAAAACGGTGGCAACCAATTGTTAGCAGTTACATGTCTAGGAATCTCAAAGGAGTGTCACAAAACTGTGAGTACCCCCACTGAGCACGTATATAAGGAGCCGTACTATCCGAGGGAGACTGTAACAGAGGGGAGTTAAAGAATGGAAGAATGAATGAAGGGCTGCTTGTGTCATAATGTTAGCAGTATGGTACAATTTAGACTAGGAAAATGTAATCTTGTTCATACTGCTAGCGTATCAGGCCCCTGAAACACTAAAGTAATCAATTGTGCTTAATAGCAAACAGCAGGATATATTGAAAAATTGCCTCAACCCATCTTTCTGCCAACCACAAAACTGGCGTTGAGATTCTTTAAACGTCAGGTGAGGCAGGGCGACAATGTATAACAAGCATTTACAATGCAATGGTTCCGCCTTTGGAAAAGTTAGAGCTATTGGCATTGTAAATGACAAAATTTGTATTTATGTGTTGGTTTTGAAAACAGATAAATAAATGGCATTGTCATTTACATTGCCATTAGCTTAATCTCTCGCAAATGTGAGACCTATTGTACCCTACGGACGAGCTCAGCAGACAGCAATTACTACCACACACACACCCAGAGCCACACACACACACCCAGAGCCAGCCACACACACACACCCAGAGCCACACACACACCCCCAGAGCCCCCCCACACACACACACACAGAGCCACACACACACACACACCCAGAGCCACACACACACCCAGAGCCACACACACACACACACACCCAAAGCCACACACACACCCAGAGCCACACACACACACACACACCCAGAGCTACACACACACACACACCCAGAGCCACACACACACACACAGAGCCACACCCACACACACACACCCAGAGCCACACACACACACACCCACCCAGAGCCACACACACCCACCCAGAGCCACACCCACCCACCCAGAGCCACACACACACTCAGGAGAGCAAGCACAGCGAGAGGGCAGGGAAGCAAGCACAGCGAGGGGGCAGGGAAGCAAGCACAGTGAGGGGGCAGGGAAGCAAGCACAGCCAGGTGGCAGGGAAGCAAGCACAGCAAGGGGGCAGGGAAGCAAGCACAGCGAGGGGGCAGGGAAGCAAGCACAGCAAGGGGGCAGGGAAGCAAGCACAGCCAGGTGGCAGGGAAGCAAGCACAGCCAGGTTGCAGGGGAGCAAGCCCAGCCAGGGGAAGGGGAACCAGGGGGCGGGGGAGCAAGCACAGCCAGGGGGTGGGGAAGCAAGCACAGCCAGGGGGCAGGGAAGCAAGCACGGGCAGGGAAGCAAGCACAGCCAGGGGGCAGGGAAGCAAGCACAGCCAGGGGGCAGGGAAGCAAGCACAGCCATGTTTCCAGTGCTTGGCTATTCTGAACAAACCATTGGTGTCCGGCCTGCCACTCAAACGAAAACAACTCCCAGAATACCTTAAATAGGTAAATGAAACCTCAGAAGTAGAAACATTATGTCCTGACTACACGAGAGAGGCTGCAATTGTAACTGCGAGGGACAAATACCACTGAACTGGGAAGAAGACGGCGTACAACTATAGTGGAGGAATAACAACCTCGTACACTACTGCATACCACTCTGCTTTGGATCCAGGAACACCACAGGCCCAGGTTTGGACGCCACTTCAGAAATGCCACAGCACAGAAAGAATAACATTACCTAATGTACTTGTGTAATGTAGTTGGTGCTCATGTAAAGCACTCCAATACCTACTTTCGCATTATTTAAAACTGCCCAAAAATAGAAGCGGGGTTGAAGTCCTGGCAACGTGTTACAAATGCAGTTCATTGAAAAACGTTTTTTCTTGTTATTGAGGCCGCAGAAACAGCCAGCCTCGAGGAGCAGCTTCAAGCATGGGGAGTAACTGTGACCGTGAGTAAGCTGTTTTCTGGGCTAGTTCTTTAGATGCTTACCGTGCCGCAAGAGCGGGGACGGGGCTTCGTGAAAGGAGAATAAAGACTCTGCAATGGACAGAGGCTGGCAATCTATAAGAGCGGCATACGTGGCATTGTGTGAGGAGTTGGGCACGAGGTGACTGACTCTGTGAAGTCCGTGAAGGGAGCAGGACTTTGTGCCCACTTGAGGATCGGAAAAGCGAACACCATAAGTGGACAGACTGGGGTTGTAATAGAAGGCTTTCGGCGCTACAAAGGGGAACCTACTCAACGGGGCATTGGGTTAAGGAGAACTGTTCTATGAAGAAAGCTGGGTTGGGGAGTAGGTGAGATGAGGTTTTCAGGCTGTGGGCTCCCTGGGGCAATTGTTTGACGTTATCGTTAGCGAGAGCGGGACGGAGAAGAGCTGCGGGGAGGAGAGCTGCGGGCAGAGGGAAGGGGGGCCACGCACGATAACAAACCGAGACCACAGGACACCCAGATGACTAAAACAAAGACAACAGACACGAAGAACAGTACACAGAGACAACAGGACACGGACAAGACCTACAAAGTAAACAACCAGAAAACAAAGACAAGCCACGGACGTACAAAATGCCGCTTACCTGCTAGCAAATCAAGGAAACTGAAATCGCGCAACACACCCCTGCAAAACACACGTCCAAAATGGCCAAAACATGCAGAGAAAAAAAAAACATCCGCCCACTGCCGCATGACGTTCTAAAAGGGGCGGAATGAGAAAAAATCTACGGAATGCCCACGAATCTGCTCGGAGAATAACGGACAGATCTCTCTTCCAATGGCTAGCCTCCATTTATGGAGCTAGCCAATGGAAGAGACAGGCGGGACAAAGCCCAGTACTGCTAAACAAAAGATTTCGCCTGCGCGAACACTGCTGCGCAGTGGACGCCAGGCGAAACCTAAAAAGTCACTACAGAGCTGAGGGCTCGAGTGACTTACCAGACAAAATACTGCAATTTCTTAAGCCCATGTGAACCCACTCGATAGAAGAGTAGCTTAGAAAGTAGACGGCTACACAGAAACAGACCACGCAGTTAGCTTAAATTGACAAAGGTGGGCTACCTGTCCGTCGGTACGCCGGCGTAGTATAGAGCCTGAAGCCGGAAGTACCGGGACGTTCGAAATGCCTCCTTTTAAGAAACTCCTTCCGTCGTAACGACCAATCCGCGCGCGAATGAATGCTCACATGTTATAATTCACCTCACAGAATGCAAAACGCATGCGTTCTAAAAGGGTGCTCCGACTAAAAGTCCACGCATGTTCAGTAATAAGGACGTTCTGCACCAGAGAATGCAAAGCACATGCGTACTGAAAACACGCTATGACACCAGACCTGCGCATGTAGAATAATGTCTATGGGCTCAATAGCGCACGCACGTCAAATTATAAAGACAGAGAAAAGCTTCCTCAAACTTAAAAAGCCAGCAAGCGGAAACTGGTCCTGACAGGGCCGGCTCTAGGCTCACGGAGGCCCTGAGCAGGGAGTGTAGGTAGGGAGCCCGAGGCCGCCAAATCCCTGCCAGGGGCCGCCACGCAAATATGTATCTAAGGATATATATTGGCGTGGCGGCCCCTGGGGTTTGGCGGGCCTGTGCAGGTGCACAGCTTGCACATGCCTTAGGCCGGCCCTGGTCCTGATAAATATATAAAAAAGGTACTCGCCCTCTGAGAATCCTAAAGCAGTTACCAAGACACACAGATCCAGATTGATTAAGCGCTAAACAATGCGCTCATGAGTAACTGCATTACACAGTCTGATGACTACTGTAGGGCTGTTTGTGCTTAGTGTAATGTCTACCATCAAGCCAGACCAATCTGGCATAGAGGTATACACTGAGACAACACTATAGACTCAGCCAAAAGGAAAGGATACATGCAAATTAAAGAATATATGTCAAAAAACCATGAAACCCACATGATTAGCATGTCCACGAAGTAACATGAAAGCTGGAGCATGATGTAAAGAAACAGTTCATTTACATATATCCAGTAATGAACTCAGAACAAGTTTCTACAGTAGTAACCAGGGAATATCATCATTCAGGCCTATGATGTCAGTCTGTAATTTATGTACCCACCATTGTTCTTGTCTGAACAGAAATGTAGTCAAATCAGTGATGTGGGGCGGAAAAAATGGTTTTTCAAGCACCGTCCATTTTAAATCATGTGGTCTGTGTTTTACTGTGAGAAAGTGATTGGTCAATTTGGTTGATGACTTGCCACAGCGGATGGTACTCTTATGTTCAAGAATGCGGGTTTTTACCCGCCGAGTGGTCATGCTCACGTACCGCAAAGGGCATGGGCAAGTAATCATGTAAATAAGATTGTCACTATTGCAATTGGTGTGGCAGTTTAGGACCCATGGTTTTGGTGATCCTATGTCTATCTCTGTTGTCGTAGATGTGTGGAAGCAGGCCGCACATGACCCACAGGGTAAATGTCCCTGTACTGGAGGTAAACCCCTCCCGTACAGATGGATCACTGTAGGCTTATCAGTAAGCCTACAGTGGGGCGCAGTTTTCTTCCCCCTTTCTTGTGATTGATCACCCTGATGACGAGAGTTGAAGAGTACAACGTTGAAGGGAAGTGGGCTAGCGCTTCTCACAGGCAGAGAAATATTTTGAGCAACCAAGTGTGGGTGGGTGGGTGGGTGGGGCCAGAGGGCTCCGGAATAGGAGGGGCCACTTCCTAGTATCTGAACTCTCTGGAAATAAGCATTGGCAAATCAATTGGGCTCAGCACTGCGAGAGCTATTGGCTTTGTCAATGTCAATGTGTTTCAGCATTGCATGGCCGGATGGTAAATATTCCCCAGGCAGATGCAGCACCCAAGTGCCCACAGATGATGGGCCATTACTCCTTTGCATAACCACAGGTATACATGAACAAGGCATCCCAAATTAAATGTACCATTTGATAGAGAGCAAAACACAATATGAAATGTGTCAATTCCCTTTAACAAGTGCTGCCATAACTACCTAGCAATATCATGATACTTATTTTGTTCACCATTCAAGAACAGAAGGTACAGGCTGCCTTAGTGCAAATGATACTTTTTACTTCCATGTTACACACCCATACCTTATGCAGGCACTCAACCCACTTATTATTATTATTATTATTATGCGTTCTTATATAGCGCTCGATTACCCGTAGGCATCTCAGCACTTGCCTTGGGAACCCGTCCTGGTTTTTCCCTGTGAGATACCCGTAGTGGGAATCCCCAAGGTGAAAGCCAGGCATCCCGCCGCGGGGGGGCCATAGTGGAGATTAAGCAAGCTAATGCCCAGAGCTGCAGAGTGTGAACCTGTGACTCGAGTAGGCACCGAAACGAGAATTATCGAGTCCGTGGATATTTGGGCTCAAGACCCTGCCGCGTCGGGAATTGAACCCTGGTCCCGGGTCTGACCTCTGGTTCAGGGTCTGCCGCCTCTAACCAGTGAGCCACACTTCTCCACTTAGCTACTGGCTAAAAGTATCACAGCCAACAATTATCGAAATGCAGAGATCATTGTATGTGTAGACTCAAATTCAGGAATCCTATATTAAATCTATTCCCTCTTCCAATTAAATGGTGTTTTGTGGGTCACTGTTGTGTTTTTACATAAACATGGTATATTCTGACCATGTCTCCCTTCTAGTCATTGAATTGGATTTTCAAAGGCCACCTAGATGTCAAGGCCATTGCAAGAATGTGGTAAGCCTGGTCATTAGGCCACTGTACTGTTATCACTGGGTCACTGGGCCGGATCCTGGCAGGGCTTACTCAGCCCTTGGACGTTCAGAGGTTGATCAAATTAATCCAACACATTCTTGCAGTAATTAAATATGTCAGCCTTAAAGTGTTATGTAATAGTATTGTATTATATTTTTACCACTGTTGTTATTATGATTCGCACAGGGCTTTGAGACTGTGCACGTGCAAAGTGCCTTACTATACAGATGCTCTCCGGCATCTAGTAGTGCATTTGGCTGCATGTAGTGCTTTACAGTGACCATCCAGTGAATTGAAACAAGCCCTTCCAACAGCCTGTTTTATAAGTAACCAGTGAGCCTGTTATGACATCTTCCTGTTTTATGTAACTGTCTCAAGGGTGGTGGGGGGAGTGAAAATTAGGGTGTGAAGGGCAGCTGAATCAAAGCGGTCACATGTTCTTGCAAGGTTCTGGATACCATGAACGGTTTTACTGAAGTACTATGCGCTGTATTGTAAACCACAAACGCTTACTATACAGATGTACGCCAGTGACTAGGAATGCAGTTGGTGGCATGTGGTGTTTTACAATGACCATCCAGTGAATTGAAACAAGCCCTTCCCGCAGCCTGTTTATTAGTAACCAGTGAGCCTGTTATGCATAGCTGTCAAGGTTCCAATTTGCTATGTGTGACATTTTCATAATTTCAGAGTAATTATGAGTGTCTTTTCAACAACTATGAGTGACACTTTCTCACAAGCAACATCAATCAATGAAGACGAGGGAAACATATAAATAAATGGGACCCAGCCCAAAGAGGATTTTTGAGGCCCCAACTGAGGCAGGAAAACATCATGGACCTGCCTAGAAATTTGTGTTGCTGGTTCTGCCGTCCAGCCATTTGCGACTTGGCCTGGGCCCCATGGCTCAACCCTAGTAATTAATGATGCTGCTTAGGGCATCACTCTATCAAGGGCCTCTGCCACATGGGGCATGGCCTTACACACTCCTCTGGTGCCGACTGTTGCCGGGCGGACTGCAAAAAAAAAAACCACAGGATGTCAGCCTGTGTGGTGGGCCAGGCCCCCACTTCCTGCCAGCAAACTCAAGAGAGCATCATGACTTGGGACCTCTGACATCATGCGAGTGACCTGGGCCAACAGGGCACATGACGGACTGATGTCAGTGAGGCCCCAACAACAACATGAACAGCTGTCAGTTATAGTCCAAAACGTTGTGCCGGTGGATTCACCAATGTCACTCTAAAGTAACAACTTTACCTCTAGCAGGCACCAACTGCAGGCTGTTGCTGTCTGATGTGATTGCATGCTGCCATTGGCATCATTGCTCTCTTACAATCACACACAGGCTCACAGTTGCTGGTACTTACTGCCTTGGGCCGGCCGCAAATGAATCTGAGTCAGTCCAGACTGTGAAGCAGGAGGGTGGTGCCTGCATTTAGCGACTCTGGTCTGCCAGGGCTGGCTCCGGGCAAGCTGTGCTCAGACAGGCTGTCGTAAATTGTCAGCAATGGGTTAGCATTTGGCTGAAGCCATCTTGTATTTAGAAGTTATCTTATCCGCTTTGTGAAAGCCATTTTGTATTTCTGGCAGCCATTTTGTTTGCCATGTGCTCTGTCCTACCTATCTGTTAACTGCTCTTGTAGTCTGCCTAGAGACAAACTATGTTTAGCATCTTCCACCTTTGCACATGCCCAGAAAATACTCACAGTTATGAATAATACACTTGTAGCACTGGTCTGCAGTTGAGTGTGAGCCTACCAGCACTGTCTTACTCACAGTGTGTCTCAAAGCCTGCGGTAGCACAGCGCACTGCCAGCTGCTGATTTGAGGCGCTTTCACTCAGTGACAGAGACACAACAGCTATGCGTGACAATGCATTTCAATGCGGTAATGCCGAGTACCACGCTGAGATGCGTTAGTCTAATGCCTGATGCTTGGTACTTTACTACACATGGGGTTGTGTCCTATGCTGTGGCCGGGTAGGACAACATATAATATTTTTCAAAAGAAAGACCCGGTCACTGTTTTTGTTCTGCAACTTTATTTTTTAGAGCAGAGTTTCACCCTAAGGTATTCAATCCTTGGGCGCTTTGCTTGTTCTATATAGGATATTGGAAAGAAAGTTTTTTAACCATATTTAGAAAAAAGTCCGAGGTTTACTCGTTGTCCTGCACAGAGGCATATATTTACAAGTGCTGAAAAACAATTATTTACAAGTGTAGAAAACAATTATTGCAATACAAAAGACAAACATTAAATACTTTTGACCATTTTTGCAAACATCTATCCATAAATCAATATTGTCACTTCTCGTGATAGTACCCTATTCACTACTTCAACCAGGCTACTATGATACAACTTTTACTACAAGTCTGGTCTGGTATCGCAGAGGCATGCAATTCATTTTTGTTCACATCGGTTCATGTAACATATTTAACAAGCCTTATGCGAGAAAGAAAACATTCGGAATTAAGGCGAATGTGTGGGATGCTTGGTACTTGGCAGGAGTGGGTATGATGTGTTTCTGTTTTTGTAACTATCTCATTAGTATGGAGGGGGTGAGAATGAGTGAAGGGCTGCTGAAACAAAGCGGTCACGCGACTTTGCAAGGAAATGGAGACCATGGGCGGGATTGCTGACTTTCTTGCTCTCTCCCCACATATGCTGTCCTGGTAATTGAAAAACATGCTGTGACTTGAAAAACAAGATAAGAAAATGATTTACAGGCATGGTTCCATTATAGTCGTAGGAGCACAAGGGAAGCAGCCATGGGCGGGGGAGGGAGCAAGCAACAGTGTGAGGATGGTGATTGGGGGAAAAGATAACAAAAACGCATGTTGGGGAGAGCAATTTTACAACGGTTGATAAAGCACAGGGCAAGCAGACACAGGAGTGCGAGATAAAGAAAGTGACAGCGGGAGGAGGGTGATTTGGACAAGAAATTAGATAAAAACATGATTTACAGGCATGTTTACAGAAACGGCGCGGCGCTCAGAGCGAGTGAAAATACAACTGCTCCTGAGGTGGGCTCTTAAACAAAGAGAAAAGAAGTTCCTAAAATGGTCTCTGAATGGAATATGTGGATGGATAGTAGCAACTCGCCTCTGCTCTCAGGGTGGGCTAACCAGAGGAAGAGACATGAAGCATGCATGCCATGGACAAATGGGGAGAAAGATTATGAGAGCGACAAAGGAGCAAGCATATGGGAAGCCTATAGCCCACAAAGTATATACAACATGTCCCTTTCCAGAGAGCGCATGCACTGTCTAGAGCGAGAACGAAAAAGATTGCAGTTGTAATGGATTGTTGTTTAATATGTTCTGGATGTTAATTTAATGAGCCAATAACTTCTGATAGACCCGTTATCGTTCAACATATGCACAAAGGTGGGATCATGCAGCCTCAATAAGGGCACGTCGTTTACGTGATTGTTTAGAAACTGTATTATGATGTGATGAAAACTCAATAAAGATGGTTAAAAAAATATATTAGTAAACCTACAAGTGTGGTTTTGGATATTGCCCAGTGCTAATGCCTGAAGATGACGTTAATAAATTGATCAAGCTGCTGCGCCATAAAATCCCAGGGCTTCTAAAAGCAGCATGAAGACATATGCTAATTATCACAACAACTGAGGAACAAAGGACAGCAAATGCTGAAAATACCAAACAACATCTTCTCTTTAATAACAATTATGAACAAGTTTAGAGGAAAGAAACAGAAAAGTATCAGTGAAGGTTCACTAAGTACACTGTGCAACAGACAAGTCTGCAGTGGCACTGTCAAACTACAGATGAGGGGCTCACACATCACATTGCAACTCTTCCCACAAAGAACAAGCTAGAATCATGTTTTGCCAACTTAATACAAGTGTGCCTGATTATTACGGTCACTCTGTGTGCTGCAATGCTACAATAGTGTTATGTGTGTGCTAAAACAGTAAAGAAATAGCTAAATGCTCACCTATCTGGTTACTTAGCAACATTTCGGCCCGGATAGGAACACAGGCCCCTGCAGCCTTATGGTTAACCCTCTGGTAGCTTGGCACAAAAGCAGGCAGACTTAATTTAGAGGAACTGTGTTAAGTATTGATGCGGTACACATACAGGAATAAAGTGAAATCACAACACAAAAAAATCCGAAACCAATTTAGTAAAATAGAGAAAATGTTAAAAAATTATACCAAAACAAATTACATTAAAACAGCAGAGCTGAATTTATGAATTTTTGAAGTTTTTAGTGAAAAATAGCACCAAAAAGATCAAAGAGCCAACCGTGGGAGCATCTAGTCGAATGAGACAAGGCAAAGTCAAAAGCTTTGGTGAACCATGATGGATCGTGGTTCGATTACATGAGGTGGGTTGGGCCAGTCTCTGCTTACCTTCAGACTTAGAAGAAATTTTGAGGAAAAATGTCTGAAAAGGTCTAGTTCATTGGGGCCAGGCAGCCAGCAGTGTCTGAGGAGGGGCCATGTCGGGGAGCCGCTGGACGAAGTTGCAGTGAAGATTTCTACATTCGAACTTTGTGAAAGTTGAAAATCCACAGAGGTATGAAGCTGCAGGCTATAATTGACGAAGACTCCACAAGGCCAAATACACTGCTAGAAAAGAGCTGCTAAACAGGAATTGCTGCTGTGGAGAGGAATGTAGTAGGAAGTACTGCAAGGTCAGGTCAACCAGCGATGCACCTTCCCGCACAATAACAATCCTGTGAGGCACATTCCTCTTTCTATGTGTGCTGTAGAAGGCACCATTTATCTCCAAGTATCAGGGACCAGCATGGGAAGTATTTTTGCGCTAAGCTTGGCAAATTTGTATGTCCATTTGTTTGAGCAAGAACATGTAATCAAAGATACTAATCCCTTTCACTGATCGATCCGGTTGTGGAAACGCTACATCAACGACATTTTTGTCATATGACGAGGAGATCCAGACACCATTACCACCTTTCAAACATGGTTGAATTCAAGAAACGACTATCTCAAATTCACTGTAGAATTTGACAAGTACAAATTGCCGTTTTTAGATCTATTCATTTTTTCATCATCCACTGGTCTGGAAAAGCGAACTATACAGAAAGCCGATGGCAAGGAATTCTCCCCTATGTTATGATTCCTACCATCCGAAATCACTACGTGATAACTTGCCTCATGGGCAATTCCTTCATCTTCAGAGGAATTGTTCCACTAAAGATACATATGAGGCTCATGCAAAATCACTCTCTAAACAACTTCAAGACAGCAAGTATTCGAAAAGATTGGTACGACGATCTCTGAAAAGGGCATCCAACAACAACCGAGATGCTCTTCTGGATCCACCAACTCAGAAACCGTCTGATGACAAAACTGACGTTTGTTAACATGTTCAACACAATATCTAATGGTATACAAAAAAGTGTGCGCAAGAACTGGTGGATACTCAACATTGGCAATGAGAACATCCCCCTACCTCTGTTTTCTTTTAAACAAAGCTCTAATTTACGAGACAATCTGGTACATACTAGACCTAAAACTAAACCAGTCCATATCCATGAGACCCTTTGGAACTTACCAGCAGTCCAAAGACATTTTCCCTGTGGGTCATGTGCTGCTTGTCCACAAACTGAGCACACTACTACCATAAATATTGGTACAGCCAGACAATGGGCGCTGGGTAAACACACTAACTGCAACAGTGATCAGTTAATCTATCTGATCACTTGTCCTTGTCAGTATCGATATGTCGGCATGACCACACGGAAAGTGAAACTGAGGATCATGGAGCATATAGTGCAGATCCAACTGCAAAGGTTGGGACTAACCCTCTATCATAAAGAACAATTTTATTCAAAGCTCGTTTTCTTAAGGATCTGTCTTGCCATTAGTAGGTTAGGTCCATGGATGGCTGCATTATTCTCGCCAGGTCCTCTAGTATATCATACCAAGCTTTTAAGTTTGGTTAGCAAATCATTACCAAACCTGGCCGATTATTCTGCATCAGGCCCTCTATTTGACTTGCTTATGTTTCTTTCTCGGATCGCAGTGTGAGGCTGTTCTTTGGCAACTTTTTACCTATGGGTCTGATAAAAAAGTGTATTTTGTCCTCCCTTACAATATGCAGTTTGGATAAGTATAATACTGGGTATTTGAAGTCCATTTGTATTAGTTTATTCTTTATGTTACCCAAACTGGTTTTTTTTCTATTGCACCGCTTTCATAAAGTATGGGTACAAAGATATTGTCGAGCCTTGTAACTGTAACTCACTTGTTCATGTGCCAGTCCTAGCGCTGTGTCTCTTTCTTTGTAGTTGATAATGTGTGCCATTACTGGTTCTGATGATGCTCCCTGAACAGGTCATTGGGAAAGCAACCTGAAGGCTCTCCCTACAATGTAGACCAGATAGCAAATTTCCAAAACTGAGGACAAACACAATTTGGCCAAAAAGTGCTCTGAGAACTAGGATGAGACCAGGACCAACCTGGTTACCTATATGCTACCGAGCTGCATTGCTGGTCGGATTGACTTTGCAACTTCTCCAGCTATGTTTTTCTTCGCAGCAGCAAATCCGTTTCAGGAGTCCTTCGCCAAAGGGGTGTCCAACCTCATAGAACTTTCTTTGGCTACAGCTTATGCTTCGTCCAGCTGGAGTTTTTCGACTTCCATATCTTTGACTAACGAACATAGAAATCTTCAACATGCCTTCGCCCAAGGGCATCTGACAACAGCATTCCTTCCTCAGACAGTGCCTGCAACCTTGCTCTGCTGAACTTTACCTTCTCACATATTTTTATTCAAGAATTTATTTAAGTTCGAAGTTGAGCGCAGGCTCAACTTCTTGTATCTGAACCATGCTCCATCGTGGTCGGCCTTAACTTTTGACTTTGAACCAGTCTCGCTGGACTAGATGTCCGTAGATGGCGCATTGATCTTTTATGAGCTAGATTTCACTTAAAAAAATTTTGAGTTTGCAACTCCTTTCTACTTATTGAATGTTTGTCATTTTGGTGTGAAATAATGTATTAAATGTTTTTCTAAATTAGTTTGGAATATTTCTTGTGTTGTGTTTTCACTTTATTACTGTCTGTGTGCTACATAACTACTTTGCACATTGCATCTCAGTTAAGCCTGACTGCTTTTTGTGCCAAGCAAACCCAGGGTTAAGAACAGGTTAATTTTGTGACTTTATGTGGTTCACCGTACCATACTGCTACTTGACTAGGGCTCACACTCCAGTAAACCAATGACCCAATTTATCACAGTCAGCATTTCCTACCAGACTGTCAGTCACCACATTCCTTTGGCTAGGTCCTGCATGCACACCAGGGCAACAAAGTCACAGCAGGGCCAGACAGGCCGTAGCGAGCAATGGGTGTTTCCCCAGTGTGCCGCTAGGGTGGGGGCCGGTTTTGCTACCAAGGGTCGGCAATATCCGCCACCTGTAACAAAATCGGCTGAAACCGGCCCCCGCACACAGCTCAGCTGCACCCTCCCTCCACGGGGCGCTGGCCGAGCAGTTTGCCAGGGCCGGTTTCGGTTCCCAGTCCGGCCCTGGTCACAGGGACCCCCAGACTCAACAGAACAAAGAAAGAGGTTCCGGCTCTGACCCCTTGGTTGCTCTTCAGGTGCGCACCTAGTCCAGACAAGTCCAGCCAGGATCCTAACAATGGAAATAATGGACTTACAGAACCCATAAATTGGCAATCAAGCTGTGGCAGAGCAAAGGGAGGTGAAGTAACAAGGAGCAGAGCTTGAAAAGCAGAGTCTAACAGTCAACTTATAGATGTATTTAAAAACAAGTATGCTGCAAAGAAATTGGCAAGGACAAATGTGACTACAAGTCTGTTCAAGCTTATGTAATTGACCTGAAAGAGACTGCATTTTAAAATATCTTACACATAAGACACCTGCTGCAGAGATCTTTGTGCACTCAGCAATTTTGAGGGGGTTTTAATAGCCGTAACAGAACTCTGATGGTTAATGCAGTTCTGTGCTTAACTTATAACACATAGGTTTAATGTGCCTGCCGCAAAGCACAGACCTGTGTACCATGGAGAACACATATTTGTATTTTATACTGATAGGTAAGCGGACTACTGCTTTTGACAATTAGATCATTTTGTAACTTCCAGTTCATAAGTTACATTCCTTCTAATATAGCGCAGTAATCTATTTACCAGCATCAAGGGGGTGCATGCCCACTGTAAATTACAGGTTTCTCCACTTATTTTTTTTTCTCAATCTAAGATTGCAAAAAGGGCTCCTCTGGGAATTAATAAAGTCTCGTAGTACCTACAACCACAGCCACTGTGTTACTTTTTATATCCTGACTGTGTTTTTCCCGACCGTATCTCATACCACTGCTCTAGCACCTCTTGTGCATTCAAGTTGAGGATGACCTCCAAATGCACCAATCTCCATAGGCCTTCACCATCTCCTGCAGCTTGCACCATGGACACGTGCTACAGCCTGGGATCACTACTGGTGGAGTGTGTCTGTGTCCCGCAGGACTGGAGCCTTCAGTGTGTGTGTGTGTGCGTGCGCGTGTGTGGGTGTGTGTGTGTGCGTGTGTGCGTGCGTGTGTGTGTATATATATGTGTATGAGTGTCTTCACGCATGGCCATATAGAAGTTCACCTCAGTGCTTTAAATAGCAACGCATTTTCCGGTACTGAGACCAGGTACCTGCACGTCTGTAATTTGAAAGGGAGAGAATGTCATCCGTGCAGGTGAGAGAAACTTGCTCTCCTGATGTCAAGTGGTATGTGGTTTCTGTGTTATGTGTGGGATGCATGCACTGCTATTGTCTGTGCTGTGCCTGTTTTGTGTGTAAAGGAAACTGTTTCATGATTCCCTTGAGCAACTTCTTCTCCCCTTGCCGTCCTCCTGCGCTCCCACCTTGCTACTTGCTATTTTCCACTGTGTACACTAATAGCACGTACATTTCTCCAGTCCAGTGCTTTACTCCTCCCCTTGCATTGTGCCTCTCATTCTGGTTGCTTCTTGTAACTCCAGCCCACAACAGCACCGAAACTTTAGGTTTTTGTGTACAGACATTCCCTTTCCAAACTTCAATAGCAGACAACACAGGCACAGCATCGGCAGGAGCAGTGTAAGCTTCCCTAACAAACGAAGTTAGTGGGCAGGCGGCATCTAGATATGCTGAAACCACATATAGTTCCCACAGTGTGCGCTATGCATACACACACATTACCTACATGTGCAGCAGCAGTGCAAATGTTCTTTGTTTGGGACATGAATGCTCCATACCGACCAAACTCCCCTCATTTGGATGGTGTCGCCCTCTTTTCTTGCTGTTCACGTTCATGAAAACCAGGATGCCTCCTTAGACATCACTTTCTCAAAATGTGTACCCCCGCATTCACTACATGGTATGGCCAGGTGCGGCCTAGACCCCCTCTTCCCTTATCAATACCCAGATAGTAACACGTTTACCACGGGATGAACGTTTTTTGGATTAGGGAGTCGTTAAAACCCTGGCTGTATTTATTAACATAAATTTAAAACAACATTAAAACAAAATGTATCTACATTATTTACACAAATACACAGAAAACCATTGCATTACATTGATTACATGGATAGGTACAGATATCAGATTGCTAACCTTAACATATCTCTAATACAAATGTAATCCTATCTGAATCTAAACCTACTATAATCAATAGTCATAATAGCATTTTAATTTCTCCGCTTATCCCTATTTGAGCCTACGGCAAGGTCAATAACTGGCATCAGATCCTTATCAAATTATGGGCGCCCTCCAACCGGCATGCGCAGGTGGCCCGTTCACCGTGAGGGTACTTCCCTCCCAGGTCACCCCATACGCCCTTATGCCCTCCCTCCAACCGGAGTGCGCATACGCAAAGGACCCGTTCACCGTGAGGGTACTTCTACCCCCTGTCACCCCCATTCGCCCTGTAGATTATCTCCATAATGGGGCACTTGCAGTTATGCGCCGTTTATTTGTGCCATTGTGCACATGCTGGGTGGCCAAGCAGCCTACCGGAAAGCGTAACTCTCCCTCCCCCACACCCATCGAGCCAACTGGCTGTATCTGCCCTTGGAGTTCTATAAGAGATCAGTTGTCTCTCGCCCTTTGGCGACCCCATTCAAGAATGGCGCCGCCCTCTAAGGACCTTCAATTTACTGCTCACCAATCATCAAAGGAAAACCACCTCGTACAACAAAGGGAAAGAAAACTATAACTCACATGATAAACATACGATGTTGATCCTGAAAATAAAATCACAATAATGCACTCTATAAACCCTGCTTTTAGGGGATGGTGGGTGGGGAAATTAAAGTACAGCCTCCTGGTGAGGCTGGCGTATAAGGCAAGCTGCGGGAGCGGTGCGCCAAGAGGCAGTCTCCGCCCCTCCGCAGCCTTTTATTACCCCCCCAGATACCAGTCCCGGCTAGTTCTAACTGGCCTGGCGTTAGACTGACGCGCGACCCGGAAGTGATTGAATCACTTCCAGGGCACACCCCGACCAGTTGACCTATTATTGGTGGGGCGTGCCTGTCGCGTCATCGTTGTGCTCGACAGGCCCGCCCCCTTTGTGGTCATCGGGGGCCGGCACGACCGCCATACTTTTGGCGGGCCAATGCCGGCCCGCCTTTCTCTATCACCCTCTTAGACATCTATGGTCAAAGATTGGAGAGTCGACTGGTTGATAGGAATGGCACGTTACTGCTGCCCTCCGCTACCATGACCATGACGAGACCTATCCTATGTGTATTACTCAAGTTTATGGACATCTTGTCAAAATACAATAAAAAAGCCAAAAAGATTTTTATTTGCCGATGCTTTCCGCTGTTTGTTTTTCAGGATTGCTTTACCTGCAGTCTTGACTTAAAATACACTTTCACGGCGAGTAAAATTACCTGGGGGTGATTGATTGGCAAGAAGGCTGTGAAGATCAAACTCTCACAGCTCTAGGAACTGCCCCTGAGGACAGTGTTTACAGCCGACAGATAGCACGGACTGGAAGGTCACCCTTGAGTACATGACCTCTCGCCTCATTACACCGGAAGCGTTTGATGCTCGTGACACTGGGTTACTGTGAGGAATGTTGAGGTTGCCAAGGCTGCAAATATGCAAGCGGTAAGTAGCTGCTGCCCGTCCTTGGCATGCTTCGCGTAAGAGGTAATTCCGGTAAAATGTTGCTATTACAGCGCCTTAGTCATCATTTTCCTAGAGCATGATTCTTGTGTGAAACAAAGAGTCTCTCAGCAGGGCCGGGGGATGGCATGGACAATAAACGCGAGTGATGTACCACTAGCAGCGAGCGCAGCAGCAGCAAACACACGGAATGTGCTCATTTATTGTTCATCAGACTTCTTCATATTTAGTATCTTCTTTGAAATTCCCTTGGACAGAATTTTCAAAACCGCAGGCTTGTCAGCGTTCAGTTAGTAATCGCATAAAAACAAGCATTTACTAAACCAAATAGTCTGCCTCTGCTACTTTGCTGAGTGTCAAGTGTGTGTGTGGTGGTAAGGACAGGTGTGGCTGAATGCGAGAGCCAATGGTTAGACGAATGGAAGGAGGAGTGAGTTAATGAACGGGCAAATGACGGACTGAATGACTTGATTAGAGACTGCATGGATAGATAAATGGATCAGTTAGTACATCACTCGGGGCTGGCTTTAGAGCTGGTGGCGCCCTGTGCGACAATGTTTGTTGGCGCCCCCCATGTACTGCCTCACTAACCAGACCCTCCAGCATTTCGCGATTTCGCGATTCACGAAAAAATCGCGAAATCGGCAAACTAGCGCGATGGCCGCGATATTTGCAATATTGGCCGCGATATTTGCAAAAAGTGTCTACCGGGAAACACCAAAACAAACAATGCCCTTTTATTGGCTATGCACGCCAACGTCACTAGGTGGCACCGTCCAATCAATATCTGTTTCCTCCTGGCCAAGCTGTGAGAGGAGACGTGCGCAGCATTAACTGCATAATCTTTACGTGTGGCCTCGTCGTTCTGTTCCTCGGAAATCGGTCGGGGTGCACCTTTCAGAGAGACGCGATGGCAGGTGCACCGGATCTCTCCTTCCCAGGACATCTTCCGCTTCAATCTCAACACCCAGTACAGGTCTGTCGTAGCGAAATAAAGCTTTCAGCGCGCCATGAGGCCCTGCTTTAATAAGGAGGGCATACAACTCCATTTGGCAACTTTAGTGGTGACCTTTTTAAGGAGAGGGTTGCGAGCTTGGAAGTGCGTGGAAGACAGGAGAAGCGGATACTCTCGGGCCATATTTGCCATTTCTGCATTTGAAGGGGGTTCTCCCTTTTCTTCAACCAAAAAGTGCCCCCCCCCGCCCCCGCTCTTTCCGGTCTCATCA
This sequence comes from Lissotriton helveticus, assembly GCF_964261635.1. Taxonomy (NCBI): domain Eukaryota; kingdom Metazoa; phylum Chordata; class Amphibia; order Caudata; family Salamandridae; genus Lissotriton; species Lissotriton helveticus. Next base: position 653,111,105 of record NC_136063.1, on the reverse strand, counting down.
CGCTTTAGCTGCAGCGGCTTTCTTTTTATGCACCTAATTTTCCTATGGTGCTTTAGAGTGGCCTTTCGAAAATGTGAGAGCTATAGGGCCGATCAACATTACCAGACTTCAAGCTAGGAGAACAGTGACAAAGGGGGAAAAAAGATGGATAAAGTAAGAACCGGCAACAGCAGATACACAGGAAGTGTTGAGTGCCATCAACATGAGGCAGCTCTGATATTTGGCTGCTTTGGTTTGTCAGCAGCGGTAGCCAGCTCCCAAGAAAACCTTTGGGCCTATACACTATTTTTTTCGACATATTAAGTAATATTCAGTACTATATCTACTGAAAAAATGTTGCGCTCGAATTTGCCTCCAGATTCTTTTTTTTCTGATTTTGTGCATACTCTCGTTTTCAAAAGTTGCATGCTGTGCACTACCCTGTTCACCTTTTTTTCATTCTTACCTTTTAGAAGTACATGCTGGTCAGTTCACTAGGCGCAAACCAGTCAATAACAACAAATCGGACACTGGTACTCTGACATTCAGTGGCGGTGCATTGTATGCAAAGGTACATTCCTGCTGCTTCCCCTTACATCTCACCTGTATCCATTCAGTATTCGGCTGCATCTACCAATGCTTCAATTCGTTACTGGTAATTGCATTACTCCCAGCAATTTTCAACATAATTAATGAAACCCCTCCCTCCGTCCTGCTAGAGGAAGGCTGTATACTATGCTAAGGGCAAAAGAAGCTGACCTTGGAGCTGTGGACCAGGTTCGAGCCTGCCGTCCACTATTATAGAGCCACCATCACAGTTTTTCCTGAAGGTTCACTGTGATAAACCATCTTCAATCTTATGTAGCTAAGTCAGCAGCGCATTACAACAGTAGCAGGATAAATTGGTTTATTGTAAGTGCATTTATATAGCGCTTACTACTCCTGAGAAGGCGTTGAAGCGCCTTTCCTCGAGTAGCATGCTACCCCGGAACCCAAAGAGGATTATTCGTGAATTAGTATACTATAGGGAGATATGAAATTAATTTGAGCGGTGTACATGCGAATCTTTTGGATTGAAAAGAGTTGTGGAGGGATAGAAGAGGGAAGGGTTTCTTTGGAGATTATAGCAGTAGGAGGAGGTTTGGGACGAGTAAAGGGGAGATGGAGGGGGAAGAGTCAGAGGGAAGGCTATAGAAAGGCTTGTTTGCCAAACGCCTTACGCCTGCTTCAAGCAGGCGCAGGGTTTTGACGCAGCATGGGCCCAAAAGTGACTGAGTGAAATCATGTAGATTTCACTCAGCCACTTTTAGGAGGCGTTTCTGCGCAGGAACGCCTCCTTCTGGCGCAGGGCTTTACAACGTGACGCATCTCCCAGATGCGTCACGTTGTAAGTACCCCGCACCATGGCGCATCTTTTGCGCTACCGCTGCGTCACAAAAGTGATGCAACAGTTGTGTAAAAGGGGCGCAAGGGGCTTGTAAATCTGCCCTAAAGTGTCTACATTGTAATTAAACCAAATATATATAGCTTCATGTTGTTAATTAACTCAAAAAACAAAGATATCTGTATTTGTTGTAGGAAAAATGGCCAAATAAAATGCCGCAAAATTGCCGCTAAATTTCCATATTTGTGCCGCTAAATTTCCATTTTTGTGCCGCTAAATTTGCTAATCCATGCCGCTATATCCTGGGGGGTCTGACTAACACCCTTTAACAGTGCCCCTCAAGTCTCCCTAACCACTCTCTTGCAGATGCATTTAATAAGCTTTATAGTGCCGCTTATAGCAGTGTACAGTGTCAGAGCACTCTACGTCACCCACATTGCACAGAGACAATTAATCATATGTGAGTAAATAAGTGTATAGGAAATGTTACATAAGCCAGAAGACTACAAGGTGAGCCACATGTCATCCATACGGGCAGACAGTATAGTTTAAGAGTACTTGGTCTGGAGAAGCACAGACGCCGAATTTAAAGCATAACCCCATGGTTGGTGGTTACATTTAATAATACGATTTTTTTTTTTATTACCGAAATGAGCACTTTTTGAAACATTAGAATAATGAAAGACGGGGGGCGGGGGGGGGGGGGGGAATAATCATAATGCTCTAATTTATACCTTGCAGTTAACATGTAGCTCTTTGTTGACCGTTATTAGCTCACTGTTCCATGTTAGGAGTTTAGCATCTACCCTGCAAGTAACAAAAGGATATCTCTGACAAAAGCACTAACCTATTACATTATGTGCACATTGTGATCTGCATGGTACACTTTCTTTGCAGCAGGCGTATTAACCTTCTGTGCTACCATAACATGATTTAAAACTTCCACTTGAAAAAACTTCTTCTCTCTCCATGAAGAACATTAATCACTGGGGTTATCTTGACATTGTTATTGTTGTATGAAATTTGCTGGAGGCCAGCAACACAGCAGTAGGTGCTTTTTAAACCATATAATACTTCCAAACACGGCGCCCCATCAAAGAGTCAGCACCCAGTGCGGTGGCACTGGTCGCACCGCCCTGGAGCCGGGCCCAAGATAATAGGTACTACACGGGCTGCAGCAGGTTAAACTTCCATGGCACATATATCCTTGTATCAGCAGTACATGCTTTGGTCACTCAAAGAACAGACACAGCATTGGTATCAGGAGTGGAAGCTTGCCTTACGCTGAGCAGGTGTAGTAACAAGGCAGTGAAAGGTTTGTGCGGAGTTTTATATAGGGGTGAACTAGGTATCAGAGCGCTTTTCATGAGCACCAGTTGTGTTACACAAGGATATATGCATGTTTTGTTAGGCACGGGGAGATGATGTGATTTACCCGGAATCAGAGGATGTGGAGATTCCCTGCCAAGACTCGAACTCGGTTCCCCAGCCTTGAGGTCGGCCGCTCTAGCCGCAAGACCACATCCTCTCCCCACGGTTCCCTTCCTTACACAGTGGGTAGAACGGGCATTACCAGGGTAAGCTTCCAAACCCTACTCAACAAAGAGTACTACTAGGGTGGTGTGAGAGCAGTGAAGGATGTAGGTTCGAGGCAGCAGACTGGATCCAAGGTAGGTCAGAGTCCACAACAGGACAGGGACCAGCATGCAGTTCACTCTTCCAGGAGGTGGAGCAGCACAGGGTACAACAGGGTAGGGGGAGCAGTGCAAGATAAAGGGGGCAGGAAGCAGCACAGTGTTAAGGACAAGGATGCGTGCAGTGTTCAGGGGTATCTGCCCGGGGTCAAAGGGAAGCAGTGCAGGGTCTTGGGCAGAGAATCACACACCCCAGGTGGTTGGAATCATACCAGGGAAGGTGGTGCAGAACATAGATGGGAGAAGCACAAGAGTAACAGAGGAGGGGCACAGCATCCGGAGTGCAGCAACGCAGGATTCCAAGGAGTAGCGCAGGGTAGTGAGTGATCATGCTGGTGCCCGAGGAGGTGGCTTCAGGGCAGGACACCGTGACTGCTCCTCAGCGCGCCCCTCTACAGTCTGTGGCTGGTAACTGCGAGCACCCATGGTGTGATGGTGGGGGAAACTTTTCACTGTCTAGTCATTGCAAAGCAAGCATTGCATTGACAGATGAATGAGACTCATTTGCAAGTGAAACTCCATACTTCATGAGTCAAAGTTACAGTCACCCTATGGCTGATGAATCTGTGCTAATAAATATGAGAGGGACATTTACAAGAAGCAATGGCTGAGGGAGGAATGAGCTTTTCTCAGTCTGTGGACCGTATTAACTCTGGAAGAAAGCTAATGGTGTCACCAGACCTAAAAAACCAACTTCAAATGAGTTTTGCGACTTTAACCAGAATGCTCACCTGGAAGGAAAAAAAAAGTGTTCATTGCCAGTTTCATTGTCGTCATCCAATACTCTGGCAAACCAAACGTTGAAAAGGTTACTATGCTATGGACCAATATATTTGATGATATATAAAAGTTAGACTGAATACTGTAAAAGTCAATGTGGTCTATGAGTCGAGGTTAGAGAAGGACTAACATGCAAGATTGAGCAATGAGCTGCACTGTATCTCACCCAAGTCTGGAAGCAGCAGGCATACTAAATTACAGCCTACATCAACAGCAGGTTCAAGGAACTGGTTGTCCCCACCAATGAAACGCAAGTAGCATCCTCCACAGGTGTTTACTTTATTATCACCAGTGCCTAGTAGCTAGTTAACATCACAAGTACTGTACCACCCCTCCACCATCTTGAAAATAAACATCAAAAAGGTGAGCACCGGTGGGGCAAGCTCCACCTTCTGGGAATTCGAAGGCACCAACCATTTAGTGGTGCCCCCTAGGTTAGAAAGAGGACGGCATCGCTCACTGCATGGCATCATTGCCTTTCTGACATCTGGTTGGAAGGACACAACCATGGACAGGAAGTCAGATACCGTAGTAAGAAGAGAAGAGCAGGATTTGGGACTATAAGGGTCTTGGGTCTTGCACAAAAGAAGAGGCCTTGTGAGAAGACGAAAGCCAGATACCAGGGCTAGGTACGTTGGAGGGCAGTCTTGCTGAATCTTTACCCATGCCAATTAGAGAGCTAGGAAATGTATATACAAATGTATTAATGACAATGATAATTTACCTTAGCTATAAACATGAAATCGCACTTTAAAATAGCACGCAGTTGAAATGTGCAAAATGCACCAGGCACCCCTATTCACTGAGAGACTGCTGATAGAATTTCCTTTAACAAACAGTGACTTTAGAAATTGCTGAACCATACACAAATTTGATAGCTTAACTATAATGTAACTTGCTTAGATTTTGTTATAGCTGCAGAATGTTACGAGTTTATAAAATACATTTCTTCCTTTCTTTTTTGAAAATCTTTTTATTGAAAAGTAATTGCAGAACATAAACATTTAATATCCATCTGGTACAGTACATGTTTACAGTTTCAAATATACCATTACTTAGGACAGTTATTGTAGCATCACATTAATTCTCAGCCATATTTTCCTTTCTGAAACTACATATTCTAGACGTACCAAGCTTGAACTTCCAATCTATCTTGTGTTCACTTGATACTGAATAGAGAATCACACATATTAATAAAGATGCTTATTTATAAGAAATACAAAAGTCTTTACTTAAATTGAAATCTGAAATTCTGTCCCTAGTGTAGGTTAATGTTACTCACTGAAACGTTTAATACGTGATAGAATAGACACTGCAATAAACTTCACTGGGAACCAAGGTTAGACATTTCCAGCTATACAAGTGGTTAGTGATGTGTGTTACATATTTGATAGCAGACTGTGCATACCATGTGTTTTCTCTGGGAAAGGAAGAACGAAGTTGCTCACCATCGAAAGATGTCTTCTTATTGGACCGGAGAGACCTGATCTGCAATATTGTTGTCCGCATGTTTTCTTGTCTTTTATATCAGTGCATATTTCTAGTTATATCAGGGGGCCCCATTTATGAAAAGTCTTGCATCGCTGGGGAAAAACAGCGATGCAACACTTTTCATTGTGCCATCCTTGCGACACCATGGATGTGCCGTATTTACACTACCGCACTCCACGTCACAAGGATTGCACAGATAGGGCAGGAATCCTGACGTATTTGGTGGCGCAGTAATGACGGATTGCTGGAGTGTGTCGGTAAACTGATGGAACTCCAGCAATGTGTCATTAGACAGGGGGAGAGTCCCATATAAAAGGCCCTGTTTGAAGCAGGTGTAAGGATTGTGACGGAATCAAGTCATAGGAGTGGTGCAGTGAAAATCTCACTTCTAAAAGGCTTTTTTAATGAGGGAGACGCCCGCCCCAGCATACATTATACCTGATGCAGGTATAATGCAGTGCAGGGCTTTACAAAGTGATGCACCTGCTTAGAAAATAGAGCGCAGTGTGGCGCATTGTTTACATTGCTGCAGCACCACAAAAAAGTGATGCAACGGTGGCTCAAGCCTTCATAAATAAGAGCCAGAGTCTCTAATTTTCCCATGCACTCTGAGCTTTTCCTTTATAGGATCTGCCTCCCGTGGGGTCCTGGGGGGCCTTAGACGTGTACTCCTGTGGCGAAATGGGACATAAAGGGCTACGCCAGAAGGCACAATCTTTTATCAGGATTAACCTCTCCATCACACCCAACCTTAAAGTATGCTTAGGTTCTGGTCTATCACAACCATCGACTATCATTTGCACTTTGTCCTTGTTGGTTCTATATCTACTAACAATTTTAAAATTCATATTTCTGGTTCTCCTTATTGAATTAATTTTCATTTCGGTGCCATTTTGTTTATTACATTTTGCTTATCTTCCTAATTCAGTTTGGGATATTTATTGTTTTGAATTTTGCCTTTATTACTGTTTTGGTATTGCATAAATAGATTACACATTCCGCTACTTTAAGCCAGTCTGCTCTGTGTTATAGTCATCATGGGGTTGAGCTCACACTCATTTAGTGACTTTGAGGATTCACACTGACAAGGGTTATGATTATTCCTTGAGGTGGATGGTCAACCATGCCAATTAATAATCCAATTTCTTACAACTACTATCTACAATAGAGCAAAATGTTCCAGATTTTTCCTCCTGTCCACATTATTGTGACATGTTTTTAAAATTAAGCAAGGAATGGGACACCTACAGCTGCTTTAGTTAAAGAAAATCCTAAACATGCTTCCCTAAGTTATGAGCCGCTCCTTCGTGATCATTCATAAGTGGCAACATTCAAATTGGCATATACCTCATCTTGTTGGGGTGCACAATTAACCTGACATAGCTTACTGTTGCTTTGTTGAAGCTTTCCTGGGGCTACTCATAATCTGCATGATAAAGTACATCATCACTCTGCTGCCATTCAAGCATTATGGGGTTGACATTAACCTATGCTTAGACGGAGTCCTTAGGGTCCATTAACTGGAAAGCAAAAAGTGGGCAAGCGAGGATGTTCAGTTGTGAGCAGGGTCAGCCTGGCCTATATGGAAATCAGGGGGTGCCTGATGGCTGTCTAAATGGTCAGTGTAGGGGCTGTTTTTTTGGCTGTTTATGAGCCTGGTTTATGGTCTTCTGGGCCGGATTTAAATGTTGCTTTCCCCTGATATTAAAACAAACATTGCTACAGCAAGCTCAAATCCATGCAGTCTTCCATATCTTGCAAAACACTGATACAGTGTGTCTTTGCAAGTTCAAGACTGCCCAAATTTACAAACATGGACACTTTTTAAGCCATCTAATCTACAAATGGGGACTAGTTTTATTTTGGTGCCCAAGCCTATTTTCTGACCCAGTCCCACCCTGGTAGTGAGCTAACCTTGTGGATTTTTCGGTTGAGACTAAGCAGCGCACATGCGCTGACTCCAAGACCTGCTGTATACAGTTGAAGGACTTTTCTCCCGCCTGCTGCTTACCGTAGGTTGACTCCAGTGTCGCTCTTCTTTACTGCCTCCTAACTGGTTCACGCAGCCGGTACACCACTTCTGTTCTTAGCTGAGGAGCAGTGGTCAAGTACAGTTTCCTTAAGCTTTCGTTGTTTATCTGTTGTTTGGATAACACTTTTTTTTGTGTCCTTCCTTAGCTCGTGGTCTGTGGATGTGCTTCTGCCCCAATTTTTGAAATGTTGCTTTACTGCCTTTACGCATTTATCTGACGATAGTTAGTTTTCAGGCATTCTGCATTTTTCGCACTGTTCATGGAAGCAGGGCTTTGTATGAATCGTGTTTTTTTGTTTGTTTTTGGCTTCTTAAAATTGGGTTGCGTTCGTATTGTAAGTTTTTTGGGGGGCTTGAAAAGGCATTCCTATCAGTGTTGGGTATATTTTGAGGTGGTGTTTAAATAATTTTTTTGCCTGGAAAGGGGATTTATACGTTCCTTCCCGATTCAGTTCTGTCTGTCTTTTTTTTGAGGGGGTGTTTAAATATTTTTTTTGCTTCAAAAAGCATTCATACAAATGTTCACCGTTGTTTTGCAGTTGCGTTTGAAAAGGTATTTATGCATTTGTTCCTGGTCGTGTTCTGCATTTCTCGCATTCATACGATCGAGCACACACTCAGCAATACCCTCGGGCACAAGCAGGGACCGACTTGAGTGCTCATTATTATCGCACACTCTGTAGTCCTCTCGTGGACAAAGCACACAACCACTTCTGTGCTCCCTCATTGTTTTATCTTGCTGCTACTCTTATGAGATGTACGTTTGAAGGAGGAGCATTCACAGTTCACTTGATTCTCCTTGCAGTCCTATTTACCATCTTGACTTGAGTTTGCATCCTGGAATTACTGCACTTAAAGTTTGCTGCATGTTTTGAAACACAAAATCAGGTAATGATTTAATGAGCTCTGCAGCTTTATACATGTAGTCTGTATTCACGTTTTTTGAAGGAAGGGGCACAAAAACTAGGATGCTGCTTCATTTAAGACTCACTATACTGTTATTTACCAGTGGGTTCAGACTTATAATTTTCTTTTATAATGGTCACACAAGAGATATTGTATATAAGGGGCTTAGAGCCCGCCCATTGCTTGCCATTTGTTGGTTTCACACATTTCCAAATTTCACCACATAATTCGACATCAAACCACATCATTCAACTCAACAACACAATTACACAACACACTATACACATTCAATCCACACCACAGAATTCCACATACTACCACAAAATTCAGCACACCACATAATTAAAGTCCACTACATACCACTCCACAACCTAAAATCCCATTCCACATAATTACACTCCATAACACACAATCCCACTCCAAATAATTCCAGTATACTCAATACCACATAATTACTATTCATATCATTCCACTGCTCTTCATGCCACATAAATCCAATACACAAATCCACACCACAGAATTCCATAACTAACAATTCCAATCCAGCCCACATAATTCCACTACACACCACATGCATACACTTCATAACAAAGGGGTAAAAAACATTGGGCCCGATTCACAAAAGTAATTGGAGACAAAATCCTACCTTTACGACTTTCGGTATTCACGAAGGGCATTTAGGAGTAGTAAAGTTAGGAATCCTACTCTACTACCCCTAAATGCCCTTTCTGAATACCGAAAGTCGTAAAGTTAGGATTTTAAGACCAAAACTCAAGTTTAACTGAGACAAAATCAAACCTTTATGACTTTCGGTATTCACAAAGGGCATTTAGGAGTAGTAAAGTTAGGATTCCTAACTTTACTACTCCTAAATGCCCTTTGTGAATACCGAAAGTCTTAAAGTTAGTATTTTGTCTCAGATTACTTTTGTGAATCGGGCCCATTGTCATTTACAACGCCACTAACCCTAACACAATAAAATGCGAACCCCCTATTGCATTTCTTTTCTTTTTTTAAGGTTTTTATTGAAGAAGACAAGAGAATTTTACATAAATCGGGTGTCATATATAGAATACAATATAGCGATAGGTGAGCGAATAAACCAATGCAGAGAAATCAATTCACAGGAGTATGCAACGTTAGCAAAGATAGGTACATTAAAGAGGAGAAAGTACGATCAACAATCCAGCAAAGCAGCAGCCTGCAAGGTTCGCCCACCCATAATTCAGGATAGTGAAGACCAAATTAGACACCCGGATAAGTAAGAAAATCGATACAGGATAAACGACCCATCTCTTGTGAAAGGAAAAAGGAAAAAAAAAAAGGCCATAGAACTAAACAAAGGCAAAATAACAAACCCCTCCCCATTCCCCCCACCCTGCACCCCTGCAATGGCTACGGCCCATCCCCACTAGCAGTGTGCCTGTCGCCCCAGACCTAGACCTAAAAGTAGGAAAAAGAGTGGAGGAGGAAATATCAAACAGGCCCCCGGTCTCCCTTACCCCTCGCCAGCAGCAAACCACCCCTACACATATCCAGAATAATAGAATGCAACGATTAAAATCCAACGGGGGGGAGCTTGTAAGAACCACCCAACTCCAGCGCCATTATAAGGTACAAGTCCTGTATCAAATGAAGTCATTTTTCAAACCCATCCAGTCAAAGTCAACCCTGGCCACTACGATTTTTCATGCGAGCCCTGTCCGCTCGAACCGCCATCTTAATAGGAGAATCAAAATATAGAAAAAGTTCAAAGTCAGTACGGAAGGATTGAAACCAGGATAGCGGTACACAAAATCCAAAAGTCAAACGGAGTTCACTGCCCACCAGAAATAGGTCGCCAGAGCGTATTTGAACCATCTTGGAGAAAAAGGGCGAGGTATCAATCCGACAGTCACTGGAGAACTCACTCTGAAATATAAGATTGTCAATAACCATCTTGGGCGGTATCGGCATAGGGCAGGATGCACTTTTGATAGTCCCGGGCTCGCTTGCTGCCGTTCGGGAGTCGACAAAAAATACAAAGTCTGACTTCAGCGCGGGGCCCTCTGTCTCAGTCGGAGCTTGCTCCGTGGGTAAAACAGCTTGTTCCAGAACCATCAAAGGGTCGTAGTCCGGTCTCCGGCAGATAATATCGGCTGTTACGACCATCCTCTGGATGATGGCGGTGACCTGTGAGTGGAGCTCCCCAATGGCGGCCATTACGGTGTGCAGCGACGGCATACATTCCACCCGTTCCATCGCCACTCACGAAGCGGCAGAGCAAGTATTTGAACCCCGGAGGTCGACTACTCCGGGGTACCAGGCACAGACAGTTCCAATGACAACTGTGGGCACTCGCAAAATCGCGATCTCAACGCCGTCGCCGCCAGCGAGGATCCAAGCCCGTCGACCCCGGGAACCCAACGGGGCCTCCGGGCAACGGACCCCCGACCACAGCAACCGGTGCGTCACGCCACCATAGCTGCGAAATCAAACTGCCACAGAACCACCATCCAAAACGGTCAGGAAACACTCCACTTCGGGAGACCGGACGCTACCCACGTCCCGCGGCCGATGTTATTCAACTCCAACCCGGCTGGGTTAGAAATCGAGGCCCCGGCTTCCACGCTGGGTTAGGCCGAGAGTGGAACACGGCGTATCTTCGTTATTCGAGAAGATGGAAATCTCGGGATTGCACCTCTAGACTCAGTAACACCTCAGCTACATGGGAGTCCGGTGCGAATGCAGGATAATCGTCAGGATTTGTGAGCAACTGGCGGAGGTCGGCGGAGCCGGGAGCTTATGCGGCCATCTTGTTTGCAAGCGTAGCTCCTCCCCCCCCCTATTGCATTTCTAATGCTTGTATTTTCAGCCTTCCAGAAATACCCCTGTGAGCCACCACAACTCCACTCATTTATTGTCAAACTCCAACTCAAAACTCTTATCGGAGCTGCTGATATTACTTTGCTAATTCTCTCTTCAGACTGTATAAAACTCAGACTGCATACTCACTTAATCATGCGTTTTAGGCTTTTAATAATGGAGCATGAACAGGACAAAAGGTTTACACTCATCACTGCCCCACAGTAACTTGAGTTCAGATGTACGATTGCACTGATTGCATCGTAGTTTGTGACCAATGTTTTTTCTACCAGTATTGAACTTTTGAAACTAACTTACATACCTATAGGTCGGTTGCTAAAATTCCAAATTGAAGTGGGTCACAGTCTGATCTGCTGCATTGATATTCACGAGGTAGTTCACAAATTGCAAAACACCCGGCTGGCAGCAATAATAGGGAGGGTGTGCTGCTAGGGTCAACAGACCATCAAGTCTGTGACCATCTTTCAATAAAGTGAACTTTTTTAAAAAATGCATCCCATCTTCTTTAAAGGAAACAGTTCTGTGATTAAAAATAAAAAGTTTAGCTTTTGTTTTTAAAGTTTGCGAGTTGGCAGTGGCCCCCTGGGCCATTGCCTACTTGTCAACACACATTTTGTTAAAATTAACAAAAGGGATGGTGTCCCAAGAGAACCTCTTCTCTTTTGCTAATGCCATATCACCCATCTCAGGAGTCAGTAATTGGTCAATGCTTTGCAACCAGATTTTGATTGCAAAACATTGATACATCTCATACCGAATTACTATTTGGAATAGATGCCTACAACATGCCTCTTCCCAATACTGATTCAGTATGGAGTCTCAAAGCCATTTTATGAATCTATAAAATTTTACTGACTCCTACAGTGACTTTAACACATTGTAAAAAGCGTTTTTGCAGTCTCATACAGTGATTCGAACTGTTTGCGACTGTAACAACAGTTAATACTTCTGACTCTATATTTACAAGTATTTCTCTCCTCTTGAAAACACACTACCACTCTCGCTCATTCACCCTTTCATTTACTGCGTGTTTGAGATGTTCAATTCTTCTCCTATTTCACCTATTTGGCCCAGATCTATTGTAATCACGTGACTTTCCTTTATGAGTTTCTTACCACTGAACTATCCACGAAGTTTGACATTTGTGTACTTCCTTATGTCTGTCCTTTCATTTCCTTTTAGTCTACTCCTTGTTCTCCAGGTCTAGCTTTCATTGAATTATGTATGTCTTATCTCATTCTATCCTCATTAATAATGCACTCCTTTCATTTACTAGGCTACAAACTTAGAAAGAAGCACAAATATCATTTGACCGTGCCCACTTGCTGCTCCCCTCTCCGCTTGTTCCATAAAGGTGTTCGAAAAATTACAGACAGTCTGGTATTATACAAATTCTAAGCAGATAGGTATGCTCTGTCTTGGAATCTTTGTTCCTACTTTGTCCCAGGTACAGAGTTAGGTCTGGATGTGGTTTACACATTTTAAATAGGTCCTGCAGCTAAAAGTGCATGAAAACAAAAATCATAAATCATGTTGTACCTGCAAGTTCCACAAATACATCCTTTGTTCTGAGACCACATAAATACCACTGGGGTGCTGCACACAGACAAATAATTGTTTCCTATAAAGTGTAATGCTATCAAAGAGCCAATATACCCTTGTCAGCTAGCCCTAAAGCTCGTTCGTCAACAGGTCCCCATCTCTGAGATTTTCAAGCTAGCTCAATAGATGTGTGTATAGTGGTGTGAGTGCCCATTTACCCAGCACTACCTAGAAAGATCTTTCAGGTGGGTCAACCTGCATTGAAGAAATTGTTTTGTTATAAAAAAAATATATATATATTAAACATTGTCACCTGGCAGCATATTTTCTTCATATTGAGTCAATGAGGTTGCTATTCGATTCTCATTTTTTATAAAAACGTTTTATTATGGTTTCCACTATCAACAGTCATTGTACATGCAAAACAGGTGCCAAACGGCCCATTAATTATATAGAGAGCAGTGACCGAACAACAGGTTTCAAATCTCACAACCAACCAGTATAGACCATGTTTTGGATTTATAAGAATACAAACAAAATGATCAAAGACAAGGTATAATACACTTTTGCTCCCCACTTAATGCTATCCAAAGTATCTATCAGCAAAGCCCCCACGGGATAAGGGAAAGAAAGTACTGGACTCAGTAATTTTGCATCCAAACCGTGGAATCCCCCATGAGGGCCCTACACACTCCCCTCTTCCCACCTTCTATCTCAGCCTAGAACAGTAAAGTCCACCAACGAGGGCATGTGCCATGAATCAGAGACAAACACAAACTATTAATCAGTAGTATTATACGATCACATTTCCGTCAAAGGATCTGAAACAATGTATCACAGGACGGCGGTGAGGGGGTCTTTGTAACATATTGTTCAAATGGAACCGATTCTGTAATTTAACAATCCACGCAAGCGCTGGGATTGTGAAGCCCACCATCTTCAGCATTTATCATCTGATTTATGACCTCTGGAATTCGAGCTTGTGTGGATTGTTAAATTACAGAATTGGTTCCATTTGAATCATATGTTACAAAGACCCCCTCACCGCCGTCCTGTGATACATTGTTTCTGATCCTTTGACGAAAATTTGATCGTATAATACTACTATCAGTTGCGCCCTGACGAAGGAACAGGTGGACAAGGTTCCACTCCGAAACGCACGTCGGCGCTGTTCTCAGTCTCACAATTGTTTTGTGTGTTCTGTATATGATTATTGTCTTTGTATAATGTTTATGTAATAGTTTTTTGTCTTTTGCAAGTTATTGTGTTATTCCTATTTTGTGTTTTGTTCTGTTGGGTTGTGTATGGTATGGCCGAAGGTTGTGTGATGTGTGGTGTTATTCTGTATTCCATTTTTGCCAATTCCTCGAATTTGTGTATTATTCACATGTTGGGCCCTCTCTGTGCTTATATTAGAATGATTGTCATTTTTACATAATGTATTTACGTATATTTTAATAAAATTATATATTTTGATACAACAAGAATAACAAAAATAACTTTATAAATAACTGAACTGTGGGACAATGATACTGTCTCTGTATCTAGGATCTATGACCTATTGATTGATTAATAGTTAGGGAGAGGTTTTTGTGTTTGTCTCTGGTTATTCTCTGCCTTCCTCTCCCTCTATCTAGTACTTCAGGGACCCTCATGAGTTTCCTGCATGTGCCGTGAATCAACATGGGGTTCCCCTTCCTTTGTGTAGGTTGCTATAAGAGGGGATAGGGGCTGGAAGCCGGCATGGCAAAAATGTGTGCTTTCAGGCAATGTTCCCTCTAATTTTTTTCCTCTGTGTGCGGCAGTGTAGGGTCTCTGTGCACTGCAGCCATGGCTATGTGTGCCAGGAACCAGACAGCGTGTGTGGGTGCAGCGACAAATATCACTCCAAACATTTGCTTAAAAAAGTGAAAAGACGTTGCATTTCCACACATACAGCACTACGTTAAGGGTCTTAAGGCAGGTTTGCAATTTGGATACACATGCCATGAGATGAATCGGTTACACAGGCAAGTACACTATGCGTTTAGAAAAGCACAAGACTCCAATGGTGGTACCATCATAAGATTTTACTGCTGTAGGTGTAATGTTACTTGTTGCATCATATATCTGGATGCAGAGACTGAAAGAAGCAGCAAACTGCTAGCCGGGCAGCACCTTAGGCTAAGCAGAGATTTCTAAATTACGTGTTACCTAAGAAATGCAGAAAGCCCAAAAGCACAATGTGTAAAGCGTGATGGTGCTCAAACGTGTCCAGGCTGCCTGCTCCGTTAGGGAACACAGGAGCTAAATTATTGGCCACACCGGCAAATAATTTCTAAGCAGCCCGGGACGGTCGACTCGAGTCCACTGGGCGAGGGAAAATGCAATGCTGCATCATGCAGTCAGGAGACAGCAGTGAGAGGGCCAGTCGTCACCAGTGGAGAGTCACGCTGCAGGGGGGGGGAAGAACTACAGAACGAACACAGTAATTTTAAACACCAGCTACTGTCCGTCACAGTATACCAGTCACAATCAAATTGATTTAATTTTATGAAAGCGCATAATATTCTATCTTTGGAAGTTCCCGGCTGCCTATTGAGGAACGTCAAAGCCGTAAGCCATACACAGGGTACGGTAGTATGCCTGCCTCGCTATCGCTGCTGTAAACTTTATAACACGAGTTGGTGAATTACCTGGTGTGTATTCTAGCACCAAATGTTAACGTTTAGCTTAATACATCCACCTTTGACAGACTTACTGAATGAATCACAGTAAGAACTGAGCTACAACTATGAACTAAGTGGTGGGCAAATTAAACATTGTTTTTCTTATTGTGTTGCTGGCTGCAGGCACACAGAGATTGTGGGGTTGGTGACACATAGTCCACTTGGGGCCTCAGTGGCAATGTACTGTGTGCGTGCTTACCGGACTTCACAGTGTTATCAGCATCGGTGACTGAGACTATACAGGATGTTTTCATTTTACTAGCCTCATCATAGAAGGCATTGCTGCTGCTGGGCTGGCAGCTCCCCATAAAACAACTTGCAAGGGGCCTCATAAGAAGCAAAACCTGTTGTGAGCCAGAGTGAGAAGCCATGAGGAGAACTGCCTGTGGCTCTCCATGCGCTCTGACACATGTTTAAATTGCAGCTATAGACTTTTTTCTTCCTCCCCGGCTGAAGCACCAAAACACGTTGCAGCTCAAGACTGAAAACAAAGCTGCTCTCAGGCACTGGTGGAAAGCAGCAGTCGGGCAACTCACCCTAGGGTTGATACCTTTTCCAGAGAAAAAATGACCATTAGTTGTTATTCAAAGAGTCTGCAAAGCTTGGACTTGATACTTAAATAGGACTGAATACAAAATGGAATGTATTCATTGTAACGCTTTACATGAGCACCAGTTACGTTATAGACTCACACATTCATCTTTTTTTTGCCAGGCACAGGGAGATCAAGTGATTTTCCCAGAAATGTAAAACTTACAAGTAAAAAAGGGATTAAACTGACTGCTAAAGTTGCAGGGCTATGTAGCGCTGACCAGGCCTGGTGAGACTTTTAAAACTCTTGCTCTGGGTACCGGTGGGGCCAGCGTTATGAGAGACTGCAGTCACCAAATAAACTCCGGCAGCCGTGTTCAGCCCGGACTCATGTGGCATGACCATAACAGGCTGTAGGCACCACCAAACTGAGACTGCCCAGTAGCCTCTGTGGCGGCACTTACTGGGGAGCTAAATAGAGGGTGGCTGCGGGCTGATTGTGGGCCATTGTAAAGATATTTGTTAATTGCAGGGCAGGAGGGTGCTGCAATTGACAGGAATACTTTCACAAGTGCCCACAATCCATAGTTGCCAAGGTGTCAGATTGCCATGTGTGACATTTTCATAATTTTAGTGTAATTACGAGTGACATATCAACGCCTAGCAGTGACACTTTCTCGCAAGCAAAATCAAGCAATGAAGACGAGGGAAATACATAAATATCAGAAATTGAACCCATTTGAGCAACAAGAAACTCTAAGAAGATTTTAAAACTGCTTCAAAGTACCAGAAATGAAGGGAACCGTTGGACCCGACTGTACCAAACTGGTTGTTAGAGGTCATACTTCCTGCAAATGTGGCTCATGTTCCATAACACCCCATCCAGTCCACTGCCGACAAAAATAGGATAGAACCACATGCCTCATCCTCCCTCTGCATGGACTGATCAAACTGTGCTGAGAAACTCAAGCACAGCCCGGCACAAACTCCTGTACCTTGTGACCCTCAAAGCCACCTTCTGACACAGGCTTAAGGCCTTAATAAGAAGTGACAACCAGGCAGTAAATTCTCCTCAGTCTGAACATTGGCACTCCTCCCAGTAATAAGCACCTGTGCCTGACCGGCTTAGCTGGCCTCTGTGGAATATTGCCTTTATTAACTGCAGCAGTTCACAGGTATGTCCACCTGAACTAGCCACTTACCAGTAGAGTTAGACCTGGTTGTCTTTTTATTAGCATGAGGAATGTTCTATTGCTTTCACAAAAGTTTTGAAAAGCACCTGAAGCCTGTATTTTCCCCTCAATAGTACATACTTTAAATACCAAACACAAGAAGAAGAAAACACTTTGCAGTGTTCTGGAGCTGCCACATTAATTATCAATGGCTGCTAATTAAAGTAAACGGAAAGTAAGGCGATCTATAAAAATGAATATACTTTATAAAGACATTTTTTGTAGCATTGTATATCTTGTTAGGCCCTTTCCAAATTTTAAAACGAGGGGAACAAATGGCGGGTATTTCTTTATAAAAGTTGGAAACCCTACTTACCAGTTGTTTACTGTGCTGCTTAGGCGTCAGCCATGCCGTAGGCAGGGGCACTCTCGGAGGCAGCCTCTCACTGTCTTGGAGCTCAGGACAGTTCTAAGTCTCCATAAACCACGCCTCAGTCCAGTTCAAAGCTTACTGGCATCTGTCAAGGTTGCTGAGGAGCTGCTCCAGGCAGAGGGTCTCTGGGCAGAGGAAGAGGAGTCAGACTACTGGCAGAGCGGAGTCCAGTCACTGTGTCTTGGCCTCCTCACATCCTCACAAATGGGCAGATTTTTTCTTGATCTGTACGGCAACAATTGCCACTGCCAGTGCCTCACATAGTATTTAATAAATTATTACAATAGAAATTTTCCCTTTAATTTCATGTCCGATGCCATTGAGTTTGCTTACTAAAACCAAGTGGCAGGCAGCAGATCACATGCTATGAACTAAAAAGCACATTTGTGTAGATTAATAGTTTCACTGACACTTTTGTGAACGTCTGCCTGTTCATTAATGTAATAAAAGTCACACTCTGTCTGCAGACATGTGGCTGGTGCTGGCTTCATGGTCCACTTTAAATGATTGTAAAGTTTTGTTCGACCTTTATAATTACGCTCCCTCCGACCACCGCTCCTGTCATCAGGCATGGCAGGATCCGAATACATTGTACAGATCATGGACGCCCTGCACCACCGAAGAGGTCAACGGTGTTCACAGTCTGGTGGTCTGTTCGTAACTAGTGCAGCACTGCATCAGCCCTCAGCGCGCTCCATTAACAGAAGAAATGCCGCAAGTTCAAAAGCACAACGTGTGCTTTACACGTCGTGCTTTTGAACTTGATGCTTGTCTTATCCTAATAGAGCACGGCTAGGGGCTGATTGTGGGCACTTGTGAAAGGATTCCTGTTAATTGCAGCACCCTCCTGCGCTGCAATTAACAGGAATATTTTCACAATGGCTCACAATCACCCCCAGCTGTGGCCCATTAAAAATAAATGTAGCAAGTGCAGGAGACACTTGCTATGGATGGCATCTCCGTAAGCTGAAAATTGACGTTTTTCGGGCCGCTCGCGATTTAAAAGTGCGGCGCGAATGCTCCCCCAGGATGTGTGCGCGCCTAACTCAGGACACTGCGCGCTCGGGGTTACTGAGCTGCGCGAGCGCCCATGCGCGCACGTTCCTGGGAACACTGCGAAAGTTTCAGGGTGTTATCCCGGTCAAGTGCAGTGGTGTGTCTCTTTGACAGAGCCTTCAGAAGGTGGGAAACGTGCTGTCGCTCTGCTGTTGAACTTGCCCCATGGTATCTCAAACACTGGTAGTCGGTCTTCCATTTTGTAAATGATTCTTTCATAGGAGGCCATTTGAAACTTTTCCCTCATCCACACATCCACCATAGGGCCCTTGGCAGTTTTCCAGTACTGCAGGAAACAAAGTTTGGCCATGGCTAGAGCTGCGGCGAAGGATCACCCATGTCGATTGCTTATTTCAGAGTACTCCGAGAAGTCATGAAGCAGAGCAGCAGAAACAGTCAGATCACCCCCGATCATAGCTCATTTTGCATTTCTCCCCAAATATTCATCCAATAAGGGTTGAGTTTCGGGCCCACCCATAAGATATGCACTATATAGCTCGGGGCAGCACCAACAGGTGGGAATTCCTGCTTTTGTCAACCTGAAAGGGGGCAGTGCCAGCAATGTAGTATCTTGTAGTACCCTAGTTTAAACCTTGGCTCCTGAAGGTATTTCTCATTGTGTGAAAGGAGTTTGGTCGGTCCTCATCAGAGTTTTCGAACCTCAGTTTAGTGGTCCACCACTTATGTTAGATAGACTGAACCTCAGTCGAAAAGGTTCTATTAATGAGTATGTGGTACAAGCCCGAGACTAACCCTTTATGAGTGTCCCAAGTGCGCAGATAGGATTGTGAGAGGGACTGAGAAGAACACTGAGTGCGGGTCCAAGTGCCTGAGAGAGACAGTGCGTCAACTGACCGTATTTTCATCAGTGGGTTGACATGAGGAGGTGGATCAGGCGAGCTTCGGAGAAGGCCACGAGTTGCCATCCCCGACAGGGATGATCTATCAGGTGTATCCCCCTGTCCAAGAAGCTTGTCCAGTAAGGTTCACAGTTACCGGATTGAATCCTCCCACTAACCCAAAAGGGTGCAGCCTGGCGAAGTTTGTCATCAATTTTCAGTAAACGATGCACCCTCTGCCAGACATGCACCGTTGCCCATAATATCGGGTGGGGTTTAATGAGCCGGCATTTGTCTGTCGAGTAGAGCATGCTGACTCCCCCTTTTCCTAAAAGAATGTTTTCCATGACCACCCACCTTGATTGCGCCAATGTGAAGTGAAGGAAAAAGCACAAGTAAGACAGCTAGAATGAGAACTAGTAAATGCCCGGGTAAACGGAGCCCAACCCCCAGTCCGTACTATCATACAGGGTTTCTTCCCTCCCCAATGCAACACTTTAGGTACTATGGTAACGTAACAAGAGTAATGTTTTTTGAAGCCCCAGTGCTATCTGATTATAATATTAATTGCTGTCAATGAAGATCCTGTTATGCAGAAGGGAAAGTTATTTATTTGATTTGGGTTTCTTTGAAGAAATGGGTTGTATTATATGGTATGGTTGTGCAACCTCACTGTGCAATACATTTATCGACCCCTGTAGGACCCTTGGGCTTTGTTTGACAAACCCTCAGCTCAATCCTGGGTAGCTGTAGCTGTAGCTGTGTGTAGCTGGGTAGCTGTGGCATGAAGCAGCAAGGTTTACACAGAGGAACAAGTGTAAAGCATTGAAACAGCACCAAAACAATTGAAGAAGAAATCAACACATTTGTCAAGAAATCCAACAATAATAAAAAAATAAAAAATAGACTGTATTTTTATAAGAGTTCAGACACAAGAACGAAAAATATGCATTTGAGGGTTAAGGATATAAAGATTTTACAAGCAATAACAAATAAAAGCAATTTTACTCAACCGCGAACAAGCCTTGGCAAAGTCAATGAATTAGACATTTAGAAACTTTAGAAACATTTAAAACTGTGGTTGCGATGCGGGCAATGGAAATCTTCCTGCAGGTATTCCTTGGTCCATGACGGTGAGGGGTTCCTGATTGCATAGTCAACATCCCACACAGTCCTCTCCGGTCTCGCCGAATTTAGGTTGCCTGTTGTCGCGGTCACAGGCCAATTCTTCCTGGGTCGATAATTTCCTTTCTGAGGGGCTCATCAACTCTCCTACAGCAATCCCGAATTAAGTGAACTCAGGAGCGATTCTGTGCATTGGGTCTTTGTCCTTCGTGCTGCACGGTGGCGGTGGTAGCGGTTTTACAGTTTTGAGCTACCAACTTGCCCTTGCAGGCTTCTTCAGCTGTTGTGTCCCTGTGCTGCGAACAGGAGGCCGTCAACTGGCCCTTGGAGTCTCCTGGCTTGACTGGGATCTAGAGACAGCTTCTCCTTGAGCAGGACTTGGCAGGCGCAGTCCCTTTCTTCAATAGCCACCAGGGGCAGCAGGTGCAGCTTTGATGGTGCATCCTCACTTTG
This sequence comes from Lissotriton helveticus, assembly GCF_964261635.1. Taxonomy (NCBI): domain Eukaryota; kingdom Metazoa; phylum Chordata; class Amphibia; order Caudata; family Salamandridae; genus Lissotriton; species Lissotriton helveticus. The sequence goes on along the minus strand of NC_136063.1, from coordinate 653,090,115 downwards.
CTTGTCCCTCAGTGTAGCAGTTCCTTCTTGGTCCTTCTTCCAAGTCAGACAAACTCTGGGTTCTGGCTGCCAGGGGTGCCCTATTTATCTTCAGAAAATGCCCTCAGGGTAGTATGGGGTTGGTAGCCAATGGGCTGCCAAGTTTCCTTTCTCCTAATGACCACTTACTGGGAAGTGTGGCATCTGGCTATCTCAGGATGCACTATTCTCCCCACTCCCAATATGGTGAGATCCCTCTCTCAACACTCAGAGCTCCCTAGCATACCCCCAGAAGTGTAGCTACCAAGGGTCTTTTCGCCCCAGAAAAAAAAACAGTTTGACAAGTGGCTTCTCCTCTCCTGTCCCCAGTGCTAGCCTGTCTGCCTAATTAATGGTCAGATCGCATGCACTGAGTCCTGTTTAACAGGGCCCATGACATTTCGGTGCCATTACACCAGTACCTAGTAGTCAAAACGGGGACAAAATGTGAGAGGTAAACCTGCAAAAAACGAGAAAGCGGCAGTAGCGGTCCGTGTCTGCCAAAGGGGCAGGGTTTGCCGGAGGAGGGAGGTGGGGGAGGGGTGGGTATTAAATTTTAAAAAAAACGTACCTTAACTCCACAGCTGTCTCCTGCCGCATCGCGCTCTTCCTGATTCTGGGCAAAGGCTCCCAGAATTCACTGCAGCCAATCCTGGTGCTGCAAGAAAGCAGCATCGGTATTGGCGTGAGCGCCAGCAACTTGCGCTATCAGGTAGACTGGGAGCCTGTGCCTGCTTTCTCCAGCCCCAGCAATGCAGCTGGGGCTGGAGAGAGCTTCACTGCACATGAGGGGTTTGGCCAACATGAGAAGGCTGGCCAAACACCTCATGCGAATTAAAGGGAGTGCCCACCACTCCTCTACCAGCAGGTCATCCCCTGAACTCGCCCCCAAGGCTTGTCATAGTCCTCGGGCGGGTCCAGGTGATTGAAATAAAACAAAAATAAAACGTGTTTAAAAAACATGTTATTTGCTGGTGGTGATGGACGGGCCGCTGCTGGAAAGTGGAATGCTGAAAGAAGTTCACCCAGGCCTTGGATCCCATAACATAATCATGGCATCCTCTTTGTCCCAGTACTGTACAAATGAGGCATCTTGCCTCCCCACTCAGTTCATATACACTCTAATTTATCAAAGATTGTTTCTCTCTCTTTTATTTTTAACAAAATAGTGCATGTCTTTGTTTTGTTTCTACTACCAAAAAGCTATAATTGGTCCCTCCTTGTCTTATCCTCCTGTCATTTGTGCAGTCTCCTTGGTGGTTTGTTAGCAGTGCGCGTGCATGCTTCATGTGGTGAATTTACAAAGGGACGGTAGGATTTCTCTCTATATGTTTTTGTCTTTGTTTAAATGAATGCTTATACAGAGCAGATTCTCTCGTATTTCACTTATCACGTTGCAGAGCGGGTGGCAATCTTATCTGTTCCACTCACCCGGGTTCTCTTCACCCATGTTCTGAGCTGAATGGGGAGAAGAACTTCATGCGGGTGAGCGGGCCATATGTATGCTGATGCTAGCTTTCCTGAGCCTCTTGCCGGTACAGTTTTGTTCACATCAGGCGGGAGGTAGGCAACAGAGGGTTTCTATGTATCCAGATCTCGCAAGATGAGATCTGGTTCCCTAGTAATTGTATAAAAGCAGAAAATGAACACATCTTTAGCAGGTTTCATTTTCCAAGGATGATGGTCAAATCTAATGTACCTGTAAAGCAGCCTTCAGAATGATCTAATGAAGAGGAGTGTTTACAGATCTCCTGAACAGACTATCATTCATTGTTAAAAGAGACAGTTGATACTGGCCTGACAGAGCCTCAGGTTAAGAGATTAAGGCCTGATGTAGATGATGGCCAAGACGCAGACCCACTGTGAAAATACATCTTTCTCAATTATTTGAGGTATTAAAACATAGAAGAGATATGCTGGGATTTGAAGAAAAGACCCATGATGAAGATGAATTTTATGCACAATATAGCACTACAGATCATAATACTCTCCCATTGGATGATGTGATAATAGCTCTGATTTTGAAGGAATGGAAAGCTGTTGATAAATCTGCAGTACCGAGAGCCTTGAAGAAGAGTTATGTAATGGATGGGTTTGATGATCTGATTCCACACAGCCCAAAGGTGAATAAAATGTTAGTGGCAGTAGGCTCTTCCTCATCATTGGCATCAGAAGGTTTCACTTTTACGCGTGCAGTGGACAAGAAGATAGAAGATCACTTAAGTGATGTTACGCCGCATAGAACTATGCGAACAGGACCAATACGTATGCTGTATATGCAACACAATTCTTGTTAGGGACTTCCATGCACTGTTGAATTGTTTACAAGCTAAGGTAGTTCCTACTGATTTATTGGCCAATATGTAGCTATTAGCCCAGTTTCTATCAATATCTACATTTGACAGCCTTTGGACATTGACCTCCATAGCAGGAGCTGCAATTGCTAGGAGGTGGGCATTATGGTTAAAGTCCTGGAAGCTTGAATCCAGTCAAAGAGCATTTCTTTGCAAAATAATCTTCCTGGGGCAAACATTGTTTGCCCTGAGTTGGATTAATTGGAGTAAAAAGCTGAAGATGGAAAATGAGATGTTGAGGCCAGTCAAGGTTTTTCTTTAGCACAATGTCTTTCTTTCCTAAAAAAACAGCATTTAATGCTCAGAGGAAATGCCTTTTTGAGGACTTGCCCGAGGTCGATGGGCTGTGTTCTATGATAAAACCCAGTGAACCACCTCACATAATCAAGACATTACTCAGCAGAAATGACTATATAAAGGTGGGAGGAAGGGTGCAACTTTTCTACCAGCAATGGTCTCCGACCATTACCGATTCATGGGTCCTTTCGATTGTTTAAGGTACCTATCAAACAAAGTTCAAAAACTCCTTTCAGCTTAAGTTGAGAGCTACTCCATCAGGACAGAGTAAAATGACTAGCCCTGACATCAGATTTGCTGGACAAAGGTTGTGATTGTTCCAGTAGCGGACAGACAAAACACACCAGATTTTACTTGGTTCTGTTCTTGGTGCCATGGTGATGGAAGATATCGTTCTGCCCTAGATGTCTAGGATGTAAACAAATTTGTGATGGTGGAGGATGATTACATTTCAATCACTTATCCCTTTGATAATGAAGAATGATCCCCTGGTGACATTAGATCTTCAAGACACCTATTTCCATGCAGACTTTCTGTGATTTGCTCTGAGCAGCCAACATTTCCAATTCAAAGCCCTTCCATTCAGTCTCTCATCTTCACCTCGGATATCTACCAAGGTATTGGCTCCAGTGGTAGCATTCTTGCAAATGATGGGTATTTCTATATTTCCATATTTCGGTGATTGTTTACTTTCTGCTCCTTCCTTTTCAAGGCTCAGAAAGATGTTGCCAAGGTCACCTCAGTGCTACAGGAGCTGGGGCTTCTGCTGAATCATCAAAAATTGCAACTGGAGTCATCACAAGTGAAAACATTTATTGGAGCTCACTCCGACACACATGTCTTCCTCCAACACAACAGGATATTGACCATACAATCCAATGTGCGTGCCTGTGCCCTATCCAGTCAATTAAGGGCAATTGACAGGTTTTGGCTCAGGACACAGGACTTCCACCATTGTTGTGCCTTGGGCAAGGTTCCATTTGAAACAAGCGTTAAATCATATTCTGGCGCCTTCGTACCTGAGCTCTGCAAATTACGAGTAGTGGATTCCAGTAATTCCAAAAGTTTTTTAAGACCTATCATGGTGGTTTGAGAAATAGAACCTGAGGAAGGGGGTTCCATTCCAGTATCCAATTCTACTCTTGTTGACCACAGATGCCAGTCTTTAGGGTTAGGGATCAGTTCTGGGTGATGGAACACAAACCCCTTGGTCTCCTCTAGAAAGCAATCAATCCTCAAATTTGAGTGAGTTGTATGGAAATCTGAAGTCTCTCCTACTGTTTCAGACACAACTAGAGGGGAAGAATGTGGTAATAGGAACGGACCATCAGATAGCATAGTGCTAGCTGAATCGTTAGGAAAGGAAGAGATGCGACTCTCTGAATAAGTTGGCATCTGATATATATTCCTTTGGGTGGAAGCACATCATCTCTTTCAGAGGGCTGTGTACATCAAGGGCACATTGAATTTTTGGTTGGACAGTCTGATTTGCAATTTACTGTCCTCGGTGATGTATAACCTGCCCGAACAACAATTCACCCATGTCTGTCTCATGTTTGGGACTCCCTGGTTGGATCTATTCTCTTCCGTGACCAACACAATAAATCCACAGTTTTGCACAGAGAGGTTATGTCCCCATGCTTGGGCTATCAATGCCATGTCAGTCCCTTGGCCTCTAGGATTGCTTTAAGCTTTTCCTCCAATACCCCTTCTTCCAGGAGTCCTGCAGAAGATTCACGGGTAAACACCGAGCGCAATATTGTTTACACTAATTGGGCAAGGCGGCCGTGGTTTCCTCTCCGTCTAGCCCTATCCAAGGGTCGGTTCTTGTAACTCCTGTACAATCCATCCCCGCTTCTGTTTCCACCTTTGATACTCTTTAATTACCGGCATCCAAATTTGACAGCTTTGTTATTGAAAAATTAGAACTGGAGGGATTAGGTTGCTCTTAGCAAGTTGCCTTATACATCCAAGAATCATGAAAAGCCTGTATCATGACATCATACAAAAGATATTGGTCAGTCTTATTAAATAGTGTTTGGAGAAGTCAGAAGATCCCACTTCTATTAGCCCTTTTCAGATTTTGACATTTTTAAGGGATAGGTTTCTTAAAGGATTAGATTCATCTAAATTGAGTGCTCAGTGGGCTGCAACCAAAGCAATATTCAGGTGATTTGTCAGGGGTATCTCCATTAGTCACATGACATAAAAGGACTTTTAAATTGAAGAAATCCACTTTGCAGTCTCCCTTGACATCCTGGGATCTGTCAATAGTCCTTGCAGAGTTACAAAATCCACCTTTGAACCTTTAGAAAAGTGTACATTCATGTGGTTATTTACCAAAACTCTATTCCTAGTGGCAAAAACAAAGGCTCACAGAATGGCGGAGTTCGGTGCATTGACAATTGCTCATCCATGTCTCAAAAGTTTCCCTGAGAAAGTGGTTTTGCGTTTAGATCCAACATTTGTCCATAAAGGTTCATCTTCCTTTCATTTAAAACAGGAAGTTATTTTGCAAGATGACACAGATATTTCTATTCCTTATTCTTTGGATGCTAAAAGGGCATCGGCTATTTATATAGACCGTACCAAGCTCTTTAGGAACACAAATTCCATTTTCATCTCTCATAGGTGAGTGGCGAAAGGTAGTAAGGTTTTGAAACCAACTTTAAGCAGATGGATGCGCCAAGCGATTACTCAGGCTTATGCTATGAAGGGTGAATCTCTTACAGTCAATATTCAGGGATGCTCGTCAAGGGCAATCTCAACCTCCTGTGCTGAGGCAGGGAGAGTGTCCTTATTGGAAACTTGTAGGGCGGCCACTTGGTTGTCGCACCACATTTTAATAAAAAAATATCACCAGGTCTGTCTGATTGTGCACATGATAATTTTTGGTCTGATGTTTTGTCTTCAGCAATGAAGTAATAGTTCAAAGTGAAGTAAACTCAATCTGCATCATTAGTGGTCGTTACAAGTTTCATTCTTGACTTGACAGATCCTCATTTGTTCAGGACTGGGACGAGGAGGACTCCATGAGGGGGTAGTGAACTTTTACTTACTATTAACTTTCATCAGCCTGATTAAGAGTCCTCATTATCCCAGTCCACTGTTGCTCCCTCTCTCCCTTATTGCACCTACATTCTTTGTAGTTTGTTAATACAACAGGAGGGAGAGTAGAGGAAGGGACCAAATATAACCCTTAGGTAGTAGAAACAAAAGAAAGAATCACTATTTGGTTAAAAAAAAATAAGAGAAACAATCTTTATTAAATTAGAGTGTATTATAAAATTAGAGTGTATACGATCTGTCAGAGGAGGCGAGAAGCCTCATTTGTTCAGGCCTCAGACGAGGAGGGCTCCAAATCGGGGTAGCAGAAACAGTGTTGGACAAAATACAAATGTGACTGGGCCCATGATTGCTGGTTCTGAGGCACGTCAATGCAACATACTACCATTTGGGGCCCAATTTTGTGGGTACCTGGTTCACCTGATCCTTATTTCCATTATTGCATTCAATGGATACCCATATTATTGTGGTTCCAAAATTCTTCAGGGCTGATAAGGTCGACATTTCCTTTATGGCTCCGGTGAATTCTTCTGGATCTCTTAGGGCATGCTGCAGCTTCTAGACTTTTCTGGACTCTTGACAAAGTTGGCGTAGGCCTCGTTGTGCTAAGCCACTTGGGTCACTGCTGAAAACAGAGGGAATTGTGCAGGCTCAACGAAGAAAGGACAGAGCATTAAAAGGTGGGACAGTTAGTTCAGATAATAATCATGTGTCCTGTCTCTTTAAGAGGCCCTTTACTTCAAGTCTGCAATATGCGTAAAAAAAACTTCTGCATGCCTATCGGTTACTTCCCTACTCATTAGATTGATGCCCTTTGTCCTAAAATTCACTGAGTGCCCTTTAATGAGCAAGTGACATTTGCAATGATGATTGTTGTTCACTAATAACATTTAAAGTGCAAGACCTCGTTACAATGTCAGACCTAAGTATAACTATTGCATACCTGCTTTTCTTGTCTTCCTTTGCTGCATAATAGTACAAAAACAATGTTTCTGCTTTCACACCACACTGTTATCCATACAGTGATGATCACATGACTTCCCTCGTTGAGACAGCTTAAAATGTTGTTAAACCGGTTTAGCGCCTTGTTTGCTTAAAAACAATGTATAGAGGCTTGGCTCCTCTACCAGGCACTTTTTTTCCCACCAGATCACATACATTTCCTCATTCCTAATGTCCTTATGCTGGCCAGAAGACAAAGGTGTAGTGTAACTAGAGTAAGATGAAGCTGTTCTTTGGAGCACACAGGTATAGAGGGCCAGAATGTCTGAGATGAAGGGTTGTAATAAGGTGAACACCTTGAATGACGAGGTTCTAAAATAATCTAAAATCATTAGCAATTGAAAAAGCACTAGTGAGCAGCAAACCTTTACACCGGCAAGATATGACTTGTACACAATCCCGTTGTGAGTAGCAGACGCCCACAACTGGGCACTCTAGGTGTAAATGTTTTTGACTACACTGAGCAGGACATGCATGCATAGCTAGAGATGCCCATGTATATCTGCATTAGTGCAGATTGCTGCATTACAGTGCAGTGTGGTTCAGCAGGAACCCTTTGCCCCACAATTACATCCTAAATTACAAACGCAGTGTAACGTCATAGCATGCGCTTCCAGCCGCAAGCACTCAAGAGTAGCTAACAAAAAAACCTTCCTGTGCCTATTTTTCTCTTAGGTTGCACTTTAAACCTTCTGTAGATGTTAGGGATAATTTGCTCTAACGTTCTAATGCGGGCCTCTGCATTTAAAATAATCCATAGAGCAGATGTATAAGCATGAGTTGGACACATGCCTAGCTACTGCATATTTCTCTCCACAGTGTTCTGCTGTTGTTCAGCTAGCTAGGTTCACATTCTAAGAATCCCGCACACATTGGACATTCATTTGAAATTAACTTATGAAATCTTCTGTCACAGAGCCATCGTTTCTCAAAAATCCTTTTTCAAAACCGAGCAACTAAACGTTTGAAAATGTTTATTTTGGAGGGATAGGCAACATATTTCCTGTAAATTCTTTCTACTCTACACTGGATATAAAAAAAAATACTTCCATTAATGCACTTACTTTTCAGTTTATTTGATGTATATGTATATCTGCATATATTATTTGAAAAAATGGCCAAAGAAATGTTAATGTTAAAAGTCAAAAACATTAGCAAAATTAAAAATTGAAAGATGAAGCTGCAACCCAGTTTGAATCAGTGAACAGTCAAAATATCGAATTTTAAATATCGATATGGCAAAATATTGTGTTTAAAATATTGAGTGGACTGAATATCGGCTGTCAAAAATATAGTGTTGAAGAATATCGAAATGCAGGTAAGAAATATTGTTTCTCATATCGAAGTTAGTAATATTGACAGTCATAGTTGTTAAAAATATCAAATTTTATGTTAATGTTTTAAGTGTTAGTACATGTGTCTAAGGTATGTATCATTTTTGTAATGTATGTTTGAATTTTTTTAAAGTAATGAATTTTATGTTAATTCATTTTTGTGTAATGTAATTCCATGGCGGGTTGTGGGTTTATAGGGGAATAGGGTGGGAAGTAATTTAATTATAATATATTTTTTAAGAATCATTTAGAATTCCTTTATATGTTAATTACTTTTTGCGTAATTTAATTCTGTAGCAGGTTGTGGGTTTATAGGGAAATAGGGTGGGAAGTAATTTAATTGTAATTAATTAATTATTTATGTTATTAATTAATAATTTAGTATTTAATCATTTATATTGTTAATTAAATTAACGTATTTATTATTAATTTATTATTAATTAATTGGTAATTATGGTAATTGTGTTATTTTGCATTAATTAGTAATTAATTAGATATGAATAATCAATAATTACTTTGTAAATATGTTAATTGTGTACTTTTTTTAGGAGTGGGTTGAGAGTTGATAGGGGAGTAGGGTAGGAAGTAATTTAGTTTTAATGTCGTTTTTATTATTTTTTATATTATACTTATTAAAAGTAATTTTATTGTGTTAATTGTGTGAATTCATTTTGATTTTATGGTCATTAATTTTATTGTTAATTGTTTTTAGTTAATTAATTGTTAATTAATTATGTTAATTTATTAATATTTTACAATATTGTAGGTGATATTTATAGGGGAAAATGGTGGGAGGTAAATTATTTAAAAAAAAATACTTGTTAAATAATGTTAATTATATTGCAGGAGTGGGTATACTAAATTATTCCCCTACGCTATCCAATACTTTCCCTACTGTAACACTTGATAGAGTGGGAATATTAAATTATTCCCATCCGTTATCCAACACTTTCCCTACTGTTGCATTCACTGGAGTGGTAATAGTAATTTCTACCCTCCCGCTATTCAACACTTTCCCTACTGTTGCACTGACTGGAGTGGTAATAGTAATTTTTACCCACCCGCTATCCAGCACTTTCCCTACTGTTGTACTCACTGGAGTGGGAATAGTCATTTTTGCCCTCCCGCTATCCAGCACTTTCCCTACTGTTGCACTCACTGGCGTGGGAATAGCAATTTTTACCCTCCCGCTATCCAACACTTTCCCTACTGTTGCACTCACTGGAGTGGAAATAGTAATTTTTACCCACCCGCTATCCAACATTTTCCCTACTGTTGCACTCACTGGAGTGGGAATAGTAATTTTTACCCACCCGCTATCCAATACTTTCCCTACAGTTGCACTCGCTGGAGTGGAAATAGTAATTTTTACCCACCCGCTATCCAACACTTTCCTAACTATTGCACTCACTGGAGTGGGAATAGTAATTTTTACCCACCCGCTATCCAACACTTTCCCTACAGTTGCACTTGCTGGAGTGGGAATAGTAATTTTTACCCTACCGCTATCCAAACCTTTCCCTACTGTTGCACTCGCTGGCGTGGAAATAGTAATTTTTACCCACCCGCTATCCAACACTTTCCCTACTGTTGCACTCGCTGGGGGAGAATAGTAATTTTTACCCACTTGCTATCCAACACATTCCCCTCTGTTGCATTTGCTGGAGTGGGAATAGTAATTTTTACCCACCCACTAACCAACTCTTTCCCTATTGCTGCACTCGCTTGAGTGGGAATAGTAATTTTTACCCTCCCGCTAAACAGCACTTTCCCTACTGTTGCACTCGCTGGAGTGGGAATAGTTATTTTTACCCACCCGCCATCCAACACTTTCCCTACTGTTGTAATCACTGGAGTGGGAATAGTAATTTGTACCCACCCGCTAGCCAATACTTTCCCTACTGTTCCACTCGCTGGAGTGGGAATAGTAATTTTTATCCACCCGCTATCCAACACTTTCCCTACTGTACATCTTGTTCTAGTGGAAATAGTAATTTTATCCTTTACACTATGCAACATATTTAGTATTGTTATATATATTGTAGTGTAAAATATTATTTAAAAAAATATATTTATTGCAATGTTTTTATCTTATATGTAATTTTTTTATATTAATATATAGGTAGGTATATATATGTCATTATATTTTAAATTATGTTGTTTACATTTTGTATTTAAAAATAATAATAATTTGTTAACAATATTAAGTTAATATATATAATAAAAAAGAAACATGCATGTTAAATTATTTTTACATTACATTTATTATTTATTAATGTTAACGTTTTTAATTATTTTTAAGTATATTTTACTTATTTATATTTATTATTTAATTAGTTTTATATTACTTTCAAGACATTTAAAAATTCGATATTTTAGCAAACCATATTATTCACAACAATATGTAGGATTCAATATTTTTGTATTTACCTGTTCATAGATAGGAATTCGATATTCTGTCACTCGATATTTTCTCATCGATATACTACTCCCCGATATTCTGGGGTCGATTCCGATCCCGTAAAAAGCGCTCCGAATCGTCGTACGGAGCATTTTTTCCGTACGAATCGTACCCATAACCGTCCCCGTACGAACGACGTAGTACGATCCACACCCGATGCAGCTATCCGTCCGAATCGTACCAGGGACCGTACGAATGAAATTCCCGTACGAATCGCCCTCGGAAGCCGCTGTACACGACGTTCATACGTTTCGCGGCTGCTTTTTACGACCCGGCAAGTACGATCCGTGTTGTGTATGCTCCATACGACCCTTTTTCTACGGGAGCTGGAAACTGTCGTACAGTCAGAGTTCGCCCCGAAACAGGTACGGAACGGCCCCCCCGGGTATGGCGCTTACCCCCCATGATCGCATGGGGTACGTGTCGTACCCCTGCGATCATGGGGGTACGTGCCGTACACCCAGCGTACATGGGGTACGGGCCGTACCCCATGTATGCTGTGTGTACGGCATGTACCCCCCATGTATGCTGGGTGTACGACACATACCCCCATGATCGCAGGGGTACGGCACGTACCCCTGCGATCATGGGGGGTACGTGCCGTACGGTGTGTAGGTGATCGTGCGCTTTTCCGTACGAATCGACGTGGACCGTACGAATCGCGTCCGGGTCGCCCGATCGGGATCAGAATCGTCCGGTCGTACGGCGTCCGTACGAGTTGTACAGAAACGGCTCCGGATGCGAGTCGTACGGACGGTGATTTTAACGGATCGGAATCGAGCCCTCTGTCAGTGATCTGTTTGAATCAGGGCATTTCCATTTACTGGTGATGTCATAGAAGAAGAATCTTAATTGTTTGGTTCACCTTGAAATTTCCAGAAAGTATGCATTTAATGATGCCGCTATGATATGTGCTTTGATATTACTAAATGATGCAATCAGGGTTCTGCATTTAATTCTGTTTTATATATTAACTTTGAAACGTTCAGGAATGATTTGTTAGTAGTTTACATTTGTTCTGATGATGGTCCCGAAAGACATCTTTTCAGGAACTGAAACTCCAGTTATCTATGGCTGTTTCATGTAAATCCGAGACACGCTGTTTTGCTCTTGAAGCGCGTCAGACCAGGACAACACTCTACTGCCACCAGTGAGTATTAACGATGCGCTGGCTTCTACTTGAAATATATAAGACCAAGGAAACACCCTGCTGCCTCTGGTCATAATTATTTTATTGTAGTTATACAATGAAAAGTACGGTAATTTGGGTAATTTGCCGTGCTTTATGTTCTCAAAGTTTTTTCAACTTTTCATATTTTTGTAAAAAAAAATACATATAAATTATCGTAAAGAAGGAACCATTTACCTTGTGCATTTAAAGAGAACAGTGTACTTCCTCATAAGTAGTATATGTTTACATTGGTTAATATCTGCATACAGTTTTCTTTTATACTCAGACCCAGTTCTGCAAATGACAGCAATATATAAATGCTTGGGGACCTATTTACAACAAAATGATGCATCACGGCAAGCCATTTTGCTGCACCGAGCTGCGTCATTTTAAAAGCACAGGCAGGCGGCGTATTAACAAAAATACGATGCATTTGTATGCTTTCCCTGCGCTGGTGCACAATTGGCTGCCAATCATCCCCACAGTGCAGGCACTCTTGTAGGCACAGGCCTTGCAGGTAAGAGCGGTGCCGTGAGGGGACGGAATGGTGGGGGTGGGGGAAGTTGACAAACAATAAAGAGGGAAACTTAAAAAAATAAGAAAACATTATTTCTTTTAAAGTTTGCCTTATACTCACTCCTGCTTGTCCCACCGCTCTTACCTGCACGGGCTGCACCTATAATGGTGTCTGTGCTGCAGGGTGATTGATTTTGGCATTTTCCTCTTTCTATGCATGCAGCAGAATGCAGCACACATAGAAAGAGGTAAAAAACAAGGCAAAATAAAAGTATTTTTCCTCATTACAGGGAGGCATAAGATTCGTAAGGATTCCCAGCTTTACAAAATGATGTAAATCTGGGAATGTATCACGTTCCATGGATGTTGCATGAGAACACCTACAGCAACACCCATGGAATGACCATTTCACACAGATTAATCGATGAAAAGGGCCCATATTTACAAGGCCATGAAAAATCACTCGGGGAGACTTTGCGTGGCCTTGTAAATATGGCCAACCCATTGCACGATTCATACTTATGTATGTGGCCTTCTCATTACTCGTGCTGCAATAGGGGAGGTCAGTGAGATGTTAGCGTTAGATGGCTTTTGATTATTTTCTCCTTCTAAATTAATTGCATTTTAAGCTTTTCTGCCCCTCTTATTAGTGCTGTTGAATGCGCGTTGACCCTTTCAACGCTTTAGTGTGCGAAGGGTATTTTCAGGACAAAATCAGGCACTCAAACAATTATTGATTATTAGTTATTTAACAGTGTAATTCAATTTCATAAAAGCATATGTACAGGGTCAACATTAATAAAAATCTGCATGAATTTACAAACGATTACCAGATACTAGTTCATAAAATTGAGTCAATATATATCTATATATCTCTATATCAATATCTATATCTATATATATGTTATTTATAGTAGCTTTTTGTAAGTAAATGGGTTATTCATTGGGTGGCTTTAATTCCACCTCAAGTAATAAGTCCAAACATCTTGTCAGGTTAAACACACAGATTCAATAATTTAAAATATTGTCTCAACCCCTGGTAGCTATGGCACAAAGCAGATAATTTGGGTAAATGTGCATAATCTTTGGCAGTACCAAAACAGATTATAATTCAAAACACAACCTAATAACATTCCCACCACCAATTTCCAAAAACACCAAGAAAAATGTAATAGGAAATATGAAACCAAAATGATTCAAATCCAGTAAGGTGAACCAGAGATATTTTATGTTGGTTAAAATGTGCCACGACATGGACGCGCGAGCGTGTCAATCAAGATGGCCGCTGCTGTAGGAGCTCCGTAAATCTACAGGCCCATTTTCTTTAAAACGACGAATTTTGTGTCAGGAACGCAGCGCAAATGCGAGCGCTTGCATAATGATTATATTGCCTACCAGTATGACGATTTCTGGGCAGTTTTGATCGGAGGAAGTCTTCTTTCCTGCTCCTTGGTTCCTGCTCCCAGCCTCTTCCAAAGGTACTACCGGTTTTGAGTGCTTAGGGGGAGGAGTGTTCTTTAGGAAAGGGCCTGGCTTGGGCCTAGCCACGCCCACAGTCCAACCTAGCTGCTGCACCAGAAGTTTTGAAGAGATTTTAAGTGTTTTCTTCAATAACCTTCTCATTTATTTCACATTTGTGCGCTATTTTCCACATTTGTGTATTATTTAAGTCCAAATGTGAATTTTTTTTTTAACCTCAAAATGGAAACTAAAAATCCAGTTAACAATAAGAGAAGACAGCAAGTTTCTCCAGTTAAGTCTAAAGTGGTGGAGTCATCTGAACCTTCTCTTGCATTAATTTTGGAGGAAATTCAAGCATTGCGTCTTAATACTGACACTATTGCCTCAGAAGTTAAAAATGTCCGTAAAGATATGGCCTCTCTGTCAATGAAAATTTCTGACAACTCCATCAAAATTCAGGATAATAAAAACAAAGTGGACGCTTTCACACCTTTAGTGGCCAAAATACTTCCTATGCATGCTCAGCTATTGGATATGGAAAATCGTAATAGGCAGTACAACCTTCGTATTTTTAATTTGCCTGAAGACATTGAGGGTTCTAACTGTCGATTATATTTGGAATCTCTGCTTCCTGGTCTTTTGAATATCAAGTTTCCAGAAAAATTCGAAGTGGAGATGGCCCATAGAATCCCCTCACATCGTAACCCTCGACTCACTAAACCCAGGCAAATTATATTGAAAGTACTGCGTCATCACCATCTTGTTCTAATAAGGAAAGCTGCAAGAGAAATTCCTTCACTATTGGTGAATGTTAACAACATTTTTATTCACCAGGACTTTGACAAAGAGACGGTTGCTATACGCAAGGAGTTCTCCGCTTGTCGTCCACAGCTCAGGAGCCTTGGCTTCAAATATGGACTTTTTGATCCTTCTACGATGCGTATTTGGAAAGATAATTTTTCAAAATCCTTTCAACGTCCTGAAGATCTGAGGCAATTTCTTGACCAACAAGCTCCACCCTCAATGGATACTCACGATCCTAACACTTGACTCCTTCTAATCTGAAATTACTTGACACGTATTTGCTTAATCTTGTAGTTGTGGGCTTCAACGGTTCTGGCCATACTTGTGGAATGGGTGTGCATTTCTATGTCTCTATTTATGTTTCTTGTTTGTTCTTTTTTCCCTCTTTTCTTTTTTCCTATTCAATTCTTAACTATAGAGTTGCTGTTTTCATCTATATTCCGATTATGCTTTTTCTCATCTCTTCTTGTTTCAGTTCCTTCTTTTTCCTTGCTTCTTATTTATTATGGCTACTATTCACAATATTAAAGTTATTTCTCTTAATGTGAAAGGTTTGAGACACCCAGTTAAACGCACAAAAATTCTGGATTACCTAGGTAGTTGCAAAGCTGATATTTGTTTTGTTCAGGAAACTCATGTTGATGATAAGATATTACAGTATATGAATAAAAAGTGGGTTGACTCTATTGCATCTTCTCCTGCTATGGGAAAGAAAAATGGGGTTGCTATTTTCTTTGCAAAGAGATTACATTGTCAGGTTTTAAGTACAATTTCAGATTCTGAAGGTAGATATATAATAGCTAAAATTAAAATTCATGATTCTACCTTATTTTTGCTCAATATTTATGGTCCTACGGCGGATGATCCCACTTTTTGGTCTATCACTACTGAAGTTTTAAAATTGGGTAAAGTTCCTTTGATTGTTGGGGGTGATTTTAATGTTATTGCGGACCCATTGTTAGATAGGTTATCTGCTACTAGATTTCGTCCTCCCAAAGTGTTTCATGCGCGTTAAATCCTTTCTTCACACCACCAAATTAGCTGATATTTGGCGACTACACTTCCCTACTGACAAATGTTTTACCTTTTTTTCCAACCCTCATAATTCCCATTCTAGGATTGACTAGATGGCGTATGAATACTGGTATTGTCCTAATGAACATCATAAGCCTAAATTATTGCAAGCTATTCAGGATTACTTTCTGTTTAATCCGGAAGACTCTACTTCTTAAGATAATAGATGGGACGCGTTTAAAGCGTATATTAGAGGTACTACGATCTCTATTATGGCTCATGAGAATAAGCTGTTCAACTCTAATATTAAACATCTAGAGAAACAAATAGCAAAATTTGAGCGATTATTTATTACTTCCAATGATCCCCAATACAAACTTAAACTACAAAAACTTTGATAGGAATTTAAGGCTATCCTCCGTAAAAGAGCTGGGGTTCAGCTCGCTAAATCAAATGCTCGATTTCGTTTTAACACCAACAGATCTGGGAAACTCCTTGCAAATTACTTGCGCATTAAAAGGGATAAAACACAGATTACCTCTATTCATGGTCCTCAAGGCAAGATTGCACTGTCCCATAATGATATTGTCAAAGAATTTCTAAATTTTGATTCCAATTTATATAACAAACCAGCTCCTTGTGATGATTCATTAATTGATGCCTTTTTAAATACTTGTGATTTACCCCAAATTTGTCCTTCAGATAGACTTGCCCATTACTAATGATGAAATCCTGACAGCCATCAAATCACTTCCAAAAAATAAATCTCCAGGTCCTGATGGTATTCCTGCTGAATTTTATAAAGAAATTCAATCTCACCTTTTACCTTATTTATTTCAACTTTTTTCATATTTTGGCTCTTCTGGAACCATTTCAGGCTCTTTTGCTGATGCTTTAATTGTTGTACTCCCCAAGCCTGACAAAGATCCTACCTTAGTCTCTAATTATCGTCCTATATCCTTAATAAATCAAGACTGTAAATTGTATGCCAAAATCCTTGCCTCCAGATTAGCTCCTGTACTTCACCCAGATCAGTCAGGCTTTATGAAAAATAGATACTCTGCTAATAACACGAGAACCCTACTACATGTTATTGAACAGAGTCCTACCCTTCTTGACCCTGCAGGAGTTATGGCTTTAGATGCAGAAAAAGCCTTTGATAACATTCATTGGCAATTTTTATTTAGAACTCTATTGTCATTTAATTTCTGTCCCTCTTTTATTCGTATGATTTCTGCCTTATATTATGCTCCCACTGCTCGGTTATTTATCAATGGACAAATCTCTCCTCGATTATCCCTTTTCAGAGGTACTCGACAGGGTTGTCCCCTTTCTCCACTTTTATTTCTGTTGGGAATTGAACCTTTTCTTAATTATATCCATCAGTGTGATGATATCCAAGGTATTACAATTAAAGATGTTACTATTAAAACTTTAGCTTATGCGGATGATGTGTTATTTTTTATTAGTAATCCAATTTCTTCTGTCCCGTCCATATTAGACATTATTACCAAATACTCTGCAGTTTCAGGATACAAACTTCATGTTAGTAAAACAGAATTTTACCCTTTGAATGTTCTTTGTACCTCTGATATGTTACCTGTAACAGATATTATTTGGCAAAAAAACAAGCTGAAATACCTAGGTATTTTATTTTCATCGTCCTTAATCTCAACGTTACAACTTAATAGTAATTTTATATTTGAATATATTAAAAATAAAATTTCTAGATGTTCTTCACTTCATCTTACCTGGTGGGGAAGAATAGAATCTATAAAAATGAATATTGCCCCTAAAATGTTTTACTCCCTTGCCCTTGCTATGATCCCCACTTAATTTCCGTTGAAATTTTATAAAGACATTGATAAATTGCTATCCAAATTTCTCTGGAGCAACAAGCCTCCTCGAATTGCATTTAAAAATTGAAAGTGCCTAAATGTCATGCAGGATTTGGTCTTCCTGATTTTTATCTTTATCATAAAGCTTTCATACTTAAACAAAGTTCCTTATAGTTTAATGCTTCCCCTGTAGTTAAGCCTCCTATTTGGTTTGATATAGAAAAATCTCGTGTCTCCTTTCCCATTGCCCTCCTTATTAACAATGTCTCATAAATCCACTATTGTACATCGCTCCTCCATAATCAAATCTTCAAGATTGATCCTTAATGATTTAGATTCAAATGTTGCTTTGCCCTTAAGTTCTACGGTGGATTTATCACTATGGCATAGTGCTCTTATTAAATTGAATAGAACTATGAATTTCTGGACTTCATGGATTGAGGCAGGCATATTCTATCTTAAAGATGTGTTCTGTGATGATGCCTTTATTCCCTTTGATCGCCTACAATTGAAATTCAAATGACCTGATTCTGATTTGGTAAAATATCAATTTCTATGAAACTCGATTTTAGATTCTATTCCACATGGTGTTCCTTCTACGATTACAACTGATTTGATGATTTATCTTCATGCTGTTTCTATGTCCTCAAAGGCTGTTTCTATTCTGTATAAAAAATTTGCTACTTCAATTGGTACCAATATTAATATAATTTCAACATTCTGGAACAATGAACTTTCAATTTCCATGTCTGATGACTCTTGGAAGGTTGTTTGGCTCAATAGCATTTCTGGTTGGTTACCGGTGTCCCTTTATCAAACAAATGCATATATTTTGTTTAATTCCTTATGGACGCCACTACGTTTGCATAATGCTAAATTACTTTTATCTGATATTTGTTGGCACTGTAATTTACATCCTGGGTCACTGCGTCACATGTTATATGATTGCCCTATAGTTTCGAAATTTTGGTCTGAAGTTTGGGATGTGATATTGAAAATATTACCTATTCATGATGTTCTTTCTTATAAGTTGTTAATTTGTAAATCAGTTGTACTTGCACATTCTCTTACTGACTCTGAAGCAAAGTTGTTTAATTTCTTAATTTCAGCTGCTGTAAAATCAATCACTTTTTGTTGGAAAAACGCTACTTCTCTTTCTGTTCATGCTTGGTGGTCATGGATCATCTTTACAAGAAGAGGTGCTCAATTATCAATACAAGGAGTTAATCATAGTCTGCTTTCTTATCAATCCTTTTGGTCTCCTATAGATTCATATTTACTGTTATGAGTATTGTTTTCACTGTTATTCTGTTTATTCTTCTTATTTTGTTTATAACCAATATTGTTATGTTAATAGTAACTCTATGTGCCAGGTAACATGATATAATATGTCCCTTCCTCCCCCCTTCCCTCCTCTTTCCATGATTTTATTTTCCCTTTGATTGATTATCCTTCTATTGTAATTTATTGATCTATTATACCTTATTCATAATTTGTCTTTCTCGATCACTTAGATTTTATTGCTATTTCATATCTTTTTGTATAGTCTATTTATGTCACTTTTTGAAAACTCAATAAAATTATTCTGAACTAAAAAAAAAAAAGTACCACGACATAGCATATGTGGGTGTGGTACACCAGGATCTAGGCATAAGTTGCGGCTGACCACGATGCACCAGAGGCCAGATGAACCTCAAATGAGGACCCGGTCACAGCAGTTATATTCTGATTTAAGGCCTGATTTGCTCTTTGACAGATGGCCCACCTTCCGTCAGGATGGTGAAAGTCTTTCCTCTGCCATCCTGGCTGTACTACTGCCCACCATGTTAAGAGATCTCTACCAGCCTGGCAGAGATCTCTGTTCCTTCACAGTCACAACAAATCCTCTGATGGCACTTAAAGTTTAGTTTTTAAAAAAGCGCTATGTGGTAGTTATCGTTTTTTTTAAGCAATGCTACAACTTGGAGAAAAACATTGTAGGAGAGAGTAGCTCTCTCATTGAGGAGAGCTATTGTCTTTGCCAATGACTGTTGGACAGTGAACTGAACATGAACAAGCGTGCCTTGAAGGAAAACTATATTGTTTTATTGCTCATTTAGTTTTATGTAAAAGCACAGGCGCTGTTGAAATAAAACAACAAAGGCAGCTTGATTCATTTTTATTAGAGGTAGCATTCCTCGACTGGCCTACACACACATATCAGGAGATAGAAGACCAGTTAGTGTTGAATTTTAGAAGAAGTTGGTGTAAATGTCACTTCCTGAAACTTTATATCTGTGTTTGACCTCCTCATGTACATAAAATCGTCTAACAGTTTTCAACAGGGCATATTATAGTCTACATTAAGACAGTGTGTGCCTGTCTCTCATGACAAAGCCACAGAGGAGCCATGTCACAAAAAACATAAGGGGGAGGGTTTTTCTCATCATGCACCAATTGTCTCAGTGACAAGAAGTTATGTCACACGATCTTGGTGGCAAGTAGGATGTATTTCACTTTGGGGCCGGTTGGCATCACCATCTCAATGACATGAAAGGCGGTGAAATGCTCTAGATTAAATATACAATCAGTTAAACTTCTTACCGATATTGCTCACTTTACTCCCAGGAACTAATGTTTCCAGGCACAACAGGCCTATGTGTTTGATCAAAATCATACATCAGACGAGTTAAAAAACAGCAAGTGAATAGACATCTGGGGGTAGCCGCTTCAACTCAGAGGCAGCATATGTGACCACGGTGCTGAACTGCTGAACCAAGGGCGTAGATCCAGGGTGGTATGTTTGGAGTGCATTCTGTAGTAAATAGGTGGGTATACGTGCTTTCAGTCAGTTATTGTGAAGTGTCTGTTGAAATTCACCAGGAATTTTTATGTGCCCACTCTGACAGAAACACACACACACACTCTCATCTATGTTTTGAAGACCTTAAAAATGTTTATTAGTTTGAAAAAATATAGTTTTTTAAGTATCCCTAACAATCTGTACTCCTTCCTCTTTCCTCTGCCCCATTATCCCCTATCCCCATGTCCTACTTCTCATATAATGTGTTGTACCAGGATGTCCCAGCGTGACTGTTGGGAAATTGAAGCTCACACGCCCCCACCCCACCCCACCCCCCAATCATACTGACAAAGGTACGCCCCGGTGCTAAACCACTCGTTTATTTTTGTTTAGAAGCTTGACAATAGTTTTTGCATATTGCATTTGCTTGCAATAAAAAAAAAATGCATGCTTGATAAGCCCAGACCTATAGGCATTGCTAATGCTTATCTTATTTGTCGCAGTGTATTATGATACACTGCATATTTGAGCATTCTAGAAGATTAACACTTTAGCCAAAGGTACAATGAAAACACTATCTAGAAAGATAATACATTAATTAGGCTAACAGAGTAGTAACATTTATTCAGTATTTAAGACTCCGATTTATCACAGATGATCTTCAGCACCTTCCCTCATTTCCTGTTCCAGATCTGGAAGGAGAAAGACATAACAAAGGGGAACCATCCATGGAAGGAGAAGAATATCCACAGTAAACAGAAAGATCTGCTCATAAGTGCTAAATGTGTTTCATAATGCTCTTTTTCATGTGTCCATAAATCCAAATCCCACCAGATCAACTATAAAAGCAAGCACTGGCAAAACCAATAGGTTTAGCATTTTACGCTAGCCTTTTGGCAATTCTTGCTTTGTCATGGTTTTTGCAAACCTTTATTGTTCAAGAAGCTGCTTGGTATTCGTCAAACTAAAAAGCAAACACTGACTAAAGGCAAAAATGTTCTTCAGTCTCAAAGAAGCACCGATTACCATAGGTGTTGGCTAACAAAAAGCTAAAAGAAAGCCAATTGTTCTGCCACTGGCTGTCAGCCTCTGAAAGAAGGAGAGAAGGAAAGGAAGAAGGAAAGAAAGGAGGAAAGAAAGAAAGAAAGAAAGAAAGAAATAAAGAAAGAAAGAAAGAAAGAAAGAAAGAAAGAAAGAAAGAAAGAAATCCTTATTTTTAAAAAACGTGGTTCAAGTGCTGTCATTTTAACATGATAAAGGCTGATTTTCTTCCTGGGCAAAGTTTATTAAAGAACCATTGGAGAAATTGAGTCAAGGATAAATGTGTGCGAAGAATTATCCACTTATGAATTCACAAGTATAATATTGAAGCTTTTGGTTTGTGTGCTGCATGTATAGTAAAAAGAGGATAACTTAATGCAGAATAGTTTCAGATGGACACAATCTGTTATACTGTGAATACCATCAGTTAGACAAGCAACGGTCACTTCACAAGGAATTTACAATAGCAGTAGCACGAGACATGAACTGATAATGCATGAAATGTGGCCTATGCTCACATCTAATAGTACAGTCCTGCTTTCACCTCAGAATCTAAACACAAAAGCAACACTAAAGTAATTATTAATTCAAAACAAAAAAACTGGCACTTAAGGGAACTCCCTTGTGTGCAGATGTGCTCATTGTGAAAAATCAAAATGCAGTCAACCAGTGGCTGGCTTAAGGAGTCTCACCCATTGCCCCATTCTGCATGCTGTAGTGGGCAGAAGTAAAATGTGAATGACACAACGACATACCACTGGATGAAGAAAGGTGGCTGAAATCCCCTTTCAGCATGTATAATATGGAATTGGAGTCCTAAAATGTCAATTTTTTCCCTTCAAGGTGTCATGGCATGGTGTGCGTTCTGAATATCATCAAATTCAGAATATCAAGGCATACAAATATTGAGGGTAAAATATTGCATCGAAAATGTTGAAAGGTAAGTAAGTATAGATGTTCTATACCTGACTCTACATATATCTACCTTGGCGATATATATATAAAATACCTAGATCTAGGATTAGGAATAGTAAATAAATGCTCTTACCGTTTGATATTTTGTCCCTTGATATTCTATCCACAATCTCCTTGTATGTCGATATTCTTGAGCTCTACAGTTAGTACTACAATCCATAACATGTTACTTTGACCAGACTCATTGGCGCTCATCCTCATAAGGGTAAAGAAGTGAGTCTTCCCTGTTATGGTTTGAATGTGTGTCCTACATACCATTGCAGCAGGCACTTTCCAGTCGAGCATCCTTGATGCTAGTTTCTTTTCTTTTCTTGATGCACAGATTGCCAGCGCCATCACATTCCACTTCGCTCCCCACAACTTCGACTCTGTGTAAGCTGAAAACAGGCATTATGGTGAAAGACACAAATTAACTAGTATCCATTGTGATGATCTACACCAGTCATGCCTTTTTAACCAGGACAAGGTAAAGGTGGCATACAAGAGATCAAGTCCCTTGGATTAAATTTAGATTGTGTAGTTAGTAGTGCTGGGGAGTGGGGTCACAGTGGTATACTGGAGATTTAAAGTGTGCATGTGCTGTGTTTGTGGAGCTGGGCTGGTGTGGTCCTAGGTACTGTGGGTACTGTACTGTTTGTATGAGTGCGGTGGTTGCAGGGGCACAACAGGTAATAGGAAGCCAGTCTACACTGTGTTTGAAAAGCTTATGTCTCTGCACAGGGCGCTACAATTAAGTTGTGGCGCATTGGATGAGTGGGTTGATCTGCTTATTGAGGGGCTGTAAGAAGGACATCACAGGAACAGGGTGTAACTCTGTAATTGCAGACACCTGAGGTATGTTACAATAATATTTAAGATGGTATGATCTGAAAAGTATGGTTAACTTAAAGGGTCAGACATAAAATGTCAAATGCCACGCAAGTCAAGTCATGTCAAGCTTTATTCGGATCATTCAAAATGTCCATAAAAGCATACTATAAAATACAATAATTCATTTATAAACAAGATCTAAATTTTATCCAAACATAATACTAAAAACACCATTTTACCATGATTCTAAAAAAGTAAACAGGTTCATAATACAGATGTGCTTACATTAATTCATACTTCAGTTTTTTTAAGTAAGCTAAATCATTCCTTTGTTTCATTGCCAACTGTATATAACAAATCACTCCATTACAGACTGTCATTTCTTCCAAATTCCTTAAATAATTAAAAGCGGTTTTATAGGCAAACAGGCTATTAACCTTAAAAATTGGATGGAAGTACATTTTCCTAATATCCATAAAAAATTGGCAAAAAAGTAAAAAGTGAAGGGTACTTTGTTTGGACCTACCGTCACACGGACAATTCGGAAGTTTAGAGCACCACTTGCCCCTTTTAGGGAAGGCAAATAGATAGTGTAGTGTGCTCAACCTCAGTCTGGTTAGGTAGAATCTGTGTTGTACATTCGTTACAAATACGAGGTATGGTTGTAAGCCTGTAACAATTGGGCCCTGAAGATAGGATATAACAGTCTTCTTAGAACTTGTGGCCTCATCTCTTAGGGCTTCCCTCGCGCTTAGAAATCTCCTTTTTAATTCGACCTTGTTAATATGTACTGTGTCATCTGGTCGAATATCATTCACACTTAGATTGCATTCTTCTAAAACAGGGGTCTTCAAACTGTGGGGCGCGACCCCCAGGGGGGCCGTGGAGCGATGCAAAGGGGGTCGCGCCTTCCCAGTCACACTACACTGCTGCCCAGGCCCAAGGGCTTCAGCCCCCCTCTTCCCCCATCCCGTGTCTCAGCCCCGGCTGCTGCAGTATAACTCGAGCTGCTGGGGGCTCGGCTGGGCCTTGTCTGGTGTCTTATCTCCGACACGCCCGAGTTTTTCACAGGTCTTTAAAGACCATTTGCATATTTGCATGCCTTTGTAAACAGGTTACAGAGGCTTAGTTTTATATTAATATATATTTAATATTATTAACAGTAAAGGGGATAAGGTTATAAGTAATAAAATAATGTTTCCATGGTCTAGCAGCTTGTAATGGACCTCCAAATCTCCTTGTTGTAAATATTTTTGTCCACCCTAAGCGTGGAAGGGTATACTCAGATGTGAGTCCCTTGCTCATTGCACCATCAGGATTCAAGCAAGCCGGGCCGAAGACGGCTGAAATGCCAGAAACCGGTCCCCGGAAGCTTGTTTCCTTCCCAGTGTAAGAATTGGCTTTTGTAGTCTGGTCTGCCCTGTTCCCATGATGCACTGGGCCAGGGACAGACTAATTTGCATACAGCCAGGTTCTGAAACTGGGATGGTGCAATGAGCTAAAAAACGGTGTTGGATCTAGCCCTGATCTCTTGACTGGGTGAGAGTATTTTGCTTAATTCAGAGACTCTGTCCATCACCACCCCTTGTTGTAAATATTTTTGTCCACCCTAAGCGTGGAAGGGTATACTCAGATGTGAGTCCCTTGCTCATTGCACCATCAGGATTCAAGCAAGCCGGGCCGAAGACGGCTGAAATGCCAGAAACCGGTCCCCGGAAGCTTGTTTCCTTCCCAGTGTAAGAATTGGCTTTTGTAGTCTGGTCTGCCCTGTTCCCATGATGCACTGGGCCAGGGACAGACTAATTTGCATACAGCCAGGTTCTGAAACTGGGATGGTGCAATGAGCTAAAAAACGGTGTTGGATCTAGCCCTGATCTCTTGACTGGGTGAGAGTATTTTGCTTAATTCAGAGACTCTGTCCATCACCACCCCTTGTTGTAAATATTTTTGTCCACCCTAAGCGTGGAAGGGTATACTCAGATGTGAGTCCCTTGCTCATTGCACCATCAGGATTCAAGCAAGCCGGGCCGAAGACGGCTGAAATGCCAGAAACCGGTCCCCGGAAGCTTGTTTCCTTCCCAGTGTAAGAATTGGCTTTTGTAGTCTGGTCTGCCCTGTTCCCATGATGCACTGGGCCAGGGACAGACTAATTTGCATACAGCCAGGTTCTGAAACTGGGATGGTGCAATGAGCTAAAAAACGGTGTTGGATCTAGCCCTGATCTCTTGACTGGGTGAGAGTATTCTGCTTAATTCAGAGACTCTGTCCATCACCACCCCTTGTTGTAAATATCCATGGTCTAGCAGCTTGTAATGGACCTCCAAATCTCTCATATGTATGCTTGTAGGCACGCATGTGCATGTGTGTGCGCGCTCACAGTTTGTATTGGTTTTATTTTATGTATTTTGAAGACAAAGTGGGCTACCTATTTTCATGTGGGAAATGTGATTTACAGCGTGTAAATATTACAGGAAACAGACTGAGTGTACTTATCACATGCAGGCTGCCTTCATCCTCGGCCCTCTGACATGGAAACTGTGCCCCGCAGGTCATCACCCCGGAGCCTTGTCAGGGCACGTCATGCAGGGAGGCCTCAGCCCAGGTGTTCTCCAGGCACCGAGCGTGTACCCTTATGGAGTCAGTCTGCCTCAGGGCAACATATGCAGACTGCCCTCTGACACCGAAAGCGAGCCCTGAGATGGACAGGCCAGCTCGGGGCATTTCATGAGGATTGCCTCAGGGTATGAGGCGCAGGCTCACTTCAGCCCTCATCTTCTCCGGGCATCGAGCAGGGCAGCCATCATACAGGAGCCCTTTCGGGATATCTAACACAGTCTCGGCCCCTCGCCTCTGACACAGAAAGCGTACCCTAAGAAGGACACAGTTCCCAATGCCATAGTCAGGCTCGGAGTATGACATGCAGGCTGCCCTGACATGGACTGTGTGACCTGTAATTGGCAGGCCATCACATCCGAGCCTTCTCGGGGGATTTCACCGGCCTCAGACCAGGTGTTCTCCGGGCACTGATGGTGTACCCCTGATAGGGGCAGTCGGGAACACCGGGGTCAGGCTCAGGGCAACGCGTAAAGGCTGCCCTCTGACACCAAAATGGTGCCCTGAAATGGGCAGTCAGCCCACCTATGAAGACTGGCCTTCCACAGCCCAGGAGCGTGGGCACCTTAGGGAAGTGTCCTGCGCCATCCGAAGCTAGGCTGAGTGTAATCCTGCAGGTTGGCAACTCAGCTTGAAATGCAGACAGGCCTGACAGCCCTGAAGAGTGTGCACCCTGAGGACGGTACTCCTGTACCGAAAGCATGGGTCAGCGTTTTCTGCAGGTCCTGGATTTTTGAATAAGGAACCCATAGAGAAACCCTGAGAGTGTATCCTGAGCGGCACCTGCCCCAACCCAGATCTTCTGTGACATGGAGGGGTTAGACCCGGAGGAGGGCAAAGTGTCACATGATAGCCAGGCTCAGAGTATTGTATGCAGGCCAACTTTAACCTAGTTGTTTGGAACTAAACACAGGGTGTAGCAATGTGCCTCCAGGAATTTTGGGGGCTTGGGCAAAGAATATATTGGGGACCCATGGTCGGAACAATTTCAAATGTATTTTACCCATTATCTGGTAATTGAAGCCATGTGGTGCCATATACTGTTGAATTATTTGTTAAAGGTTGAAATTGAGAAAAAGGCAGGGGAGGCTTGGAAGGTGCGGGCCCTGGCCAGTTGCCCACTTTTCTCATGCCTTAAAGCGTCTCTGGGGTGTGCCCTGAGGTGGGCAATGCTTCACTAAGGAGGCAGATTCCGATTATGTCACGAAGTCCGGCCTACACCCGGATTTTTTCAAAATGGCAGGTGTGCAGTGTGTCACAAGGGAGTCCAGTTCAGGTTATTCCATGTGTGCTGGCTTCCTCTTTTCTTCTTCAGACACCGGGCTGTACCCTAAGAATGGGAGGTCCCCCTAAGGAAGTCATGCGGTCTAAATTCCGCGCAGGCTGGCCTCTGTCCAGGTCTGTGCTGTAAACTGAAGGGGGCAAGCGAGCCAGTCACACAGAAGAAGAAGGAGAACCAGCAAAATGGGGTAACCTACAGAGCATTTATCTTCCTAAAGGATATTAGATTCTTGGTGAAGTGAAGCAAAGGAGGGTGCAAGTTCCATAACTGCACTGCCTGCATCAAAACAGTGAGACAGACAACTCATGCCTTCTTGAATTAGGGAACAATAAGCAGAGTGGCACAGGCTGAGAGGAGCATACGGGTCCGACCCGTATGCTTGGTAAGGGGAGATGGGAGGATGAGAGAGGACAGCAAGGGAGTGAGAGAATTCGATTGAAGAGGTCAGGGATGAGGAGAATTGTGAATTGCCGAAGAGACGTGTGGACACGCAAGAAGTGAGTGTGAGCTAAAGGTGAGGGCTTCTGTTAGAACAAAGAGGAGATGTGAAAGATGAATGGGGGACTGAAGAGGTGTAGGATACAAATAGACAAAAATTTGAATGGAGAGACAAGGTGAATGAGAAGTGCTGATGGGCACAGGAGGTGATGGGCCAGAGAGGCCTTGAGATAAATGTTAGAGACTGTTAGAGGTGAGGGCAGTGAAAAGACAGAATGGCAAGAGGTGATTAAAGGTGAAGTGAGAGGTTGAATGTGAAGAGTTCAGAAGTTGTAAAAAGGGGAGAGGGATCCAGGGTTGGGAGAGGAGAGGAGAGAGGGGTGGAAGGGAGGTGGCGAGAGGAAAGCTGCATGGGTAAACTGCTTAACTCTGCACAAAAGGGACCCCTGCTTCTCCCGGCCGGGCCAGGTGAGCTTCTAATGTGGCAGCACGTATTCCTGTGGAATGGAATTCCCTTCACAAAGGTTGACTAGAAATTTTTCTGATGTTAATTGCGGTATTTTGGTTATAAATTGGTACTGATGGGGTGAAATCTTTCCTCAGTGTTACTGTGTGTAAAAAATGTCAAAATAATGAAGCAATGCAAACCCAAAATACTGGGGTGAATGTAAGACATTGTTCTACATTCTGTCCATCAACTGTGGTTTTTGCAATTTTCACCCCGAGTGGGCTGGGTATGCTCAGACGTGAGTCCCAGGCTCTCCACATCACTGGAGTCAAGCTATCCAGGCTGAAGAAGGCTGATAGCCAGAAACCGGTCCTTGGATGCTTGATTCCGGTCTAGGAAAGACATGGCTTGGTAGTTCGGGCTCGACTGTTCCCATGGGGCACAGGGTCAAGGCTGATTTGCATATAGCCATTGTCTGACCTAGGGTGGTGTGGAGTGCACAAAAACGATGGATTTAGGCCCAGATCTTTGTACTGGGGTGAATGTAAGACATTGTTCTATATTCTGTCCATCAACTGTGGTTTTTGCAACCCAAAATGCGCAGAATCACATAACATCATTTACATTTTTTCCCCACACAATTTAGTCAAGGCTGTCGCGTAATTTGATCTTCACCTGCCTCAAGATTCCAGTAGCCCTGCATACAGGTTTAGACATTTTTGTCAGAAGGGGGTCCTTACGCCTTAAAAAATGTTGACAGGGGGGTCTCAGCATCCAAAAGTTGGAAGACCTCTGTTCTTTTTTTTGTTTAAGAGATTTTTATTGAATTTTACAAGAAACAATACAATAGGATATAAGTACAGGATGAGAAACAGAAAATATACAATACATTCAAAAATTAAATGAGTACTAAAAATAATTAAATGAATACTAAAGTGAGGGACTAAGAGAAGAGAGAAGAGTATTTAAAAGAAAGGAGAAAGAAAGAGAGAAAAAGAAAAGAAGATAGTAAGAGGGAAAGCGGAAAGGAAGGGGAGACTTAAAGATAACAGAATAGAATAAAGGCGACTAAGGATTAGAGACAGAACCAGAAAGATACGTAGTAAAAGGCAACCAAAGAAGATCAGATTTAATTTTGCTAGAGAGGAATAAGGAAGAGACAGTAGAAATCCTATGCTCAGCACAAACAAAATTCCAGCAAGTTATTATAGAAACTTTTGATGTATCTTTCCAAGAAGATAAAATAACTTTAAAGGCAAGTGCTATAAAAAGGTCAAATAACAAGGAAGTAGAAGATGAAGCATTAATATCAGGCGATAGCAAACCTAAAAAAACATTTTGAAACGATAATGGCAAATCACAATGAAAAACTTTCATACAAATATCCCAAACTGATTTCCAAAACAAGGAAACATTAGAACAGTCATATAATTGATGCAGTAAAGTACCCTTAACAGTAGAACATGACCAGCACAGTTGAGATGAAGAAGTGGAAAACTTAGAAATGCAGACAGGAGTATTAACAGCTCTATTATAAATAAAATACAAAGATTGCGTTATACGTGCAGCAGGAGAAGTTTTAAACAATTTAGACCACAACTTATCCCAAGTGAAAATAGAAAGGAAAACAGCTAAATCGCTTTCCCAGGCAAGTTCAGTAAGGGATTTAGGTCGTTCAGTAACAGCAGATAACAACAACTTATAAACATGAGCCGCCTTAGGTCTATGGGTGGGGAAAAGGGAGAACAAAGGAGAAAAAGGAGTGAGTGTCGGTGTATCTGCAGGTAAGTCAAAGGTAGCCAGATGAGACTGTAGAGCAGTGGAAATAATGGTATATTGAGTGAGAAAAGAGTCTGGTTAAAGATAGGAAGACTGAATGATAGGAAAAGGGATAACTGAGCCAAAATGCAGCATTTGATGCACTTATGTGATACCCTTTTCTTTCCAGTGTTTGAAATAGAAAGATTTACCCTTGTATTTAAGGAATTTATTAAACCATAAAGAAGAATATAAAAAACATTGTAGTGGTGAGAAACCAACAGAGAAGGCATTATATAAAAAGAATTTGGAGTATTTCAAGGTGGGGACTGTAGACAGAAAGGTGCTGTTGGACATGAAAATTACATCTTGAAATGAGAAATCCTTAAGAAGGGAGCGTTCAAAGAGAATCCAGGTGGGGATGGGGATGTCCCCAAAATCATAAGCTAATGCAAAGGATTGTTTAAGAAGAAACGCAGAATGATACAATTTGAAATGAGGAAAACGCACCCCACCTTCTCCCTTAGGACGAATGAACTTGGCAATAGCAATACGTGGGTGTTTGTTGTTCCACAGGAATTTCGAACAAATCGAATTAAGCTGGGAGAAATAGGTGAGGGGAATCCTGACAGGGAGCATAGAGAGAGTGTACAAAACATGAGGAGAAATCATCATTTTAATAGTGTCGAGCCTACCCCACCAGTACAAAAATAAAGGAGACCAGGTAAGTAAAAGAGATTTAAGTTTGGAAATTAGGGTTGCGACTGTGAGCTTCAGGGTATCATGTAAGGAGGGGGCAAACCAGATGCCAAGATACTTAATTTTAGAAGGACACCAAGCAAATTCAGTATTGTTGAACATGAACTGGTAGCAAGAGGAGTTCAAGGGTAGCACTTCAATTTTGGACAAGTTCAATTTATAACCAGAAATACTGGAATAAAGTCGAACTTCATTCAGAAATGGAGGGAGGGAGTCGATGGGATTAGACATTTAAATTAATATATCATCAGCATAAGCTGAGATTTTTGTGACATGGGAATTATGCTGGAGTATTAACACGAATACCCTCTAAAAAGGGTTCAAGGCAGAGAATAAAAAGTAATGGGGAGAGAGGGCAACCTTGTCTAGTACCTCTTGATAAGGGAAAGGATTGGAAGAAGTGGTTATTAACAAAGATACTAGCTCTGGGACAAGAGTATAATAGTTGAACAAAAGAAATAAAAGAGGGCCCAAAGCCAAACCACTGGAGTGGTGCAAACATGAATTGCCAGTTAATGCGGTCAAAGGCCTTCTCGGCATCTAAGGAGAGGGCGGCAAGGGGAGATTTATATTTTTTGGCAAAGGAGATAACATTGGCAAACATTCTTGCATTATCAGATGCCAATCTACCCTTAACAAAACCTACTTGATCAGTCTTAATTAATAGGGGAATTATATTTTCAAGGCGGTGGCGAGAATTTTTGCAAACATTTTACAGTCGTAATTAATCAGGGAAATGGGACGGTAATTCTTTTTCAGAACAAAATTTTATTGAGCTGTTGAAAAATTACATAAAACATACAGTGTTCCGAATACCCGGAAAGACTGTGAGCATGAAATCAACATTAGGCGTAAGGACCCCCTTCAGTCATTTATATGTAAGAACTAACCCCAAGTCTCCCCTCCCCTCATCCCCCCCAACTCCCTCGCCCAGACTCCCCCATCCCTCCCTCTGCACAGCGCCTAAACCGTCCATGTGTAGAAAAAAGTATATAGCAAAAGATAAACAATGAGTGTGTAGTTCTCATCACGCGGGCTCAATGTCCAAATGTCATTCACCCGGTCCACCGGATGCTGGCGGCTCCAGCAACAGCCCCCTGTACTCTGCCCACCTCTTCCAGATTTTATAGTGTTTTCGGGGGCAGCCCCTGGCCTCGAAGATCAGGCGCTCCAGTCCCATATAAAAGTCAAGTCCCCTTTTCCATACTCCCAATAAGGGGGCTCTGGGGTCTTTCCAGGCACGGGCCATGTCTCTCTTGGCCACCATGAGACTCAACAACAACAAGTGGCGTTTATAAAGATTGCCTCCCACCCGTTCCAGGATATGAAGAAGGCCTAGTTGCGGTGTGCGGGGTAAGTCCCAGCCCAGCACTTCCGACAAACAGTCCCACACTCCCGTCCAGAACCTCCGTAGACCATCACACGCCCAAACTGTATGCAGGAACGTGCCCATTTCTCCACCACACCTCAGACAATCAGGAGACACAATCAAGCCTGCCTTCCACAGTTGTTCCCTGGTATAGTATGCCCTGTGTAGATACTTGAACTAAATGAATCGCAGTCGTACCGCAATGGCCGCCCCTCTGGGAGCCTCAAGCGCCTCTCTCCAATCTTCCTCCTCAAATGCCCCCAGTTCGTTTTCCCACTTAGCCTTCAGTGCATCCAGCGAGGTTGAGCAATGTGTGACTAGTGTTTGGTAGATTGCTGAGATTTTCTTGCTTTCCAATTCCCCCATAAATACCTTAGCCTCCAGGGGGCTAAATTCGGGCAGCGAGTCGAGGTTTCTCATGGCAGGGGCAATGGCGTGACGGAGCTGTAGGTATCTGTAAAATTGGGTTTGGGGCATGTCGTATTCCTCGCGTAGCTCTTGAAGCGATTTGAGGGTCGTGCCCTTGACCACGTGTCCAACGGCCGAGATGCCAATCGCGTCCCAGCCTCGAAAGCCCTGCAGGAACTGCAGCCCCGGCAGCTGCCCATTCTGCCACAGTGGGGTCTCCCTCGTCAGTCTATTCCACCATCCCATTCGACGAAGTGCCCCACGCCATATCTGGAATACTATTTGTGTGACCATTGGAAGCCTCTTCTTTTTAGCAGCCGAATACAGTAAAGTGTGTAGTGTATCTGGGTCTATCAGGAATCGCTCCAGGGCGTAGGCGGGATCACTTCGATCCCCATACCACCAGTCATTCAGTATTAACAGGTGGGAAGCCTGATAATAGGACAGGATGTCCGACGTTGCCAGGCCGCCACAGTACGTGGAGAGAAAGCATGTGCGGAGCGCCACTCTCGCTACTCACCCAGCCCAGAGGAAATTACTAAGCGCCGAGTCTACCTGCTGGAACCACTGCGGCGATATAGGGTATGGATGGTTCTGTAGTTGGTATATGAGACGCGGGAGGGCCACCATTTTAAAGATGGCCGAGCAGCCATACACGTTTAGAGGCATACGGGACCACGTAGTCATGTCCGAGCGGATACGCTCCCATACGGGCACGACATTGCGCGTCCAGGAGACTCCGTGCATGTCTGTCAGGAATATCCCCAGATACTTAATACCTCCCGTTGCTTCCTGTAGTGCCCCGGCCCAGGACCCCAGATTCCGACGCGCCCCTAGCACCCACAGTACTGATTTACGCAGGTTCAAGCGAAGGCCCGATACCTCCCCGAAAATCCGCATAATGTCAAGGACCCGCGGACCGGATCTATTAAGGTCTGTAAGGAAAAATAGGACATTGTCCGCGTAGAGCGCAATTCTGTCGGATGGTCCCGCATTCCACTCAATGCCCCACAGCTGTGCATCCATCCGGACCCACGCCGCCAGTGGCTCCATATGCAAGGCGAATAGATATGGTGACAGGGGGCATCCCTGTCTGGTGCCACTACCTATGGGAAAGGAATCAGACACTGCCCCGGCCACCCTCACCGATGCCGTGAGGTCGGTGTATAATACTTGTAGGTAGGATAAGAAGTGTGGCCCTAAATTCAGACGGGACAAGAGCGCACGAAGGTAGATCCAGCTTACCGAGTCAAAGGCCCTATCTATATCGGCCAGAAGAAGGGCCGCTGGGACCCCCGCTACACTGGCCGCCTCTACCGCTACCTGCGCGCGCCTGATATTGTGTCGTGTTGCCCTACGGGGCATAAACCCGGCCTGATCTGGGTGGACGAGATCTGTAATGTATGGGAGAAGGCGATTAGCTAGTGCCTTTGCCAAAATTTTTGCTTCGGTATTCAGTAGTGAGATCGGCCTGTAGGATTCGGGTTGGTCTGGAGGCCTTCCTGGTTTGCAGAAGACCACAATTTCTGCGTGCCGCCAGTCCCTTGGAAGTCGGCCACATTCCCTGGCTGCCTCTAATGCTCTACTATAGTATGGGCCTAGTTGGAGGTGAAACTTTTTGAAAAATTCGCAAGGGAATCCGTTGGGGCCGGGGGCCTTGCCTGTGTTCAATTCCCCAAGGGCCGTGCTCAGCCCCTCTGCCGACAATGGAAGCTCAAGTCCAGCCCGCTCGTCATCCGAGATCGATCTCGGCGGAAGATCGGCCAGGAACTTATCAATGTCGCCGGGTGAGAGGAGCTCCCCGGGGCATATTGTGCCTCATAATATCGTGCAAAGCTGGCCGCCAAATCCGTTGGGGCCTTCATAGTGTTCCCGGTCTCGTCCCGAAGACATGGTAGTGACTGCGCATGGAAAGTGCTCCGACAGAGTCTATATAGCATCGAGCTGGATTTGTCGCCCCATTGGTAGATCCTACTCTGGGTCGCTAGCCACAACTGTCGAGCCTCGTCTAGCTGCAAGGAGGCATAAGACTGCTGCGTCAGCAAAAGTTGTCGTACCTCCTCCTCACTCCAGCCAGCGCTACATCTGTGTTCCTGATCCCTAACGTGGTTCGCCGCCTTAGCTAGGTCTTCCCTGCGTGTTCTGCGGGCGGCAGCGCACCAAGCAACATCCACCCCGCGAAGTGTGGGTTTCAGCGCCTCCCAGAGGGTCATGGCATTTATGTCGGGGTGTTCATTCTCACTCCAGTAGTGAGCAATAGCTTCCCTCATGTGAGACTGATATGGTTCTTGCTGTAAGTGCCATGTGGAGAGGTGCCATCGAAACGGCTGCCTTCTCCTGTCGAGAAGGAGGTCAAGTACCACCGGAGAGTGGTCCGACAGACCACGCGGCAGTATCGCCGTGGCATCCACCCTTCCGACCCAGGCGTTTTTCTCTTACAAAGGGAGTGGTCCTTATCTGGTTTAGGGATGAGAACAATTAATGCATCCATAAAGGAGCCAGAGGCTTTGGCATCAGCAATGAAAGAGTTAAACACCTTAAGAAGCTGAGGGACAAAAGTGGAGGAAAAGGTAGTGTAAAACTCAGCGGTAAGGCCATCAGGCCCCGGGGCTTTGGACTTTTTTAATGATTTTATTGCATTAAGTATCAGCTTCCAAAGCATTAAATTCGTCAGGCAGGAAGGGAGGGGAGGAAAGACCAGAAAAAAAATTATGTAAATTTTGAGTAGAGGGGAAAGTATCATCCGAATAAAGAGATTGGTAGTACTTATGAAAAACATCGGCAATATCCTCATCCGAGGAGACCATTTTATTGGTAGACTCATTCAGAATAGGCCCAATCGTTTTACGTTCTGGTTTGATCTTTTAATAATTGGCTAACATACGACCAGCTTTATTTTTACCCCCATGATATTTGGACTTTATTTTAAGAAGTACGTTGCAAGCTTCGGTCGTAGCCAGTTTATTGAGATCCGACTTAGCTTTGATCAGTTGATGTAGGGCAGATGATGATTTGGAAGTGAAGTAAGTGTGTTCCAACCCATTATATGTCTAAGTTGATCTACATATTTTTTCCGTGCTGTCTTCTTTTTCTGGGATACAAAAGATATGACAAACGCACGAAAAGAAGCCTTGAAGGAATCCCTATTATTAGGAATACTAGTATTCTTAGGGTCATTAAGGGTAAAAAATTCATCTATATGAGCAGTGGCCTTTGTAACAAAAACAGGATCAGATAATAAAAAAGTGTTTAATTTCCAGCGGCTAAATTGGGGGGAAGTGAGGGGAAAATCAAATACAGCATGAACAGGAGCATGGTCGGAAATAAAAATAGAACCTATATCAGAGGCTTGAATAGAGGGTAACAAAGATTTATTGACAAGAATATAATCAATCCTAGACCTCGTGTGATGCACATTATAGTAAAAGGTATATTCAAGCAAGTCGGGGTTACAGGTCTTCCAAACATCATATAAAGGTCGAGAGGTGATGGCAGACTGAAAGGCTTTGTGTGTTTTGTCTGGGTTAAATTTAGAGTTAGACAGCCTGTCTGAAAAGGGGTCCATCCATTGATTGAAGTCTCCAGCAACAATCACATTAGGACAATCAAGGGAGGAAAGTAGAATTTTAATACCATTCCAAAAAGGAGGATCAGGTTTAACCGGGCCATAAATATTCAATAAAACAAAGGTTTTTTTCTGCAGAACAATCTTTGCCATCACCCATCGACCGTTTTCATCAGCCTGAGTAGATAAAATCTGTACAAAGATTTATGAAATAATATGGCAACACCACCTTTTTTGATGGGAGTGGCAGAATGAACAACCTGACCGACCCATTGTCTCTTTAACTTGAGAGATTCAGTATCAGTACAGTGAGTTTCTTGAAGAAAAACAATATGGGAATTCATTTTGGATAAATGAGACAGTACCTTTTGACGCTTAACCGGGTTTCCAATACCACGAACATTCCACGAAACAAGCTTACACATACTGGAGGGTAAGGGAGGTGATACACGAAGGGATGTGAAACATTTCAGGAAAACATCTGAAAGAAAAAACAGACCATGTAAAGGGAAGGTATACAAATAAGAGAACTAAGAATACCAAAACTTCCAGGTTTCTCATGAGAAATCGAAGCATAATGGACACCATATGAGGAGATGTACACGGAGAGAGAGAAGGAATAGTAGAAGAGGCAGAAAGGAAAGGGAGAGAGAAAAGAAGAAAAAGGGACAAGAAATAGAAGAGTATCAAGATAGAAGTGAACAGATCAGAGCAAGAGAGCCTGATCTGAGGAAAAGAGAAGAACCAAAGTAGCAGGAGCATGGATACGCCGAAGAGGAAGCGACCCCCCACGAGCAAGTGATAGGGTGAAAGAAGAATCAGAACCTCGGGAAAAAAAAACGAATAGCACAGAAGAAAAAAGGAGTCCATATGAAAAGCATACAACACAAAACTCAATTGGCCAGATCAAAAGGGAAAACAACCAAGAAAAAGGGACATTTATCATTAGTGTCCATGCCAGATGAAGATATAGGCTGCAAAAACGACTGGAGCTTCTGCGGGTCATCAAAGGAGCGAGTACGACCATTGTGTGTGATTTTACAGAAGCATGGATGAAGGATACCATACTGGATATTCAATTGTCTCATCTGAGGACGGAGATTCAGAAATTCTTTGCGTCGAGCATTCGTAGCAGTAGAGAGGTCTTGAGAGATAAAAATGTTATGCCCAGACCATATAAGACACCTTTTTGCCTTAGCAGCCTTCAACACGGACTTTAGCTCTGTAAATTCAAGAAAAAGCATAATAATACCACAGGGTTTGGAAGCAATAGGTTGAAGCCAGCCTAAACGATGGGCTCTCTGGATATTAAGAGGATAAGCCGAAGGTTGGAGTTCTAGAAGATCCATCAGAAACCGCTGTAAGAAAGACACCATATCAGTCCCCTCAATATTTTCTGGAAGACCGTAAAGGCGTAGGTTGTTCCTCCGATTACGATTTTCAAGGTCCTCCATGTGAAATTTCAATTCATGAATTTCTTGTTCCAGAAAAGGAATCTTAGAGGAGATATCTTGGATATCGCTTACACGTTGCTCCAACTCCAGAACTTTGCCATCCATAACCACCAGCTTTGCTTCAATCTGAGATAGCTGGACATTGGTAGCTGACATGAATGGTTGAAGACCGCAGACTTCTTCCAAGATAGAATCCAGGACAGGATTCGGCGAAGAAATGGGCGACGGTGGATCATTTTTGGTCTCTTCACTTTAGCACCAGCGACTGAATGTTTCGAATTTCCGGAATCGTGAGACATGTTGTAGCCTTCAATTGAGATTACAGGCACAGACACACACGAGTAAAATGATGAACAAAAAAAAAAAGATTAGGCGTAGAAATGTGTTCAGGCCAAGCAAAGGCAAGAGGCAAACAGAATTGGGCAGTTGAAAAATCCTGTATCACATTCCAACTGCCTATCGAAAGAAATAGAAAAGAGTCACGAATAGGCAGAGAACTTCCAGGCTGATTTGGAGCAGTAGGTGAAAGTAGGCAGCAGTCAAAACATGTTCCAAAACCAAAGTGCATGAAATATTGAGCAATGGGCACTACAAAATGCGAAGAACAGGCAGTAGTGCCAGGACACAAGCTAAAATGGGTGGCACCGCATGTTAGGAGCAGAAGTGGCTGGTGGCAAAAAGAAATTGACCCTTCAGTAGAGCTTCAGAGCATCACAATTTACACCATAAGTCAGCTAATAAGAGCAAGGTGGGCACGTAGTGTAAGGAATGAATGAGGAATTCATTGCTCAGCAATAGCCAGTAGAAATAGAAAACTTATGGAGAGTCCAAGGAAAAACATCTTGCAGAAGCCACAAAATAAGGAAAAAAGAAAAGAAAAAAAAGGGCATTTTCACCACATCCACAAAATGGCGGCCGATATCACCACAGATTAAGGGTCAGATGCAGCAAAATAGGCCATTGCATATAAGAAGGGAATAAAAAGAACAAAGGGCATGTAAATCGCGAATTATACCACAGTAGGGTGATGGCAGAAAGTGGTAACGCGATAAACAAAAGGCAGGAGCAGCCACATGATCCAGGGGATAAAGGTGCGCACTGTAGAGCAAGGACGCGGGCTCGGCGGCACAAAATGGTGGCCGCCCGCATCCAAAATCGGAAAAAGTTACCGGCGCGGATGTCAGGAGCCAGAAGAACAGCCGGTCATGCTCAGGGTCCGCGCCAGCCTCCCGACACCTTCATGTAGCCATAGAAGCGATCTGGAACCTCCACAAGATCCTTCGAGGTCCTGTAAATCCACCGAAGGCTTGTCACATCACGGAGCTTACAGGGGATGCGCCATCTTTCACCGGCGCCTAAGCCACGCCCCCCGAAGACCTCTATTCTGAAAGACCAGTAATGTAACTTAACCATGGTATATTCTTACATCGGTCTTGGGATAGGCAATCTAAAATAATATCCCTCGTAAAGTGAGTTTCTTCCCTGGCCAAACCCGATGCCACACATTTAAAGCGACCAGGCTAATTGAGTTGTGTATATATGGAGTTCCAGTTTCTCTATGCAAAATGGTGGAGGGAGTGGCAACCGGAACGGCTAACAAGTGTCTTAAAAAGTTGTTTTCAAGGACTTGTAAAAGCATAGTATCAGTGTGGCCCATAGGGCCCCACCGTAACAAGTCCCAGTGATACACTTTACACCGTAAAAGTGTGCGTGTGCTGTGTTTGTGGAGCTGGGCTGGTGTGGTCCTAGGTACTGTGGGTACTGTACTGTTTGTATGAGTGAGGTGGTTGCAGGGGCACAACAGGTAATAGGAAGCCAGTCTACACTGTGTTTGAAAAGCTTATGTCTGTACACAGGGCGCTACAATTTAAGTTGTGGAGCATGGGATGGGTGGGTTGCTCTTCTTATTGAAGGGACTGGAAGAAGGACATCACAGGAACAGGGTGTAACTCTGTAATTGCAGATACCTGAGGTATGTTACAATAATATTTAAGATGGTGTGATCTGAAAAGTATGGTTAACTTAAAGGGTCAGACATGAAATGTCAAATGCCACACATATCCACACCTTTGCAATGTAACAATATGCCAGACATAAGATAGATAAAAACAGGCCATCTCTGCCTGTGAGCGGAATGAGAGGAGGAGGCAGTGTACAGAAGTACTCAGTTTGCATCATATCACAGGTCCGAACGGTAGGAAGGGATGCTCATCTATCTTGAGCAGATTGGTGTTAGGCCAATCTGTGATCAACCAGCTGGAATGCACTCATCTGTTTAAAGGTGCTCATTCTGCAAGAGTAGGGGGCTAAAAATAAACGCCGCAAGTCAAAATTTATGGTGTTCAACGCATTACATTCCTCATGGCCCAATACATGCCTGAAAGAGGGTTTCAACCTTTGGCCACTTAGGGCTCACTCTTAATGAGAATATGGACTGGTCTTTCCATATTGGCAAACAAAGGTTGAAACTTGCACAGATCACAGGTGGTCTTGCTAGGGTGCACAGGATATCCTTTTTCAAGCCAATAACTCCCTCGGGTGAGATTTATAAAACCCAAGATTTAGGGGCCCGTTACCTATGGGGCGGAGCTTTGGGGGAACAAACCTGTGACAGATATAGTGGTGGCTGAAAATAAATTAAAATAAAAAGCAAAGTTTTACTATGTGTAACCCCACATAAATGCACCTCGACAACATATATCTTTCAAGTTACATAGATGCGGAGTTAAGAATAGTACATCTATACTTACTTATTTGCCCTTGCCTTCTTGATATTTTGATCCTTGATAATTTTGACACCATATTCTGTCCACGCGATATTCGTGTTTCGGATATTCTGTCAGTGATCCGCATGCTTAATCAAAAGCACTGACCACCGGGCGTTTTGGAATTCTGCCGAGCTGGGGGCTGATTTCACTGCGCTGGGGGCTGATTTCGTTCATAGAGACCTGCGTGTACTTCGAAATAATTAAAGCAAAACAAATTTCGTTGAGCACACGCAGGTCCCCATCAACGAAATCAGCCACCAGCTCAGCAGCATTCCATAACGCCCATTAGCCGTCCGGCCCTGAGCAAAAGCAGAGTAGGAGATTGCACATTCTCCCACATCACTCCTAAATCATGGAACTACCGCCCATACCACATCAAGAACTCTTCTTCACTTCTTGAATTCTGCAAGAGACTAAAGACCTAGCTCTTCGAGTAAGACCCCTGGGGCCAGCCCCACTGACCTAAGAAGCATCAGGATACCCTAACAGGTAACATGGCTCTAAAAAATACATAAAACATAACATAGCCTGTGAAATGCACTATTTGGCCACTGACGTTTCAAATCTTCTCTGGTAGACAACCTACTGAGCACACCTGGAAGGAGTTGGGCTGAATTACTCGCTCAAATTCAAGGCAGGGATTATGCCCCACCAATTTCGGATAGCGCCAGTTGCCACTTTCAAAATCCACTCCTTCCAACTACTCTGTGTGGACCATCATATATACTCAAAATAAATACACATAACAGGATGTCCTGCCACCTATGTGTGCATTCTGTCCGGCAACTCATAGCGCAGTTAACCTAAGTGCAACGCTACATCTTTCCACAGAAAAGCAGAAGAAAGACAACAGAAAAATCAAAGCAGCATATCTTGTTTACTCATTTCAATTGATGGCATTGTCTAAATTACTAAAATGAGCCTTTAGAGCCGTAAAACACTGTCTCGTTGAACTGTTTCTTTTTTATTAAAGCTTTAGATATTACCTACATGAAAGTCAGAAGGCTGTTTTTGATCTTGCTAAGTAAGCAAATGTGCGTTGTTTATTAGATCCTACATGGTCTGCCAGTTGGCACCGGTACCAGGAAGCGAACTGAGAAATTCCTCTAAGGACTGTAACCCCGAAGGACTTTCCGCACACAGCACGGGTTGCCAGGGTTTCAAGCACGCGGCCAGTGAGTCCCTTTCACCAGAGGGGTTGCAACAGCCTCAGGTGTCCTGGGGATATCCCAGCAGTGCAAGGGGCAAGGTCTGTTGATGTCAGTTTCTAATGTGCAGATAGCCTCCGGTCAAAGTTAAAAGGGAATTTTAAAAACAACTGCAATTTCACGTCATGGAGATTTCTATGTACATTTATATGAAATGAGGGGGCCTTGCGCAACTTCCTGGGTTCAGAAGAGGTTTAAAGGGCAAAGCTATGTCAAAGATTGAATAACGCCCTTGCAAAGTAAAAAGACATAGCATTGTGTTTGCCCATCTTTGGAATACGGAATTTACAAAATTGCATCATAGTGGTAAAGTCTGATGTGAACAAACATTTCTATAGGGTCAAGAAAACTCAGGCTAGAATGGCTTTCCTTTGTGTGATGTACTTAAGGTTAAGCAATTTGAAAATGTGAATGTTGATCATTGCTTTAAGTCATTTTGAACATCTTTTCTTCTTCATTGTTGAGTTCTCAATTATATCATCAACCATATCTGAAGAATTTGAATGGAAAACTTTATTTTAGTTGTATGAATGCCAGGGCTTCCATAATAGTGTTTTGCACAGTGTGTGTTAAACAAACACTATATTGGTAAAGTACAGATTCAGGAATGCAGTGCTTACTAAACCCATCTCACATTTACTAGAGCCAAAATTATAACCAATTAGTTACTACTTTAACATTAGTGCAAGGAATACGTGACATTGATTCTTTCCTATTTTTTAGTTATTTGGGTTCAACATATACCAAGTCACATTGTACCATTACATAGTACACAACTACTGGGTAGGAGGACACAGCTTATGCTTCAGTCCTGACTTATGCTCTGCTAAATACAGTAACAGGCAGCCCTTAATATACGCCGTACCAGAGCGAGTAAATACCAATATTTGACCAGTCCCTACGTATATTTGGAAAAAGGATTCAAGTAACATATTTTAAGTCACTACTTTATAGTAAACTGTGCCTTTTTTACCAGGATGGAGTCACTTGGGAAACGTGGGGTCTGAACTGATGCTGCATTTATTGTCTAAAGCAAAATACACACAAATGATAAACGGAATGCGAGGAAATCAAACATTTGCTCCCAGTCAAAGGATCTGGTTTAAATCCATCATTCTTTTGCTCACCATGCCACCCCAGGTTAGACCTAGCCATATGGAAATCTTGACCCTGTGCCTCATGGGAACAGTCCAGCCCGAACTGTCAATCAGATCCTCCCTGGACCGGAAACAAGCATCCTGGGACCGGTTTCGTGGGATCACCTCTCATCAGCCAGGCTAGCTTGAATGGCATGAGGACCAAAAAAAGATGGATTTATGCCCAGATCTCTGTACTGGGTTGAATGTATCACATTGTTTGCATTCTGTCCATCAATTGTTCTTGTTGCGTTTAACCTCTATGCAACATTGGCAAGTGTCTGCTCTATGAGGAAGAAAATGTGGACAAGAACCAACAACAGCTGTCGGCACCACAGATGTAGCTTCAAATATAGGCATTCTGAAGGCACAAACTATATCAGGTTCTGAAAGTGCATTCTAGTGACAGCAGCAGAACATTCTGTTCACAACTGAAGAACATTCTAGTGATAGTTGCAGAACATTCTAGGGACAGCTGCCGAACATTCTAGTGAGGGCTGCAGGACATTCTAGAGATAGCTGCAGAACATTCTAGTGACAGCTGCAGAACATTCTGGTGACAGCTGCAGAACTTTCTGGTGACAGTTGCAGAACTTTCTGGTGACATCTGCAGAACATTCTAGTGACAGTGGCAGAACATTCTTGTGACATCTGCGGAACATTCTAGTAACCTCTGCAGAACATTCTAGTGACAGCTGCAGAGGTTTGGTAGAATGAGATCCTCCTTATCCAATGAAAAGCAAGAATTCAATATGCAGGTGCCTGTGAAAGTGGCTCGGTGGTGAGCGGAGTCTGATCACACTCATGCACTGAAGAATGACTATACCTTGAAAATCATTCAAAACAGAGCGTTGTGTTGTGCCACAGGTTGAGGTGGCTGCACACTGAGGATTATGGAGGTAAGGCTAAGCGTGCTTGGAACTAGGGGTAGAAGAGTTAATAGGCTTTTGAATTCTGTGGGCACATGCTGCAGAGGCAGAGACCTCATCTTCAAACTGGCACTTCTACGACCACTTTACCTTCTTAAAACTCCTCAGCTGCTCTTCTTGTGCTCTCACCATGAGCCAGGGAAAGTGGTCACATGCTGCTGCGATTGAGCTGCAAAAACAGCTAGGGCTACATATATGCCTAATACGACTTTGCACTATTTATTAATCCTTAAGGCCTGTTGTGAGCCCTTGTCAACTGTGGTAATTGTGCACTCGGCAAACGCTAATATTGCAGTTAGTGGTGTGTAATTTGCTCATCGTTCCGAGTTTTCTGCTCAGAAGGAGACGTGAGGTGATATCCCAGTTTGCAAACCTGATTAGCACATGCTTAGCCTCTTTCCCGAGCCGTGGTCCTGTTCACGTTGCACTGGGCCTTTTCTGGCGCCAAAAGATGAAAATTTAAGCTGTGCGATGTACAACTTCGAATCTTGATATGAACACAAATTCTTGTTTGCGCCCGAGTCGCAGGGGGCAGAATTACCCTTTCAGTCACTAGATTGGCAGGAATGTAGCGCCTACTATCCTGAACACACTTTTAGGGGGCGAATCTACTGTAGTACATTTAACTGGAGAAAATGTTAAAAACCCTTAAAAAATATACATACTGTTTAACATAGAACTTGGTCAAACTACAAGTATTGATATCTACTTGTTACCAATTACAGATAATTAATAGCAGACTTTCAATGCAAAATTGTTTATACCAATTAGTACACATGAATTACAACTGCGTCAGATTCAGCTGTGTTTCCTGAGTGGGACAATGGAAGGGGCTCCTACACTGGTACACGACTGCCCGGATTGAACTCTTCTTCTAAAGAAAGGCGGTCTTGTCCATTCATCCAAGTTTTCACCGGTATCACCTTTCCCTCCTTGACATACTGAGTAGTGCTTTGCTCAATGAGGCAGCTCACATTCAATACAAACTTATCATATAGACTTAGAGGCCGCAGAGGAGGGCTATAACGGTTGTTAAAGGCCCAGAACCCGAGCTATTGGCACGAGTTGTAGGGAAGGGCCTATAACAAGGGAGAGGGCCTTTAACAACCTGTTTCGCTTGAGGCAGAAGGGTAATAAGGCTATTAGAACATTCCACCCACCAAGGGTAGAATGTTCTGAATAAAAACCTGAGATACATGACAATAAACGTTGGAATGTTGGAGCAACGGGCTTCTACCAGCCATTATAGGCCACAAGCTACTCCATTGGCTGAAAGGGAGCTCCCAACATTCCAGTGTTCTAATAATGCATATTACAGTGAGGCAGTTTTTCTAAGTGTTCAGGCATGTGAAAATGTTGTTCATATTTGGAAGTGTCTGAAGCCTTGAGAAGGTGTAGGACACTGACCTCTGCTCATTTGGCAATGCCCTATTTATTCTAGAGGGAAGCAGGCCAAAACCTGATTTGAGTGTC
This sequence comes from Lissotriton helveticus, assembly GCF_964261635.1. Lineage (NCBI taxonomy): Eukaryota > Metazoa > Chordata > Amphibia > Caudata > Salamandridae > Lissotriton > Lissotriton helveticus. Next base: position 653,045,563 of record NC_136063.1, on the reverse strand, counting down.
ACTGGTTTAGAGACTAAGTTGTTGCAATTGCAGCCTAGAGTCACTCTTGGCCTTGCCACTGGAATTGAAATGTGGAGTAAATTAGTTCATCTTCTTATGTTTCAGAGTGAAAATACAGAAAACACGGTGTTACAATTTACTGTTAGAATTAGAACATTCCAATGCACCACTCTATCAGATACTGTTTTCTGCAGTCCTGCCCTAATTGAGACCCATACATGCTGTATTGTCCTAAGGATAGCACCTCGTGTTTTAGATGGTCTTGGTACAATGCAGAGGTTCTTAGAAAAGTCTTCTACTGTTTCTAGGAACTAGCACCTCATTTAGACCCGGGAGATGGTCCACGTGTCCGTCATGGGGGCAGAGCATCTTCTGGCCTATTCAGAGATTCCCCACCTCCTAATGTGGATTTTTGAGGCTGTGAACGGAGCCACCTCTATAGCGGCTTCCTTTGCAGCTTTGAAGGTTTGCTGAGTGGTCACTATGTTTAAAAGACCCACATGATAACGTTTCATTTTCAGAGAACAAAAGCCCCAGTGTTTGTTTTCTCAAAACAAAAAACAAATGGCCTAAAGCCAGCAGGGAGTTTAACACAATCTCTCTTCATCCCCGCCATGTGTCACTTAGTGGACATAAGCAGGGAAAATCAGTGATGGTTGTCCTGCCCTAAATATGGCAGAATGACTATCACTGTAACTAGCACGCCCCTTGGTAGACTGGCCACCTGATGAAAGGTTACACTGGCAGAGTCAGCGGTAGCTCCGCCAGGGTAAACCTTGCTCCTCCCCCAGTAGAGGCCCATGGAGGGAGTTCCGTGGGGTGGTGAGGCGGGCGGGGACGGGGCAGGGTAGGGGTAGTAAACACTGGAATATGGATGAACGGAGGTAAGTAAACATTTAAATAAATTCAATTAATTTAGTTGCGAGCACTGCATCGCAAAATGCAAGCAGTCTCTGTGTGAGTATCCTTTTATAGAGAACAAAATGTGTGGTACCAAAATATCCTCTATCAAAAATATTGCCCCAATGGAGTTAATAACAAAAAATCCACACCCTCGGGATGAATATTTTAGCAAACACAATTTGGATTATTATTGACTGCCCACCTCAAGAAATAATCACAACTCTTGTCAGGGTAAACCCTTAACCGCATGCGTGCGGGCGGAATTCCGCTCGCATGCTGAGATATTTAAAAGCGCATGTTACGTGACGAGCTGGGCTCGTCATCAGCGTAGCAGGAGGCTACCTCATGACGAGCCCAGCTCGTCATCAGCGTCGAAGGGGTTAAAGCCGCTAATTTAACCTGAGCTCAACCCCCTGGTAGCTATGGTAAAGAGCAGATAGGCCAAACTTAGGGAAATGTGTAAGCATTTATATGGTACCAAAATAATAATAAAGTCAAAACACCAACCAATAAAAATCCCAAACTGAATTGGAAAAATAAAGAACAATTTAATGAACAAAATGATACCAAAACGAAAACAAATCAAACAAGGGGAACTAGAGACATGAATTGTTTAAGATTTAAGTGAAAATATGGCTAAAAAGTGCAAAGTTCCAATGATAGTTATTGGTCATGGTACACTGGGATCTAGGCATGATTTGAGACAGAATAAGGTAAAGCTTTGGTTGGAGGGGGCGGAGCTAGCTGGCAAGCGAGATGGCCGCACATTGAGCGAGCTCCTCGCCTGAGCCCATAAAATCCTGCACTACCATCCTTCATCTATCTTCCTACTGCGAACACCCACGATCTAAAGCAGCCGGAAACAGCGGGGCACCGAACGACTGGGGTTCAGACAACTGCTGTGACCCCAGTGCGAAGACACATCGACAAAAGCCTGTGGCCTGGTGCAGCCGTGGCAGACCCGACGCCTAGGAGTTGTGTAGAAGAGCTGCCGTGACGTACGCGACGCACGGCGGCCGGAGGAACCTGCCTGTGCAGCGGCGGCCGGGAGCACGACCCTGACGAGCGGACGCCGGGAGAAGACCGGTGGGGGCGAGACTCGACTGGTGAACACGGGGGCGGATGAGACAACAACGAGAAGTCGCCCCAGTCACTACGGGTCAATTCCTGATGGACTTGGTGAAGGTGAGAGACAATAGCGGCATCTCCGGCCCCTCCTGGCTTCCCTGAAACTTGTACCCTCACAAGGCTGACGCGAACTGGCTGCCTCATTGGGCCCCTTAATAAAACTGGGGGAGTCGTGCATCTTGGACAACGTATATGGGCGGGTTCCAACTATATAGCGCATGAGGCGGGCCTATACGCGATCCCACATACCCACCTTGCATTGTGGTTGGCGGTCCGCTCTTTGACTTTTCCCGGTGGAGAGGTGAAGCGCGACTGCCGCGACGCTGTGCACGCGATTTGGGCCCACCTCGGAGCTGCCACATGCTGACTACCTTGGGCGCCTGCAGCCCTTTTGAGCCGCCATTGAAGACTGATGTATGTACTCTGGAACCAGTCCCAGCAAACATCTCTGCACCGGTGGAGTGGAAGATTGCTGTGACGAGGGCCTCGGGGGCAGCAGCGCACCGGGTCAGAAGTAGCCACGATACTATATAGTAGAGGTGCTGACGGCTCAGATTGCTAAGACACCCAAGCGATACTGCTGCAGTCGGCTGATCACCACGGACATAGCGGAAGTGAATACACTGTCTCCCCAGCAACCCCCCAGGACCTGATTGTTTGCTAACAGAGACTGTATCCTGTACACAATAAACTATGGGGAAGCCAGACCGCAACCAGTCAAAATTAACCTTCGAACAGGCGAAGAAGCAACAGGAGGAGGTCACTGGATCGCAGACCCAGTCCACGCCTGCGACGTCGGAGGCAAACGGGACATCAAATGACGCCATCCAATCCATGTTCCACACGATCCAGACCTCCCTTGCGAACTTAGATGGTAAGATAGATTCACTAACATATAGAGTGGACTGTATGTCGGAACGTCTGGATAAGCACACCGAACGTCTAGATATGGCGGAATGACGAATATCAGAGGCCGAAGACTCACAGACGCAGATGGGTGCGAAACAAACGAGGCTGGAGAAGCAGATGGTGGCAATGGCGGCAAAGGCGGAGGACTTGGAAGCCAGGTCCAGAAGATGCAACATCCGCCTGATGGGAGTTTCGGAAACCACAGCCACGGGCCCAATGGAGCAATACGTCGAGAAACTATTGATCACCTTGCTGGGTCGCGACACATTCTCTACAGTATTCATTGTTGAGGGAGCGCATAGGTCGCTGGCTCCAAAGCCATCTGCCGGATCAAGGCCGCGACCCATTATAGCCAAGTTACTAAATTACAGAGACCGCGACGCGGCACTGCGGAAGGCCAGAGAAATTGGTAAACTGACTCATGAGGGGATGGAACTATCTCTGTACCTGGACTTCACCTCAGCGGTACAGGAAGCAAGAAAGAAATTCATGGAGGTGAAGAAGAAATTGCAAGACCTAGGCATCCCTTATGCAATGCTATATCCAGCGAGGCTCAAAATCACAATGGACGGCAACACTCGGATCTTCAATGACACGGCGGAGGCACAGAGATTCCTGAAACAAAGGGTGAAGCCGAGTACGCGACGAAGATCGCCCCGGAGCGAACAGGGGGAGCAGCCAAATTTATCTGATGTGGAGTAACATTACCCTGAGCACAAACTAGAATCGATAGACAGTGGCGCCTGATTGTGACCCCCCCACTGCAGAGACAATGGACATTGTTGATATGCAAGTATATGGGCGGCTAAAATCACCACCAGATAAGTGTGCACTATTTTACTTTGTTAAGGGACCTACCTACATTCCGAGATGTGCTGGGGCCACTGGTGACTTTATCCAGACTTAATGGTTCTCTATTACCATATTGGGGCCTTTTATAAGCATTAAGGGGTGAATTTGTAGGGACTGGATGAACCTATCTTGAGTTGGGTTCAGACCCATGTAACTTCGATTACAAGTAACGGGTGGGCAGCTCCGACCCCCAAGCGAGCACCGCGCAATTTATAGACTGTTAATGTTTTTATGTTGTCTTTTACGTTTTGATGGTAAGGGGAACATGATGATTGTTATGGGTAACAATGTTTCCGCCGAGTTTGGGGTGGTGGAGTGGGAGAGGGTAGCGGGGAGGGGGACAGAAAACTCTGACCAGCAGAAGGATGTTTGAACAATTTGTGACTGGCGCGAGCCAACAACATGACGATAAGGGGTCTGGGGTTCCCCTGATAGGCTCAGACCTTACTCTCAATGCACGCCATGGGTGACACTCTGACAGACAGCAGAGCGCTCTCCATTCTCTCGTGGAACGTGAGGGGGCTACATAACCCACAGAAAATACGTAAAGTGCTGCTGTAGTTAAATAGACATAAGATTGATGTAGCCTGCTTACAGGAAACACACTTCACCGAACGCAGGGAACGCCACATAGGTACTAAGTGGGCCTCATTTCAACTGTCATCCTCCTATTCTTCGTATGCCAGGGGCGTCACAATCTGGGTGAAACGATCTACACCAGTGGTTCCCAAACTTTTGACTCCTGAGGACCCCCATTGAGTCACCACTGGAAGCCGGGGACCCCCAAGCAATTTGTATGAGTTAAATTTCAAATATTAAAACAGTAATTCGAATAAAATACACACGTGTGCACACAAAACAAATACTCAAAGTACTTGGGGGCAGATTTACAATAAGTGACGCATCCATGCATATCAGCAGGGATGCGCCACTTATTGTGCGCCATGCCTCTGCCACCATTGATGCGCCGCATTTACAATGCTGCGCCTCATGGGGCAAAAAAGCACAGATGCATGACGCATCTGTGCCGTAAAGGTGGCGCATTGCTGGAGTTCCGTTGCAAGCACGACACAGCTCCAACAATGCTCTGGAGGGCCGAATCTTCTTAATGCTGCGTCAATCCTTACGCCTGCTTCAAGCAGGCGCAGGGTTTCGACGCAGCATGGGCCCCAAAGTGACTGAGTGAAATCTTGTTGATTTCACTCAGCCACTTTTAGGAGGCGTTCCTGCGCCGTAACGCCTCTTCTGGCGCAGGGCTTTACAACGTGGCGCATCTCCCAGATGCGTCACGTTGTAAATACCCTGCACCATGGCGCATCTTTTGCGTCGCCGCTGCATCACGAAAGTGACGCAACGGTGGTGTAAAAGAGGCACAAGGGGCTTGTAAGTCTGCCCCTAAGGATTTTGGGGCCAGATGTACGACCATTTCATTTAGCGCCTCGCAATTGGTGACACATTGCGAGTGGCAAATTGCAAGTCGCTAAATGAAATGTACAACAGTGTGTTTAACACTGTTTCGGATTCCCAATGGGGTCGCAAATTGCGAGGTTCATTAATATTAATGAGCCTCTCGCAATTTGCGAGCCTATTGGGAATGCCAGCCCTCCTAGGTATGGTGCCTGCTGGGCTCTGCAGGCCACCATGTCTGGGACTGCTTTTAAATAAAGCAGTTTAAAAAAAATGCAGCCCATTTACCATGCATTTTTTAAAAAAAAGAAAATGAAACGTTTTAGTTTCATTTTCTAAGGGCAGGCAGAGGTCCCTGGGACCACTGCCTGCCCTTAAAAAATTATTTTGCATGCATTTGCAAAGGGGACCAGACTTTAGGGGGGGCACTTAAAGACTCTTAGAGTGCCATGTAGAGTTCACTAGCAAAGTATATATGCAAAAAATTCCTAGGCAGTCTATAGTGTCAAATAAACAAATTAACAGACCCAAGGCAAAAACCACATAAACTAATGTACTGAATAAAATAAAATCAGCAGTTTTTAATACATACACATGTAAAAACCATATGGAGAATCAAGGAATGATTCACCTATATGGTACAATTGTAAAAATACAGAAAATACATAATTTTAATACATTTCAACATATAATGACAAGGTTAAAAAAGTGGAGACAACGCAACCATCAAAATTGTGACAATATTGTCAATCGGTTGTGGGACACAATTTTGATGGTTGCGTTGTCTCCACTTTTTTAACCTTGTCATTATATGTTGAAATGTATTAAAATTATGTATTTTCTGTATTTTTACAATTGTACCATATAGGTGAATCATTCCTTGATTCTCCATATGGTTTTTACATGTGTATGTATTAAAAACTGTTGATTTTATTTTATTCAGTACATTAGTTTATGTGGTTTTTGCCTTGGGTCTGTTAATTTGTTTATTTGACACTATAGACTGCCTAGGAATTTTTTGCATATATATTGTTTACCCTGCCCTAGGAGTCTTCGACGGCATTACCCAGGGGGTCCTTGTTATTTTCGCCTTGAGTTCACTAGCAAAGTCCAGTCCAAGTTCTAGTTGCCACTGGGAAGGTAAGAATTGTAGGGAATAGGGGGTCAGCAACTGACCCTTAGAGTCCATTTCTTGGTCCTATGTACAATGCAGAGCCGATCCACTCCTTCAGATCTCACAGTTCACAGACAGCAGGAACATTCTTCTTCTGTCCTTCCACAGGTCCAAAATGTGTTCCCATTTCTGTCTGGCACCAGCTAGTGGGTAGGGGGCGACACCTGGGCTAAATCTTTCTGGGGCAACTCTACACACTTTTTCAGTAATTCAAGTTTGTCTTACTGCAAATAGGCCCAAAATGCCATGTGTCAGGGGATTTTCAAGACAGTGAAAGACTTCGGCCATATTAAAACCTGGGCTCTGAGGGTTGTGGGTGTGTAGGAGAGTGTGTTATGGTAAATACTAGTGTCCTCACACATCTAACTCTAAAATCAATAATGAAGCAAGAACTGTACTGGAAACAAGCCCAGATACGGAAGTTTAATAGGACTGAAGCCGGGTCCTTCGGCAACCAGACAGGAGTTCACAAGAATTGTCCTGAAATCCTGTTCTCTCCCTTTCAAGTGTGCCAAATGGTTGCATGTGGCTCAAAAGACATGTCATGTAGGATTTGGCACTAAGGAGTCAACAGGATGCAAGCAGCCAGCACACTGATGATTCTGCAGAGCTCAGAGAAGCCATCCCTGACCATTCACCCAACCTATTGCATAGCTCAATGTTGGAATTTCATCTTTCTGGGATGAGCACAGCCTAGGAGCTGCAAGAGAGTTTATCCAAATTAGCCTCATGGAACTTCTGGGATGAAAAAGGTAACTTTTTAAAAGTTGCATTCCATAATATTTATTAAAAATCTGACTAGCATTGAATTTGATTTTAAAATTAAAAACAGCTTTTCAATTAATTTTCATTCCTTCTATACAGTATTAGTGCTTTACCCTGACTCTGATTTTCTACATAGGACAGCTATGCCTGCCACAGTGAAAAAAAGCTTTTAGGGACTCACCACTGTATGGACAAGCTAATATTAATTTTCTAACTGTCCCTTTTTTAAATACCATGCTCCCCTCTGTTGGTTACAAAACCTACAGATGGGTGAAATAATAATATTTAAAAGCAAGGGCTCTACCTGTCAAAAAGGGTTACTTTGACATGTTGTGCTGCTGGTTTTACACTGCAGCAGTAAGGCTACACAGGGTAGGCTTGTAGCCACCTTTGACTTGCCACTGTAGTGGAAGGCACAATAGGTGTAGCAGACCAGAATTGTCTTTTAACTTCCAGGCCCTGGGTTCACTATCTAAACCATATACTAAGGACTTATAAGCATCTTATCTGTGCCAATTAGGAATATGCTAATTTACCCATGTTTAAAGGAGGAGTACAGGCACTTTACTCCTGGTTAGCAGGAATAAGGTGCACAGAGTTTAAAAACCAGCAAACAAGGCCCTGCAAAAGGCAAAAAATCTGAGGTGAACGGGCGGATTTCATACAATTTCTTTTTTGGCAGTATTTCTTCTTGCATAAAATTCAGCATGGAATTTTTAACTGCTGTACGAGCCCCCCTTCAACCATTGGGTTGCCTGCATTTTTCCTCCCCAGGCATTGTTTGGATAGCCTGTTATTCAAGCCCATGGCATTTTGAGGATTCAATTGTGTCTTTGACTATATGTGGCACTATAGAGAGACTCTGTATCCTGAAGATCATTCAAAACAGAGCTACTACCTTGAGATGGCAGCAGTAAGTGGCAAATTGCGAGTAGGTTTTGGTGTACAGAGACCATTCACTATATGTTGCACTTTGTGCTTCTTAGCACTATTCCAATTTAAAACTTTAAAAATGTATACCTCTGGTTCCCCTGATTGAATTTTTGTCATTTTGTTTATTAAAACCTTCTCTATTTTTCCAATTCAGTTTTGGATTTTTTCCCTCTGTATTTCACCTTTATTACTGTTTTGGGACCGCATAAATATTGAATACATTTCCCTAAGTTAAGCCTGTCTGCTCTGAGCCAGAGCTACCAGGAGAATGAGTGCATGTTAATATATTAACTTTAAGGTTCACCATGAGAAGGGTTGGGATTATTCCTTGAGGCGGGTATTCCCCCCCACCCCCCGCCAAAAATAATCCAATTTCTTACAATAGGTATGAATGATCACACCGTGGCAGTATTGGTAGGTCTATCATGAACACAAAGAGCATAATTCATAAGATCCTTTTTACATCTAAGTGCAACTTTGGGCACCAAAAGTGCCACGTGCAGGCACAAATTATAACTTCTGATTTGCATAATCAGGAAATACGGACATTTACACAGAGAGAAGGAATATAACACTGAGGGAAATCTGCACATAAGGCAGATTTTCCATTCCTGGAAATGTAGGATTAGTTCAGAATGCAGCTGTAGCCTGTACTAGGCCTGGCTTTTTAGGTGATTTGATTTCAAGGGAGTTCTAATCTGCATGGGTGTAGCGAGACTGTTTTTTAATATTTATGATTCTCTGTGGGGGAGATCATGCCCCAAAGGCAGCTTTTATTTATAAATTAACCCAATCCTTGAAGGGAAAAGGCAGCCTCTAATCATCAGTTTTCATTTGTTTTCGGCCCCAGTTCTCTTGGAGAGGGCCTGTCCCTACAGCTACTCCTTGTTTGTAAATTACTTTTCTCTTACCTGAAGCAGCCTCATGCACTACCCTGGACAGTTCACGGGGTCCTGCTCAGTTAACAATGTCCATGAGCCTAATACACACTTCATATGTTTTTTATACATAAAAACCCACACAAACTGCCAAAATGTCCAGTTAATCGATTTAGTCTTTTGTCTTCAAAGCCCTGAGTTGCTATTGGTGATAAGCAGCTCAATTATGAAATGTGATTCAGTTTTCACAATGTTTATGTTTATGAGTACAATAAAGAGCGTCTACTAAGTTCTCCTTAGTGAAAGAGGTGTGGCGCAGCAGCCAGAGCGGCTGACTCCGGAACACGGGGCTCGCGGTTCGATCCCACGTGCCAGCAACAGGTCAGCCCAGCACCATGTGACTCTGAGCAATAGCTCGCTTATTCTTCCCGATGGCCCCCAGTTCTTTGAGACCCTTAGGGGTGATTGGTTTGCACTTTATAAATACTGGGTTATTTTATTTGGGTTATTATTTAACATAATAAATTGCCCAGGACAAGCGTCTTCTCCATAGTCTGATTACTGTGTCGATGATGATATCCGCATGCACTGTTATTAACCACCTCCAGTCATCAATCTTCTATTTCTTCTACATTTTGGCTTCTCTGTCTGAACTGTTGAAATTACTCACTTCCCTAAAATTCTCTTTGATAGACAGACATGCATCCAGCTGATCCAAATCCATCTCTTACTTCCTCTCCCCCTACCAAAGTTCTTCTCTTCAACTTAAAATGTTCCCTTCCACCTCTTTTGGCAGATCAAAGGTCAGAGAATCCGCATACATGAGGCTCATCTTCTGATGAAGAAAGCTACCCCAAAAACCACTGACTGCCAGGTCGGTTACTGCGTCCCACTTTTTAAAGATGATACCCCTACCCTTTATATCCGTTAGTATCAGGAAGCCAGCAAGAAGTGTATGCAAATCAGAACAACTACTCAGTCCACAGTCTCCCCAAGACCCAGAGTGTTGGAGTCTGTGCTGATACACAGGGAACTCCAGGAGCAGGGGGAATTGGTTGGATCCAAAAGAAGTCTCACAGAGAAATTGAAGCAAATAATATGTTACTATAACCATCATGTTATTCTGAAATTTGGCACAAAGACCATAATGGATAAACTCAACCTCCAAAAGCCAGAAAGGAGAGCTGGAGAGGGGTTTTCTCTATCTCAAACTTCGGGTGTAATCATTAAATAACACCTTCCACTAGTCGTATGGACATTTGTTGGTCGATGAAGAGAAATGAGGAGCAATCATTTACGCAGTCAATGTATCATTAAAGTTTTTAGATTTCAGTCAATAACCAAGTTAGTGTGGGTTAAAGAGTTTTATTTTCAAATCCTTTTAACGATTTATTCATCAGGCATTAGTCTTTAGATTTTAGCATTAAAGTAATATAATCCATCAATCGATATTTGATTATGAAAAAGAACAAAATATTTTGTTGAAATCAGTCAGTATAGTAATAATACAACAAGTGTGTTCCATAAAGGAAACTCCCTATTCTAAATTAATTGGTATAATGAGATAAAAAGACGTCACTTCAGAAACCCAATGAAGAGGTCTGATGAGAGTGAGATCAATGCTCAAGCAAAAAGCTTTTGCAAATAAGACTGGACATTATTCACAGTCATAAATCAACAGACATCTAGAATTTAGCTAACAAACCTCTCATGTAAAGAAGTACAAAAAATCAGAGATGAGTATCTAGTTAGAATGTCGAGGAAAGAAATTCCACCCTGCTCTAGGAACACACACTAAAATAAACATACAAATTCTATGTTGCAACATTATTTTCTTTTGTCTTCTTCTTCCTCCTATAAAATATCAGTAGGCTCCTGGGAACAAGTTCACTCCCCATCCTCTCACCAGAGCATAATAGACTTTCAGACATTATTCCTTGAAAAGTTACAACATTGTTTTCTTGTGGTCCATAAACTACATCCTACAATGAATCATGCTACCTGTCATTTCGTCTTTTCCTGGTAAGAACCTTACTATCAGTTGTCTTATGCAAAACAAGTGTCTATTCACTAGCTAACACTAGGCTTCTGAAGTTGCAACATCTGCTGCAAAAAGAAGAAAAACATCTTGAACAAACAACTAATTCAATGTGAAAAACAGCCTTTCAGTGTTAATGCATTATTTTCCATTTAACATGCCATCGACAGTTTGGCAAACCTAATTCAGCACTTTATTTACATGCAGGCCTATAACATTTAAATATGGTTCCCTATTACACATTTTGCATTTAATATATATTTTATTTAAACCCATGTTTGGGCTCTTTATTAACATAAGTGTTTTTAATTGCAGATATAATTTGCGACAACAGGAGCTGCAGTCTGTGGAGGAGCTTGGAAAAGCTCAGAGGTGAATGAGGACTCTGCAGGAAACATAAATGGGAAGATGGAGTCCAAGAGAGAAAGAAAGCACCAGCAAGCCCACTACAGAGGAGAATGGAGGGACCAGCAAATAGAACAAACATGCACAGTGCAAGACGGCTGGGTGTGAACTTTACAAGAAGAAGGCAGGCACAGAGTGACATTTCTTTGTGGTCTTCCTTTGCTTTAGTTCACCTAGAAGTGAAAACCATCATAGGAAGTAAAAAACATACAATTTCTCCATGAAAGACATCCCAAAGTAAGATGGCCCTCGTGTTACACCATTGTGCCCATTCTATGCAACCACTTTCCATTCTATGGTGACCTCACACGCAGAAAATGGTTCTGCTCACTACACCTACTATGTGCGGAACACACCATGAGGCAATGCTTATTTTCCACAACCTCCACTTCTACAACCTTTGGTAAATTGTTCTTGCAGGAACAGCTCATTATAAGTAAATGGCCACAAGCAGCCTAGTGCGATGCCACATTGAGTCCCAACAAGTTATCACATTCAGACCTGTGTCACATGTCTCAGAGCTTGAGCACTTTTAACATCTCTCTGTACGAGATTACTATGGATCACCTCATGGAGAACATTGATCTCATACACATGCTAGTGCACAAATGTTGTGTTCCATTGACAATATAATTGGGTATCTTCTGCCAACTCACCAACCTAACACCCTTCAAACAACCATAAGCAATGAGACTGGATACTTCACAGCAACCATGAATGTATTTTGATGCTGGAGGACCCAGATACCTCTGTGAAAGATATAAAAGTCTTTCATTCCCTCGCTCTACCAAGTCCAATACGATTTTCACATCTTCACAATCACTAATGATAGGCCTTCTTGTCCAGCATTAAAAAGATAGAACATACTACCCTCATGCAAGCACCTACTGAACTACTAGATACTCACTGTCCTAAAACCATCTCCTTGCAGTGTCTATTGCATAACTCCCGCTCGGGAGTTAAGCACTGTTTGGAGAGTTTTGATACTATTGTCAACCATGACCTTGATTATTCTGTCCTTACTGAAACTTGGTTTCTGACACTTCACTTGTCATTTTGTATCTCTTCCGTCCACATCACACTGTTGTTGGATGTAACTGTGAAGACAAACAGGGTGGCAGAGTTACAGGTAGCCATTAGAATATGATCCACTACAGACAACTTTACACAAACTATTTTCCCTCTTTCATTTGCTTATCTCTGGAAGTCTCTGCTCAGCATACCTGTACAATTCTACTAAATGTTATTTACAATCACACAAGGGACAACACTTTTCTCCTGAAAGACTTTTTCATAAGGATCCAGCTGTTGATGTCTAAGGCAAGTTTATTCCTCAGCGACCACCCATGCGGCATAGTGTTGTCCCAGTGAGCGCAGACTCCGCTGGGGCACATATGGAGTTAGAAGCGGACACAGGAGGTCTGTGCACCTGGATTTAAGAATCTTGAACGCCAAGCAGAGGGCTTTGAACTGGATTCGGGAGTCAATTGGAAGCCAGTGCAGCTTTCTGATCGTGGCTCTGGCAGAACATCTACGGGAAAGACCTAAAACGAATTTCGTTGTGTGCACTGCATCACCAAATGCGATGCAGTGCGCGCAACGAAATTTGTTTTATTTATTTATATGTTTACTTACCTGTTAAAGTCCGTAATCCATACATTACAACCCCCCACCCTGCCCCTCCCCCTCCCAACGTCACCGCCCTGCAGTTACACCTACCATCGGCCGTGGCTGGTGGGTGTGCTCCTTGTGAAAGGGCACAATGCTGTCACTCAGAGTTAAGTTAGCAAATGAATTAAGTGCCCTGGGCTGTTTCCCCATGCTGTTTGATAAAAGTGGGTGGAAGAAAAATGTGAATGACACAACAATATATCTATTGGAGAAGAGGGTTGGCTGAAAGCCCATATAAGTAATTAGAGTCTATATCATTTTGGTAAAATTAAAACGTCTTGACGAATACCATACCTAAAAAGGAGAACAAAATCTTCCTGTTCCATAGACATTTTGATTGAATGTGATTTTGTTTTCATTCAACCTCTCTGGTCTCCATATGCTGGCTGGGTCGTACCTTGGAGTGTTCTCACTTTCTATCTTTATTCACCACATTTTGTAACCAAAGCTTATTTTGTTCTGACTCTGGATACAACTCATATATTTAATTAAGTTCTGTCTCATGTATCCAATGTTTATGTTTTTATGTAGGTTCTTTTGGACCGCGATCTAATGCACTTGAGCCACTTTTGCTCTATAGAAAACTGCATAAGTAAATAAATGATGTGCAAGGACAAAAATGGACAAACGTGCGCTGTAGTTAAAAGATAATTCATGTTATTTCTGGGGGTGGGCGGAACTCCGGTAGTTTCACTCGGTGGGATTCCGCAGAGTTACATGAAATCTCTGCGAGATTCAGCGGAGTACCGCAAAACGGCAGAATTAGGCATGTTGCGCTGCTCGAGCTGATTTTTAGGGATGTATGACGTTACAACGCAGGCTATTACAACGCCTGCCTTTACAACGCGGTTTTTACATTGCATACCATTACAACGCATAGCGCTTTTGGGTGCTGGATAGTGAATAGTTTAATTTATTATTCTAACTCCAGTCCCCGTGGACACTAGGGAAGGTTATTGGATAGTAAATTAACCTATTCCCTATCCTAGAGCGCCCCCCAGAGCAATGCGTTGTAATAGTTTGCGTTGTAATGACCGCGTTGTAATGGTAGTGCGTTGTAAAAGTTTCGTTGTAAGTGATGTTTAACGATTTTTAGCACCAGGAGCTCATTCCGCACTGAATAATTAGCACAAATGGCACCACACAGCGCACCAGAGGGCAATGCTTCTCGTGTTGATTTTGCTGCCACTCTAGTAGATTTTCTATTCGAGCAGCAGCTTTCAGACTGCTAAAGGTTGTGACCACCTGCTTTGGGGAAATCTTGCCAAGGGCTCTACTAGCGACCAAAAGTCACGCTGGGGAAGCCAAATCCACTCGCCAACTTACCACTGGCAAGCCGCGTGCAAGAAAAGAATCTGCCAGTCGGCGTGAGTACCAAAACTCCACCAACTCCATTGGTGGAGCGGAATTTATCGCCCACCCCATTATTTCTGAAGGTTGGAGTGCTCTGAGGACACCCACTACCTCCTCAGGGCTGGGAGCAAATACAATGTGAAGACCACTGCCCTGGAAGTTTCAGTCTTCTAATATGATATCTATGGGAAGGTGGAATCTTCTGAAAAATGTACTGAACATGTGGGACCCATTGAATCTTCGGAAAAGATGAATATATATATTTAGTCCAGTTGTAACCATTACTTGTGGACTGCTTTAGTTCATTCCTGGCATAATTTCTCTACATGCTCTGACAAAATGTTGAAAAAAAATGAACCTTATTTTGAGTACTGCACGAAATTGGATATTTTTCCACCAAAGCTGCAGTTTCTGCCATACAGTGGATCCACTAAAGCAGTGAAACATTCAGTCAAAGTTCACCCTGTGGTGGATGTTTGAATTTCTGTCTCCTGCTGTGGCACTGGGAAAGTGACCCCAAAATCGGTGCAATGGGGCATCCACGCACAGCTTAACTACAGTGTACTGCACGTGGCACTAATTCAGACACAGATCTTTTAGCAAATTCTTCATTACCACCCTTCTGAAATTCAGGCTATTAGTTGCACTTCAGGAAGCCCATCCCTTCCCCACCCCCACTCCCGGGGAGTGAAAAACAGAGAGTGAGTGTGCTAGTTGTGTGCAGCTGGCAAATATTGTACCTTTAAAATGCTAATCTCCTCCTGTACATTTTGTTTAAAATTAAAGTCATGGAAGAAATACTTTCACAGAGGATTTTATTGTGCTAATGTGAAAGTTGTGCCAAAGCATCCTTACAGTCAGAAAGCAGCACATAAGAAAGTTATTGCTCAAGTATGTAGGAGTAAACAATCTAGAAATATACAATTCTCCTCAATGAGTACATACGCCTCCCAAACATATGCTTGTCCTTGCCCTTGAGGCAGTTGCAAAGTTGTTGGTGACAGAGATTTTGCAATTTTCTTCTTCAGACGGGACACATTCAGTAGTCGTTTAGCACAAGTTAATCATTTTCTAAATCAGTGCCATGGGAGCTACTCCGAGTCCTCACAACAAAGAAAAAGTTAGACTTGTTATAAAAACAGTCGTAGGAGATTCACAACATGGGAATTAAATCTGAATATTTATGTTGTTATTTAAGGACTGATCTTTTGGGGTTGTGCGAGAAGAGTTAAGGGTTAACCAAGCAAGCACTTTAGTAAAGTAAAACAGAGTTTAACGACATTAGTTCCAGGTTTTAAACTGTGCAGTAAAAACGGTTTCGTTTCAGCTCCTAGGATGCAAATAATACATCCATCCCTCAAGACCTAAGGTGCCTTTTATTGGTTGACTTAACAGCACCCTGTAAAATATATATATTGTTTAAGAGGCAAAGAATTGGCGAAGCGTTCTTTGAGGTAATGGGGATTGCAGAAATATTTATATATATCGATCATCATAATTTATAATGCTGGCTATTTAAAGATTGCAGTATTCTGTTTATAATTGGATTGCCAACTCTGCAGTTACATGGTAGTTGCCAATTACCTAGTACATTGCTACCACAAAATGCTGCTATCTCACCCTGGGAAGCATGCAGGTGCATGCCTTTATGGATTATTAGGTTCGTTGCTTGATGTGGTCTATTGTGTTTAATGAAGGATGTTGCTTTTGGTGATTACTAGAGACACACTTGAATCATATTTAAAAATATGTAACAACATAATGCGTGGGAGGAAGTGTTAGGGAGGGAGTTAGTGTGGAGGCTGGTAACGTGTGAATGCAGATTTGCAGAAGTGGAGCCAAGTGTATGTGACTGTAACGTTTGTGAAAGTCACAGACATGCACTGATTGACAATCAGGATGGATGCTTAACTTTAGGTGTGGTGGTCAGAGAGTGGAATATTTGTGGAGACTGGTTGTATATCCGATGCAGCAGTGCAGAGGGATTATGTATAAGAAAGTCAGAGATGTTCAGCCCTGTAAATACCTCTTCTATTCCTGGCCCCTTGATAAACCTCTGAAAAAAATTGATGTCTTGAGATTTTCATTTTGGTTTGTGTTTTTGTATCATTAGATAAGTAATTTAGCTTTGGTTAAACTTTGCTAATCTGGGCTGTGTTTTTCTGGACAACATTTTTAAGAATGGGAGATGTGTTGCAGTGATGATGTAATATTTCAGGAGCCATGCGACCTATATCCTCCATTTTGGTGACAAAACATAGGATTGGGTGGGTATGCAGTCTTATAGAGTCAGGAAATAACTCCTCAGAGAAACCTTCCTCCATTCTCAAAAACGGCAGCTCCATGATGATGTTTTAGCCATGATATTGGTAATTTAATTTAATATAGTTTTTGTTTCAGGTTTTCCATTGATTCAAATTTGTAAACATGAGCGAAGCAGGTGGTAGGAGAGGATCTTTACCACCTGACAGAGTGTTGCTAACTAAAAATCTGAGGACGCCTTCAACAAAGAAAAATGTGTCATATGCCAAACTAATCTCAAAGAAAAGATTACATCACAACAGCTGGACAGAAGATAGTTTGAGATGCTGCAGAAATACGAAGGTCACAAAAGATTGAAATCTAGGCTAGACTATGCAAATGGCTTATATCTTGGCCTCCCCAAATACTCTATTTGTCGCCTCCAGATGGTACAGAATGCGGCTGCGAGACTGGTCAGACCCATACCGTTTCAACACCATGTCTCTCCGCATCTACATGAGCTCCACTGGCTCCCAGTAGATAAAATAATCAAATTTAAGGCCATGACTTTGGCCTACAGGGCCCTCAATGGAAAATGCCCTGGCTATCTGAAGGAAACACTCTGTCCCTATAAGCAAAATCGAGCGCTGAGGTCCAACTCTCATAACTTGATGTCTACCCCCCGGTTTGCGAAGCACTTCTGGGTGGTAGAGCGTTCACAGTTAGAACGGCCACAATGTGGAATGCCCTACCAGGAAACCTCCGACAGGCTAATTCAAAAACTTGTTTCAGAAAGGCCTTGAAGACGTGGCTCTTTAGGGTGGATTAGGATGGGTTGTTAGTACCGTAGCCCTTCTGTGCGCAATTGCCTGCTGCTTCAGCGCAGAGACACCTCTGTTTGAGGTAGATGTCACACTTTACAAGCTCCAGTATTATTCTTATTACTATTATTAATAAACTGATGGGTGAAGAGGATCAATTATTTTATCATTGTAACAACAAGTGCTACAAATCGTGTACAATTGAAAAAAAACATCGAAATAGTGTGTCCAAAAATAGCAGAGACTAGTGAATTTCAACAAGAATCCGAGCCTTCTGAGAAAGCAACGACAACCAAACCCAATGCCCATCCACTTAGAAGATCGATGGCTACCCCTTATCCACCTCCAACAACTGGTGTGTTATCTGTGGTTTAGCCAGAACGAGGAGCCAAAGAGACTGGCGAAAGAATAAACTACAATGTATGTATTGTATTGTATTGTAATTGCATTTATATAGCACGTACTACCCCTGACAAGGCATCAAAGCACTTTTTCGGCCCATAGAGGATTTGTGTTGAATTAGTATAGTGAAACATGCAAGTACATTTTAAGTGGTGGATAGGTTAGTCAGTTATTTGGATTCGGAAGGATAGCAGAAGGATAGAAGAGGAAAGAAAAAGGTTTGTATTCATATAGCACTTGTTACCCCCTGTTGAAGCACGCTACTCCGGAAACCCATAAAGGATTAGTGCTGAATTAGTATGGTGAAATGAAATGAAATGAAAAAGATACTTGATTGAGCGCACTGCGGCCAAGCGGCTTCCTGGCGCTAGAACTAGACCTGACTCTGCGGAGACTCCTAGGGAACTAACAGGGGAATGCCTGAGAGAACAAAAACGTTTTCAGGGCTTTACGAAAGTGGGTATAGTTGGGAATAGAGCGAATGAAAAGAGGAAGCCTATTCCAGAATTGGGGAGCAAGGACCGAAAAACGAGTGCCCCCCGTTCTGGATTTACGGAAGCGGGGAACTTGAAGGAGAGAGAGAGAAGAAGAACGAAGAGTGCGGGTCGGGGTGTAGGGAGTGATCATAGAAACAATGAAAAGAGGGGCGGAGTGAGTGTAAGCCCGATAGGCCAAACAGGCCAATTTAAAAAAAGATCTGAGGTGCACCGGGAGCCAATGAAGGGACTTGAGTGCCGGCGTGATGTGGGAGGATTTGGGAAGACGGAGGATGAGGCGGGCTGCCTGATTTTGGATGGCCTGTAGACGTCGGGTTTCGTAAGCAGGTATGCCTACGTACAGGTCATTCCCATAGTCAAGGCGGGAGGTGATAAGGGCCATGACTATGGATTTTAGGGCATCCGTGGAAAAGTACCGGGAGATCTTCCGGATGAGACGAAGGGATAGGAAACAGGAAGATACGACGGAGCTAACTTGGGCATGCATGGTAAGGTCATGACTGACGTTGATGCCCAAGGTCCGAACAGCGGAAACCGGTGAGGGAGGGGGACCAAAGGAAGGGGGCCAATGAATCGGGGACCAAGGGTAGGAGGGGCCACCCGTGAGGACAAGCTCCGTCTTGTCAGGATTGAGCTTCAGATGGTTAACGCTCATCCATTCAGAAATAAAAACTAAGGTGGAGCAAAGATTGGGAAGAGAATCCATGGGAGTAGAAAGATCGAAGACGAGCTGGAGGTCATCCGCGTAATTGTACACGGAAACCCCCAGCTCGCGGAGGGAAAGAATAAGAGGGTAAATATAAAGATTAAAGAGGAGAGGGGAAAGAGAGGAACCTTGGGGAACCCCGCAGGAAACTGAGCGGGGGGGGGAGCGGAGATGATGTTTTGTGGTTTTTTATATAGCGCTCTGTCACTCCATGGAGCATCCTGGCGCTTTATTTTTCATTGCTGACCCGTAGTATGATGTTTCGACTGTGTTTGGAACATTTGAGTATAATCAGACCAAAGTTTTACATTTGGATTCTGGGAGTCCGTATATCCAAGTTTTTAAAGATTTTTTGAAGGTCTGTTCTGATGTTATTAGACGGAGGTCTGTAGGGAGTGTGTTCCAGGCTTTGGCCCCCAGAACTGCCAGTGATTTTCCTCCCTTGGTGGTGAGTTTAAACTTGGGGACAGTAATCAAATTGGCTGTGGCTGATCTGAGTTCTCTTGAGGGATAATACCTATGGAATCTATCATTTAGGTATTTTGGGCCTCGTTTGTGAAAACACCTAAATGTGATCACAATGATCTTAAATAGGATCCGCTTCTGAATAGGAAGCCAATGCAGCTTATTCAGGGCCGCTGATGCTGATGATCTTCTGGGCAGCCTTAGGACCAATCTCGCTGCCGCGTTTTGGATAGTCTGTAATTTATGGAAGGTAGATTTTGTTGCTCCAGCATACAGACTATTGCAGTAGTCAATTTTGGATGTTATTAAGGCAACTGCTACTGTTCGGCGAGCGGGCAATGGTAGATAGTCAAAGAATTTGCGTAGCCCCTTCATGATGTTAAAACAGGCAGCTGCTATTTCTTTAGATTGTTGCTTGAAAGAAAGCAAATTATCAAATTTTATGCCCAAATTACGAGTGGCATTGATGGTATCTGGGGGGGCTTCTGCATCGGGTGGCCAACAGGTGAGTGGGGAAAATAAGTTGTTTTTTCCAAATGGTATGATCTCTGTCTTTGCAGAGTTGCATTTCAAATGGTTTTCATGCATCCACTTAAAGGTTGCCGTCAGACACTCTTTTAGGTCTCGTTCTGCTTTAGCTATATCTTTGTCCAGAATCAGGACCAGTTGGGTGTCGTCGGCGTATGCAACTGTATTCACCTTGAAAGACGCAATAAGACTGATCAGGGGAGCCATATACAAATTAAATAAAGTAGGGCTCAGACTGGAGCCCTGAGGCACCCCTGAGCCAATCTCCTTCTCCTTTGAATAGAATTGTCCTAACCTGACGATTTGTTTTCTGTTTAACAAAAAAATTGTAAATCAGTTCAACACGGTGCCCCCTATACCTGCCTCTGCTAGACGATGTAATAATATGGTATGGGACACCGTGTCGAATGCTGTTGATAGGTCGAGGAGGACAAGGACGGCCCTGCCCCCCTGGTCTAGTGCAGTTCTTATGGTTTCTGTTGTAAATAATAGAGCTGATTCAGTGGAGTGTTTAGCTCTGAAACCAGCCTGGTTTGGATGTAGGATGTTATTGGTTTCCAGGAACGTTGTTAACTGTCTGTTGACCAGGGTTTCAGTGCATTTGCACAATGCAGGGAGTTGGGAGATCGGTCGTAAGTTAGTTAAGACAGATGGGTTATGTAATGTCTTTTTTTGTAATGGCTTTACAATGGCTGTTTTCCACGCATTGGGGACTTCTCCAGATTGCAGTGAGGCGTTGATGATGTCATTTATCATAGGGCATACGTCCTCTTTAATAGCCTGGATTAGTGAAGGGGGACAGGGGTCAAGTGGCGATCCAGATTTGATTTTTGATAAAACTTTCGAAGTGTCTGCTTCCTCAATCACGTCAAAAGTATTCCATCTAACAGTTATCCCATGGTTTTTTTCCTGCAGGTTATGATCTTTATTATCCATAATTGCCGGGAAATTTTTGGTAATGTTTACAATTTTTTGTTCAAAGTAATCTGCAATATCATTGCAGAAACTTTGTGATGGTGAAATCTCGTGAGATAGTGTTTTTGGGTTTCTAAAACTTGTGACTATACGAAAAATTTCTTTTTGGTCATTCTGTGAAGTTTCTATTTTGTTGGTAAAGTACGTTGTTTTAGTTTTTTTTATAAGTGCGTGGTAGTTCTGCCTGGCAGTTTTAAAGTTGACCTGATCTTCTTCGTCATATTTTTTTCGCCATTTGCGTTCGAGTCTACGAACAGTACGTCGTGTGTCTTTTAATTCTTTTGTAACCGGATAGATGGACCGCTTGGGACCTGCCTAGAAGGAAGGACGCTAGCCAGGAGTAAGCCGTGCCCCTAATGCCCGCCGCGCTGACACGGTCGAGGAGGATGGCATGGTCGACCGTGTCAAACGCAGCGGACAGGTCGAGGAGAACCAGGGCTTGGGGAAGATTGATGTCAGCTTTCCCCTTGAGTTCGTCCAGGACCGCGATGATCACTGTCTCCGTAGAGTGTCCTGGTCGAAAGCCCGCCTGATGGGGGGCCAGGAGGCAGTTCTCCTCGACATAAGAGGACAAGCAAGATGTAACGTGGCTTTCAAGGATCTTCCCCAAGTAGGGGAGAAGAGAGATGGGCCTGAAATTAGAGGGGAGAGAGGGGTCGAGACCGGGTTTCTTGAGAATAGGTAGAACCATAGCGGTTTTAAATGAAGTAGGGACAGAACCCAAAGCTAGGGAGGTATTAAGAAGGGAAAGGGGGGGGAACGGGACAGCTGGTGAAGAGAGCTTTGAGGATCCGTACCGGAGCACAGTCCATCGGAGAGCCGGACTTGACTTTAGAAAGCAGGTTAAGAAAGCAATCAGTAGAAATAGAAGGAAAATGGTCCAGTGAAGAAGTGGGCAGGGGGGGGACAGAGAGCACGGAGTTGGGGCACCACGGGAATATTAGCTTTTATGTTGGCAATCTTGTCAATAAAATAATCGTTGAGGGAGGAGCAGAGGGACTAGGTAGGGACAAGACTGGTGCTCGTGCGGTCAGAAGTGGCGAGATGATGGACTAGAGAAAAGATTTCTCGGGGTTTGTTGGCAGCGAGAGAAACTCTCTCGGTGAAATAATTGGTTTTGGCCGTCAAAATTGCTTTTTTATAGTTATTGAGGAGAAGTTTGTATTTTGCGCGGAGAATGGGGCAGTAATTTCGTCTCCAATGACGTTCCGAGCGCCTGAGATCAAGTTTAAGATCTTTGAGCTCCCTGGTAAACCATTTGTGAGCGTCGTAGGGACGAACGGATTTAACCTTTTTAAACGGGGCAACCTGATCGCAGGTGAAATATGAAAGTAATTTGAGTGGTGGATATTCATCAGTTATTTGGAGTGAGAAGGGTAGCAGAGGGATAAAAGGGAAGAAAGTTTTGCATTCGTGTAGCACCTTTTACCCCTGATGGGTGTTGAAGCACTTTTCTGACGAGTAGGAGGCTACTCCGGTACCCATAAAGGATTAGTGTTGAATATTAGTATAGTGAAGTATGAAGTAATTGGAGTGGTGGATATGTTATTCAGTTATTTGGATAGAAAAGGGTAGGTTGCAGGATAGAAGAGGGAAAAAGGTTTGTATTTATATAGCGCTTGCTATCCCTTGATGGGGTTTTGAAGCACTTTATTGGTGAGCAGCATGCTACTCTGGAACCCATAAGGATTACTGTTGAATTAGTATGGCGAAACATGAAAGTAATTTGAGTGGTGGATATTTTAGTCAGTTATTTGGATTGAGAAGGGTTGGGGAGGGGTAGAAAAGGGAAAAAGGTTTGCATTTATATTGCGCTGGTAACCCTGATGGGGTGTCGGAATGCTTCATTGACGAGTAGCACGCTACTCTGGAACCCATAAAGGATTAGTGGTGAATTAGTATCGTAGAATATGGAAATTGAGAAGTGAACATGTAAGTCAGTTATTATGATTGAAAAGGATAGTGGAAGGACAGAAGAGCGAGATTTGTTTTTCTTTGTTTTTTTTAGGTCATAGCAGTAGGAGGAGGCTTTTGGAAGAGTAAAAAGGGGTTTTTGAGGAGAAGAGTCAGAGGGGAGAGTTTATAAAGGTTTGTTTTGGGGGAATCGGTATAGTAAAAAAGAGGTGTCAGTTGATGCAAGGAGGGGTGGAGTAGGAGAGAGTCTAGAAAGGGTTATTTTGGGGATCATAGTAGTGGTATGGGGTTTGGGATAAATGAGAGAGTGGATGTTAGGATATATTGATAGATGTATTGGGTGAGAGAGAGGGTAGTGCATTGGAAAGAGTAGTGGAAAGAAGTTTTGAGATTAGTCAGAAGGTTGGGCCAGAGGATATTTTGAGAGAAGTATAGGCTGAGAAATAGGGTAGTGCATTTGAAATGCTAAATTAGAAGAAAGTGATACATATATAGATCCATAAGTACATTGAAAGTATATAGATGCATAAAGGAGGCAAGTATATATAGATTAAGATATTGATAGAGGTACAGGATAAGAAATAGGGTAGTGCATTGCATATGCTTTTTCAGGAGAAAGGTAACAGACACACAGATCAAAGTACATGGAAGGTACATAGATGCACAATGGAAGGAAGTACATATAGACCAAAGATGATTTTTATTTATTTATTTATAACAACATACTTATTCTACAAGTTTATATAAAGCAATACACAAAGATAGGTACATATCTATAGTGGAAATAAATGCTTATATACAGAGGAATATGCTGTAAATTTCTGTTTGCGTATGGTGCTTATGTGGGGAAGAGCCAATTCTTGAGTAGTTTTCTGAAGATAAGGTGGTTGTCTGTAGATCTTATGTTGGGGGGTAAAGAGTTCCATAGTTTGGCTGCTCGAACAGAGAAGGATGTGCCACACATGTTTTTTTTCTTGTATCTTGGGATTTTGTGGCGAGATGCCCCTTTAGAGCGTGAGATGTGAGTCTCAAAGGGCAAACATGTTTCTGCCAAGATGAAGTTTTCAACAGAGCAGCTGATCTAAACAGCAAGGTGAATGTATTTGCAGCGGATTTGTATGGCCACCTGAACTGCATTTGTGCATATATTCAAAAATATGAATGTACAATGAGCTCCCTGCATCAACGTAACCATCAGCCTTCAGTTAAGTTTGCACTCTTTGAAAAAGCAAATTAAGTTTTAAATCCATTCTAGAGTTCTGCCTGTGGGTTCATACTCAGTGAAATCAGAGAAATAATGGTCAACATTGATGAAACTGTATTGATCCATAATAATGAAATTAAGATTTTTCTGGTGAGAATGTACAATGACAGAATTAGTTTTGTCAGTCGAGCAAAAAGAATTAGCCAGATATCGTGTTTTCAGCTGATTTGACTCCCGAAAATCAGCTGCCAAAATAAGAGCATAGGATGCAGTAAACTTAGCAGGAACCATTTTAGGAAACATCCTGAAAGATTTAGATTTTGGACTTAATGACAAATTTTGTGATGCCCCAGAGATCCCCTATTCATAGGAGTCAACAAGAATGCCTAATATTGTCTTAAAGTTCTGGAGTTCAGAACAGTAGCTGACAACATTGATGATGGCTTCGAAGATATAAGTGAAGAAGTGGAATACATTCCCATGGACAGACATGCTTATACTGTGCAAATGCACTGTCTGTTCCAAATCATGTTTTATTAATTACATCACAGCAAAAAGATAACTCTGCTACACATAATGACTGCCCACGCAATCTGCAACAAGTGAAAAAGTAGAGAGCTAATCAGTTCAATGAATATTACTGGTGTATAAACAAGTTATAATGACAAAGTACGGAGCAGGAACTTGTTGGCAGCTCAAACTGTAAAATCTTGTGAATCTAACATCACACCACTTCCAAGTCACTTTACCAGGAAATGATTACCAATTTCTGCTCTTGATAATTCTGATTTTGAAGGCAGCTCTTCTTTATCTGGAACATCCAGCACACACGATTCTGCCATGGTGCTTTTTCAGGACTGTACCAATGAAGTAGCTGCTGGAAAACAAGCGGTGTCAGCTGGAGGTGTAAACAAACAAAGCTGCAAACTTATAACCCAACTGCCTTCATTACAAGTCATCAACATGTCCCAGTTTACCAGAAAGTTTCAAAGTGGCTGTGGACATAGATCTTCTTCTACCTGATGTTGCGGTCCAGCTGATTTAACTGAATTTTCATGCTCTGATCTCCCAGAATACCGGCCAACTGAAGAAGGTTGGGTTTTTACCAGTAAAACCATCTACAGTCACAAACTAAGCAACAGCACACAGCTCTAAAAAATAAAATCCAAAATGTGCGTGCTTGGCTTGAAGACCGGCCTATCCTGCCAATTATCTGCAATGAAGGTGTTTTCCGTATTGTAGCTGACATTTTTATGAGCAATCCAGTATAATTTGATGATTTTTATCCAATGATGGGCATTTTCCACATGACAAAAGTTGCATTGGGCAGGAAGTTATCTTAGTTGATGTGGCATAGCCAATGCATTTATCGAGGCTGAACTCATTGTAAGCAAAACTTTCCAATCAGTATTGAGCAGAACTCATTATGTTCATTCTTTACAAGGTATGCTCATCATATCTGAGGCTATAGGAACATTGCATTGTAATGCTTTCTTGAACAAAATTGAAAAATCATGTTTGCATATCTTACCTCAGAAGTGAACAAGGCACAAGGTGCACTTCATTCAAAAGACATAATACAAAGCCAGGCCATGTTCAATACACTCAGTTCAAAATCAGAAAACCAAGTTTGTAGAGTTTTTAAAGAATATGAAGAAAAATCAGAACTTTGCAAGTACTGGGGAAATGTTTTACACATGATAGCTCTAGTGAAAAACTTGGTACATACTGATTGGGAAGGTGATTGGGAGCTGCATGTGAAGACTGTGGAGTCACTGACTACTGTGTTTCGTGAATTCTATTGCATAAACTACCTGAGATATTGATCCTGGTATTTGGCAAGAGTGAAGAAGATAGAGGTGGAAAGCCGATACCGCTACAGAAAATGTATCCAAAGACATTTTGTGCTAAAAGACAGAGAGGGAAGGTTCAATCCTGTGGCTCCAGATATGAAACTTGAACAATTGATCCAGAGATCACAGAGAAGATCCAAGGGAATTGTTGGTCAGACACATAAAAGTGAATATGTTGCTTAATGGCAGCTAGTTTATCATGAAGTCCTTTCTATTTACAATGTTTTCAGAGAGATGACAAATTCAGAACTAATGGACCATTGTGAAACTGTTCCTCACCATTAACTTGTGGGAAAGAGAGGGGACTGTTTTAATAAGCATGTTTATTTATTTATTTATTTATTAATATCATTTATAGAGTGCGAACAAATGCCCTTCGGCGTCTCGGCGCTTAGAATATCTGCTTGTACTTACTCCTGATGGAAGAGGGGATCTAGGTTTACTGATTAAACAGCCAGGTCTTTAACTGCTTGCGAAATGACCAGATTGAGGGGCTTGTTTTTATTAACTGGGGCAAGGTGTTCCATAGTATCGGGCTGATACCAGGAACCTTCTATCCCCCCAGGAGACCGTTTTGGTACGGGGAACCATTAGGTCATTTAGAGTAGAGGAACGTAAAGATCTGGGTGGACAGTAAGGAATCAGGTTTTGTGTAAGAAATGCAGGTCCTTGGTTGTGCAGAGCCTTATACACAATACAAAGGGTTTTGAACTTAATCCTATTTCTAATGGGCAGCCAATGTAGGTGTCTGATGGTTTCTGTAACGGATTTATATTTAGGAATTCTGCCCAAAAGTCTTGCTGCTGAGTTCTGGATAACTTGCATTTTGTTGATGACCCTTACTTGGGCATTTGTGAACAGGGCGTTACAGTAGTCCAGAGTGGACAGCACTAGAGAAGTCACCAACGTTTTTCCGGCCGTTTCAGGGAGAAAGGGGAGGATTTTCTTTATGAGGCGCAGTTTGTGGAAGGCGGAAGAGGTAATTTGGTTGGCATGTGGGAGAAAGTTGAGGCGGTCGTCGAAGACCACTCCCAAGTTCCTCACTTTGCTAGCAGGTTTGGGGGGGTTTCCGAAGGACATGGGCCACCATACTGAGGACCATTCTGGCGTTAATTGCCCGAAAATGACGACTTCCGTCTTGTCGGAATTGAGTTTTAGGCAATTGGAGGCCATCCAGTCCTCAATTGCCAACATGCCCTCTTTGAAGTCTTCTGCTATTTTATGGCCGTTGTTTTTAATGGCCAAGACCAACTGCGTGTTATCCGCATAGGAGGTAAGGCTCATCCCATGTGCTCGAATGATATTAGCTAGGTCCGACACATAAATGTTAAAAAGTGTCGGACTTAGGGATGAGCCTTGAGGTACCCCGCATGGCAGAGACAAGTTGGACGATTGGAAGGAACCCAGTGTAACAGCTTGGGTCCTATCGGCAAGAAAAGATGCTAGTAATTTCTTGGCTGTATGTTGGATACCCATATTTTCGACACAGTCGATCAAAATCGAGTGATCGACCGTGTCGAAGGCAGCCGACAAATCTAGCAGTATTAGTACTGCTGTTCCGCCAAGATCTCGGATGGATCTGATATCATCCGCTGCTTTAATTAGAGCCGTCTCCGTACCGTGAAATCGGCGGAAGCCAAATTGGGTCTCATCGAGTAGATCGTGTTCCTCTTTAAAAGCAGACAGGTTTTGGTTCATTGCTTTTTCGGCGATTTTTGCCAGGAATGGGAGGCTAGCAATTGGGCGGTAATTTTTCAGTTCGTCCTTATCAAGGTGTGGCTTCTTTAGTAAAGGTTTGAGGAGAGTTTTTTTGAGGGCGTCTGGGTAAATACCTGTTCTAAACATGGTATTACAGATTAAGGTGATGGCGGGCAAAAGCACGTCAATAATAGGTGGAAGTATTTTAAAAGGACAAGGATCGAGTGCAGAGCCTGTTCTAATCGTGGAGATGATTTCCGCCGTTTGAGTGTTAGTGATATCTGCGAACTGGGTAAAGGTAGGGCCGGAATGGGTCGAAGTGGTAGTTATAGAGAGGGAATTGGTTTTGTGTGAAAAAGCCGAAAAGATGTCATTGACCTTAGTGAAAAAGAAGGTGGCCAAGGCATCACAGAGGGATTGGGAAGGGGGTGGGGTCAGATCGGGGGAATAACCGGCTAGCTGCTTGGTGGTATCGTAAAGTTCCTTGGTGGAATTTTTGGCTGATTCTATCCTTTCACTAAAAAACTTTTTCTTAGCATCGCTAATCATAATTTTGTATTTAACCAACGTCTCCTTATAGCGAGTTTTGGTATCTTCGGTATAAGCCTTCCGCCAGTGCCTCTCCTTGTTCCTGCAAAGTTGTTTCTGAGTTCTTAACTCCTCCGTGAACCAGGGGGCCGAAGGGACGAGTCTGTTACGGGTCAGCTGTTTGACCGGGACCAGTGAGGTGGCGGCAGAACCCAGCCAGTCGTGAAATTGTGTAGTGGCGGTGTTGGGGTCAGCGGAGAAAGAAGGGTTGGAGTTAATCAGAAGCGTTTTCAGACTGGAACTATCAATATCATGTTGATAGCTTTCTTAATTTCATGCAGCAGCAAGGAAACCCCCTTGAAATGACTAAGCCTGTGTGACTACACAACTTCGTCACCAAACAATATGTGGATAACGATATAAAGACACAGCTACTAGATGTCCTGGAACATGGATTGAAGCTATATACAGAGGTGAAGCAGGCGAGATATGTATTGAAAGAGAAAAAGCTGTTTGACATAATCACTAAAGCTAAACTTCCACAATTCAATTGCCATAGTAAAAGTTTCGTCCAACCAGCCACTACAAAAAAGTTTACAAAAAACCAATTTTCGCAAGCAAATAAAGAGATGGTTGTAGCACAAAAGGGATGAATTTATCAAGGACATTCGGTTGCATGATCTTCTTCCCACAAACACATTATTTGATGGAGATGCTGCAACCAAACCAGTGAAGCACAAACTCGTACAAAAGCTAAAAAAAAAGCTTTCACCTGAAGAATTTGAATTTGAAAAGGTGGCCTCATTGAAAACTACTGTTGTTGTGGACAATATGTCACAATAGCAAATGGTCAACATTTCATTCAGGCAAAACTTCGGGAGGTCATTCAGACTATTCTATAGATATCAAAGTCAGAGTGCCCCCTGCAAGACCTGCACATTGTCTTTGACAGTTATCTTGAACTGTCGGTTAAAAAATGTGAGAGAATCAGAGGAATGTCTACAAGTGGAACAAATGACTTTTCCTGCATCAAAATTCGACACATCTATATCGGTGCAATTTGATAAATTCTGGTCATCCACATCAAACAAGATGAATTTGGAGATGTTAACTCGCCAAAACATTGCTGATTCTTCAGTGAACACAGGATTTCCAATTATTGCAAGTGGAATGATTGTCAATTATGAGTTGGTGCCTGCAGAGATATATATAAAAGGTATTGGCCATATTGTTTAAGAACTTAACAGCAAATGGGAGGAAACAGACCTTCGTTTTCTTCGAGATGTTGAGTGGGCTGTTCGAAATGGTTCCAATTGAGTCATTGTACTGTCAAATTACACAGATATTATTGTGCTACCTAGATTTGTTGCAATGTTCATAAGTCAAGGATTATTGGAGCTACGGATAGGTTATGGAGCAGGTGAGAAAATACATTTAACCCTGCTTCATATTCTGTACAAGAAACTTGACCTAGTGAGTGCCCAGTGTTCTTATCAAGGCACATATTCTTACAGGTGATGACACTATGAATAACATTGGAACAAAGCTTGGAGATTAACTGCTGAAACAGTGAAGTTTCTAAAAGGATTTGCTGAGACAAAAGAAGAATGTAACTTTAGACATATAGGAAAATACCTTGGGCGTGTGTGGAAAATGTGTTCTGGCCGTCACACATTTGACGATCTTCAGTACAGTGAGTTCAAGAGATCAGCCCCACTAAGTGAACGTCATATTCTCTGAATGGACACATTAAAAGAGTGTTCTACTTGATCAGAAGATGTGTAAATCTTTTGGATCATGCATATGTAGAGATTTGGTTGGGAAGATATTGATGGGGTGCTAAAACCTACAACATTTCTAAAGGTTCTAACCACAGAACTTACATGTACATGCACTTGCAAAACCTGTGCTACAAAAAGATGTCCCTGCAAATGTACCAGGAGAGATTTCTGAAACAAATTAATAAAGTCAACTATATGTCTAAAACAGGAGTGAGTGATAAACATTATTGTTTTCTCATATTCAGATCATAAACATTGTTTAATGTATACTTAAAAAGATTAAAAAACATTATTTGTTTCATTTCTATATATGTCCCTATTTCCTCTATTATAGCCGCCATTTTGCAAAATGGTGGAAGGGTTGTTCTCAGAAGTTATTTTTTGTCTCTCTGAAACTACTTGACCCCCATAACCTATATTTTGATGCCAAAATGAAGCATATATGTCTTATGGTTCCTGAAATATTACATCATCACTGCAACACATCCGCCATTTTTAAAAATGTGGTCCAGAAAAATTTGGCCCGAATCAGCAATGTCTACCCAAGTTAAACTACTTCTCTAATAATCCAAAAACACAAATCAAAAAGGACAATCTCTGGACAACAATTTTTTCATGGAGGTATATTACATGGCCCGGAATTATTCGTTTACTGTATTCTATTCAGAGCTTTAAGTGGGCCGGGTCCGGCCAGGAATTAGACTCAGTAGTAATTAAAAATGGACATTGAAACGGGTCCCTATCGGTTTCTATATTCATGTCCTTAACCTTACTGGCAAAAACAGTGATGGATAGCTGAACAATTAATGTAAATAACGTTAAGGTAACCCATGTGAACAATTACTTTTCTAATTATATTTCACATGTTTAACACTCTTACTCTTAGGAAATGCAAGGTTAAGTAAGCTATTACCAGGGTGTTGTGTTTCAGTATTCGTTTAGTATGGTTAATTAGTCTTCTATAGTGGATACTTTGAACTAGGTCACCTTTAGGTGTTTATAACAGCCTACGATTGATAACAGAGTGAACATAACTGGAGTGATTGAGACCCTCCAAAGACCACTGGCAGTTCTATAGACCTCCGTAATATTTACTTCATGGTGTCAGTTTAAGAATCAAAACATTTTCAATATTATTGTTACTCATTTGTCTTAACACAATCAACAACAATTGACAAAGCCAATAGATCCTGCTGTATTAGATGCATGTCAGATGTTGTCTTATATATCTGGATGCAATAACAGAAAGCTCAAATAGGCACCAAAATACTGGTCGAGTGGTACGCAATTGCAATCACAGAAATTGTTTATGTTGTTAAGCCTCACCCTTAATTACATAAGCAACACCCCTTTTATAGATCCACCACTTTTTTCATCCCACGTAATGCCCTGATTCTAGTATTGGATCTAAGCCTGTTGTCCTAGACAGTTTTGCTTCTCTAAAGTTTGTCACATTGGGCTCTTCAGGCTTATGACTACAGCTTTTTGAAATGGCATATGATTCTTAAGGTTTATGACAGAGACAGGAATGGGAGATTACCATAGTTTCACTATTTCCATAGAGAAAGTTGAGCCTCCAAGTCGAAAACTGCTGTGTTTCAGAATTTCAATGTCGATACAGGCCTTTGGTCAGAGACTGCTCGTGGGACAATAGGTACCTACTTTTCGTTGGAAAAATGAAGTTTATATTCCAAGCAGTGCACTTTGAGAGGCCTTGGAAGTTTATTTTCTTGATGAAGAAAGTCAGGGCAGAGTGTAAAGAGCTAGACTGATGTGGCTATCAACCCAGAGCTGCAAAGAAAATCTCTTGAAAAGTTCTTTATTTGTGGAACCTAAGAGGAAAACTATTTTGGGCCCATGGTTTAGGGTATTGGCACAGTCTAGACATGAGAACTCCTATGCTATGAATGTGTGAACCTGGTTTGGGAAGCCCAAAAGATGGAAGATTTACATGAGCAATCTCAGAAGATATTCTTGACAACAGTGCTTGATCTGTGTAGATCGGTTATAGTAAATGGGTGTAACCCGAAAAGTCACTGGGACCCGGGTAGCTATAGGTACAGAAAGAGGAGGTCCCAGGATAGATAGAATTATTATAGTGCGGGATTGAATAGAATGAAAACAATAAACTCAGATAGAAAGTACATTTGTTATTTAAACACAAAGTACTGCATGTGAATACTAGCGCATATAGCATAAATGCACAAATCAACGTCCCGGTCGGCCGAAATCAAGCATTTTGTGGCTAGATGTACGGCACCCATTACCGGTGAAGTGACGCTTGCACTTCCACCGGGATACTTTCCCCATTGGGCCACATTCAGGAGGCACTAATTAGAACCTTTGGGAGACTCTAAAAAATAATCACAAGATTCACTGCCCTACCAACACCAACAATCCCCCCCCCACAACCCTCCCCCGTGTCCTGATGAAGACCCTCCTATAAGGGCCAACCAATTCCTACTTATGTATGGGGTCAAAACGTTGACAACTGGATCCCCCATCAGCTTCCTGCCCTGGCTACAAATAATTTAGCTTTCCTACTTGGAAGCATGATTTTGATTAAATACAGTACCATTGATACCTTTTTCTTGTGCTTAGCGAAACCCTAGCCAGTCTCAGAATATTTATGCAAAAGGAGTACTTGTGACCTGTACTGTAGATATTTTATTCATGCAACATTGTTTATTATGACTACCCTCACTCCATTCTCCTCCCCCCTCCCCTCTCACTGTGGGCATTATAACATGTTGATTTGTGCATTTATGCTATATGCGCTAATATTCACATGCAGTACTTTGTGATTAAATAACAAATGTACTTTCTATCTGAGTTTATTGTGTTCATTCTATTCAATCCCGCACTATAATAATTGTATCTATCCTGGGACCTCCTCTCTCTGTACCTGATCTGTGTAGATGGCTGAATTCAGAGTCCAGGATCGCTCCAAAGCTCTCAACAAAAGGTCTTGCTCTGGCTGGACACCCAGTTCAGTAAGCACCATGCTTGATGACAACAAATGGGTGAACAATATTCAGGTCAAGATTTCTGCTTTGCTGGTGTTTAGGATTAGATGGTTTCATGTCATAAAGCAATGGTTGGCAGCATGGAAAGATCATAGTACAGTCTCCCACATAAATGTGGGAGGTTAGGTCAAAGTATTCTATTAGATAGATCATGACCTATTGATCACAACTGATTTTGACCTTCCATTGGTGCACTGGGTAGTAAGTGAGTAATACCAGCTTGTTAGTTGTAGTACTACTATTCGTTTCTGCACTGAGGCATGACTTAATTACATCTTTTTGGGATGGATATTCTGTGCTCTTTTTTATGAATGTTTTATTATCAGTTTCACATTAAACATCTGATTCATGAACATATCTTCCTCAGTGCAACCGAGTTATTTCAAGGCACAGGTTTGTTTATACATTGCAGCTGTGATCAGTAGTTCAGTCAGTCTTTACAAGTATTTTTCCAATCATCCATTTTTCATATCAATAAACTCTTAAACCGAACAATAAAAAACCAATGTCAAGCCCAGAGAAGGCAACATTGCTTAAGGGATAATGCTGAACTATTCTCCATCTTATTTACCAATACCATAAGTATGAAGAGACTCCACTTGTCTCCCCGATGGGTGACCGATGATATGGCAGGTCCCCTCGTCCTGTATGTGAGTGACAGGATCTTGCTTGCTGAGTCAAATTAACAGAAGGAGATGATGGGCCGAGCCAGTGGAAGCTGGTTGATTTTGAAAGTGGTGAGGCTTAAGAATAAATCCTGCATTCGACTGTACGAGCAAGTGTAGTGAGCGAGAGCAACTGTAGCCATTGGACTTTATGGGTGGGTGCCTCAAAGTGTATAGATTTTGAATTAAAAGTAGTGAATATATTTGCAGCTATATAAACTTACCTAAGGTATATTTTCACAGTTGATATCCTGTGTAGATTATTTCTGTAGCACAATACTTTTGTGGATGGCATTCAGAAATAAAAATCCCCTCTTTTGTACTGACTATATCCTTCTGTCCTTCTACCCATCCATTACTATGTTCCTTTTCTATATGCCCAGCCACACCAAGCTACCTAATTCCATTTCATTTCAATTTCTATAACTCTTGTATTCTTAAGAACATGTCCTCTACCTATTCCCATTTTGTTTTTCTATCTCCTTTCCCTGTATCATTTTCTCATTTTTCTTGATTCCTCCTTTTTCTCCTTGCCTTGCTTTATCTCCATCACTCTTCTTCTCTTGCAGCATCTTACTTTAATTTCCTCTGCACACTGATAGAATTGTATTGCAATATTTATATAGCGCTCACTACCTAGGTGTGACACAGAATAAATGTGTAGCATGCTACATCTTGTAAGGCATGTGGTTGGAAGTCTGTTTCCTTGGTTTTGATCCTTTATGGGAAGCAGTGCTTAATTTGAGCAGGAGCTTTCAGATGCTCAGCACCTGCACTTCTTTCACATGGCTGGGGCTACAATTTCTCACCCTGCAGGTGGTGGTCTCAATATTAATTGTTCAAATTCAAAATAAAAAGAATAACATACATTGCATGGTTTCTGGCTGGTAAATGTTCATAGACAGGCCAGTATACGCCTGTCGAGGCAGGCATGATTGTGTATCACCAAGTTAATGATGATGTCATCTCGCCGATCACAAATCCAAGAAGTCATCCAAAACTATGTCTTGCATTCTATTCCCAGTGTTTGCTGCACCATGCCACTGCCTGAGCCTAAAGCCTCCCATTGGATAATTGTAGCTGGGGGCTGGCTCAAGACTGAGTTGAGGCAAGGAAGCTGCGAGAGCGCATTTGGAACTTGGGAGTGAGGGCTCTTGAGGAAGAATAAACTAAAGTAAGTGTGGACTTTCCACTTGCTGTGTAGCCAGAGTAGCATATCCAGCAGCCCTGCATTGCTGCTATCCTAAACGTGCTTGATGCGGCTGTGCCCCAACACAACTTTTGTGCACCATGGCGTCACCTGTAGAATCTGTGCGCGGCACACCAGCATGGTAATTGCTGAGCATGCGTGAGTCCAGTAGGCACCACAGCCATACTTACCGGCATTGGCAGCATTACGGCTGGGGACAATGCCTGTGCTGTAGCAGGCAGGGTCTCAGCAAGCTGAGCAGTGGATGCCAATGCCGAACACCTTCCCTGGATCTACTAATTATAGGCAGCACTAGTAGTGACATCACCTGCTGTGCTCGAGCAGCTACCTGTTCTGCAAATAACCCAGTTATACTGCACTGATTAATATATGCAAAAAAAGAATTTTCATTTGGTGTACATTTTGTTTTTGCACTCGGTGTAGGTAGGACAGTAAAACACGTCATCTTCCTCTTCTTTAGAAAAGACAACAGGAAAACGCAGAGTTCAAAATAGCAGGGACATGAACAGGCTGACGACAGGGCTCATAGGCAGCAGCAGTGTTCTAGATGAGAGAGAGAGCAGGAGTAAAGAGGAGAAAGAAACAATAGGAGAGGAGAGAGATAAGACAGAGCTAAGTAGAAGAAAAGGAGAGCAAATCAGATACAAAGAGAAAGCAGCAGGGCTGGACTGGGTACCGGGCGTTTCCGTGTGCTGCCGAGCTGGGGGCTAATTTCTCTGTGGTGGGGGGTTATTTCGTTGATGGGGACCTGCGTGCGCATTGAAATAAAAAAAGCAAAACAAATTTTGTTTTTCACACGCAGGTCCCTATCAACGAAATCAACCCCCAGCTCGGCACACACAACTGCCCGGTAGCCAGTCCGGCCCTGGAAAGCAGCCATGATGTGAAGAAGAGAGCATTAACAAGAGAGAAGATAGAATGAAAGGATGTAGAGGACAAGACAGAGGAAAAAAAACAGACAAATGATAAAAACAGAGACAAAGCTAATCACTGCTAGAAGAGTGATTGTAAAGAGCCAAGATCGAGGGGAGTGAGAGCAGAGCATGGATAAAAGTGAAGAGGAAAAAGGGCAGGGGTAGATTGAATAGAGGGCAAATCGGAAATGCAGGGAATAAGGTAACACACAGGTGTGACAAATGATAGAAAACAATTAGAGAGGTGAGAAGATAGACTCTTAGAGCAAAGACGTAGGGAACAGACAACAGATCAAGGTTAGAAGATAGAGAGTGAGGCAGTGAGAGTGTTGAAAGTGGGGCTTACTGGAGGAAGAAGTGAGCTGTGGCCTCCTTGGCAAAATTGTCAGCACCTGCACTTCTTTTTTTACAAATTAAGCACTGATGGGAAGTATTTCCGTGTCGTAGAGGGAGACTGCCATGGTGCTTCTATCTTTTTATGGTACACAGCAATTAGCAGTATGATGGATGAAATATATGGGAGATAGGCACACAGTTCAGTTGAATCCATATAAGTGCACAATGACAACACCCCAAATGCATTAATTGTGGAACTCCATCAGTAGACGAGCCCAGCACCCTTGGATACATTGGGTTATCTTAGCTATATTTTTACAGCACAAGACCATATCGCACACCTTACACAATTTGTATAATGTTTCCAATCATCAAAGCAGATCATATTTACCTTGAACTTACTATTTACAACAGACAAATGCGAAGAGCAAGATCTCTTAAATAAAATACTTAAGAGCCTAAAGTGCAACTCTTTGGAATAAACTTTTGTGGGGGACGGAAAACGTTTGATATTTAACTGAATATTACATTACAAACCCAGGTTTTTCATAGGCAACTGCTACAGCATATTTAAAAAAAAGATGAAGGCCCTTCATGTCTGTCTGGTGTTATGTCTTTGAGCATTCTAGTAGCTGGGCGTGGGTGGAGTCATGGGGTGGAGGAAGAGGTGGGGCACAGACAGGAAAGGGTTAGTTAGAGTAGGGACAGGGACGAGGAAGGAGTGTGTTAATAAAGCTCCTCGAACATCAAGTAGTGTCTGTCATTATTGCATGCACAACACTACATCTGGCGACGAGGGTGGGATGAAGTAACCTGCCATCCCCACATTGAGGAAACGAGTGCCCTGTCCCTGGGCAGCACCGAGAAGTAGTCGCCGTCGCGACACGTGTGCCCCCAGAGAAGATCGCCGCCTGAGTACCCAGGCCAGCGACGATCCGTCGATTGTGTGGAGCGATTCCGAGTGAGTGCTAAAATAAGTTTGCTGCCGAGAAGTCACTTCGCGCCAAAACGGGAGCTCACCCCAGATGTGTGCAACTTGGCAAGGCGTCGGAAGTGACAGCGAGCGAAGCGACAGAATCGCGAGCCTACCGTGACCCCTTCGCGAAGAAGTTCCAGAGAAAGCAAGTGGAGCGCGGCTGCTACAGTGCTACTGACAAGATCGGCGATCCGGTGAGTCTCAGTAACTGGATCGGAGTGAGGAGAATGAATGATGTTGAAATCTCGTGGGAGCCATCTTGAAGTCAGGCAGCCCGCAGGACAATCCCTATGTGCAAATGGGAAGCGGCCATTTTGAAGTCAGGCGGCTCACGGCTCCAGCAAACAAGCATTGGTGAATGCGAAACAAGCACTGGTAAATGCAAAACAAGCACTGGCAAATGCAAACAAGCATTGGTGAATGCGAAACAAGCACTGGTAAATGCAAAACAAGCACTGGCAGAAGCAAACAAGCATTGGTGACTGCGAAACAAACACTGGTAAATGCAAAGACAAGCACTGGCAAATGCAAAATAAGCTTTGGTGACTACGAAACAAGCACTGGTAAATGCAAAACCAAGCATTGGCAAATGAAATAAAATAAGCAGTGGTGAAAGAAAACAAGCACTGGCAAACGCAAACAAGCATTGGTAAATGCAAAACAAGCAGTGGCACCTTAAAACGGGTTTCGACAAAACGACTGGCACCAGTAAGATAAAAGGTGACGTAGCCAATCGCGCTCAAGGATGTCGAATCCACCCCAAGAGAATGGACATGCTGCCATGGCTACCTCGACTGAACCTCGAATATCACACTTGCGTCCCCCTGAACAACTAATGTTGGTGGCTGGCGGAAGCATGGGCCTTCGATGGCAGGAGTGGCTAGAAGATTTCGAGGACTATCTTGAAGGTTCAAAGGTCACTGTAGATAGAGAGAAACTCATTGCACTGCATAATTTAGTTGGCAAAGAAGTCAGCAAAGTGATTAAAGAGCTGCCAGAAGATGACAAAGGGACTTATGCCAAAGCAAAAGAAGCGCTGAATAAGAAATTCATACACAAGAGGAACGTGGACTATGAGAGATATGTTTTTCATTAAGCTCGTCAAGACAAAGAAGAAATGATGAGCACCTTCATCTCCAGGTTACGACGACTGTCTCAGTACTGCAATTTTGATGCGTTTTCAACGGAAGATGCTATCCGACTGCGAGTGATTGAAGGCTGTCACTCCGAAACACTCCGGAGGAGGTTGCTAAGAAAAAAGCCATAACCTTGATGAGATAGAAGAAATGACAAGGGTACATGATCAGGCGGAGGAACACGCCAAGTGCATGGAGACAGGAAGAAGCGAGAGAAGACACAAGCCTTCTGGACGCACAGCACCAAGACTCGCAGGAGGTCAGGTGAACAGCAGAGGAGCTCCTGACCGGCCTCTCGTTATCAACGCAAAGGACGCAGACGCTATGAGTCTAGCTGGAGAGCCAAGAAGGCTGAACCTGCAAAGAAACTGGACAGGTCTAGAAAGTGCTATCGATGTGGATATGATTATCCGCATTCAGACGTCTGTCCAGCGATGGGTCAACAGTATCACAAGTGTGGGCGCAAGAACCACTTTGAAGCAATGTGTGGAACATATAACAAAGAAAAGAGGGGTGAAACGAACAGGCGGCAGTCTGACCCCAGAAGACACCACGCCAAAGCGGTGCAAGACCGGGCGATGTCATCCAGCCAGCCGAGACTCTCGTGAATCTCAGTGGACCAGAAGGTCACCGAAATGATCACCGTCGAGAGAGTCCAGATGGACGTCGGCAGAGTCTAATTATACTGATGAATATGTCTGCATGGTATCAGACCCTGATCAACTAAAAAGGTATCCTCCATTGGACATAAAAGTGGGGACTCATGCGACACAGTTCATGCTTGACAGTGGGGCATCCCTGAACTACATGCCCGTGACAGAATATAACAAGATGAAATTACTACCTCACCTGAGCCCAGCGCACGTAAGAGTTTTCACCTGGATGGCGAAGAAACCACTTCCATGCTTGGGCAAATTCGAAACAATTCTCACACACGAAGACAAATTGGTGACAGCATATATCCATGTCATTGAAGGTCCCGAGGCGGAGTGCCTCCTCAGCCTGCCGACGGCGGAACGTCTCCGCCTGGTGGAGATCCTTTACAGAGTCGGTGATGATCTGGATTTAATCCGCAAGTTCCCCAAATTATTTACTGGGCTAGGCAAAATGAACAAATGCCAGATCCGCCTCCACATCAATGATCAAGTGCGCCCTGTGGCTCAGCACCCTCGACGAGTGCCTTTTCATCTTCAGCAAGCGGTGGAGGAGGAAATTCAGGAGCTGTTACAAACTGACATTATCGAAAAGACAGATGGTCTGACGCCATGGGTGTCTCCTGTCGTCATAGTCCCAAAGAAAGGCACTTCAGACAAAGTGCGCCTATGTGTAGACATGAGACTTCCCAATACTGCCATAGAGAGAGAGCGTCACCCAGGACCCCACCTGAGTGACATGATAACCGCCTTGAATGGAGCCCGAGTATTTTCCAAACTTGATCATGAGAAATCAAGATATATAACGACTTTCGCTACACATTTAGGTTTGTTTAGATACAAGAGACTATGTTTCGGCATTTCATCAGCAGCTGAAATCTTTCGGGAAATGATTCGGTAGACCATCAGACACATACCCAACTCGCTGAATTACAGTGATGACATCCTGGTATATGGGTCAAACACGCAGGAGCATGATAAGGCTCTGAATTGAGTATGCGTGCTCTTCTGGAGGCCAACTTGACTCTCAATAAAGATAAGTGTAAGTTCCACCAATCCACTCTCAGGTTCTTTGGCCATGTGTTTTCGGGAGCCGGCATGAGGCCTGACCCGGAGAAAGTGACTGCACTCAACGCCACCAAGAGGCCCCAAAATGTCAGCGACATTCGTTCCTTTCTGGGCATGGCGAGCTATTGTGCCAGATATATCAAAGATTATGCCACCATCAGTCATCCTCTGAGGGCTCTCACCAAGCAAGGACAACCTTTTGTGTGGAGTTCCCAATGTGAGAGGGCCTTACTGGAAATCAAACAGGCTGTTGAGGCTGCAGACAATCTGGCATACTTTAGCCCCAAGAGAAAGACTGAAATAACAGTAGATGCCAGTCCAGTAGGTCTGGGTGCCATCTTGGCCCAGTATGACAAAGACAATGATCAACGGCACATCGTGGCCTAAGCCAGTCGCAGTCTGACTGAAACAGAAAAGGCCTATTCTCAACCAGAGAAGGAGAGTCTCGCAGTTGTCTGGGCTTGTGAGCACTTTCACGTCTTCATATATGGCAAGCATTTCACCATGATAACAGATCAGGCGTTGGTCACCATATTTGGCAACCCTCATGCCAAAATGCCACCTAGGATAGAACGTTGGGGCCTGCGTCTACAGGAATACACATACACAATCATACACAAACCGGGGAAAGGGGAGAATCCAGCAGACTACATGTCCCGACACCCTCAGGAATCCCAGGCTTCGCCTCCGTCAATTGCTGAAGAATACATCCATTTTGTAGTAGGATCAGCCTGACCTCCGGCCATTCCCTTAGAAGCAATCCAGGAAGCCACTGCCCAAGATGGCGTTCTTCAGAAAGTCATGCGCCAACTGCGCACCCATCGATGGAGACACGACAGTGAGGATGAGCAGATCGATCCTCAGGTCCGCCAAGAAATGCAGGCGTTCAGACATATCTGTGAAGAGCTATCCGCCACCTCGGATGGGCTCCTCCTGAGAGACCATCGGATTGTCATCCCGAGGCAATTACGACAAGGAGTCATTAACCTGGCTCATGAAGGTCACCGGGGAGTGGTTGCAACCAAAAGAAATCTCCGTGAGCGAGTCTGGTTCCCGCTGCTTGATACCATGGTGGAGGCCACCCTCAAAGACTGCCCCCAGTGTCAACTAGTCAGCCATGGAACACCCCTGGCCCCACTTCAAATGACTAAACTACCAAATGGAATCTGGCAAGAACTAGCCATGGACTTTTACGGACCCCTTCAATCTCGCAAGTATGTGGTGGCTATCATGGATGAGTACTCAAGGTTTCCGATAGCCCAATTTGTGCCCTCCACTAATGCCTCCTGCGCCATTACAGTTCTTGATGAGGTGTTTGCCGCCTGGGGTGTCCCAAAGGATCTCAAAACGGACAATGGTCCTCCTTTCAATGGCCAGGAGTTTAGTGAGTTTGCACGACACCTTAACTTTAGACATCGAAAGGTCACGCCTCTGTGGCCACAGGCTAATGGCACTATTGAGAGGTTCATGGCAACTCTGAAGAAAACATTCAAACAAGCCACGCTTGAAAAGAAGGACTTGCAAGTTGCCCTCAACGAAGTCTTGCGAGCTTACCGGACTACCCCACATGCCACCACAGGAAAGTGCCCGGCCACTCTCATGCTGGGGCGACCCATCAGAACCAGAATCCCGACATGGGAAGGTGCTCTGCGACCAGTGTCTCCGACACATGTCCACCAAGAGGTGGCTCTTGCTGATCGCACCAATAAGAACAAGATGAAATCATATGCGGACCATCGACGGCGAGCCAAGTCTCCTTCCTTGCAGACGGGGGACTGTGTGGTGGTCAAACAAGACCAATCCCGCAAGACAGATTGCAGGTTCAAAGACAAACCGTTGGTTATCACCCAACAAAAGGGCACCATGGTCACTGCGGCATCTGACAAGAGAAAGATTACCAGAAATGTGTCTCACTTTCAAAAATGCACGCCGGGACTGAAGGAGGCTCTTGAACAAGATGGAGACATACCAGACACACAAGGACCCAGTCAAGTGGGCATAATCCAAAGACTTGATCAGCAGACTGAGGCTGAATTGGATGCTGGCGGTATGAGTCTGCGACCGAGAAGGAACATTCACAGGCCTAAAAGACTGATTGAAGAACTTGAATAAAGTCTTTTAACGGGGGAGATGTTAGTTTTCGGTTTGAATACACAAGGAAAGCAAGTATTGGATTGGAATGTGAATGGTTGGGGACACGCTGTAACAAAGAGAACACAAATGCAAAGAGAACACAAATGCTACTGTAAAAAAATAACACAAGGGCAAAGAGAACTGAAATGCCGCTGTAAAAAGAGAACACAAATGCCGCCTTGAAAAATACAATTTTAAATTGAAAGCTCCACCCAGCTCACTACTCAACCATGAGAAGCAAAGGGGACTTACTAAAAAGCGATGCACTTTTTAAGGCACACACATGCAAGGCTACTGTTGTGCAATTGAAAAATGTGATATGCCAGCACACATGTATTTTCGTAATTTGGTACAGATGTTGAAGCAATTACTTCAGCCAAGTTGTGCTGCTTTGAAAACCATTACTGAAGCAGAAATGCAGAAACACT
Organism: Lissotriton helveticus; assembly: GCF_964261635.1. Lineage (NCBI taxonomy): Eukaryota > Metazoa > Chordata > Amphibia > Caudata > Salamandridae > Lissotriton > Lissotriton helveticus. The sequence continues at coordinate 653,002,989 of NC_136063.1, read as the reverse complement.
TCACCCTCCCCCTTAGCTATAAAATACTTGATCCAGCTGGACCCAATCTGATCTTGAAGATGAATAAAACCATTTTTAACAGGAGTGCTCATGTTGTACAAACACGTACAGACAAACCGCATAGGAAGAAACAGGGAAGACCATGAAAAATAAAATTCCTGGGCTCAGTGTGTGTCTCAAATTCACACAAATCGTTCTCTACCCATTCAAAGTGTTCCCCAAAGTTGCCCACACGTCACAACACTACTGCCTCCAACCCTGGCCTCCTGTTCCCAACTCGTCACAGAGAGGGGTGGGATCAGGGAGGCTGGCTGATCCACATCACTTTGTGAGGAGTTGGGAAAGGTGAACCCTTGCTGACTGATGCACTGTTTTGGAAAGCACAGGCTGCAGCCTGAAGCGCCCCAACAATGTCAGTCTGTGAGGGTTTGCACATCCCAGGGGAGGAGTGGCCCTACTCTCTAGCAGGCAACAGAAACAAGGGCTGAAATCACATAAGCCCTAAAAATCCTGCGACATGGTACATGCTCAATCAGTGCACGTGCCTTTCATTACTGTGACTGCCTGACAATCGGTCAGAGCAAGGCCATGGGGCTCCCCCCCCCCGGTCCCCAACGACGAGACCAGGCCCCAGGGGATGGGGTCCCCGTGGCTTAGGAGTGGCCTGGGAGGAGGGCCACGTGGCCCCTCTCCTCAGTAAAAAATGTTTTAAAATGAGGGAGAGCCCTGGGGTATGGGGTCCCCGGGGCTAACAGAGGCCCCAGGAGGGTGGCCATGTGGCCCCCCCTCCTTTCTACATATACATATTTGAGAACAAATCAGCATCCATTACGATGTTGAAGAAAGGAAAGCACTCGGGTCTCCGATTACAAAAGTGTTTATTGCAGACCCCTACCCATCCAACAGACGCGTTTCGCCTCACGGCTTTGTCAGTGTTGGCGTGTGTGAAAAACAGTGACCATTTTATTTCGTACATTTCCACGTACAGCCAGTAAACAGTAAAAGTGGACTGCTTGTATGAATACCACTATGGCGGCCATCTTAGAACATGTTTAAACTGGGTCATTGGATCAGATAAAATGGTCACAAAAAAGTGCAAGTGCAAAAATAAAAACGTTTTTATCATTCAAAGACAAATTCATTGTGTGGAGAAAAGGAAAAAAGTTGATCAGTTCCTTATGACAAGTTCATAATATACGTGGGGGCGCTAGGTGGCGCTGGACCAAGATGGCCGCGCTTATGTGAGGCTCCGACCCTTCTGAGCACTCCACCATCCTGCATACCATCCTGGTGCATATTTCCTAGCCAACTTCTTCACCGAAGGCTTCGTGAGGGAGAGAGGACTCTGCCGACACCACGCAATCCGAGCTGCCTCCTGTGGATGCTGCGATATACGCGCCTGAACCTGCCCGTGAGCTTTGCCCTGCTTCCATGTGACCCGCAACCCGGCTGCTGCCTTCACGCCGGGCCGGGGATTGTCGGCCTTCTGGGACGTGGCGGCCTTGCGGTGGTGCGGGGCCCCCGGAGGGCTGAGCGGCGCCCGCGCTGCCGGCGGTGAGTGCCTGGGACCTGCCCTGATATAGAGGAGGGGAACGCGACTGCCCTCTCCTTGAGATTGCGGAAGTATGTACCTGCTGGCGAGTGCCCCGTCGGGCCTGGTCTCCCTCTCGGCTGCAGCCATTGCTTCAGGCCGGGAAACTGGGCCTTACACCCTGGACCTGCTGCCACCCAAGCCCGCTGCTGCCGGGAGGGCGCGACAAGCTCTGGCCCTGCGTTGTCTGTTGCTGCTTGGCTCGCTGGCCGACGCGGTGCCCCGACTGCCATCTTTGCCACCTACTGTGCCATACTCGCCACATGTTCTGTCGGTGGCGCGGTCTATTTGGTGCCTGCTGCCTCCTCCCTATCCTCTCCCCAGTGGGGGGCACGCTTCTTCTGGACACCGACACTACAGTGCCGCTCTGTCATGCCTGGCCTTAGAGACTACCGCCGTGGTTCCTGTGGCCCCTCTCCGCAGGCCGGCTGGGCTGCCGTATCCTGCCCAAACCCCGCATTATTGATTGCTGGTGCGCTGGGAGCTGTGGGGACGCTTCACTGGAGCCGGCTTGGGGAGTGCTGTCCCCCTCTGGTGCCTCGATCGGACGCGAACAGCCTGGATGACATTCAGCCTTGCGGAGGATGGGGGGGGATGTGATCTCTGTCGCCGCCATTTTGACTTGCCTACCATTTTGAGTGTCTTCCCCCCCTGCAGTCATATCTTGCCGCGCAGCCTGCTTTGGACTCCTCGGGCTCTACTCACGTCGGATTGCCCCCGTGCCTGCTCTGGTTCAACGCCCAATCGCCCTCACCCGCTCTGCTCTACTGGCGGTTGAACCAGGCCCACTACTACCCTGGGCGGATCGCGTCGCGACGTCTCCACATCTCGCTGCACTATGGGTCGAAGTGACGCCCGGCAATCCAAATTGCCGTTCCAGTCCCGGAAAAACTCACGATCCCAGCCTGCGGATCAGACGGAGTCCTGGGCTGGGGCCCCGCCGGAGGATGATTGGAAATCACTCCTACTGGGGATGAAGCAAAGCCTATCATCAATAGACTCAAAAATTGATGCGCTCAACACCAGAATGGACACTGTGGTAGCTAAACTGAGCCAACATGACACCCGTCTGAAAGAAGACGAACACAGAATTTCAGCTTTGGAAGACAACGCAACAGCCAATTGCTGCCAAGTCACTCAGATGGACAAGCTGCTCAAAATAATAGCTGACAAAAACGAGGATTTGGAGGCCTTACAGAGACAACCTATACAGGACGCATGGAGGACTTCATAGAAAAGCTGGTGGCTGATCTCTTTGGTAGGGACTCCTTCTCTGCTCACCTCATTGTGGAGAGGGCACATAGATCCTTGGCTGCCCGCCCTCCTCCAGGTGCACCACCCAGGCCCATCATCGCACGTTTCCTGAATTACCGGGACCGGGACACGGTTCTCCGGCTGGCACGGGAGAAACAGCAAGTACCGTACGAGAACATGACACTGTCGTTCTATCCTGACTTTACACCAACGGTGCAAGAGGCACGACGCAAATTTACAGGAGTAAAGAAAAAGTTGCAATCCCTGGAAATCCCCTACGCCATGCTTTATCCGGCCAAACTCAAGGTCACGCATCGTGGTAAGCAGCGCTTCTCCGCAGCAGGTTGAGGACTACCTAAAGCAACGCAGAAAGGCATCCTCCAGGGCGGCTGACTCCAGGAGCCGCTCCAGATCAACTTCTCCACTCTCTCGGCAGGACTGACTCATGCAACAACAACAGCACCCGTCGGAGCGCCTCCCCACCTCGATATGATGTGATGCCCTAGACTACCTTGGTGATGTACATGACTGATTTACCTTGTTCGAATATGCACTTCCTGTATTGCCCAGAGACTCATCTCCGTCCCACGCTCGTGTACCTGGCTTATCGACGTGGTATCTGTGGGTGAAAGAAGGGAGATGTATGGGCAGGTCGGGTGCCCCTAGTGGCTTCCCCCCCCATGGGCGAACCCCTTATCCCCTTTCCGCTAATTGCTTGGGTGGGAGAGTTCGGTTTCACGATGGGACTTCTTTTCACGGGTTGGTATGTCATGCTCGGCAAGTTGGGGATGCCGGTGTGGGTGGTGGGGGATATTGTTGGGCAAAACGTTTCCATGCATGCCGAAGTATTGATGGTATTTAGCACGCACATGAGATGTAGCACAGAGTTTATGTTGATATTTCTGACTGGACAATCTACACACACAAGCCGACGGATATGTGACGAGTACGGACATGGGCTCCCCCGGCGAGAGTAGTGCACTACAGACTGTTAAGCTGACCTCATGGAACATTCGGGCCTAAATGACCCTAGGAAGCGCAGGCAGATATTATGGTACCTGGCTAGACATGATCCAGATGGGCCGCATGCCGTACATTTTCCTCCTACTCTAGCTATTCTAGGGGCATTACCATTCTAATCAAACGGGGGTGGCGTTCACGCCTAAGGGTATAGACACTGACGCAGAGGGCAGATTTTGTTTGGTGAGGGGGAGCCTACATTCACATGACGTTTATTCGCCAATTACTACGGCCCTAATGTCGGCAATCCTAATGCTTTGCTTATATTGTGGGGTAAAATACAGACACTGGGAATCACGTACGTCATCTGGGGGGGGTGACTTTAACACTGCGCTGAGGCCTCAAATGGACAGATCACGCCCACTCTCCACGCATTACACTGCCACGCAAAGAACACTTCGTGATATAGTGGACGAAAATGGCTTGATAGATGCTTGGAGACATGCCCACCCCACCCTAAAGGAAGGTACACACTTCTCGTCCATACACTCTACCTGGGCTCGTCTAGACTACGTCTTTATGTCGGCGGGAATGACGCCTTGGGTCCTACATGCATCCCACTTAGCCCGCACGTGCTCAGACCACTCCCCTGTCATCGTAGAACTCCGCATTCCTCTTGAATGTTCCCCATACTTGAGTTGGCAGCTTAACCCTGCTCATCTTAGAGACGCTGTGTTCAAAGCGGAAATGGAGCAAGATATTCAGGATTTTTTTGATCGCAACATGTCATCCGTATCCAGTGTCATGACAGTCTGGGAGGCCTTTAAGGTTACGTTGAGGGGCTGGTGCATAGCCAAAGGTGGTGGAATCCTGAAATCTCTGCGTACAGACTTACATAAATTAGAAACTGAACTATGCGAGTTGAGGTATCCATTGCTCAGAGTCCGAACGACTGCGCAGCTCAGGCCCGCATGCGCGATAAGCTCACCGAATACACCATTGTGGCGGACAGGGAATGTAAATTTCTAGTGAAACCACACACTGCCTGTATTTATGGGGAGGGGGATCGGCCCGGAAGGGCGTTGGCAAACTAGATTAAACCCCCTAAATTTGCCAATTATGTCACCGAAATACACGACGCCCAAGGTAATGCCTACAGAAACCTCCCTGATCAGCTCCGTATTTTTCAGGAACACTATCGTACACTGTACTCTTTGCATAGGGTGGAACCTCTGGACCTCCATGCCTATTTTGACGATGTGGTGTATACACAGGGGGGTTTACCCAAACATAGTCACTGGGACCTGGGTTCTATCGATACTGAGAGGAGGGGGTCCCAGTGTGAATGTGATATAATATAAACAATTCAAAGGAAATCATTTACAAAAAAAGAATGCATCCACACTGTTTAATTCACAATGGGATTGAGTATACTGAATGTACAGACAACTGTTCAATAATTCTAAACGGTTGTACAGTGCCCCAGGAAGGGAAGGGGGGTGGGTTTGTGATAAGGTGGGGATATTGTGATGGAAGGGAATTCGTGACAGTAAAATCAGACAGTTAGCAAAACTATGTTGGCTAATTATATATAAAGCAGACGACCATAGGTTCAAAAAAAGAGTCAGACAAACATCATACTTCACAGAATACAATTAATGAAATAATGGTGGCGTGAAGTTGATGATCAAAACTGGTTATTGTCGACGTTTCGACCCTCAGAAAATCGCAGGGATTAGTCGTGCCCTTGCTGTGGGGTCTTCATCAGGACCAAAGCGGGGGGCAGGCAACCTTGATTGCTTATTTATCAATCACACGGTCATGGACTGTCATCTCAAGTGAACACTTGGCATAGTGCGTGTCTTGATTGATTCGTTAACAAACGGTCAAAGATTGTCATCATGCGTGGTAACTCCGCGTTGTTGCATGTCCAGTAATGAGAATAAATCACCACGAGTTCAATATTCTGGTTGAGAGAAGGTTGTGCAGTTAATATCCAGAGTTGCGAAATGTCGAAACTCGGATCATCGGGTATAGAACCTCCGTGATATGATATGCCGATTCAATCGGGCTGCGGACGCCGCTCTCACTCGATTGCGAGTGAGAGCGGCGTCCGCAGCTGCACAACCGTTTAGAATTATTGAACAGTTGTCTGTACATTCAGTATACTCAATCCCATTGTGAATTAAACAGTGTGGATGCATTCATTTTGTGTAAATAATTTCCTTTGAATTGTTTATATTATATCACATTCACACTGGGACCCCCTCCTCTCAGTATTTTGACGATGTTGCACTTGCCTGGTTGGGCGACTCCCAACAGAAATTCCTTCATTCAGAACTGAAATTGGATGAGATAACAGAGGCTATCATGGGGATGCGGTCTGGCAAGGCTCCTGGGTCCGATGGACTCCCGATCGAATTTTATAAACTATTTGCTCCCCTTTTAGCCCCCATTTTAAAACATGTATTTTATGCGGCGCTGGATGAGGGTGGTCTCCCCCGTACCATGCGCGAGGCGCTCATAACTTCCCTACTCAAACCTGGCAAGCCCCCCACTCATTGCGACTCCTACCGCCCTCTATTGCTCTTAAACTAGGACACCGAGGTTTTTGGCTAAAGTATTGGCGACTCGCCTCAATCTTCTTATAGAGCGCTTGGTCCTGCCGGACCAAGCCGGGTTTGTTCCGAATCGGGCTACCTCGCACAATCTCCGTACCCTGCCCGACAACTGCTTGTCTCGCTCTAAGCGGATGACATTACACTGTACATTAGGAAGCCCCAAGATAACCTGAATCCGGTGCTGCTTGAAAACACGAAATTTGGAGGTATTGCGGGTGTGCAAATCAACTGGGCTAAATCCGCAATATTCCCGTTAACTGACAACACACACCCACACCAGCTCGACTACACTCTCGTGTGGGAGCGGGAGAAATCGAAGTATCTAGGCATCCGAATCACTAGGCAAAAGGAGACCATGATGCGCGCCAACTACGGAACTGCAATTGATAAAATAACGGACAGCGTCACCAAATGGATCCGTCTCCCACTTTCGATGGCCGGGTGTATCGCACTCACTAAAATGGTGATACTTCCGAAACTACTATACCTTTTTGTAAACATACCGTACAACCCAGGGAGATTCTTCTTTCGTTCACTGAAGTCTCAATTAACGAGGCTGATCTGAGGCGGGAAACAGGCGCGCCTTAGCCTCGACACACTCATGCTGCCATTCCACCAGGGTGGGTTCGAGGTTCCCAACTTTCAGAGATACTATTATTGCGCCCAAGCACACTTCGCTGTTTATTGGTTCCATCCGCCGCCTTACATGGCACATTTGGCTGTGGAGGACGGTCATATGGCTCCGCTAGTCAGGACCGGACATATATACGCCGGTAAAGTCCAGAGACCGCGACCCGTCCACTGTAGATTGCACTGTAGTGCCGTGGTGCCGCATGGCGCAAGCCATGAACAGCCCGTTTTTCTATTCGCCCAGAATGCCATTAGAAAATGATCCCCGGCTGCAGGTCACCTGTGAAGCGATCTGTCGTAAACTACTTACAGAACTGGGACATTGTCTGTGGGGAGACCTCTATGTACAGGGCACCTTCCGCACCACTGAACAATTCTTTGGAGAGCGGTCACCCTCCTTTATGGACACCTTTTGGTATACTCGCCTCAGGCAGAACGTTCGGGCGATTACCCCCTCCTTCCCAGAGGAGCCTGAAACGTTTGCGCCCTTACACGCCTTACTACAAACTGACGCCCCCGACATGTCGTGTCACTACTCTACAAACATGTACAGAGCGCACCACGGTCCACCCCATTACGGGCTCGACAAGAGTGGGATAAAGACCTCGAAACGCCACTGACTGATGAGCAATGGGAGATTAGCTGCACACAAATAAATGCAATCACAGGTAACAATAGGCTACTGCTTATACACTACAAATTCCTACATCAGGTATACCACACCCCCGCTAGGTTACACAAATTTCACCTGCGTGAGAATGATTGCTGCCAACGCTGTGGGGCTGTCGGAGCTGATTTCATTCACCTAGCTTGGTTCTGCCCTTAGGTTGCTACTTACGGGTCGTTGGTTTTTGCGGGACGTTCTGATATGCTGGGTGTGACTGTAACTCCCTGCCCACTGAAGGCGCTGCTAGGACTGACACAACCCGTAGTGACTGTACACAAAAAATTCTTGGCTATGAGTCTCTTACTGGCTAAACGACTGGTTGCATGCCGATGGGGTCAGGGACGTTCCCCCAAGTTTAAATGCTGGGTTCGGACCATGTCCACGTGGCAGGAACAACTACATGAATATGCTGACCTACTACCTCTGAGATCGCGGCCAAAAGACATCGGGGGGCCACTTATGTCCTAACTCCTTCGACAACAGGTGGGCGAGGGGGACGGACCGGAAGGGATAGATGCTGCCTAATGCTACATTTGGGTATGGTCTCAAACTATCATTCCTCGTCAGACGTTGGCTTGGGCAAATGCTTCTGTGGGGGAGCCCACAGTGTCAGGGGCAGTGTGTTTAGTACCGATATGTTAGCTCCCACTCAGGGCGTGGTGTGACCTCGCACCTCACGGGTGATGGAGCCCTCCGCTTGTAGCTAATGTCACATACGCTTGATGGACATAAAAAAACTATCGCCCCATAGCTAGCCTACCTTTTCTAGCTAAGGTAGTCGAGAAAGCCATTAATATAGAACTCTCTGAGTTTGTAGAGAAGCACCAGCTACTAGACAACACCCAATTTGGCTTTCGCAAGTACCACGGTACCGAGACGGCCCTAATTAAAGCAACGGAGGATATACGAGTGATCCGAGACCAGGGTGGAACAGCGATAATGGTTTTGCTCGATTTATCTGCAGCCTTCGACACGGTCGACCATAAGATCTTGGTGGACCGTGTCGGAAAGATGGGCATTCGACATCTTGCACAGAAACTGCTTTCGTCCTTCCTGGCTGGGAGAACCCAGGTGGTCACACTGGGGCATCTTCAATCAGACAAGCTGTCCCTGCCTTGTGGTGTACCTCAAGGCTCATCCCTAAGTCCGACACTTTTTAATATCTATGTGTCGGACCTGGCTTCTGTCATCAAGGCCCATGGGATGAGCCTTACATCTTAAACAGATGACACGCAACTTGTGCTGGTCATTAATGGTGATGGAGAGAAAGTAGCAGAAAAATGTCAAGGGGGCATGCGGGCAATTGGAGAGTGGATGGCTTCCAATTGCCTAAAATTAAATTCCGAAAAATTGGAGGTGGTCATTTTCGGACACCTCTCACCCAGTTGGTCTAACACGTGGTGGCCTCCCACGTATGGGACCCCCCCCCAAACCGGTATCCACAGTCAGAAATCTTGGAGTGACTTTCGACGGGAACCTGAATTTCATGGCCCATGCAAATAAAACAGCAGCCACCGCCCATTACAAACTTAGGCTTATTAAGAAAATTCTACCGTTCCTGCCAGTTGCAGCAGGAAAGACACTGGTAAGTGCTTTGGTGCTATCTTCCCTAGATTACTGCAATGGTTTATTCATCAATGCCCAGGCTAGAGTGACTAATAAACTGCAGACAATCCAGAACGCTGCAGCCCGTCTGACTGGAACCCCGAAGTTTATGCCAATCACAGAGACTATAAAAAATCTCCACTGGCTTAAGATCCGTAATAGTATTAAGTTTAAAACTCTATGCATAGTCTATAAGGCTCTGCACAACCAAGGTCCTCACTTCCTGAAATTCCATCTTAGGTTCCACTTACCCACAAGATCGCTCAGATCCAATAATCTCAATCATCTGCTGGTACCACGAACCAAAACAGTCACCTGGGGCGATAGGCGTTTCCTGGTGGCTGCTCCCAGGCTTTGGAACTCATTGCCAGTAACCATCAGGGAAAGCCCGTCTTTGATGCAATTCCGCAGAAAAACAAAGACTTGGCTGTTTTGTCAAGAATAGCTTCCGACTAAGCTTTAGGGGGAATTCTACGTACTGTTCTTAGCGCCGAGACGCCTACTGGCATTTGTTCGCGCTGTATAAATCGTAAAAATAAATAAAATAAATAAATAAATAAATAAATGGACACTGTAATATACTTCATGTATGCTGCCTACTTCGGTTAGGATATCCATCTTGATTCAAATGTGCGTATTGTTCGGGGGTGGGAGGGGAGGGAAATGTTGATGTTTTTTCTATGTAAGATACTATTGATCAATAAAGGATTGCATGTACGAGAAGATGCTACTACTTTTGTAAGAACATACGATAATAAGCTGCCCGAAGTAGTTGCATTGATGTATCGTGCCTTATTTACAATAGAGGTTTTGGAAACTTTAGAGAAAAAAACAAGTTCATAATATACGTCTCTTTTTGTGCAATATTGATACCAATCCTAAGGATATATGCAATTATTATATACTATGCACAATGTAACTAAAAGAGTATAAATGCCATTCTTAATACAAGATATCTCTGTTTATATCTAAAGTTGTCATCAAACCAATCTCCACAAAGTATCACGCCCTGTATGGGCTTGCTCAACTGCTATCCTGCCCTGTATGGGCTTTCCCATGTCATGTGTGCTGTGTAAAAGAGAGATATAAAAACATTAATTGTATATATAGCCGTGCTCGCAGTGGTGGGAAGATGTTTTCTACATATCCTAGTTCTTTATTCACGTAGTCCCACTTGGAATAGAAGTTTTCTCATCGTTTCCATGATTGTATCACGGTCACCTTATTCCTGTTTATCTTAAAGCCCATTAACAGGTGAATCCACAGTTCTTCATCATTATTTAGCCCTGTAGGCCATTTACTCTGCAGATCTATGATGTATTTAGATTCTAACACCCTTAGAGCTTTGACACGTTCACCCCCTCTTTCTTTTCTGTCTACCTGATCCAGACAAAAGAATGTAAGGAGATGCTTGTCGCTGAAGAAAAAAAAAAGCAACACGGGTGCATTTGCACAGTCGTGCAGGGAGGGGGCGGGATCTGATATGACAACTGTGCAAACGCGCCCGTGGCGCGTTTTAATTTGGGAGATAAAGTCCCCTTGAATCCTGAGGGTCCCAGGGGGCCAACTAGCCCACCAGGTACCTCCAGTAAACGCCACAGGGCTGCATTGCAGAGAGGTGGTCTGAGGTCACAGCCCTTTTTACACCTCTCTACAACACAGCTCTGTGGCGCTTACTGGAGGTACCTAGTGGGCTAGTTGGATCCCAGGGACCCTCAGGATTCAAAGAGACATAAACTCCCAATTTACAATGTGCCAGGAGGCACATTTGCACATTGGTGCAGGGAGGGGGCGGGGTGTGATGTGTCAAGTGTGCAATCCTAACTTGCTTCACCTACAATTGGTACAGTCTAGCAGTAGCAGTGCAAGCTTTCTGCATCTAGAACAGGTACATCCTGGCAGGAGCAGTGCAAGCTTCTTTCATCTAGAACAGGTACAGCCCGGCAGCAGGAATGCAAGCTTCCTTCACCTAGAAAAGGTGCAGCGTGGCAGCAGTGCAAGCTTACTTCACCTAGGAGAGGTACAGCCTGGCAGCGGTGCATACTTCCTTCACCTCGAACAGGTACAGCCAAGCAGCAGCAGTGCACGCTTCCTTTACCTAGAACAGGTACAGCCCGGCAAAGGTGTAAGCTTCCTTCACCTAGAACAGGTATAGCCTGGCAGCAGTGCAAGCTTCCTTCACCTAGAACAGGTACAGCATGGCAGCAGTGCAATCTTCCTTCACCTAGAACAGGTGCAGTATGGCAACAGTGCAAGCTTCCTTCACCTAGAACAGGTACAGTGTGGCAGCAGTGCAAGCTTCCTTCACCTAAAACAGGTACATTCTGGCAGCAGTGCAAGCTTACTTCACCTACAACAGGTACAGCCCGAAAGCAGCAGTGCAAGCTTCCTTCACCTAGAACAGGTGCAGCCCGGCAGAAATGCAAGCTTCCTTCACCTAGAACAGGTGCAGCCCGGCAGCAGATGAGAAAGCTTCCTTCACCTAGAAGAGGTACAGCCCGGCAGAAGTGCAAGCTTCCTTCACCTAAAACAGGTACAGCCTGGCTGCAACAGTGCAAGCTGCCTTCACCTAGAACAGGTATAGCCTAGCAGCAGTGCAAGCTTCCTTCACCTAGAACAGGAATAGAGGTGTTTGGAAGCCACGCTTACCTTTCTCCACCACTCTGCAACTGCTACGTTATAGTGAGAAATTAGCATTAAAAAAATCTTTGGAATTCACTGAAAAAACATAGGTTTCAGGCATGTTATAGTTAGAAATTAGCATTTAAAAAACCATTGAAATTCACTAAGAAAAAAACATAGGTTTCAGGCACGTTATAGTTAGAAATTAGCATTTAAAAAACCTTGGAAATTCACTGAAAAAACCATAGGTTTCAGGCATGTTATAGTTAGTTGGACATTTCACTCATACAAAACCAGAGAAATTCCGGCGTTCTAGTTGTTTCAGCTAACTATAACTTGCACCCCCGCAATGCACTGCTGATGACATCACATATTACAACATTCATGACTTGGTCAGTGACATCACTGATGACATGAAACAATCTAGCTTGGTGAATGACAGAAAAAGACATCCTGGGCCTCACATCAATGACTTGATCACCCCGCTCAGTTGGAACAACATATTCTCAGAATTGGGCCTCAACAAAGTTTACCTTCAAATTGAACTCCATGAGGATTCCCAATACATCATCATCTCCTGCACACAATTTAGATTATTTTTGTAGAAAAGGCTCAGAAATGGAATATCATCAGCTGCAGAATTTCTTTTCAGGATACCATGTAGACACATTGCAAATATTTTCAATTAAAGTGATGATATCCTGGTTTCCAAAGAGACCTGTAACAAACATGGTAAGACTCTGAGGCAGGTCTTCTACGCTCTGAAGGAGACTAACCTAATACTCAACGCAGACAAGTGTGAGCTCCACAAAGACAGCCTGAGGATTTATGATCACATATTCTCTGACAAAGATGTAATGTTGCAGGACGTGCCGGGCACTAAGACCGGCACAGTAAGTATAAAGGTGGGAGGGGAACAAGGAGTCAGAACAGGAGTAGGCAGTAAGAAGCAGAACGGGATAGAAGGCAGACATATGAATAAAGCTCCCCCTGTATCATACCTCATGTCTTTGTCATCTGTCCCAGTATCACGACGCTGTATTCTGCGGGAGCTGTTGATCCACGCCGCTGTCGATCGGAGAATCTCTACTTCATGTATCTATCGATGTCCCGGAAATCTAACATGTTAGTGTGAACTCTACTTACCTGAGGAGAAGGCCTCCTGACCCATCGACGTATCCTACCCATTTTTCCTCCTACGTGGTGCCAATGGACAGGATTGAATATGGACGTTGCTCATAAAAATGGCATTGACTGCTTATGAGCGATCTTTTCAAAAGTTCCTACCCTGAGGACATCTTTATTGTTGGTTTCCTCTTGATATTTGGCGAGTCTCCATATATGTTTGATAGTCTGTCCCACTGTGAACTGTACATCTCTGCCCTGATGAAGGTGTAGCCCCATCCGGGGCCCTACACCGAAACGCACGTCGGCGTTCTTTCATCTGGGAATAACCTGACTGATCTTTTTCCATCTCTCCGATGATTGTATTCCATCTATCACTATCTGATCAGCCCATGGCTGTTATGTACCTATGTATTTGTTGTCTGGTTGTGGTATGAAGTGTATGCAATGTTGGTATGTATGATGGTATGAGAGTTTCTTTTGTATGATTTTGGTATGTGGAACTGTATTTGTGAGCAATCTGTTTTTGTTTTTTTAAAAGCCCTATGTGGTTCGATATTTATGTAATGAAAACAATTATTTTTGCTATGTAATAAAATTTCTATATATTTGTTATGTTTTGATTTGATGATTTGTGGTTCGGGGGAGGTTCTAAATTTATCTAAGGACCTCCTTGTGAGGCCTATATTTAATCTGTTTGGCAGGTATCCTTTCTTCTTTGTAGTTTGTATTTTTCCCCATCTACCTGCCTTTAATTAACTGGGGGTCCGCCTTCTGTCCAGTATCACGACACTGCAGCTGTTGACGAAAGTGGTCGTGAACCCTGGCTGCATTTACCTGGTGCAGGAGTGTCGTGTCAAGCGCTCCGCTGCATCGGAGCTGCTGTGCTGTACTGCGAACCAGGAGCCCACCCCGGTTGCGTGTTCCTCTGGCTGTGTCTGCCGTCCCTGCAGTGCCGTCCTGTTGAGCGCTCCGCTGCCTTGGAGCTGCTGTGCCGTGTCCTGACCCGGAAGCTCACTCCGGTCGCGTGTGTCTCCTGCCGTGCATCTATATAGATGTGACCCGGGAGCCCACCCCAGTCGTGCAGGATCCGGGCTATGCAGTGCCTGCATTGCTATTGTGCCTGCAAGAATCTACTGGAGGCGTGTGGGTACTTGTTCTGGACCCAGTGGCTGCTTTTCGCCCTCCAAGTAGGTCCCCAGTGCCTACCTGCTCCCGTGCTGCTGACAACACCCGATTTTGGCCTGTACTTTTGCGAGGAGCGAGATTTCATCGGCAGCCATCTCGAGGTCAGGCACCTCATCCAATCCCCTGTGAGGATTGTACGGCGGCCATTTTGAACTCCAGCAAAGGCCGAGCAATACATTGAAACTGAAAAAAGGACTTAAATACATACCATTTACTCGAAATAACAAATGGTGGAGTGGACCACATATTTTCCTACTGCATGTACATGAAGACTATTGATGCTAGTAGTGTTAGGTTTACGTATACTAGCTGTTGCGACTGCTGCACTCCTGGGTCCCTCGTTGCTGATGCTACACCCTACTACAAGTGCTGATATTGTCAACTTTACTGCATCTGCGCCAGGCATTATGAAGCTTACTGTGTTCAGACACTTCCCTGCTAATCGTTTGCATAACTATACACTGTATATCTATACACCATATCTGGGTCCCCAATGTTGAGACAGCATCATGCCTCTGCTGGCGCCAGCCCCAGGCTGGAGTCCCCTACATCAACGTCCCAGTCAGGAGGCTACAGACTTGCCATGCTCGGAGTCCCTTTTCTACGCCCACCGGAACCCCTAGTTCTCACATCTGGGGGAGGCATAGGTCTTCGCTGTCAGGAATGGCTAGAAGATTTTGAGGACTTTATGAAAGGATCACATGTGACTAATGAGGATCAACAACTGATTGCACTATGCAATCTAATTGGGAAAGATGTTGGTCAGATTATAAAGGAACTTCCGCCTGATACTGGGTCGTCTTACGCAGAAGTGCGTGACACCCTAAACAGAAATTTTCTTCACAAAAGGAACATTGATTACGAAAGGTACACTTTCAATCTGGCATCTCAAGAAAAAGATGAGTCCATGGGAACATTCATCATACGCCTCAGACGTTTGGCCCGTTACTGTGAGTTTGACTCGTTCACGACGGAAGACGCTCTTCGCCTGCGAATCATAGAAGGATGCCAGTCTAAGTCATTACGAAGATGCCTTTTAAAGAAAAGTTACTCTCTTGATGAGATTGAAGAAATGACGTGAGTACATGATCAGGCGGAAGAACATGCAAAGCGAATGGAAACTCGAAGAGGTGAAAACCGAGAACAGGCATTCCAGCTCCAATCTCGTAACACAGACAGGTCTTCCCCTGCAAAGCAATGATCATCGAGATCCAAAGTTCAGTCTCACCGTACAAGTCGTCGTCGTAGTCCCAGTCGGACTGACAAACGACAGGAGCGCCAACCTAAATGTTATTACATTGCACATGATTGCCCTCACACTGAGACTTGCCCTGCACTAGGTCAAAGATGTAGCAAGTGTGGCAGGGACAATCACTTTTAGAACGTCTGCGGAGCACCTGGCAAAGTGCGTCTCTGTGTTGATATGAGATGTTATGTTATGAATATTTATACCGCTCTCGGTCACCAGACGGTTTCATGGCGCTCATAGACAATTGCGGGGGGAACAGTTCAGCGGAGTAACTCAGTAGGCTAGCTGGGCGAAGTGAGTTTTGAGTAATTTATGGAAGCAGACATAACTGGGGCAAAGTCTAAGGGAAATAGGGAGGGAGTTCCACAGAGTGGGGGCCAGGAAGGAAAAACACAGTCCTCCATGCTTTTTACGTTTGTACCTTGGAACCATCAACAGGTTGTGGGAAGTGGACCGGAGATCTCTCGAGGGGGTGTAACGCTGGAGGCTGGATGTGATAAAGGCAGGAGCTTGATCAGTAGGAGCCTTAAAGACAGTGCAGCCAAGTTTGAACATGCAGCGATAGGCCACGGGGAGCCAATTCAGTCTCCTCAACAGAGGCGAGACATGTTGATGTTTGGGCTGATGAAAGACCAATCTTGCCGCCTGGTTTTGCACCAACTATAGCCGGTGAAGATGGTAGGCAGGTATTCCAACGTAGAGGGAGTAAGCGTAGTCAATACGCGAGGTAACAAGAGCCATAATGACGAGAATGAGTGCCTCGTGGTGAGGAACCTATGAATTTTGCATATCCTGCGCAGGTGGAAAAAACAGGATGATGTAACTGCATTAATTTGAGGCCTCATAGACAAGTCACTGCATATGATTACGCCTAGGCTCTTTACCGAATTGACAGGGCAAGGTGAGGACCCAAGGGAGGGGGGCCAGAAGCTAGAATTCCAAGGGTTAGCTGGCCCACCTATCAACACTAACTCCGTCTTGTTGGGGTTAAGCTTCAGCTGACTATAGTGCATCCACTCAGTGATCACAAGCATAGTGGATTGAAAATTGGTACACGAAGAAGGGGTGGGATCCACAGGAAAAATCAATTGTAAATCATCAGCATAATTAAAAATAGTAACCGGGGTGTGACGGAGGGAAGCTATGAGAGGTTGCATATAGAGGTTAAACAAAAGTGGTGACAAGGCAGAGCCCTGAGGGACTCCACAAGATAGGGGGGAATAGGAAGCGGAGTAAGTGGACAAGTGAACTGCCTGGGAACGCTGATGAAGGAAGGATCTGATCCATGTAAGAGCCATGCCTTGGATACCCGCGTTGTTGACACGGTCGATCAAGATGTCATGATCGACCGTGTCAAAAGCAGCCGACAAGTCCAGTAAAACAAGAGCCTGGGCGATATTTTTGTCGGCCCCTTGCCTCAGCACATCCATCGCGGCCACAATAACAGCTTCGGTAGAATGAGCTGGCCGGAAGCCAGCTTGCTGGTCATCCAAAAAGGAAGAGCTCTCAATGAATGTACTGAGACAACGAGTAACGTAGGTCTCCAAGATTTTCCCCAAATAGGGGAGAAGGGAAATCGGTCGAAAATTACTCATGACCGAAGGGTCAGCACCGGGCTTCTTTAGTATGGGAACTACAACCGCCTGTTTGAAAGAATCTGGGACCGTGCCAGTAGCAAGCGAGTTGTTAAGCAGTGACAAAGGGAGGTCAGGACGGGCCAAAAAAACTTCTTTAAGGATTTGCGGAGGGCAGCAGTCATTAGGGGAGCCCGAGCTCACTGAAAGTAACAAAGAGATGAACTCTGTCGGGGTGATGGGAGGGAAAACATCCAGGCGGCAAGGGTTCACAGGGGGTAGAGGAGGGGGAATGGGGGAGGAAGGAGAGGGAATGTTATTCTTGATGGTGTTAATTTTTTCAATGAAGTACGAATTCAGGGAATCACAAAGAGCTTGAGTAGGTAGGGGTTGAACAGTAACACGGTCCGGCAAGGTGAGCTCCTCAACTATAGAAAAAGTGTCCATAGACTTAGAGGCTGAGTCCATAATTTTCTGAGAAAAGTAAGAGGTTTTGGCCAGTAAGATAGATTTTTTATACTGTTTCAGTAAATCAACATACTCAATTTTAGATGTTGAGTCGTAGTTACGCCTCCATCGGCGCTCAGCTTGGCGGAGGGACAATTTGTCCAATTTCAATTGATCGGTGAACCATCGCTGAGTGTCATGGGGACGTTTAGTTTTTATGATTTTTAACGGGGCCACTTTATCACTGGCAGATACCAGCCACTGCTCGAGATGACAGGCCTGGTCAGTCAACGAGGCCTGGTCCCTAGGGGCTGTAGAGGCCAAGATAGCGTGGAAATCTGCGAGATTGGCATGCTTCCAATTCCGGGCAGTGAAATTGGTAATAGGGATGGAGTGAACAGGCAGAGTGAGGTTGATGGAAAATGAAATAAAAGAGTGATCAGACCAAGAACAAGGATACACTGAGGGAAGAGAAATGTCAAGATTGGTAGTCCAAACTTGGTCGAGAATGTGACCTTTGCAATGGGTGGCTACAGTGATATGCGGACTGCAGTCCAGACCAAGTAGAAGGTCAGTGAAATCCTCAGAGAGAAAGCAGCAGTGCAAGCTTCCTTCACCTAGAACAGGTGCAGCCCGGCAGAAATGCAAGCTTCCTTCACCTAGAACAGGTGCAGCCCGGCAGCAGATGAGAAAGCTTCCTTCACCTAGAAGAGGTACAGCCCGGCAGAAGTGCAAGCTTCCTTCACCTAAAACAGGTACAGCCTGGCTGCAACAGTGCAAGCTGCCTTCACCTAGAACAGGTATAGCCTAGCAGCAGTGCAAGCTTCCTTCACCTAGAACAGGAATAGAGGTGTTTGGAAGCCACGCTTACCTTTCTCCACCACTCTGCAACTGCTACGTTATAGTGAGAAATTAGCATTAAAAAAATCTTTGGAATTCACTGAAAAAACATAGGTTTCAGGCATGTTATAGTTAGAAATTAGCATTTAAAAAACCATTGAAATTCACTAAGAAAAAAACATAGGTTTCAGGCACGTTATAGTTAGAAATTAGCATTTAAAAAACCTTGGAAATTCACTGAAAAAACCATAGGTTTCAGGCATGTTATAGTTAGTTGGACATTTCACTCATACAAAACCAGAGAAATTCCGGCGTTCTAGTTGTTTCAGCTAACTGTAACTTGCACCCCCGCAATGCACTGCTGATGTCATCACATATTACAACATTCATGACTTGGTCAGTGACATCACTGATGACATGAAACAATCTAGCATGGTGAATGACAGAAAAAGACATCCTGGGCCTCACATCAATGACTTGATCACCCCGCTCAGTTGGAACAACATATTCTCAGAATTGGGCCTCAACAAAGTTTACCTTCAAATTGAACTCCATGAGGATTCCCAATACATCATCATCTCCTGCACACAATTTAGATTATTTTTGTAGAAAAGGCTCAGAAATGGAATATCATCAGCTGCAGAATTTCTTTTCAGGATACCATGTAGACACATTGCAAATATTTTCAATTAAAGTGATGATATCCTGGTTTCCAAAGAGACCTGTAACAAACATGGTAAGACTCTGAGGCAGGTCTTCTACGCTCTGAAGGAGACTAACCTAATACTCAACGCAGACAAGTGTGAGCTCCACAAAGACAGCCTGAGGATTTATGATCACATATTCTCTGACAAAGATGTAATGTTGCAGGACGTGCCGGGCACTAAGACCGGCACAGTAAGTATAAAGGTGGGAGGGGAACAAGGAGTCAGAACAGGAGTAGGCAGTAAGAAGCAGAACGGGATAGAAGGCAGACATATGAATAAAGCTCCCCCTGTATCATACCTCGTGTCTTTGTCGTCTGTCCCAGTATCACGACGCTGTATTCTGCGGGAGCTGTTGATCCACGCCGCTGTAGATCGGAGAATCTCTACTTCATGTATCTATCGATGTCCCGGAAATCTAACATGTTAGTGTGAACTCTACTTACCTGAGGAGAAGGCCTCCTGACCCATCGACGTATCCTACCCATTTTTCCTCCTACGTGGTGCCAATGGACAGGATTGAATATGGACGTTGCTCATAAAAATGCCATTGACCGCTTATGAGCGATCTTTTCAAAAGTTCCTACCCTGAGGACATCTTTATTGTTGGTTTCCTCTTGATATTTGGCGAGTCTCCATATATGTTTGATAGTCTGTCCCACTGTGAACTGTACATCTCTGCCCTGATGAAGGTGTAGCCCCATCCGGGGCCCTACACCGAAACGCACGTCGGCGTTCTTTCATCTGGGAATAACCCGACTGATCTTTTTCCATCTCTCCGATGATTGTATTCCATCTATCACTATCTGATCAGCCCATGGCTGTTATGTACCTATGTATTTGTTGTCTGGTTGTGGTATGAAGTGTATGCAATGTTGGTATGTATGATGGTATGAGAGTTTCTTTTGTATGATTTTGGTATGTGGAACTGTATTTGTGAGCAATCTGTTTTTTTTTTTTTAAAAGCCCTATGTGGTTCGATATTTATGTAATGAAAACAATTATTTTTGCTATGTAATAAAATTTCTATATATTTGTTATGTTTTGATTTGATGATTTGTGGTTCGGGGGGGTTCTAAATTTATCTAAGGACCTCCTTGTGAGGCCTATATTTAATCTGTTTGGCAGGTATCCTTTCTTCTTTGTAGTTTGTATTTTTCCCCATCTACCTGCCTTTAATTAACTGGGGGTCCCCCTTCTGTCCAGTATCACGACACTGCAGCTGTTGACGAAAGTGGTCGTGAACCCTGGCTGCATTTACCTGGTGCAGGAGTGTCGTGTCAAGCGCTCCGCTGCATCGGAGCTGCTGTGCTGTACTGCGAACCAGGAGCCCACCCCGGTTGCGTGTTCCTCTGGCTGTGTCTGCCGTCCCTGCAGTGCCGTCCTGTTGAGCGCTCCGCTGCCTTGGAGCTGCTGTGCCGTGTCCTGACCCGGAAGCTCACTCCGGTCGCGTGTGTCTCCTGCCGTGCATCTATATAGATGTGACCCGGGAGCCCACCCCAGTCGTGCAGGATCCGGGCTATGCAGTGCCTGCATTGCTATTGTGCCTGCAAGCATCTACTGGAGGCGTGTGGGTACTTGTTCTGGACCCAGTGGCTGCTTTTCGCCCTCCAAGTAGGTCCCCAGTGCCTACCTGCTCCCGTGCTGCTGACAACACCCGATTTTGGCCTGTACTTTTGCGAGGAGCGAGATTTCATCGGCAGCCATCTCGAGGTCAGGCACCTCATCCAATCCCCTGTGAGGATTGTACGGCGGCCATTTTGAACTCCAGCAAAGGCCGAGCAATACATTGAAACTGAAAAAAGGACTTAAATACATACCATTTACTCGAAATAACAAATGGTGGAGTGGACCACATATTTTCCTACTGCATGTACATGAAGACTATTGATGCTAGTAGTGTTAGGTTTACGTATACTAGCTGTTGCGACTGCTGCACTCCTGGGTCCCTCGTTGCTGATGCTACACCCTACTACAAGTGCTGATATCGTCAACTTTACTGCATCTGCGCCAGGCATTATGAAGCTTACTGTGTTCAGACACTTCCCTGCTAATCGTTTGCATAACTATACACTGTATATCTATACACCATATCTGGGTCCCCAATGTTGAGACAGCATCATGCCTCTGCTGGCGCCAGCCCCAGGCTGGAGTCCCCTACATCAACGTCCCAGACAGGAGGCTACAGACTTGCCATGCTCGGAGTCCCTTTTCTACGCCCACCGGAACCCCTAGTTCTCACATCTGGGGGAGGCATAGGTCTTCGCTGTCAGGAATGGCTAGAAGATTTTGAGGACTTTATGAAAGGATCACATGTGACTAATGAGGATCAACAACTGATTGCACTATGCAATCTAATTGGGAAAGATGTTGGTCAGATTATAAAGGAACTTCCGCCTGATACTGGGTCGTCTTACGCAGAAGTGCGTGACACCCTAAACAGAAATGTTCTTCACAAAAGGAACATTGATTACAAAAGGTACACTTTCAATCTGGCATCTCAAGAAAAAGATGAGTCCATGGGAACATTCATCATACGCCTCAGACGTTTGGCCCGTTACTGTGAGTTTGACTCGTTCACGACGGAAGACGCTCTTCGCCTGCGAATCATAGAAGGATGCCAGTCTAAGTCATTACGAAGATGCCTTTTAAAGAAAAGTTACTCTCTTGATGAGATTGAAGAAATGACGTGAGTACATGATCAGGCGGAAGAACATGCAAAGCGAATGGAAACTCGAAGAGGTGAAAACCGAGAACAGGCATTCCAGCTCCAATCTCGTAACACAGACAGGTCTTCCCCTGCAAAGCAATGATCATCGAGATCCAAAGTTCAGTCTCACCGTACAAGTCGTCGTCGTAGTCCCAGTCGGACTGACAAACGACAGGAGCGCCAACCTAAATGTTATTACATTGCACATGATTGCCCTCACACTGAGACTTGCCCTGCACTAGGTCAAAGATGTAGCAAGTGTGGCAGGGACAATCACTTTTAGAACGTCTGCGGAGCACCTGGCAAAGTGCGTCTCTGTGTTGATATGAGATGTTATGTTATGAATATTTATACCGCTCTCGGTCACCAGACGGTTTCATGGCGCTCATAGACAATTGCGGGGGGAACAGTTCAGCGGAGTAACTCAGTAGGCTAGCTGGGCGAAGTGAGTTTTGAGTAATTTATGGAAGCAGACATAACTGGGGCAAAGTCTAAGGGAAATAGGGAGGGAGTTCCACAGAGTGGGGGCCAGGAAGGAAAAACACAGTCCTCCATGCTTTTTACGTTTGTACCTTGGAACCATCAACAGGTTGTGGGAAGTGGACCGGAGATCTCTCGAGGGGGTGTAACGCTGGAGGCTGGATGTGATAAAGGCAGGAGCTTGATCAGTAGGAGCCTTAAAGACAGTGCAGCCAAGTTTGAACATGCAGCGATAGGCCACGGGGAGCCAATGCAGTCTCCTCAACAGAGGCGAGACATGTTGATGTTTGGGCTGATGAAAGACCAATCTTGCCGCCTGGTTTTGCACCAACTATAGCCGGTGAAGATGGTAGGCAGGTATTCCAACGTAGAGGGAGTAAGCGTAGTCAATACGCGAGGTAACAAGAGCCATAATGACGAGAATGAGTGCCTCGTGGTGAGGAACCTATGAATTTTGCATATCCTGCGCAGGTGGAAAAAACAGGATGATGTAACTGCATTAATTTGAGGCCTCATAGACAAGTCACTGCATATGATTACGCCTAGGCTCTTTACCGAATTGACAGGGCAAGGTGAGGACCCAAGGGAGGGGGGCCAGAAGCTAGAATTCCAAGGGTTAGCTGGCCCACCTATCAACACTAACTCCGTCTTGTTGGGGTTAAGCTTCAGCTGACTATAGTGCATCCACTCAGTGATCACAAGCATAGTGGATTGAAAATTGGTACACGAAGAAGGGGTGGGATCCACAGGAAAAATCAATTGTAAATCATCAGCATAATTAAAAATAGTAACCGGGGTGTGACGGAGGGAAGCTATGAGAGGTTGCATATAGAGGTTAAACAAAAGTGGTGACAAGGCAGAGCCCTGAGGGACTCCACAAGATAGGGGGGAATAGGAAGCGGAGTAAGTGGACAAGTGAAGTGCCTGGGAACGCTGATGAAGGAAGGATCTGATCCATGTAAGAGCCATGCCTTGGATACCCGCGTTGTTGACACGGTCGATCAAGATGTCATGATCGACCTTGTCAAAAGCAGCCGACAAGTCCAGTAAAACAAGAGCCTGGGCGATATTCTTGTCGGCGCCTTGCCTCAGCACATCCATCGCGGCCACAATAACAGCTTCGGTAGAATGAGCTGGCCGGAAGCCAGCTTGCTGGTCATCCAAAAAGGAAGAGCTCTCAATGAATGTACTGAGACAACGAGTAACGTAGGTCTCCAAGATTTTCCCCAAATAGGGGAGAAGGGAAATCGGTCGAAAATTACTCATGACCGATGGGTCAGCACCGGGCTTCTTTAGTATGGGAACTACAACCGCCTGTTTGAAAGAATCTGGGACCGTGCCAGTAGCAAGCGAGTTGTTAAGCAGTGACAAAGGGGGGTCAGGACGGGCCAAAAAAACTTCTTTAAGGATTTGCGGAGGCCAGCAGTCATTAGGGGAGCCCGAGCTCACTGAAAGTAACAAAGAGATGAACTCTGTCGGGGTGATGGGAGGGAAAACATCCAGGCGGCAAGGGTTCACAGGGGGTAGAGGAGGGGGAATGGGGGAGGAAGGAGAGGGAATGTTATTCTTGATGGTGTTAATTTTTTCAATGAAGTACGAATTCAGGGAATCACAAAGATCTTGAGTAGGTACGGGTTGAACAGTAACACGGTCCGGCAAGGTGAGCTCCTCAACTATAGAAAAAGTGTCCATAGACTTAGAGGCTGAGTCCATAATTTTCTGAGAAAAGTAAGAGGTTTTGGCCAGTAAGATAGATTTTTTATACTGTTTCAGTAAATCAACATACTCAATTTTAGATGTTGAGTCGTAGTTACGCCTCCATCGGCGCTCAGCTTGGCGGAGGGACAATTTGTCCAATTTCAATTGATCGGTGAACCATCGCTGAGTGTCATGGGGACGTTTAGTTTTTATGATTTTTAACGGGGCCACTTTATCACTGGCAGATACCAGCCACTGCTCGAGATGACAGGCCTGGTCAGTCAACGAGGCCTGGTCCCTAGGGGCTGTAGAGGCCAAGATAGCGTGGAAATCTGCGAGATTGGCATGCTTCCAATTCCGGGCAGTGAAATTGGTAATAGGGATGGAGTGAACAGGCAGAGTGAGGTTGATGGAAAATTAAATAAAAGAGTGATCAGACCAAGAACAAGGATACACTGAGGGAAGAGAAATGTCAAGATTGGTAGTCCAAACTTGGTCGAGAATGTGACCTTTGCAATGGGTGGCTACAGTGATATGCGGACTGCAGTTCAGACCAAGTAGAAGGTCAGTGAAATCCTCAGAGAGATTACTCTCACGGGGGTCAGTCGGCCAGTAATTAAAATCGCCAATGATGAGAATTTTGGCAGAGTTAATGATTAGCCGGGAGATCAGTTCACTGAACTGTTGGGAGAAAAGGGGCATGCAGTCAGGAGGTCTGTAAACAAGGACACAAATAAAAGAAAACCTAGGAGAGGTGAATTTAAAAGTGAGACAATCAGTTTTGGCAAGAGTGAAAGTTTCGAGGGTAGTAAAATTATGCTCTGAGCGAATGATAGCTGCAACCCCCCCTCCGGCTCTCCCGCCGGCCCTATTAGATTGTAAGATATAGTAGCCAGTGGGGATAGCGGCAAGGATATCCGGGGCAGAGTCTTCAGTTAGCCAAGTCTCGGAGAGAAGAAGGATATCTACTTTATCATCGTCCAACAACTGAAATATCTCAAGCTGGTGTTTCACCAACGAGCGAGTGTTAAGATAAACTACCACCAGAGATTGTGGTCCGGAGGACCCAACGCCAGGTGAAAATGTAGGAAAATCACAGTGTCGTGTTAGGGCACTCCGGTCAGAAGTGCCTAGCAAGGGACCCTGGGAGATGAAAATACCACAATTTTGAGCTGCAACAACTGCACGGGAATGTAGGGGCCCAGAGTGTTGGAGGGCTAAAAGGTCCGCAGGGGAATAGGTAGTCAGTTGGGCATGATGCATGGCCGCTGGGCCCGACTGGCCGCGGATGGGCGCAGACGGGCTTAACTTTGGCATAACTTCGGCGCGAATGCGGCACGCCCGTTGCGCGCGTCCGCCAAGTCCCCATCTGAAATACGCCTAGGGGAGGGAACGACTAGCACGCTAACCTGCGTGAAGAGTGTGGCAGGCAGGAAGTGGTGTGGGCGTGTTGCTCACCAGGAGACCCTCCGCTCAATTGGCACACAGCCGCGGCGGAACGGGGTCAGGAGCAGGAAGAGTAAGCAGGTAAGTAGCGTTATTAGGCAAATGAAAGCGGCAATAGATCAAATGTCTTAAATCACATAGAAACAATACATTTTAAAATAACATAACATCATCAGGTGTCTTAAAATCACACGGAGACGATAATCATGAGGAGATAAGAAAACGCTAAGTAGGCTGAGCGATATATGTACTTCGAGCAGCCTGGTCGCCGCTATTATCACTGGGAGCACGGAGCTCGCTCCTAAAAATAACCTTTACACTTCACAACGACTAGCACGCTAACCTGCGTAAAGAGTGTGGCAGGCAGGAAGTGGTGTGGGCGTGTTGCTCACCAGGAGACCCTCCGCTCAATCGGCACACAGCCGCGGCGGAACGGGGTCAGGAGCAGGAAGAGTAAGCAGGTAAGTAGCGTTATTAGGCAAATGAAAGCGGCAATAGATCAAATGTCTTAAATCACATAGAAACAATACATTTTAAAATAACATAACATCATCAGGTGTCTTAAAATCACACGGAGACGATAATCACGAGGAGATAAGAAAACGCTAAGTAGGCTGAGCGCTATATGTACTCCGAGCAGCCTGGTCGCCGCCCAATACTGCCATCAAAAGAAAGTGACACCCGGGACCTCATATCAGTGACATGATTGCGTATCACTGTGTTAGTAGCAAATGAGTAGGTGTAGCCACTAACCTCGGAAGATCGCCAGCAGGAACGATGGAAGAAGAAAGGCCCCCCTTCTCCCCCGGGCACAACCCCTCACAGAGTGAAGCAAACACTACTATGTACAAATGCGTCCCGGGGAAAAGGGAAAAGGGAAGTGGATCAAATAATTAATTCTGCGGACCAACCGATTCCTCCTAGTCCTAATTCTGTTACCATACATGCAACTTCAGGGCAGGAGCATGGGGGTCCTGTGGAGGCCACTGGATAGGAAAACGAGACAATAAGCCAGAGTTCAGGTAAGAATAATTAGGAATGCAATCACACCATTCATAGAGGTAGGATTATCGTGCTCACACGCTCCACAGTGCAGTCTTCAAAATATACGGGCTAATGAGTTCAATAAAAAGGATACATTCTGATGCTTCAATCCTTTCTTCTTGGTTAAGGACCAGCAGCGCAGATTCCACAGTGTCACAAAACAGGAATCCAGTTCAACAGAAAATAGACATGCAGTTACTCTCACTGCCTGTCTGCCCAAAAGAACCAAATCAGCAAATGGAAAAAAAACTTTTTAATATTCATGGCCGTACCCTTAGAGGAAGCGCTCCAGCGCAAAACCCCCTGGCGTCTAAACCTAAATACCCGACTGTGAAGGCGCGCTATATGGCTCGGGTATCCAGAAATGTAAATCCATCGCCGCCCGAGTCCAAATCACTGGGGAGGCATCGGAAGCTTCTGCCACGCAGAGAAAGGAATAGGAATAGGAACACTTCCGTCTTCCTCACAAAGGCAGCTTGCAACAGGAAGCCCTGAGACTCGGCTCTTCGGCGGGGAATACCTTCCGCTGGCCAGAGCTCAGGGACATGCAAGTAAACAAATAAGTGGCATGAACACAATGGGAGTTCAGGGCACGGGTAAATTCAACCTGGAAACAAGAAGTCAGAAGTGCAGAAAACTGGCAGGAAACTTCCTAGGACAGACTCTCATAAAAAGCCATAAGGAAGTTTGTCAAGCCCCGATCCTCGGATAATGATGCACTTGCCCCCTGGTGGCCCCTTGCTCACAGCACTTCCACGCTCATTCACACTATTGCGGGAAGATAATAAGGGAAACTTGCCATACGCCTTATGCACTGTTACCCAGCACGTGATCCCGACATTGCGTCACTCAATGGGGTGCAAATATTCTCCAAATTAGACCTCAACAAGGGCTATCACCAGCTTGAACTCCACGAAAAATCGAGCTATATCACCACATTCTCGACTCACCAAGGCCTGTTCAGATACAAAAGGCTCAGCTTTGGGATCTCGTCTGCCAATGAAATCTTTCAAGAAGCAATCAGAAGAGTAATTCATCACATTCCCAACACTCTAAACTACAGTGATGACATTCTTGTGTATGGAGCGACGATACAAGACCACAACTAGGCATTGGACTGGGCTTATCATGCTCTTTTGGATGCCAACCTAACATTAAATAAAGACAAATGCGAATTCCACAAATCCACATTAATGTTCTTTGGACACATTTTAGGTGCAGGCATGAGACCTGATCCTGAAAAGATCGCAGCGTTGAACGATACCCCTAGACCTCGAGACGCTGGGGATGTGCGTTCATTTCTAGGCACGGCAAGCTACTTTGCACGTTATATCAAGCATTACGCCACTAGCAGTTATCCTCTGAGAAAGTTGACCAAACAAGGCAACCCATTCCAATGGACCACGAGATGTGATCAAGCTTTCCACTTGATTAAAGCTTCTGTTGAGTTAGCCAACAACCTTTCTTATTTCAACCCTCGGCTGAAAACTGAAATCACTGTGGATGCGAGTCCCGTGGGACTTTGAGCTATATTATATGATAGAGAGGGTGATCAACAATACATCGTAGCTTATACCAGCTGGAGCCTAACAGACACAGAGAGAGCGTACTCTCAGCCCGAAAAGGAAAGCTTGGAGGTAGTCTTGGCCTGCGAACATTTTCACATTTTCATTTACGGAAAACACTTTACGCTCATTACGGACCATCAGGCACTGTTAACTATCTTTGGAAACCCCTGGGCCAAAATGCCACCCAGAATAGAGTGTTGGGGCATCCGTCTTCAAGAGTATACTTCTACTATCATCAACAAAGCTGGAAAAGCTGCAAATCCAGCTGACTATATGTTGAGACATCCTAAGACATTGTCCAAATCAAATCAGTCATTAGCGGAGGAATACATCCATTTGGTAGTGGCTCAAGCCAAACCACCAGCAGTCCCTTTGGATGCCATTCTTGAAGCCACCAATGAGGATGTCACCTTACAAAATGTGAAACATTGCATCCAGAAAAACAGCTGGGGACATTTGGAAGAGTCCGGACAGAGCAAACAAATTGACAGCCATTAACTGCCCTCTTTTAAACATGTGAAGGATGATTTCTCAATTACCTCAGATGGTCTTTTACTAAGAGACAATCGAATCATCATTCCGAAACAGCTGCGCCAAGGAGTTATCAACCTAGTGCATGAAGGGCACAGAGGTATTGTAGCCACGAAGAGAGAGCTGCATGAGCAAGTCTGGTTCCCTATGCTTGATCAGATGGTTGAACTCACACTGAAAGACTGCCCGCAGTGTCAGCTAGTAAGTTGAGAGGAGCCACCTGCGCCCCTATAAATGTCAGAATTGCAGGACAGCATCTAGCAACATGTCACACTAGACTTCTTTGGTCTGTTGCAATCTGGCAAGTACATCCTGGTCATAATGGATGAATACTCACATTTCCCGATTGCGCACCTCATATCGTCAACCAAAGCTGCCATCACCATACACGTGTTGAATGAAGTTTTCGCAGCATGGGGCATACTGAAGGTAATGAAACCAGATAATGGCCAACCATTCAATGAACAAGACTTTGCAGCATTTGCCAATCATTTAAATTGCAGACACAGGAAGATCACCCCCCTGTGGCCACAGGCCAATGGTATGGTGATATATGGCCACTCTGGAAAAAAACATCCAGCAAGCAGAACTTTCAGTGTGATGTTCAAGTGGCTTTAAATGAGGTGTTATGAGCATATCCAACCACACCACATACTCCCACAGACATATGTCCCGCAACCTTAATATTGGGTTGCAAAGTGCACACAAGAATACCGACCTGGGAATACATAGCTAGTGGTACTCATCAAGACTCCGATCAAAGTATTAGCAGCAAGAGACAGACTGAAAAAGGAGAAGATGAAATAATACGCGGACAGTCGGAGGAAAGCTGCACAGCCATCCATTCGGGCAGGAGATTGGGTGCTGGTATGGCAAGAACAACGAAGAAAAGCAGACTGGCGATATCATGCTTGCCCACTGTTGGTGACAAAACAAAAAGGAACTATGGTCACAGCTTGATCGGAAGTCAAGAGGATCACAAGAAATATGGCGCACTTCCAGAAATGCACGCCCACTGTCAGAGAAGTGTTGGCTATGCCTGACAGTGCATCGAAAGGGAACGCACCTGAGATAGGAAGTGAGCATCGGCCCTCCACCTCTCCTGGTGAAGGGGAGCAGGCGACTCAGTAGGTGGCTTACCGGCCGCAGTGACTCCATTGAAAACCTGTTCGCCTCATTGAAGAACTGTAACTATGTCATTTTTCTTTTGTTGTTTATCCTGATATGAACAGGCACATCTGAGATATTTCAAGTTATTTAACCGCATGCGCACTAGCGGTTTTCGCGCTGCGTTTTGCAAAAAGCCGTGTTACATGACGAGCTCAGCTCGTCATCAGCGCACGGCAGGCTACGCTCATGAAGAGCTCAGCTCGTCATCAGCCCCGAAGGGGTTAAGAAGGGGGAGATGTAATGTTGCAGGACGTGCCGGGAAATAGGTACGGCACAATTAGTGTAAAAGAGGGAGGGTAACAGGGAGGCGGAACAGGAGGAGCCAATAAGGCAGAAAGGGATAGAAGGCAGACGTATGAATAATAAAGCTCCCACCGTATGATACCTCATGTCAGTGTTGTCTGTCCCAGTATCACGACACTACAAAAGGCAAGATTACTAGCATTGAACAACACTTCAGCTCCCCATGATGTGGGTGAACTTCAATCCGTCTATGAATTATCATCAACTGAGCAAGATATTCCACCGTCAGAGCATGCAAGAAGTGTCAAAGACTACGCCACCATCAGTGCACCTTTGAGAGAGCTCACAAAACAAGGAAGAGCTTTTAAGAGGATTACCGGCTTGTTACTGAGAATTTCAGTCAATCTATTCAATCTTTATTCGGCCATGTATAGCCATAAAAGCAACACAGAGCAGTTAAATGGTCACAAAGCAAATTTAAATTAACTCCATCACCCACAGCATAATTAATAATATAAATAACCCAATAACCATAAAACACAATAGCTAATTTTCAACAAGATAAAAATTACAGCAGATAAATCATTAAAACAATTTACATATGAAGTGCATAGTGCAGCTATAAAATGTAAGTTAATCAAGAACAATAAATATCTAAAACCAGAGTAAAGATCATTTTAAAGCATGCATTATTGTTCATCTGTAGATTTCCTAGCTAAAATAGCAGCTTTAAGGTAAGAACTAACCTGGCACACATAATTGGAGTATCTAAAAATTGGAGGTTGTGCAAAGCCTGTTTGCAGCTTTAATGCCCCAAGGATTTTAAAAGCGGTTTGAAAAATAGTCTCCATGCATAACTAAAATAGTTACAAAAAAGGATGTAGTGCATTAGTGATTGTGAGCATTTCAGTCAATGAGGAAGAAAGTCACCAAGAGCTGACAACACGGCATACTATAACCTGAAATTGTGCACAGAAATCACTGAGAGTGTCAGCCCGATCAGGTTAGGTGCCATCCTGGCTCATCATACGAGGGGATGACAAGTGCCTGACTTTATCCCACGCAAGCAGAAGTCTGACACACACAGAGAAAGCCTTCTTGCAACCAGAAAGGGAGAGCCAACTCATCTATGCAAACAATTCACAATTGTAACAGATCATCAGGCATTGCTAACAATATTTGGTAACCATTAAGCAAAAATGTCACTCCAAATTGAACAGTAGGGAATCTACTTGCAAGAGTTCACCTGTGTTAAAAAACACTGGCTGGGAAAAAAAAAAAACTTAGGAAATTACAGCTCACGATATCCACTGAATCAACAAAAGAGACCAGTGGTGATGTACTGAGAATCCTCATGGAGTTCAAGTTGATGTTAACCTTTGTTGATCCCCAATTATGAGAATATGTTGTCCTAATTGAACAGCGTGATCATGTTATTCATGTATGGGCTGAGACGTCTCTCTTTCTTGAGGAAGAGAATCTCAACTTTGTGATGGAGTAAGCATCAACTTGGTCTGTCCCAATCAACGGCATTATCAAAGTAACAGAAATTGACCCCAAGCTGAATGAGATGATCTGGAGAGTAAGTGAATGTAAGCAGCAGAAAGAGAGAGTCCCAGGTGAGGTGGTGGGAAAGATCTCATAAAACTAGCATTTAAACCAGTGAGTGAAGGACTGATGGTGACCAGCGGAGGGACCCTGCGAAGAGGAGGTAGGATGATCATTCTAGAGTCTACACCAGCAGGTGTTTGACCTTGCACATGAAGGAAATTGCAGACTCGTGTCCACCAAGAGACAGAGTATGGTTCGCACTGCTCATCATACTGTGGAGGATGCACTAAAAAAGTGGCATATGTATCAAGTAACCAGTAGACAAGAAGCACGAGCCTCATTGCAAATGTCTGAATTTCATGCCAAAATTTGCAGCCAGATTGCGGTTGACTTATTTGGACCCTTAAGGTTTATAAAATACATCATGGCAGTCACAAGTGAATACTGGAGGTTAAGATTGGTGAAACAACTATCCTCAACCAGTGCAGTGGTGGTGCATCAGTGGTAGTCCAAATTCTCAACATAATATTTGCCACCACTTGGGTCGTCCCTGAAATGACAAAAAAAGACAATGGCCGACCATTCAATAGAAGTTAGTTTGCAGCACACCTAGCCTTCAAAAACTGGAAGATCATGGCATTAGGCCTCAGGCAAATGGAATGGTGGAAAGATTAATGGAAACACTAAAGAAACAAGTAGCCCCAACTCCTTGCTCATTTCATCATGAGCAGGAAGTTGGAATGTCGGCTGAGATAGGTTGTTGTTGCGGATGGTGTTTGGTCAGCAGAATTGAAGGATTTTTCTCAGACAGGTGTGGATGAAAGTCTGGACTCAGATGGTGGTACTCACTGTTGTCCTCCAAGTTTCTGCTCCATACAGAAGGACTGATTTTACGTTGGTGTTAAAAATCTTGATCATGCTTTCCGGCATTAGGTCCTTGGAGATACAAGTAACCAGAAAATGTCCCATTTTGAAAAATACCAACAGACAAGCAGAGCCACTTGCTAAGCATCTACAGACTGAATTGAATTCACATTGTCCAATAATGATGGCACCGGGACATCCAAGAAGGGGCCATGGACATTGGTTCTGGAAAATAAGACAGAACTACCTCCCACACTGAATAAAAATCAAAAGGATACCTGTGAGGCTCCTAGAGCAAGTCTAAGAAGACTTCAGGCCCTTAGTGGTCTTCGGATTCACAAACTTGTTTAAATGTGGGTTGTGAGGGGGGGGTGTAGTTTGATGGCACATACTTCGGGCATTAGGACAATGGTGTCGCCATCGGGAGCCTGGCAACACCCAAGTGACCCTTCCCCCGTGTTCACCGTCTCTTATAGGGCGTGGACTTCAAGTCAAGACTAAACAATAGAAGGGAACACTAGGATAGACTACACGGAGTTAGGAAGATGAGTTCATATTGCTTAAATCTCCTGATTTTGAACAAATTTGCTGTAAGTCACCATCGGCTTCTAGTGTGATCGGTCTCTTGGGATATGCTTCTAGTTGAATGTTACAACCTGGGGCCCACCAATATATGTGTGAGCATTGCTACCTTACAGGGTGCAGTCAAATGTTAGAAAAGAAAATTAGATAAAACTTCTACCATAATTGTGACTTAAGTGTCAAAAATAAACCCTAGTTCCGCGGCGATAAAAGTACATGAACACGAGTCTTCATGTTCCAGTCCTAGTTTTTATTTGTTCCTAAACCACATGCTTTCTGGGACCTACACTAATGTTTCACTTAAATTAGCCCATTGGACTAGAAATCTTGATTAGAAAGGCACAGACTACATATGGAGCCCCTCAGCGACATGGAACCATCACTAACTCTCACCACCCCACAAAAAAAGTGGATCATCATCTGTGCTCGTTATTAATAGTTAACGTCGCGATTTTTAAACCTTTAGCAAGCGTACTATTCTACAGAGGCCACGAGTGTGTACACTTCCAATGGCTTGATGTGGGTATAAGAATCCCAGATTGCATCCCATCAAAAACGAAGGGTTCTTCTCGTTTAACAAACAAGTGCATTCTGGGAGTTGCAGTCTTCCTTTGCTTCAGTGGAATTAATTCAGCTTAACACACCTGACACCAATAACTCGTGACAGGAAAACCCCGAACTGAAAACTTGTCGCGCTTCGGACGAGGAGTCAGCTGAGATTTTTTTTTTTAAATAGGAAGGACTATGGGAAAATCATAATGTTTGGTGACAAGTGAGGAATTCCTACTTTCTGCGAGAGCGGGCACGCCTGCGGCACTAATTATTAAAACTCGGCAGAAGAGTGTCCATTTACTCTTCACAGACAGACGTGCCTCCCCGGGGCACTAACTGTATGCAAATGCCCATTGTAGGTATCACACCAGGAAGTAGAGCTCAGAAAATATCCAGCGCAGCTCAAGCAACTTCCTCAAAGTGACCGGTGGCAGCAGAAACCCAGCTCGGACTGGCGCGCCGCATTCTCTGCTTTCGTGTGTTTTCTGGTTTTTGTGCTGCTACTTTTCAAGCCCGGGGGTCTCCAGTCGTACGAAAGTATTTCTACCTGGGCTCTGCTGGAGGGAGAAGAGCCGGCCACTGGGTCTCCTTGGGTCTTGGAGTGTAACCCCGCAACCAGTCTTCAGACTTCTCAGAGCAGCTGAAACAGTAAGTGTTTGTTTGCCGTTGTGTTTTCATAAACTATGGCTGAGAGGAGAAAGCAAAGACCGGAGAGTGAGCGTCCTCCTCAAATAACTTACTAGTATTAATGCTCCCTGTTGTCTGGACGCATGTCGTCTGCCGGGCTGTATGCTTGTGTTGGTCAGGTGTATATGTCGGCCGGTTGTGTATTTGTCTTCAGGGTGTGTATGCTTGTGTCTACCAGTACCAGGCTGTATGCGTCCACGGTCCAACGCAAGGACAGCCGCTGAGGGAATCGCACTATGACCGGTTTTGCGGTTCTGGAGGTGAGCTCAGATTTGGTGTGTCACGAGCCGCCTTTCGCCGGTGTTGTTCGGCAGCGCCCTGCCCGGGGCTGGCTCTGTGCTCCGGGTCTGCAGCTCGCGCCCGGTCTGATCACGCTCATTGCAGCTGGGAGGGCGCGCGCGCACCGCCCCGGCCACAGGCGCACAGCGAGCCCTTTCATTCACGGCAGCTCGACTGACTGTCAATACCGGGCCGGGCTCGACGCCGAGCGCAGGCAGGTGCATCAGGGGGCGAGGAATTACAGCACGCAGCGCGTGAGAGCGGCCGCGCGCGCGAGGTATCCTCTCGCAGAGGAGTGCAGGGACCGCCACCGCTCCTGGGTCTGTAAGTAAGCATTCTACCCAGTTGCATTTTGGTACTTGCAGTCTTCAATTTATTGTGGACTACAAGTCCTCGAGTGTAAAGTAGAAATCTGGACTGCGCTTCCCGAGCAAGGACTTCCGAAACCCGAGAGGCAGTCACACCTTAGCCTGGGGCAGTCGGGAACACCAGCCCTTGAAGTGTAGAGGAGGTGACAATGGCAGTATACGTGAATGCCTCCTGTGAAATCTGACACTCCACACCAGTTGTTTCACCCGAGGCTCCGACAGAATCCCACATTTTCATGAAGCGTTGAGGTGGAGAGGCGCGCGGTGTAGGTCGTGTTTAACTTGCCCCTTGGACCCGCATTTCTCGGCACCTGTGAAGTCGAGCTCAGAGTTCTCTTTTGTATGTGTCATGCCCTGCACCTGCTTCCAAATCTGCCTGGCTCCCGCTAGTTTGTGGCACCTGCACACTTTTTTTTTTACTAAGCGTCGTGGGCAGGATATATTTTCCTGAGTCCTTAAACGTTACAAAGTATGTTAACTGGTCTCAGATTAGAGTCGTAGTGGTTCGCTCAGCCTTTCACCCGCCTTAAGTACAATGAATTGAGTGACCCGAGATGTCAACGTGAGTTCACTTTTCTGTCCTTAGACTTTGCTTTTATATAGAAGTGCATTCTGGGAGTTGTAGTCATAGTTCATTTTAATTGAGCCAACTGGATCTACCCACCAGATAACGTTATGTGAATTCAAAGTTCAAGAATGGAAAAGTGGTGTCCGGTGACACGGAGCCACCTGGTCACCCGAACAATAAACACCATTGAGTTCTGTAAAATAAATAATAAAAACAAATATATATATATATACATAACATACATACATACATACATACAGTGTAAAAAAGTCGCCTCAAAGTTGAAGGTGCTAAGAAACGGCTGTGTGCTCTCCTGCAACCGTATCTCGGCAGGCAGCCTGCTGCAGCCCAGTCCCTGGCTGTCAAGTGTTTCCCTTTCTCTTTTCCTGGGTAGGACTATACAGCTCTCATTTCCGAATTCACCACCCCTGGGCTAGGAGTTGGTATTCTAAAGAAGGCAAAGTTGCCTGGGGTTCAAATGTATGTGTTTAACCGGTGGATTCTGGTTTGTCATTTGTGAACAAAAGTGTCTGTGAGTCCAGGTGTTTGTGAGGAAAAGGACGAGGTGACAGAATTCCCCCTAATATGGTGCTTACCTCAGGGGGCACAAGTTCAGCCAATCCTATTGTGCAGGATTCCCAGAAGGAGCGCCAAGGTCCTTCCGGGGGTGTTCAGCTCTTTGATGTTGACAGTGGCGTTTTTTCCATGTCGAAATAGTAATATTGTTCCAATTTT
Organism: Lissotriton helveticus; assembly: GCF_964261635.1. Classification (NCBI taxonomy): domain Eukaryota; kingdom Metazoa; phylum Chordata; class Amphibia; order Caudata; family Salamandridae; genus Lissotriton; species Lissotriton helveticus. The sequence continues at coordinate 652,966,836 of NC_136063.1, read as the reverse complement.
TTTTTAATAGTGAGAGAACTGTTTTTCCTGTTAAAGTATAGTTCGCGTTTTTTTACATGTTGAGGCTTGTGTGTGTGTTACTGATTTCTGTTGTGCTTTTTAAATGTTTGCGTTGCATTTCTTGAGTTTGAAACCATGGCATTTTCGCGTTTACCCTGTTTAATGGTTCCGTCTGTAACCCACGGGCTGTCTCTGAAGTGAGAGCAGCTACGGGGCGAGGTCCTTTCACTTCGATGCACTCTCTTTCTCTCCCTCTCACAACACTGCCCGCAGCCACAGCGCTGGGGCAACCAGCTATGCTCTGCTAGCAAACAAAACAAACAACAAACACTGGGTCAAACCAACAAATGCCACACCTAGCTGACGTGAGTCAAAACAAAGCAACAAAGACTACTTAAAAAAAACTTGGAACACATTTTAGACGAACTTCTGCTCTCAGTAGTGTGGGAGCAAACGGAAGGTACCCCAAAACTGGGAAACCCCTAAATACACCTCAATAAGATTTCCAAAAATGTACTGGCTCGGAGACAGTGTTCAAACTTAGTTTCATGAGGTAATATATCCCTCTGTTAAAGCACCTCCCAATACACCAAAATAAAGCAAAATTCACATAATTTGCCTGGATCCAAGATCGTGGAGATAGGGTGGGTTCCTGGCATTGCCCATGAATGTGTTCAAACCAATAAATGTGTGGTTTTCAATGATCCCTTAGGATCCCATGAAACCTAAGGGGCCTGATCCTAAAGGGTATTAGGTCAAATATTTAGGTACAGAGTATCTCTGCAATTCACAAGCTTCACATCTCTTTTTTTCCACACAATTTTGGTGGTTGCTAAATGTGGGCACACTTCTCTAATTGAGTCTAAGTCCCATTTATTTGTAGATTAGAGTATTAGGGATCTGATTATTTAACGTAGATCATTTGACTAAATAAAGGGCAAGAAACATGTTGACCAGTTATAGAGAATAAGAAGAAACATTACCTCCTTTATATTCCACTCTGTTTTTATTCATTAACAAGGACCTCCAAAATAATAAATAATTATGGTAGGGTTCATCAGTTAATTTTATTTCCAGTTTCCTCGCCAATGTACACGTTTATAAAAAGCCTTTCACCTTCAAGTAACCTTCATTAATGATCAAACAAGTAAAAGAACACTGGCAAAGAGCCCCTTTCAGGGGACGGTTGGGCATTGCAGCGTCTGCCCAACGAGGAGCTGTCCGATGATTAAGCATGCCACCTTTGTTGGTGGATGAGGGCTCTTGTTCAGAAATGTAAATATTTTCAGAGTCCTGTATTCCACCTAGGTACACTAGTGGTGTTTACATGGGGCATAATTAGGACCAGCATATTCTGCATTTCTTGATAGTATTGGGAGTGTGTCTGCTGGACCTTCATTACTCCCTGTCCCTCCAATTGTCTATTATAATGGAATGGTTTTAGTGCCCGGCTAGTACTCAGCTTTGCTGTTTGCAGTGGCAGCCCCCTCAGTCTTTTACGGATGATAACAAGTGATACCTGGTGAGGTTGAGTGCCCAAGTTCAGGGCTTTATATGTTCTCCAGTAGATCACAATTTAAATTTTGGCTTGGATAACATGCCAATGCGCCTCCTTTAGCATTAGTGAGATGTACTCAGATTTTCTTTTTTGGGGATATGAGTCTAGCCATAGCATGAAAGATTACTTTGATCGGTGTTAGCGATTTCTGGGAAGTGCAAGGTAAGTTTGTATTGTCAGAGCCCAAAAGTGAGATGAGCACCTGTTTTCAACTCATTTTGCTGTTGAAAGATGCTTAATTTTCTTCAGAGTATAGAAAAAACTGCTAGAGTGAGCAAATTTGTAGATTTGAGGTTTTAATGATGGCATGTTTTCAGTGCTTTGTGAAGAGAGGGATTTCACAAACGATTAAAACGATGGATGGTAATAGCTCGTATTCATTCAGGAGAGCAGTGTGATATTCATGTGTATTGCTGGGATAACACGCTCCATCCATCATCTCCTTGTGTTTGCTTTGTTTGCCCTAAGTTGGCAGGGTATGGCCAGATGTGGGTCCCTTGCTCACTTTGCCATTGGATTCAAGCTAGCCTGGCTGATGAAGGGTGTTACTCAGAAACCAGTCCCAGGATGCTTGTTTCTGGTTCAGGGAAGACCTGGTTTGGCAGTTCGGGCTGGACTGTTCCCATGAGGCACAGGGTCAAGACTGATTTGCATCTAGCTGGGTCTGAACTGAGGTGGTGAAGTGAGCTAAAGAATGATGATGGATTCAACCCAGATCTGTGACTGGGGGTGAATGTCTGAAAAGTTTCAGGGCTCCGTCCATCATCTCCTTGTGTTTGCTTTGTTCACCCTAAGTTGGCAGGGTATGCCAGGATGTGGGTCCCTTGCTCCCTTTGCCACTGGATACAAGCTAGCCTGGCTGATGAAGGGTGTTACCCAGAAACCGGTCTCTGGATGCTTGTTTCCAGTTCAGGGAAGACCTGGCTTGGCAGTTCAGGTTTCACTGTTCCAATGAGGCACAGGGTCAAGACTGATTTGCATTTAGCTGGGTCTGAACTGAGGTGGTGAAGTGAGCTAAAGAATGATGATGGATTCAACCCAGATCTGTGACTGGGGGTGAGTGTCTGAAAAATGTCAGCGCTCCCTCTATCATCTCCTTGTGTTTGTATTGCTGGGATAACCACATCTATGTTGAGAATTTGTTTGCTATCTTTTACAAATCATCGAATACAACTTTGTCCTTTGTGTAAACAGCAAAGTGATTCGAAACAATTGGTGCCGTGTGCTATTTAAATTTGTTACTACTTCGCTCATTAAATTCCTCATTACCTCATTTATGTACTTTGTTTTGAATGCTGATGTTACTGATTGTTTTATGGTTCAGCCTACAATCCATGGATCAGGGCATTAGATTTGACAGTGGTGGCCCAGCCAGTTGTTAGAGATATGAAATTTGAGCATAAGTAACTGATTCAACCCCTTTCAGGTAGACTTCGGCCAGGCTAAAGTCCCACCTCTACCTTCCAGCCACCACTGACCATGTCGCTTCCTGTGTGGCCTCAGGGCAACTCAAATGCTTGATGTCCCTAATGCCATGTGAGAGAAGGTGTGAACGCAGAATTTGCCAAAAGGAGAAATGATGTGAAGGGGAAGTGCCCAATTTCTCAAAGAAAACTGCCAGGTGCACGTTGATATTACAAATAAGATCATGATTTTGGCTCTAAATTCAAACAGTGCCTTTAAATACAGGGAAGGAATTTGGCCCACGTATCCATTAAGTCTTGATGCAACTACAGGGGTTACAAACTGCCCACGGACTGCAGATCAAATCTAATATTCGACTTGCTTATGAGATTCTGGGGTGTACAGATGCTTGCAAGCGTATCCATAATTTTGCACGAGAGCCAAACTGTTCTTTTAGCACTGTATAAGAATTCTAGGCACCTTACTGGGAACGCTCCCTAAAAGAAGGTCCTGGCAGCAGGCCTAGAGTCACCTTTGGGATTCACTGACTCCAAGGATGAGTCTTCATTTGGTATTAGCAAGCCCCACTTTGGGAAGAATGTGAGCATCTTCTTTGGCTAGGTTTGTAGTTCTTCTCATGTGTTGCGTGGAGTTAGAAAACTGCCTCTCTCTCTGCCAGAGTTGCAGACCAAGTAAGTTCAAATCCCCAAAGTTTCCAATACCCTCAATGAATAGTCAAATAACTAGAATTAAAATCTTTCAAAGCACCAGCCTCTCCCATCACTGTTTGCTTGAGGCTTTCTGGGTTGCTTGAAGGTGAGAAATCCCCAAGTTACCTGCCAGTTGTGCCTTCTAGGATTTGTCAGACACCCTTCTCCAGTGTGATGGTGTGGAGGAACAAGATGCACCTGAGCCTCAGCCACACTTTCACCCCAAAATGTTCATATGCATGTCTAGCTGACCCACGCACGTAGCGAGCTAACACATCCAGCTTCTGTGAATCGTGAGTGGGCATCCTCCCACAGACGTACTGCTCCGCCTAAATCAACCCTCTTCTGAGGAGCTCACTGAAGGAAGAGTGTGGAGTTGAGTCCTCTATTTCCATTAGATATTACATTTGCCAGTGGGACTGCTTCTGGATTTTCTTTTTTGCCTCCTTGTGGAGTCTATGCCCTTTGCACTCTGCTCAGTGTGGCACTCTCCTCCGCATATCCAGCTTCCATGCACAGCGAGTTTGACTTCCTTGACGGGGGAAGCCTGCTTTGCTCTTAAAGTTCATTGAGCAACTAAAAGCCACAGTATATTAGTTCACCAAAGAAAACCTTCCTGTGTACCACACATTACGTTTACGTTGGACTGCCACCGTGATTTGGTTCTAGTCAACATTTTACTTCCTTTTTTTTCTCACTTGCATCCCAAATTGTATGTTATTATTTTTGTTTAGCTTATTTGGTTCTAAGACCAGTGCGCTATGTACAATTCTTGTTACTGCAAGTTTGCTTTTTTTATGTACCGTGACTGGCTTGTATTTCTGGGTATGCACCTGGTATTCACGCACTTTTATTTCTTTGTTTCTCTTTATTTAGCTGGCCAACGTATTTTTGTAGGGAATATTTTGTGCTGGGTCAGCTACCAACATTCTCACCCCTGGGGAATCTAAGGAAGATATTGTTCTCCTTGTGCATGTGCTCGATCTAAGCCTAGGCCTTGTGCGAAACTCCCCCGCTGCCTCAAAGGAGCTCTCCCATACAAACGCTCTCAGAACCCCGGGACATGTTTGCGGGTTCCCACTCTCCCTCCTAGGGTTGCAGGATATGCCCCATTACCCTGGCTTCCATGATGCCTCAAATAATAAACCCTCCCAATTCTGTGGAACACTCCAGCCGCCATCTTGGCCTGCGTAGCAGATTTCTACATTCCTTAGGAGTTGCTCACAGTACTAGTTCAATGATGGCTGTTCACTGTGTTCATCCACCGTTTCTCTAGGATACAATTAGCTGTCAGAAGCCTGTAATCTTCAAGTGTAACGTGCCAATTTCTGTGCAGCATTCCGATGCCCTGGAACTCTGGTCGTTGCTGTAACCTAGCTGAATGTTGGTATGAGTCACAGATTAAGGCTATTCCAGTCCGATTGCCAAACGAAGTTAAGGAATTCCCTCGTCCCCTCGGGGACCTGGCTGCTACCAACATCACTCACAAGCTTGGCCGCTGGGTACTACCTGGGAATTCCGCTCAGCCTAGCTCCTGTCTCGCTGCCCCTCTCCAGTGAGCATCTTTCTTTGGCTTTGTCATGCAGGATGTGATGAGGGGGTGCACGTACGCATCACGCCCTAAGTTCTTCTTGCCAGCAGGCAGCCTTCCTCCTTTTCCTGGAACTACCGAAGAGCCAGGCCTACATGATGACACGCTCACAATAGTTTACCTGTGTACACCTTTATCCATATAACATTCACAAGCAGAGATGTCCGGATATTTTTGCTGTGCACTGTAAAAATATACAAAATGGAAAATCCAACAGACAAAATATAAACAAATATAATACAAACTTTGGAGAAATTAATGATAGTAAAAACATAAAAAAAATTCTGGTTGAAGCAATCCACACGAGGAAATCAAAAGGCAGGATAGTTGAATTTAATTTCGTTTTTAGGTTCACCGTAGTGAAGGCCCAGGAACCACGAGAACCACCACCTGCGCCCTCCCCTGCGGTACAGCAGGCTTCAGATCCTCTTTTCTAACCAGGACAGGCAAATGGTTCATCTTCTGTTGAATGGCGCCCTGTTTATCGCCAGGTTGTACTTGTATTTCTGCAAAAGGAAACAATTGGCTCGAGAAGTATGTTTGCTGATTTATTAAACCATTTTAAGATCTGCCCCACAGTGGTGATGCTTATGGGACAACCCCATTTCAAGAGGGTAACGAAGGTAGGAACAACAGAACACCAGCGCTGGCCAAGAAGGAGCCTTCGCCAGAAGATTCGAATACACACACCTGTCACGGCTCACCTACGCGCCATGGCTGTAAAGATGCCACAGTATATATCTGTGTGCGGTCTTTGCTTTTGGTGCTCATCGCCTTGACATAGAATGACCAACCCGAAGCCCTTTCCATGCCTGCTAACCTGAAGAACAATCTCACTATGTGAGGAGTGGAGGGGCTTGGTGCCAAGAACTACCTTTGAGGCACTTTTGAGCCCCACGCTGCCCCCAAGCCCACCCCTATACAAAAAAAAGAAGCTTGCTGAAGTTGGTGCCTGTGCCCTGGGGTGTTTTCACCCGCTTAATGGTCGTCGGCAGTTCAAAGCCTCGGAAACGCCACGATTTCCAGTGGTTTTCAGCTCGTTTTCTGTGCCACTCTGTGATGTCTGCTCCCCACCAGGAGACTGTATGACGGGAGCCGATACCATGTGTCACACGGTGCATCATGTGAGTTGGCAGGTATGCCTTACTAAGATGGAAAGTTGCCTGCTGGGTCTTAGTAGGGTTTGAGCTGTCTTGGTGACCCAGGGCTTATTTGGGATGAAAAAAGTGGGGGGTGGGCTGTGCAATGGGACAGGAAGGGTCCTTAGAAGGAACGTGTAATTAGGAATCCATTCCAAGGGCCATGGCCTATAGCATTAAGGGTGTGGCTTAGTGTAAAGTAAAGCCCTGTGCTTCCCGTAATTCGAGCAAACCAGAATTTTTGCGTTTCTCTGTGAGATTTCATCAGACATATCACACAGTAACAGACTTACACCTAAAACAAGCCAAACCTGTTGGCTTTACCAATGGTTGTTACAAATATCAGATAAATGAGTGACAACAGTGATTTTGTTGTGAACACCTAGAATTGAAAATATTTCAATATTGAAAATATGAGAGAATTCAAGATTAGAATGCGTGGTAGTCTTTGCAGTATTTCAACCATGCCCGTTTTTGCGGCCACACCATTTACCTCTATAGTCTCTCTGTTAGACCCCTATACCCAGGTCTTTAATTGAGCCGGGTCCCTGTGTCTCTCAGACCAGGTAGTAATTAGAAACAGACCTTGAAACGGGTCCCTCTAGGGTCCCAATATGATCCTATGATCATGAATGTGTTTGAGTAAATATAATGACACTGGTCCCCAAAATGTGTCTGAGTGCTGAGCATCAATGCTGGATAAGTACATCCATTTCAGACACTTAAAGGCTCCCCAGTCGTTTTTTTTATAAAGTGATTTGTAATAGTCGTATCCTTGTACTATGAATGATCAGTTTGATGGAACCGATGGAGCACAAAGCGGCATTATGTGATAGTCACATTTGTGATTCCACAAATAATTTTCTAAAACAGATTGTGTTGCTTGTTGAAGCATCATCACTACAAATAAACTTTGTTGCACAGGCACATACAGCGATGAGCTGTTTTTCAGTGAATGAAAGCACTGCTTCTCAGTGCTACACTGTTATTTTTCATAATCGTTGGCAAACGTAGTTTCACTTTTACTGTAGCATTGCAAATCCTGTCCTTGGAGAACTCAATGTGCACTCTTGTGAGTGGATTATGTTCCTAGTACTGACATTTTTGCAGGAGGGTTGCAGCAATGCTGCTTCTATACCTTTAATTACTAATGACAAGTATGATTATGGCAGACCAGCACTGGCAAAGTCAATAGGTTTTTGCTCTAAAAGGCCAGGCTCCTGGATTTCCCAATGCTTTTTTTCCAACCCCATGCACACACATGGCTGGCAATGTTGGAATGAGTTTTCCATGAAAGATAACCCAGTCCAAGATGGCTGCCAATGTGCACAAATTTCTTACAACATGCTTGTATATGTGTGATGAGACTGCTGTTCATATTTAATGTACTGATCAAATGTGGTAGATGGCCATGCTAGACCTGTACATTTTAAAAAGTCAAACTAAAAAGGAGCAAGTGGTCTGACAGCACTGTGCAGCTGCCGTGCCCTTGACACATTTTCTGTATATGAGATCTAAAGCTAGTCCCTATGTCAATCGAGATCCCATGTACTGTCAGTGAGGTGATATAGCATATCCATTTTTAGTGAAGTAACCATGACATTAACCAATAGAATCCACAATGAAATCACTGACTCGGCCTTCACTTCAAGTTGTGCAGCTTCCTAAAGCCGCTAGTGCATGATTTTCATAATTCTTAATTTTGCATTTTAGCTTAGTAAGTTATGACAATAGGCATATGTGCCCAGATGCAAGTTGGGAGGCTTGTCAAGGTTACTCTCTGAAGATCCCATTGTGTCCTAACTTCCCCGTCAGAACATCCTTTGTGCAGATGTTGCATTGTTGTCCAGTGCTGCTGAAAACCGAAGCACTACTCTGCACATCTTAATGTGGACTTGTGAGAACTAATTTAAAGTGGGCATTGTAAGCCATCTCCTCCTAAATATATCTTGGTTTTGACTGAGGCAGCCATCTTTCGCTCTATACCCCTGTATCCAGCACAACCTCCCACCACACTTCTATGAAGTCTGCCATGTGACAATCTTGTGTGCGTGTTTTTTTTTCTTTTCTTGGAGTACTTACCTTTTAAGCCTGCGCTGAGGTCTAGTCCTGGCCCTACACAATACTTTGGGTGATGACAACCTGGTCTTGGGTAAAACTAAGGTTTTTGCCTAATGTTCCTGGGCCTGTTGCAAGAGTTGACCCTTGTCATACAGAGTTTGTTCAGATCATGATAACTCATGCTAAGTAGTTTCACTAATTCCTGGATGGCTGCCAAATTCTTGTAGCAGAGATTTACAGGGCTCTTTTATTATCCTCTGTAGTGCTCTACCTTCGGGGTTTTGCTCTCATGGGCTTTGTTAATCACGTGATGAGATTGCTCAGACTAAGATATTGCTTACAATACTCACCATTGAGAAGCATGCCGAGTAGATTGTGGCTGCAGTGCGTTTTTTTTCTAGATCTTTGTGGTAGTTGACAATTGAGAGGAGATATAACTGGTTGAACCTGAATGCCTCCTAACCGAAGGTGTTCCTAGTTGGCACAGAGTCAAAACGAAAATCTCTGAACACACAAAACGAATTTACCATGCAGTGCCGTGTCACTTAGTATAAAAGGGTAGGACAGAGTTTGAACCGTATCTAGTAGAGCTCTTAGAATCAAAGTTACATTTTACTGCACTTTTTCATTCATCCTTTTATTTTCAATCTTCCTTACATTTATTTATTCATGGCAAAGCGGCTTGGGAGAGGAACTCGCCGAAATACAACACCTTACACTTGTTGCCTAAGCATGAAAAAATATACCAGCCTGAGCTTTGGGCAAGGATCTAAGAATGTTGAAAATGCAAAATAATATTGACGTTGTTGCAGGGCAGCGATTTTGGACTCTTTCATTAAAACAGTATTCAAGAAGGAAAGTGGGGAAATCAAACTGGGATTACATAGAACTAGACCATATATCGTGTTGCCTCCTCCAGCGCATGGCCTGTCTAATACAGATGGCGTTGGCCTCACTTGCTCTGTAAATGTAGCACACTCTTGTCTGTAAAGGATGTATATTTTCCACTTGTTGTGTAACTGTCTGAATAAGGGACCAATGAGGGATTAAAGACCTCTAACGTACCCTATAAAGGGTTGGTAGACTGTTAATTTGATACCCTGATTCCTGTAGTCACTGCACCCTGAAGATCAACCAGACGGCGGGGCTGGGGGTCAGTGTTAGTAGTGTGATGTTTGAAGTGGTGGTCTGATATCCGAAGCAGCTGTCGGTGACTTTTTGATGCTCCTATCTCCAGACCCCATTTTACTCTTTGCTGACAAACCAGACAGCCAATGCATGTCTCAACAAGAGCATGCCGGCGCACCATGACCTTGTCAAGTGCAAAACATGCCAAGGCTATCAAAATCCAGCTGGAGTTCAAAGAGCGAAGGCTCATCCTTACAATCAGTTGATCTGCATCTACCATAACTACAAGCAGGAAGAGAGGAACTTTCTCTTTCTACAAAACTGGTTAAAAAGTTAAGTCTAATATCCAACCGCGGCCCATGCAGGTAAGGGCGGTGGGGCCCGGTGGGGGGGGGGGGGGATTTCGACATTCGGCCACAAGGGAAAATTAATTATTTATTTAATTTTCCCTCGCGGTCATATGTTAAAATCCCCACCACCCCCCAGCTCTTACCTGCACGGGCCGAGCCTGCTAATATCGTAATTAAAAGTGTGAGTACCTGCTATGCTTTTCTGTCGAAATCCTACTCATAAAAATGACTGTTCAACCTCTTGCAATCCTTGGATCATAAAAGGAAAGATTGTGAAAAATGTTCTGATCTAAAATGAACTTCGTGGGGTTAAGTGACTGTCCTAAAAATTAGCATACTACCCAATTAAGCTAAATAGCTTACGTATTGTTAGAAAGGCATGTTGTCTACATTTACGGAGCCTTTGGTGGATTTATTTGGGTTCCTAAAAAGAAGGCCAGGGTCTCATGAAAGTTCTTATTAATTTTCATCAACCAATTTTCTGATTGGCTTCGAGGAGGAAAGAACACGACTTATTATTGGAGAGACGTAGGTCCAATTTATAAATATGTAATATTTGTTCAATATAACTTTGAATAGCAACACATTCGACCTTGGAGCAACCGATGCAATTGTCTTGGCAATTAGAATGTGGGAAGTGACTGCATCAATGGTGGGGCAGCCTATAGATGTTTATGGATCAAAAATGTAATGTTGCAACTCTACATTTCAACATAAACATATGCTCCTACGGAATACCTGGATACCTTGAGGCATCAAATCTCCTCACCAAGTTTGGAAAATGGCATTGTACAGCTTTAACAACTTTTTAAACATTATAAACAAACTTAATGACCAAGAGAGTCCGATATGTCATTTTGAAACAAGTGATTGCAGACCTGATGCAGTTAGATTCTCCTTCAATATACCTGAATATAATTGACTCTGAATCTTGTAAATGTTTAGTATGCCTGTTTCTGTTAACATAGATCATTGCATCATTTCAATAACGTGCACGTCTTTACAAAACAGAGGGATGGACGGCTGTCCGAATAGAGAGTATCTCCGCACATATGGGTATAGTCTTAATATTACAAATTCAACATTTTGTTCATCATGAGACATTTCTTACTCTTGCAAAAATGCTCTTCAAAGTGTTGGGACTTGCTAAATTATACCACTTTGCCATCAAAGAAGATCCATATGGTGGGTCTGCAATTTGCCAATTGCCACTTTTGCGCATTTATTTTGGCTTTATTTGGAGGGCATATATGTTCTTGTGAGAAATGATGCACATAATCTAATCAGTCAATAGGAGATAAATTAGGGATTCTAGGACATTAATAGTGCTTAGCATGATGAACAGATCAACAGCAGTGTTTGACACGTTAACTTATTAGGACTGTTCTTTCAGTGGCAAATAAAAGTATTTTGATAGTTTAAAAAGCACAGGATCTCAGTCAGCAGATAGCTCAGTCTTGGACCTTTGCTCACATGGGGCTTAAATCAAATATTTCATAATAGCTACACTATAGCCCACGCTATAGTGTAGCTATTATGAAATATTTGATTTAATTTCATTGAAATGTTTTCCAATTAAGTAGTTCTGTCAATCACTGTGTCCGTCTCCCTGCTTGTCTGTTGCCCCTTTGATTTCCCTTTGTCTGTTTGGATGATGGTTTACAAGTTGCATGTTTTTATTGATTCCTATTTAAGTCCAGGTAGAATTTAAACTTGGGATTTAAGCCTTAATAAACTATAGTCTTTGAGTCTTGTCAAATCCATCTTATAATTTGTGAATTATGGTTATTTTTTAATGTAAAATTAAATAAGTTATATTAATTAAAATGATGTTTTACAGTTATTATAAAACATGTTTTATACACCACCAGGCTTATCACTCTAAAATTGTATAAATGCAACACATAATAGAGATGCTTTTCTTGTTTTAGAAGTCATGAAAGTGAATGATTGTGGATGCTCAAGGGCTCCGTACTAATGTGGTTTGGTTTACTCTGTATTTGTGGTAATCTGTGAAGTAGACTAGGTCTTTGTGGTAGAGGGTGACTTGGTAGGAGCTTTGAGACTCTAACTTGTAGAGTATGGTGACCAACTGGCATGGATGCAAATTCAGGATGGTGAGTGTAAAAATTCAGGACAAAGTGTCGAAATGCAGGACAAACATTAGGGACAAAAGGTAAGTTTTGCAGACACATCAGAGGAGGTTGTGCAATAGTATATAAATAAGCCCATCCATATCCAAACATATTTTGCCATTTGCAAACCTATCCATCATGTATCTTTCCATCCATCATTTCACTCATCAATCCCTTCATCTACCCTTTCACTCATCTATCCATTATCCATCCATCCACCCTTTCACCCTATCCATCTGTACTCTCATCCATCCACTCTTCCACCTGTCCATCTATTCACTCATCCATCCAGCCAATTATCCTTTCACCCGTACAGCTATCCTTTCACTTACTCATCCATTCATCTCGTCACTCATCCTTCCACTCATGCACCCTTTCAGTCATCCTTCCATCCTCCCTTTCTCTCTCCATCGACCCTTTCACTTAGCCATCCTTCCATCCATCCATCCACCCACCCACCCATCTACTCATCCACTCATGAATCCATCCATTGGCCCTATCACTCATCCATCCATCCTTTCTCTCATTCATCCATCCATCCATCCTTTCTCTCATTCATCCTTTCACTCTTTCACTCATCTAGCCTTCCTTTTGTCCATCTACCCTCACTTTCACTCACTCTTCCATCCTTACATCCACCATTTCACTCATCCGTCCATCCATTCACCATTTCACTTATCAATTCATCAATCCATCATCATTTCACTCATCCATCCACCCACTCACTTGCCCATCATCCACCCTTTCACTCATCCATCGTTTCACTCATCTATCTACCCATCCACCCATACATTAATCTATTTACCTTTTCTCTCATCCATTCTCTCATTATCCATCCATTCACCCTTTCAATCATCCATTCATCCATTCACCCTTTCAATCATCCATTCGCCCTTTCAATCATCCATTCACTAATCCATCCAGCCATCCACTTATCCCTTCAAGTACTCACTCACCCACCTTTTCATATTAATTATGAGCTGAGCCTTTGTCTGCAGTGTTGCAGACAGAAGAGGCCCATCAAGAATTTCATCCGTGAGGTAGTTCCTAAAGCATAGGCAATCTGGAAAAGTCGAAGTCATGAGTCATGCATAATGCACATGGCCAAGCCATAAGGTGCTTTTTCCAGGGCTTTAAGTGGGGTGAAAAAAGCTGGCGAATATCTCCAAATGGGGTGTTGGGTGTAATAAAGGGTGTGGCTTAAAACACCTAAGCTAAACATCTGTGCTTAGTATAGTGTATCGCCCGTATTTTTCCTCTTCTGTCATTGTATCCAGATATATAATACAACAAGTAACGGTACACCTACAACAAGCCAGAACTATTGGCTTTGTCAATGGTTTTTAGTTGCTAGAAATAAAAAAGCAGCGACCATGGCTTCATTGAATATAATCTTGAAAATACATAATTTTTTAAATGGCGAGACTGTGAAAGAACTCTAGCCCCTTCTTTTTAACTTCTTTCACACCCTTCTTTTCATGAACTGGATTCAGTAGCAGCATTGGCGTGTTTGCACATTTATTCCATCTGACATTCTGCCCTGCCCTGGACCGAGGCAGAGGGAGGCCCCTCATGCTGTAACAGCCCTCACTGCCCATTGTCATTCTGTATGTGGCAATCATCGGCCACATACAGAATAACAATGGGGGAGGTGGGGTTGCTCTTGTGCTCTGAGAAAGAGTGTAAGGCGGTCCCATCAGGGGAGCTAAGTCTTTGTGCAGGGAACAGTGATGTTCCCTGCAAGGCCCAAAATTACGGACAAAAGGCATCTGTAAAAGGGATCCTCACGGACAACGGACGTGAGATCCAAATTACGGACGGTCTGTGAAATTTACGGACGGTTGGTCACCCTATTGTAGAGGCTGTGATCCCAGTAGCACTCTCCCTGGGTGGGCAGGTAAAGCCCAATTCTTATAACTTTGGGCCTGATTTAGATATTGACGATGGGTTACTCCGTCACAACGTTGACGGCTCTGTCACAACGGTGATGGATATCCTGTCCGCCAAAAATAAATCCCATATGATATAATGGGATTTATATTTCGGTAGACGGAATATCCATCACAGTTGAGACAGAGTAACCCATCCGCCAACATCTAAGTCGGGCCATTAGTCTGTTGCTTGGCTCTGTGTTCAAATCTGGCTGGCTGTCCTATTTTCAGATTAAGCAACTGATATTATTGTGGGCCTATAGTTGACATCTGCTGTGTTTTTGAGGAGCAGTTGGTTATCACACACCGGTTTAGACCACTTATTTTACAGCAATCTGAATTCATAGACCTAGGGCGAGTCTTGGAATAAATTGTCCTATCCAGCAGAGGATACACACCACTAGTAGAGAGAGACCTTGATTGTGTTGTTTTTACATTTGTATTAAAAGTGCTACACCCAAAATATATTGATCAGAAAAACCCAGCATAAAGTATTTTTAAATATGTCTCACATGAAGGAAAGTTCAAAAATTGAGAACGTTTGGAAACTGTAGACTCTACTCAGTGTTGGCTTACATTATTTTGATTACGTTTCTGTTGTTCTGTAAGGAAACAAATGTCCCCATATATGTTATTTTAAAGTGTATTAGTTGGCATGTTACTTGGATGTGGAAAGGAATAAATGCCTCTACACCAACAATCATTCGATCAACAGGACCAATGCATTGACATGCCCATTACCTCAATCTGACAGATTTACTATTCTAACTCCAGTCATGTCTGTTGTTTGAACACTAAATCCATGTTGAAGTCAGGAACAGTCAAACTAATGGTCATGTTTATGTAATGGGTCGGCCATTGTGAGAGATGTCTGTGATGAAGTACACTATGAAAAAATTCAAATGACTGCTGCTATTCTGTTAGTATGACAGGTGTGGGTCAATTCCAAACTGTTGTTTAAAAACTTGGATGAAGCCTGCTTACAAAATACAGAGAGATTAAAATATATTTTTGTAAATTCACCTTACGATGAATGACCGAACTTATGGGCGGGATGACAATAACGTGGGTGATCTTAAGAAGAGTCTACTTGCATGTTTAATATGCATCAGCTGAATGCCAATAATTTCTGAAAAGCAAAGATTAAATATTTATGCATGTGACTAGCATCACAGATTGTCCCTAAAATATATGAAGAAACATTAAAAATGGAGAGTTGATTTGCATTTTGTATAATGTCTGTTCAGAAGCTTGCGGAGGCAAGGAAAAGCATTGCAGCCTGCTTTGCTACGCCATGCCCACTTTGCACAGTAAAACATTAAAGAGACCAGACACATGTTGTAATATCATTGAATAAGACACAAAATACTTGTTTGAATGAGTAAAGTAAAGTAAAGTCCACATTTGTAAAGCGCACAATCACCCGTAAGGGTCTCTAGGCGCTGGGGGGGCCGTCGGGAAGATTAAGCGAGCTATTGCCCAGAGTCACATGGTGCTGGGCTAACCTGCCGCCGGAGCCGGGGATCGAACCGTGGTCCCCAGATTCCAGCGTCAGTCGCCCTGGCCGCGGCGCCACACCTCTTCCACGTACAGCTATAGATTTTTAATACTGCAAAAAGAGAGACCACACTTTACCAAAAACATTAATTTGAAATAGTCAGATGTTCCAATCAACTTCAGGCTTCACCCAGTTGCATGAAAGCGTTTGTGAATTTAGACTATTACACTGATAATACAGCCTTATGCTTTAGTAAACTGTGCTGCGTGCATCTTTAATTGGGCCTATGTGCCCTACTATAGTTAAAGCACTGCCCACAGAACAGCCGCAAACGTTTGCCTGCCCCCAGGATAGCACATTAGCATATTGCTGACACACCATATGTAGAAGCCTCTCCGTCTTTCATTTTGCAGGTGGCAATGATGCCTGCCTCTCAAAGGGGGACAGAGATTGACGTGAATGCAGATACAGTAAGTGACTGGATTTCTGGAGGTTCATGGGGCCTCCTTCTCCTCTTTCAAGAGGTGCCCTCGCACTACCTCCGTGTGGTCCACAGTCTGTGTGCTTCCAAACTGCTCTCTTATCTCCCCACCCACATGTGTAATATACCAGAAGCATTGGGGGTTTCCTCATTTGAATAGGGCCAGTCACTTCTGGAAGAACAGGCAGCTTCCTGAAAAGTTTCGTAATTTGATAAAACTCGTAACTCCCATTGGTGGCATTGACGTTTGCCCTTAGAGTGGCAAATGTCCTATGTTCTCATCAGGACATTGGAAGGGCACCTGCAAACGTATACATCATGGTTTAATAATGGGGCAATTAGGTAAATGAGTGTGGGAGACCCCACCCCAATGTGTTCTGAGGAAATATTGCCAAAACAATCTTGGAAGCATATCATTGAGTGGTTAAGGCAGAGTACCAACACTGTCCCTCACATAGAAATGTCTGCAATTAGGCTTACCAAACAGTTATTGCACATTGATAGCTGAATATTATTGTTTAGAACAGTCTGGATATGTCTCCCAACTTGAATCCGAAATAGATTGACTAAATATTCAAAAAACATGTGGTCTAGACTTCCAGTATGAGAGGAACCGGACCAGCATTGCTGAGACTTTAAAAAAATATATATTCTTCCAAATTGAACAGGGAAACTAATCTTGAGATTTTCTTACCATTATAATTGGATGTTCTGTTTATCCTTACTAATATATCTACTTTTAAAAGTTATTCTATTAACATCACAGTAGCTTCATTAATGCAACATTCTATTTCACATAGCAGCAGCCTGACCATCTGCTAGTGTGGCTCGAACAATAAATCTCCTAGTGGTTGGCACAATTACATCTCATGCTAGGCTATCCAGC
This sequence comes from Lissotriton helveticus, assembly GCF_964261635.1. Taxonomy (NCBI): domain Eukaryota; kingdom Metazoa; phylum Chordata; class Amphibia; order Caudata; family Salamandridae; genus Lissotriton; species Lissotriton helveticus. Next base: position 652,949,964 of record NC_136063.1, on the reverse strand, counting down.
AGCTGTAGAACTCGAAAGTACAGGTTTAAAAGATGAGATGAAAGCATTTTATGTGACATGCTGACTGACCCGCCCATATTATTAAATGTTCAGTTAGTGGATGCGACAGCAATTTATCATCAAAGCTTTATTTCGATATACAGAATATCATAAAAGCACTTAAAAATATAAAACCACAATTCATAAGCATTACATTTTTAAAAGTAAGTTACAATAAAACCATTCATATTTCAATAAATAATTTAAAAAACATATTAAACATTAGCAGCTTTGGGAGTATATAAAAATATTTAACTAAAACTAAGGTCATCTAGTTGGCTTCAATCTAATCAGCCAGGCCCAGCTCAGAAATTTGGCCACCCCACACACTAAGGTTGTACTAGTGTCAGCCTTGAGTATTCTGAGTGCAGAGGAATGATCCCTGGTTCCAAGCAATAAACACACTGGTTTGAGCCATTTCTGTCTGGGTTTTACATAGGCTGGGCATACAAAGAAGACATGAGGGATGTTTTCAGTGACGCCTTCACAGATTGGGCAGTCAGGTGAGGTTTGGTGCGGGGGCTTCCACTTACACGTATAATCACGGAGGGGGAGATTTCCCAGCCTAAACTGTATGAAAAGGGATCTGTCTCTTGGTTTCTTAATAAAATCCAGGTAAGGCTCCAAGCGGGGCTTTAATTTATGCTGTATAAACGCCTCAGTCAGCCTGCCTTGGTTTGGGTCCCTTAGTTCTTGATCATCAACCCAAATCCAGTAGGCTCGCTTAGTTTCAGCCTTGGATAAAGAGACCTCAGGCTCCCAATCAGTTGGCAAGCCAGATTCAAGCAAAAACATCTTTATATTGCGAATCCAGCTAATTTTATGAGCACCATAAAGATTCATAACTTCTTTCAAGCCATCTAAATACTTTAAGAGCTCAGGAGTCCACCATAGCCTAGCCCAGAATAGTAGAGGGCGTAACCTAGCTAGATCCTTAATGGAATGGCGACCCAGATCGCTCAATAATGGTTTGATGGGAGTACCCCTTGGAAGCAATACCAACTCCCTAAAGAACTTTTTCTCAGAGGTGGTCAGGGCGTCAACACAATCAAAGCCCCACAGCTCTGCGCCATAAAGGGCGCAGCCTACAGCTTTTGCAGCGTAAATATCCAAGGCAGGAGCGATGGGCTTAGAAATGGATGTACGATGTTCTCTCCCTAATGCTCCAACTACCCTTTTATGATTTAATACCATTTTATCAATTTGAGGCTGCCACTTTAGATTATGCGAGATTCTGATTCCCAAGTAATCGAATTCTTTTACGCGTTCCAGTGACACCCTATCGAGGGAGAGGGTGGATCTGGAAGACTTACTTGGGTTAAGATAAAGGAGTTTAGTTTTTGCGGTATTTATGACAAGGCCCCTGAGGTTACAAAACAGACAAAAGCGGTCCAACAACTTTTGCAGGCCTACGGGGGTTTTTGATACCAGCAGCGTATCGTCCGCAAAAAGGAGGGCGGGAACTTTGTCACCCACCAGGACCGGAGCATCAGCGTTTATTTCGAGCAAAAAAGAGACCACACCATTCACGAATAACGCGAAGAGTGTCGGGGCTAACACGCAGCCCTGGCGTACCCCTCGATTCACAGGTATCCTGTCCGTTTTTTGCTCTTTAGATCCCCATCTAATGCGGGCGTAGGTTCCGTCATGCATGCGTGCCAAAAGGTTCAGAATTGGTAGGGGAATCCCCATCTCCTCCAAGATCAGCCAAAGGCGGTCTCGGGGGACCAGGTCAAAGGCGGTCTTTAAGTCAATAAATGCCAAATAAAGACCGCCTTTGCCAATGGTAACCACCTTCCAATAAAGGAGTAGCAGCCTAAATGCTTGGTCAACCGTGCCTGTGCACGCCCTAAAGCCTGCCTGAAAGGGTGAAATGATGTTGTTCTCCTCTGCCCAAGAGAGAATCCTCTCCAGGAGAACCCTGCCAACCAATTTCTTCCCAGCGTCTATAAGACTAATTGGGCGATAGTTGGCAGGGTCCTCTCTGGGGCCCTTCTTATAGATAGGGATCACCTCAGCCGCCTTCCATGAATTAGGAACCGGTGAACCTGCTAACAGTGCATTTGTCAGATTTGTAAAGTAAATGGCCCAACCATCGGGGTTAGCTTTAAAAAGGTCACCCGGCACACCGTCCTGCCCTGGGGCTTTAGCAGGTACAATTTTAGCTATTGCCGTCAGGACCTCTTTTTTATCAACTCTAATAGGAGCAGCCTGCCGAGAACCAACATCCAGAGCACCGCTCAAATGCCCTGGGGCTCCGGGCAGTACATTACTACCATAGAGTTTACTAAAGTGTTCAAACCACTCACTGTCTGCGATATGGTTGGGGATCTGGTTCGAATCACAGCCATTCGATTTTCTGACTAATGCCCAGAATAAATTACCATTGTTAGTTTTGCTAGCATCTCTAAGGCTTTCCCAATGGGATTCTTCCCACTCCCTTTTGGCGGCTATTATAGCTTGTCTGTAATGCAGTCTGGCTAACCGGACAGAAGCTGGATTGCGAGATTTAATTGCAATAATTAAGTTATTTTTCATCCTTCTGCAGTCACCATCAAACCATTTCTGGACTGGTTTGATGGTTGTCAAGTTCTTTTTACCTGGAACCATGAACAGTTTGCCAATCTGATCCATAGTAACAGTGAAAATGGCCTCTACCTCTGCGGACCCAGCTGCATCATTCCATACTGCAGATAGCCTTAATGACTGTTCGCCAAGGATTCCATCCAATGCACTCAATCTAGGTTCATCCATGCAGAACTTAGGTCACTTAAGCAATAACAGCAATTTATACAAAAATACTGCTTGACTCATGATTCTACATGCAATAAGCATGGCCGTGTACAAATTGTTTTTCTATTAAGAGGTCTATACCTTTAAGAAATATTTCAATTGATTGATTATTCTTCAATCAAGACCTTCATCCAATTGTCCGCCGCGACCTCACACTCATGAACGACACTTGGCAGGGCTGCATGTCCACAAAAGCAAGGCAGGACTATTTTACCATATTGACCAAGGCAACATGTTTTCATTTTTGTTTACGCATCTGCAAAATACTGTTGTCTGGTCTCAAAACTGATGGACCTCACCACAAGCCAATGCTTGCAGAGGGCTTGCCAAACAAGTCCATGCCTGTCAAAGATTGATGGGGGCTGTCCTACAGCCCAATTCTTTATGTATATGATTATTTTGTGTGATGTATGTTAGGTGGTAAAATGAAATCTGTCAGACATCAAGAGCTGTATGTAGCCAGACTTTATAAAAGGAGGATGCACATTGATCTCCAATGAACTTTGAGTATATTAGATGTTGCACCTTTTACAATCCTTTTTCACATATTTAATGTATGAAACCTCAATGGTAGTACTAAACAGTCAATGAAAATATTTCATGTCAACTGGCCATGTCTTTTTTTAGTGCTAAATCGTCACTTTGCATCCTTGTCAATAATGAGCTGAAGTATGCAATTTCAAACACCAGGATTTTTACGCATTCTTATGGCAGTGACCACTAGCTCTATGTGCTGTGTGCAGGTCTTTATTTGAGAATGTGTAGACAAGTAACGTTGTGCCTTTTTTGCTGAAGATAACTTTAAGAATTAGTAGACAGAGATGAAGACATTATTGTGTACCCAACCTGCCTCAAACTAGCTTCTGCAATGGCCAAGATGCTTTTGTTTTCTAGATACAGCTACGTACAGCGAGATATTTGCCTGTGTGCTTAGCATGAGTATCCGGATAGAAAGGATTTACCATATCATAGATTTCTCCTTTTTATGGTCTGGCTTGATAGCGCAGCTGTCACCAGGCAATTATGTGAAAAACACTAGAAATGAGCTTTGGCTCCGCCCACATGTTGGGTGCCAGGAATACATGTTTTGTTTGGGTAGAATGTTTGTGATGCCACAGAAAAAGTGCTTGCCCTCCATGACGATGTGATCATTTTGTTCATTTATCCAGCCGCCTTAGCTTTAACTTTTAGGGGCACACACATGACATTGTAGAGCCATTACAGTGTCTTACATAACTAGAAAATGTATGCTGTTTTTCTCTGGCAGCAGCACATATGAGAGTTTGGCAGCCATTAAGCTACATGGATGTTTAGGTCTGACTTGAAAGTTCAGGTGTTCCCTGACCTTTTAACCTTAGCCACATTATTCTGCAGTTCTTTGTTTCCACACAAATACATATGCATCCCAATGCTATTTACTTGTAATGCTTCACATTACCATACAACATTCCTCTAAAGCCTGATCTATTGGTACTGCCGATGCTTGTTTAAGTTTAGCTTTATAAATGCTGACCCCTGTGATGCTGTTTAATGCAGGTAGTTTGGACTGTGAATGAGAAGTGAAATTGCTGGCTTTGAGGTGTGCTGAACTGCCAGCATCATGCTAAAATCATTCCAATTGCACAGTATATTGCTGATGAAAACAAGACTCCAGCATGCCTCTTATCGACTGGTGTCACTGTACTAGGTGCTGACTTTGGGTGGGGCGCCTCATTGCAAGTATGCTATGGTTTTAAAAGTACCTGCTGCCAGGTTCCTTGCCTTCAGCTATTTTCAGGCAAGAATACAAATATCAAGATAACTCCGGTGATTAATGTTCTTCCTGGAGAGAGATCGAGTTTTGTCTAGTGGAAGTTTTGACTCATCGTAAAGTAGCGCAGCAGGTTATTCTGCCTGCTGCAAAGAATGTGTACCATGCAGATCAGGGTGTGCATATATAACGTAAATAGGTTAGCTGGTTACTGCTTTTGTCAGAGAGATACTTTTGTTACTTGCAGTTTATAACTTAAATCCTAACGTAGAACAGTGAGCTATTAACTGTCATCAAAGAGCTGCCATCTTTCATTATCCTAAAGTTGCAAAAAGGGTTCATTTGGGTAGAAGTCAATTCTAATTATAGCGAGAACCTCCAACCATGGTGGTACATTTTAAATTCTGAGTTTGTGTTTCACCAGACCAAGCTCTGTAAACTATACTGCCTACCAGTATGGATGAAATGTGACTTATACCTTGTAGTCCTCCGTCTTATGTAACATTTCCCATACACTGATTTACACACGTATGATTGATTGTCTCTGTGCAATTAATGTGTGTGATATAAAGTTCTCTGACACCCTACACTGGTATGAGTGACGCTATAAAATGAATCAAATGTATCTGAGAGAGAATGGTTTTGTAGACTTGAGGGGCACTGTTAAAGGGTGGTAGTGAGGGATCCGTGGGGGCGCCAACAAACATTGTCACACTGGGCGCCATCATTGCTGAAGCCGGCCCTGCCCATTAGAATGATGTTTCATTCATCCTGCTGTGTGTGTATAGCTGCCCAGTGGTTCAGGTCATGTGTAACACCTTCAGCCAGTTCCAGCTTGATGGCTAGTAGACTTTGTAGTCTGAGACTTAAAGTTTTGCTTTTGATGCCCAGGCATAATACAAGCTGCTGGACAAAAAAAATTATAATGGCCGGAAATGTCATACTTGACATAAGGCACACCAACATGTCAAGGTTAAGTGTGGTCTTTAAGTCCGCCAGGTAATCTCTGTATCATTGAAATTGCTTCAGTAAGTTTTTTCTGCACTCTCATTCCGAGCCACTGTCTCCACCAAGACCTGATTTGGAAGTAGAACAGACTATCAGGTCAGAAGAGTGACCAAGACCCCTGCCCCATGTCATCGTCCTCACCATATCTCTTCCTTTTGAATTACATGAGCAGATGAACCATTTGCTCTCTCTCCCGGTTTTCTTTGAGCAGGTAAAATGAGCATCAGACATTAATTCCAAGGCGTTGGAATTCATTTTTCTACCCCAAGATCTACATTTGATTTTAAAATGTTGGGCACTTTGGACCCAAACTCAATCGCCATGGCTTTCAAATAAAATAGCGTTTAGGTTTGTCAGGCGTTCGGCTTTTTAGATATCTCCTCCGGTGACCACGTCACATCCATCAAGTGGTTGAAGTATAGCCAAGTTTTTCCGAGCCCACAGGCAAATGCTGTAGAAAGGGCTGTAAAGAAACCACCTTCTCTCTTGGTCCCTTATGTCTGTATCCTAGAAACTTGACCAAAGTACTGTGAGACCGCCTGAATAGTTTTAGTTCATGGATCTTGCACCTCGCAGTCCTATTGTCCCCCAAGAGCTCAGCAGAGCACTTTTTTTTTTTTTTTTTTTTTTTTAGTTGACGGCAACTTGGTGTAAAAATGAAATATTCACATATACTTAAGTGGTGGTGGTAAACTTACTCATATTCTGTTAATTTATGTTATGGCACCCTAACAAATACTTTGAAAAGGTAAATTTCATACTTGGGAGGAGATCCGCCCTTAAAGGTTAATGATAAGCGCATATCATAAAGTTGGAAAATAGAGGCTGACCAAAATTGCAATAATCGCAAAGAAATTTTATAACTAGTCCAGTTATGTGGGGAGGAAACTCTGAATTTGAAATGCAAATGCTATTTTATGACTAAATACGAATTCATTTTGACTGAAATGTATTGAAGTTCTGGAGACCTTCTGAGGGCAAAGAATAAGATCTACTTTATATTAATCCTGGTAGAATGCTGTGTGCTGCTTAATGCAGACATTTTAATGGTTATCCCTATAGCACAGAATTGTGATGCCTGTCAAGATCTGTAGTCCATATCTCGAGTGTGTGAAACTTGATAAAAGTGTTGGCATTGTGGGTTGCATTGGATTGGTCACATGCAGAAAAAGACGACACACCACTAAAGGAAGTGTCAAAAACTAGTCTGACTACTGGGCAGAACTTACGTTTTGAAGGCTGGTTTGGTTTACCGGTGAACTATTACAAGGGAAAGGGAGTCTGACTGTGGAGAATAAAGTTGTATTACAAAGAAGCACATTACTCCTAATTAGTTACAGCCAACTCTTTAAAAAGTCATGCATTCTCCCAAGCTCTACCACCTATCCTTATTTTGCCAAGTGAATTCCATCATTTGAATAATATGGGGTGTACAGTTAAAAGCGGGAGGGAGGTCATATTTGTTTTCCAGTTCCACCCATTACAAATGGGATGTACATAAAATTGTGAAAGCTTGTATCAGAAGAGAATCCTAGGACTATAATCAAAATAGGATGTATACAGGGAGAAATCCAAATCCTCAACTACCTATTACAGTCAATATGTGTGACGAGCTCCTTGGGAATTCTGCCAGCCACGCGTTCCTTGTTCTGGGTACAGATGTGTGCCATGTGAGCTATTTAGCTTGCCTTTGATCGAACTCACTTTGTCCTTTACGTGCTTGCTCCCTTTTTCAGGGGCGTAACACAGGCCCCCGCAGCCCCCGCGGTGCGGGGGGGCCTCCTGCTCCAGGGGGCCAGCAGGGGCCCCTCACTCAAGCCTCACACGCCAGGGCCTCTTCATTAAAGAAATGGTGACGTGCGCAATGAGGGACTGCGCACGCCCGGGCCCCAGGCCTCTGAGGCTCTTCTTCATTATTAAATGTTGCGCAGTTGACTCCGTGCCTGCACGGTCTTCGGCCTCTATTATCAACATTATAGGCCTGAATTGAGCCCCATCTCATGCTAAGCCACGCCCGCAAGGAGTTACATTTACAAAGAACTTGGAGGTGGAGGCCGGCTGCCCCACTGGATTGTGGGTAGCGCCAGAATCATGGTGCTTGGTGTCACGCAGAACTACCATCGTCCCTGCTGCATGATCTGGCCACCCTTGTGTTGGGGTAAAATAATTTCCTAATGCTGGCGAATAATTATTTCCGAGCCGGAGCCCGACAGAGTGAAAGTGCTGCAGCCAGTGACATCACCATCACGGAGTCACACTGGTTGCAGCAGGAGGTACAGGCAGAGTCGTGGCACTGGCTGGTTCTCTTCGCAGCTATACAGGGATCTGCAGGGGCCCTTTCCCTGTCAACCGCACAACACTCGAGTGTTCAAAAAATGAAGTAAAGTGAAGACAACAGATGCACTTAAAACCACCGAAATAAAGAGCACGACGAGCTGGGTAAGTGCGCCCCCTCCCCACCTCCATGTGTGCTGCTAACCCGATTATTACCTCCGTAGTTCGTAGATATGATTTTTTTTTATAAAAATGCCTACAGCTGCTTCCTCCTATTGCCTTTTCATGCCTCCTTGTGTTTTCAAGCTCTTGCAACTGTGCAGTCTCTCTTATCAGGGATGTAATGGTGTCTTGTTTATTCTGCTATTCAAAAGGTCATGGTGCTGTGGATGGGTGTTTTTGAGGGGGCACACTTAGGCCTGCCAGTGCCACTAATCAATCACTGTCTGTCTCAGCCTGCAGAAACCGGATAATTAACACTACCCATCTAGGAGAGCTCACAGGGCCAGTGACTCTCTGCTGACTCCAACCGAGTCAGGCTGGGACAGAAATTAGGCGCAGGCACCAAAATAAAAGTGCCTCACTAAGTGACCAGACCAATGCTTGCAAATTGTGCCAGGTTTCAGGCACATCATACAAGCATTTTGCAAGGAATGGAACACATAATTAATTTGAGCCATGCTGTGTTTGTTTTAATAACAGGAAAATCAACAGTGAAAAGAAGAAAAAAATAGGGCAATAGACAGACATAAAAAACAGCGCATTACGGAGTTTTACAGGTAAGTAAACATTTAAATAAATAAAACGAATTTCGTTGCGCGCACTGCATCGCATTTTGGGATGCAGTGTACTCAACGAAATTCATTTTATTTATTTAAATGTTTACTTACCTGTAAAACTCCGTAATCCATACATTACTACCCCCCACCCTGCCCCTACCCCTCCCACTGACGGCCGCGGCTGAAGGCACTGTCTAGTTGCCCACCAATATGCCAGTCCGACCTTGGCTCAGACACACCTTTCAATTCCTGCCTGCTTCTACAGCCTGTGACCCTCTTTCCCAGCCTGGCCAAAGATCACACAGCTCAAGTGGTGAAGAGCTGACCTGCAAATGAAGCTAAATGAAAGAGAAAAACATTCTTTTACATTAATCTCATGAAATATTCGATTGATTAATACAATCACTAAATTTTGGCCTATTTGGCGCAGTGGTGGATAGTTGGCCAGTGGTGTATTCTACTGCTCCAATGTCCCATGAGCGACTGAAAGCACTATATGATGCATATTGAAAGTCTGAATCAGGTAAAAATTGGAGCCTTGAGAGGTCTGACACAGAGCGTATGGTTGAGAGGGGCAAGTGGCGAAGCCATTTTTACGTCTTTATTGCTTGATTTTGCTCGTGACAAAGTGTCACTCATAGGCGTAATATGTCACTCATAATTCCACTGAAATGACAAAAATGTCACACAAAAGCAATCAGAAACCTTGGCAGCTATGTTAAACAGCTGGGAGCACCAACATTCGGACGCATGAGACTGTACTATTATTAAGGAAAGTTGGGTTCATCAGCATTGGCATTTGAAGAACGTTGTAAAGGGAGGTGCGTGTATGGTATGAGCACGGAGAAAAGCGTTGATAAGAGCTGAGCTGTTACTCTACTGTGCGCTGTTGCCAAGGTTTAAAAGTGCAAGGATCATGTGTGGCATTCAGGAAGGCAGCAGTGGCATACTCACTGAAGGACAAGAATGCGATTGGCCGTTCTGTACTGTTGAAAACACTAGGAAGTGGTTATGATGTATGGGGGAAAAAGGACTAGAATGCTGCTACATTCTCAGGTGCGGGCACAACAGGGTATTTAAAGCGATGGATTACGAGATAATGGAGCCGCGTTGTGTGACATGACGTTGCTGCTGAGTAACATGCACTCACTACGTAAGTAACTGGACATAAATGCATTTTTCAGCATTCTCCAGCATTCTGAATTGTTCACAAGGTATTTGGGGTAAAGTGCAGAGTCGAGGATTTTTTTTTGTGTGTTGCCATTTGTTCGGGTGAGAAGCCGCTCACCAGGGTGGTGGATTTGAGCTACGTGCCAGAGAATAATTTTAATGCTGATTTCTTTAGATATGCTGTCAAGTTGCCAGAAAATGTCTGTTGTGACGTTGCTGGATATTTAAGTATGATGTCATTTTATACAATTTTGTGCAATGCTATGCTAAATGTCAATTGGCAGATTATTTCTGTTTTGTATTGAGTGCTGTTTGATGCAAGAATTAATTCAGGAGTCTGCGAAAGTGGCTATAGGAGTCCATGTACATTTACATTTACATTTACATTTACATGTGGGTAAACCATGTATGCAGAAGGGGTGGGAGTTGCGGCAGTTTATTATTTAAGATGATCCTTCCTCAGGGGTTGAGGAGATGTTGTAACGGTCATGCTACGTCGCACCCCACATATATGAGAGTCCTTTCTCAGGGGTTTAGGATTGTCAAGGTTGCGATGCATTGGTTGCGATGCTGCATCTGGTTTGTATCATCCTCCCTCAGGGGTTGAGGAGATGTTACTGGGGTCATGTTATGTTGCACCCTAAGATATCAGGGGTTAAGAATTATCATGGTTGAGATTCATCTGGCCTGTATTGTCCCTGAGGAGATTTTAGTTATAGCCATGTTGTATTGTACCTAAAGTTTGTAGAGTCCTTTCTCAGGAGTTAAGGAATGTTATGATTTAGAGGGTCATGCTGTGTTGCATCCTAAGTTTGTAGAGTCCTTCCTCAGTGGTTAAAGATCGTTAGGTTTGTGTTGTGTTGCACCCTGAGCTTGCTACGTCCTTCCTCAGTGGTTAAAGATAGTTAGGGTTGTGCTGTGTTGCACCCTGAGCTTGCTATGTCCTTCCTCAGTGGTTGAGGAGATGTTAGCTGGGGTCATGTTATGTTGCACCCTAAGATTGCTAGAGTCCTTCCTCAGGGGTTAAGGCTTATCATGGTTTAGATGCATCTGGTCTGTATTGTCCTTGAGGAGATTTTAGTTATAGTCATGTTGTATTGTACCCAAAGTTTGTAGAGGCCTTTATCAGGGGTTAAGGAATGTTATGATTTAGAGGGTCATGTTGTGTTGCACCCTGAGCTTGCTACGTCCTTCCTCAGTGGTTAAAGATTGTTAGGGTTCTGTTGTGTTGCACCCTGAGCTTGCTACGTCCTTCCTCAGTGGTTAAAGATAGTTAGGGTTGTGCTGTGTTGCACCCTGAGTTTGCTATGTCCTTCCTCAGTGGTTGAGGAGATGTTAGCTGGGGTGATGTTATGTTGCACCCTAAGATTGCAAGAGTCCTTCCTCAGGGTTTAAGCCTTATCATGGTTTAGATGCATCTGGTCTGTATTGTCCTTGAGGAGATTTTTGCTGTAGTTATGTTGTATTGTACCCAAAGTTTGTAGAGCCTTTATCAGGGGTTAAGGAATATTATGATTTAGAGGGTCATGTTGTGTTGCACCCTGAGCTTGCTACGTACTTCCTCAGTGGTTAAAGATCATTAGGGTTCTGTTGTGTTGCACCCTGAGCTTGTTACGTTCTTCCTCAGTGGTTAAGGATATGCAAGTTTCCCTGGTGTATTGTAATCCAACTTCGATTCCTCCTTCAGTGGTTGAGGAATCATCCATGTTGTATTGAGGTCCATTTGTGTTTCCTCCTTCATGGGTTGAGGAACCATTCTTCCATTTAAGTTTATGTTTGGCTATCATATACTCTGTAGTCACGTATTTGTGGGTTTGAAGGTTTTGTTATGAAGGTATTTGTATTACCTGTGAATGTGTGCAGTGGGAGGTATGATAATTGTATTTACCGGCCTTGATAATTTCTGAGTTTGGATATTCATAGGATATATTGATTGTTTTACTTTCCATCTTACGTCCTTTTGTATTTTCTATTTTTTCCAAGGGTGATCACCCTATTGGCGCAGTAGAGGTGGGCGAGCCAACAAATTAACAGGGAGGCCTGAGACAAGGGTCTGGCTTGCAAGACTGGTGCTAGGCATGAGCAGCGTGGGCTGTTGCTCAGGGCCCCGTGCTCAGCACACCAGCATGGGGTCTCACACCTGTGCTGCAGCTCTATGCCAGCATTTGTAAAGCGCACAGCTACCTCCAGTAGAGGTGTACCGGTGCTTGGGGTGGTCAGAAAGATTAAGCAAGCTATTGCCCAGAGTCACATGGTGCTGGGCTAACCTGTCGCTGGAGCCGGAGATCGAACCGTAAACCCTGTGGTCCAAAGTCAGGCATCCTGGCCGCTGCGACATACCTCTTCCACGAGGCCCAGGGGAGGGGCGCCTCTCTCCTGGGCCGGGCAGGCATGATTAGTGCTGGGAAGAATAGAGAAAGGTGCCCCCTTCTCCCCTGGGCCTTGCAGCCCCACAACATAGCTTCAAGCCCAGTACACATTTAGCACTTTGGCCTGCAATTGGCGATCCTATCCCAACTGCCCACTCAAAGGCACAGCATGATGCCAATTGTCCTGCATTTTGGCACCCTGGCAGTTTCAATGAACAAACAGATTTCTTTCAGTTTTATGAACTGTGAAAGGGTTAGCTTGTCCATGGCAGGCAGGGAGGGAGGCGTCGGCACACAGGTGGGGTCCTGCACCTTGCAGGTTCAGAGGCACCTTCAGCATTTGAGATGCAAACTGGCTTGAACCAATTATTTTTGCAGTTTTATACAGCACGAGCTCGGCCTGTAGATATTGGAGTGCTTCTCTAGAGCAATGGCTACATTACACAAGGACACATTCATGAGAGATTAAGTGATTTGCTCAGAATCACCGTTGATGCTGAGCTGATGCTGAGTCTCAAACATGGTTCCCCAGTCAGCAGCTCTGGCCTAATTGCACGTTCTGTCTCCTCCTCTACCCCAGTGGCGTAACACAGGCCCGGCAGCCCCTGTGGAGTGGGGGGCCCCCAAGCTGTAGGGCCCCCGCTCAGCACAGTTCTCTGGCCCGAGAGCTCCTGATTCGGAGGGGCCCCTCAAATGTATCTTGCAGGGGGGCCCCCTCATGTTTCGTTACGCCACTGCCCTTTTTGTCCACAGGCTCCCTTATTTTTCCGAAGTTTTCATCAAAGCATTTTATATTACAAACCCAGAAGTATTCTTCTGACGTAGTCACTTTTGCCATCATAACTAGAAAGAACAGAATTCAAAAGTTTTTCTGCCTCCTACATAATCGGGCATAACTTGATGAATAACTTCAGAAACAAAAATCTTAAAAAACAAACAGAGTTAAATTCCCACCAGAAAAGTACATGCCTGAAACTAATATCACTCCTAGTACTACCACCACCTGCTTAAATGTATTCAACCCTATTACTCGAGTCCCATTACAAGTGCACTTGCTATTACCACCAGTTCCTTCTTCTCCAGAAAGGTAATACATCTAACTTCAGGTAAGTAAGAAATTGTGCTTCATTTCAGGATAACTTATTGGACTTACTAATTAAGGACCCAGTTCACAAAGCCATAGTTTGGAAAAATATGAAAAAAAGTGCACATTCAAATTTTCCAATATGAAAAGGAAAACAAATCCTTTACACTTTCAGTAAATATGAGAATGTTCCTTCCTGATTCGTAACCTGGGAATGCCCCTATTCCTTCCAGCCTTTGACTGGAGCAGATGATTACCTTTTGCAGGGTTGGAAACAGGGTACATGCGATGTGTGGATTCTCTTAAATGTACTTGTTTTTTGTGAGTTTACTTACTTTTGGATGTTGCCCCACCCTGCCGCAACCAGAACTCGGTACTTCGTCGTAATTATACAATGCAATAATTGAGCCTAACTGTCTTTGTGTGCACACTGTACATCTAAAACTCCGTCAATCCTGATTTGTGAATTGGACCCTGTAAGAAGTGTTGGAAAGACGAGAATACTTAGCAATATGAACGAGGCGTGCAATGTAGGGAGTGAAATGCCCCTCTGTGTTGCTGTTTCTACCACTAAACAAGCCGATCAATGTTGTCTGTTTCAAAAAATATATTTACCAAGATATAGTATTTGTTGTGTGAAGAAGGACGGGCTGTCCAACCAAAATGAATTAAAGGCCTTGCAAATCCTGGTCTTTCCAGTAGGTGGATATGGTGTTTCCTAAATGTCTTTGTGCTGTACCTATTAATGCTTTGGGATAGTAGTGGTATTGATTTAACTCTGGTTTCTTGATCATAACTGGTAATGTAAAATTAAGATTGCCACTTTGAAGTGTTTTTGTAATGGTGGATCCTGGGCCCCTCCGCTACATCTTTTTCTCATGGTTGGCTCCTATAACGATTTATTTTGCATGATTCACAAAGCATCATCGATGAAGAGACCTCGTGTAGTTTGTCTTAGATGTGAATTACTCCTGATTCACTCAGCATTTTCAGGAAGTTTTTCCGTCTCACTCAGGGGTTTGGTATGTCTTACTCATGAAATTCCAGAATTTAGACTGCTTACTTATAGAAAAATGTTTTGCAATTCACTACATTTTTCTTCATGGGTAAATTTCTTACATTTGGAAACATATGAGCAAGTCACACAAGAGGAGTAAAATACAGCTACTAATAGCAAAAGCTCTGTGAATCTCCTCATTTAGATTATGGGTGCAATTTTATTCAGATCATTTTTAATTTTCAACCATTTTGCGTTATTCATTCAACAACAGGTTTACCCATTGGCACCTTCTAAGTTGTCACACTTTACTTTTTGATCCACTTATTGATTGAAATCCTGTGCATATCTTCAGTTGCACCTGTTAATGGACTTGGTTTCTTCTATTCCCTACATATTTCCTTTTGTCCTTTTATAGGTGTGCTGCCATTCTGGGTAGAGAGTGATTTCAAATATCTAGCAGGAACTAAAAACAGACTTTACAGGAAACCAATTTAGAAAAATGATGATCTGTTCTTTAAGACCCTCCATTGCGTGTCTTCAGTTGGTGTGGTTTTGGGGACTTCACTCATTTCCCTCTAGATCTTGAGAATTTTTGATAAATCGTCACCAATCTGCGAGTGCTCAGCAGCTGTTCTGCTACACAACACCAGTAGTTGGACAAGCATAGCCAACCGTTAGTGGTCCATGGCTCGAAACCGCATGTATTTTAGCCCACATGCACAACACTGTTCAACCTTTTAAGATTCAACACAAATCTGTGTGATTCTGGTTATTTGATTTCCCATTCCAAGTCCTTTTCTATACACTCTGACTGATGCATTTTGTGAACGGTGCCTTCTGACCATTCTGTGGGGAGTATTTGGTGGAACAGTTTCCATATCCACTGCTCTTGCAGCTTAATCTATCACCTCTTAGGTCTACAAACTTTGAGTCAATTTGCTGTGGAGGGTCCCTATAACACTGACGCTTTGACATCTATATTAGATCCCTGTCAGAAATAGGATTGTGTTGACACATACATTAGTTCACAACAATGCACCACAAATTCTTAAGAGTGGGGGGGAACTATTAT